>NC_072437.2:9433125-10043750 GCF_028878055.3 Symphalangus syndactylus | reverse complement strand
TGCTGACCACACCCCCCATAGCGAGACTGACTTCAGAAAGGACAAAGGGCAAAACTCTGACTTTCAGGGCTGTCTCCACCTTTCCCTCCCAGATTATCAACTAAGTTCCAGAAGATGCTTATTGTAGGAATAGATTTTGAAGAGGGTTCCAAATAAAAGGAACCTACACCCTAACTCTGCCCACCCTCACTTGGCTCCAAAGCCAGTAAGTATGTGGGAAAAAATCATATGCACAGACACAACCACCATTAAAAAAAAAAAAATCAAAATTTCTTACCTTTCTCTCCAATTTCACCTATAAATCCTGGCTGCCCTGGAATTCCAGGAGGACCCTGGTCACCTGGAGGTCCGGGCTGACATTCCACAATTCCATCTGAAATTGAGTTTTCAGAGTTACAGGATCACAGCTAAGTGTTTTTACCCTCTCCTAACTCAACCTCTATTATACAACCAAAATATTTTAGGCTATTTGATAAGTGTTAGAAATTCAGCTTTAGTTTGTTTCAAAATCATCTTAGGCTATCCACCACTTGCAAAACATAATCACCACACACCACCCACCAGCCACTCACCATCCCAAGCCATCACTGCCAACATTTCTATTTCACAAATTCTGAAGTATCTGTAGGTGCATCAGCCCTGTCCTGTACACTATTTCATTTCATCTTGCAAAGTGCCTACCATCACCCTTATTTTACAGATGAAGAAACTGAGGCTCAAGAAAGCTAAGTGATTTGTCCAGGGTCATGCATCTGTTAAGTCAAAGCTGAGTCTAGAAAATTTTCTTCCTTTTTTCCCCCTGTAACCCAATTTACAGCAAAACTAATCATTATTTTAGAGCTGCAGACTGCCAGTGAGGAAATGCCTCAAATTGTTCACATTCAATTCTGAGCATCATTTATGTAAAGAGGCATAAAAATAAATTGCAGTAATGTACACACCATCTGTCCTAGGTTCTAGTAAAAAATATCAGCATTGTTTATTGTTTGATGATTTGGATACACACTGAGATGGAGTTTATATTTCCTTCCCCAAGATCCTTGAAGAAAAAAGACACAGTGAACAACTTGGTATCCAGCATCTCTGCCCAGGCATAACCCTAACATTCATGCACCAGCACTGAAGGCCCTCCCCTCTCCCTTACAGGGTCTTCTCCTAATGACAAAGTCATGGGCGGTCTCTGTTCACCTGTCACCTGGACACCCCGAGTCCCCGACTATAGAAGGGCCCCAGGGTGTGGAGTGGGGCTGTGGAGCCCTCCCTCGGGCTTGGATGTATTAAACAAGGTCAACTCTCCAGCTCGCCCACCCCAGCTAGAACCAGAATGCCTAAAAAGAGCCCACACTTTGTTTGATGACTTGGTTTAGAGCTCAGCAGAATAAGTTAGCTTCCGCTGTGTAGGAACTATGGAGGAGGTGCTTTTGCTTTGCTTGTTGCTTATGTGCTTATGTGCCTTTCCCTGAGTTTCTCCCCACAAAGCACAAGAGGAAAGAAAGCCCGAGTGGGGTCACCATCCGTCCCCCACGGCCACTCCTAGGGACCTGCTCCTGGTGACTCTGGTCCTGCCTGGCTCCTCATTAGCCCTTCGACCTTGGTGCAGCTGGCACCATCTGTCTTAGACAAAGTGGACTCCATGTTTATGCTTCAAAGAGCAGCCCCTAAATTACTTTACTGAAAGAACCCACATCTCTCATCCCTGTGAGCCTAGGGTATACTAATTCCTTGACTCTAGAAATGTATGCTCATGAATATTGAGAGACATGTAACTGTTATACTCCTTTTCCAGAACATAACTCCTGCCTGCTTCAGTTCAACCAGAATCCCTTCATATCCCTGACAAAAAAACAAAAAACAAAAAACAACAACAACAACAAAAACAATGGTACATCCTCACCAAAGTCCATTTAAATTCATTTTATGCAGTGATTATTTCTGGGGAGTTCTAAAATGCAAGTCTAGAGTTCACATTTTACAATGCCTTCTCATCAAGGGTACCTGCAGCCACAGATGGTTTAGAGCTCGCTGTACCCACTTGAGACAAGGACGCAGTGGCACAACTTAGATGCGCAAATGGCTGCATTGCATGGGTAATGCTCTATCGATAGGTCCTGAGGTAGCAATGGCTTTAAGATGTAGCGTCTTTAACATACATTATAAATCTTAATACAAATCTCATTTCTAAGTTATTACTCCATACTCTGTGATTGGGAATTACTTAATTTACGTGGACTAAAAAGGCCACCTAGAAAACTTGGAATAGTAAATATTACAATGTGTTCAGCCAACACATCCCATTCAATTAACAAAGTGTAAATTTCATATTTTTACATGATGTGTGTTTATATTTCATCGCTTGCAAAATTACCAACATCCAACAGAATGTCCTTTTCCCAGATTTCCCCACCATGGGCTCCCTCACCCCCTTCATGTCTTTGTAAATCACTCTGCTTAAAACCGCAATCCCCTGCCCACTCCCCACCCCAGAACCCTCTGTTGACTCTTCTGCTGAAGTTTATCCCTGGACTTATCATCTCCTGCATTCCTGAGAATTCCCTTGTCTTGGGTAACCCCTGTCTGCCCCATGGAATACTTGTTCCAGGACAGCAGGATCTGTTGAGTCTTGTCACCACTGCTAGATCCTTGCCTGCTGCCTCCCAGGCACTCCCTTCCCTGCTGAATGAATCCGGAACCCAAAGGCCCCTTGGTCAGGCTCACAACCTTCTCTCAGACACACAGAGAAAAGGAGACTCTGGATTCAGTGTGTCCAGGACTGCAATATTTTATCTTCACTTCCCATGTTTCACACAATCACAAGAGCAGAGGAGAAAAGTTCCCCAAAGTCACATATGATCTGTTCTTTCTCCTACCCAAATTCATGCAGATCACATTCCCCATCGAAGCTGCCCGGCTGGAATCCATGGCTCCATCTAGTCCTGGCCCAGCCCCCTATAGTGGCCTCATCCATGAGAAGTCCCTTTCATAAAGATGTGCTTGAATTCTAGCAAATAAATCTTGCTGGGACTTGAAGCCCGTGAATCCTTTCTCAATCAACCCCACAGAGGGTTCATGTTTCAGGGGCCCCACAGAGCACACCTTGGTTTTGATCCAGCAGGTTCCAAAGGCTGGCTCTAGGTATCTGAACACACTCCCATCGCACAGGTTGGCTTAAATCCTCGGAGATTTTCTTCGAGTTTGCTTTGGTGTTGTATTGGGACCACAGGGCCATCTTAATTGAGTCAAGACTTCCATGTTACACGTTCAGCTTTTCTGGAATAAAAGCTGGCTTTTCTGGACTTTACTAATGTAATCTTTCCCCATGTAATCCTGCCTTCCTTGTTTCTGGGGTGTGTGTGTGTGTGTGTGTGTCCTAGTATTCATTTGTATCTCTAGATGAAGAAGAATGCATTCTGTTTTCAATAAAAACTACATAACTCAACAGGTTTGCTTTTCAACTTTAGATGCCAAGAGTCTCAGAGGTGGTTAACGTGTTATTTATTCCTTTATACCAGCTTTATTTTTAAGTTTTAACTATTGCTTTTTGTAGCATGGTTAATTCTGTGAAGATTCCCTTAGAGGAACACGAATGATTAGAAGAATCCACGCCTTTCTATTACACTCTGGCTGTGGGGGACTATCACAGCCCCCAGCCTGGGTCTGCCTGGCACCCTGGTGTCTGCTTGGACCCCACATTAAACCATTTCTGAGGGAACTCACTTGTGTAGCCAGGCTGCCCAGGGGGCCCGGGGGAACCAGGAGGACCCGGGAGCCCGTCTCTTCCACTTGGTCCTGGCAGAGGTACACCAGGAAATCCTCGGTCACCTTTTTCTCCTCTTTCACCAGGGAAGCCAGGGGCACCAGCCAGCCCAGGTACAGGGAGGCCTGCAACCAGACAGAAGCTCACATCAGTAACCTCAGGGCCGCTTAGCATCTACAGCACAAACGCATTCTCCTAACTCTGTTCAAGGTAAAAATCCAACCAGACCATCACTGAAAAGGGAACTGCTTTAGACATGTAAAACCACATTAAGCTGGCAGGTGTCTTGCCATTTCATGCTGACAGTCAAATGTTTCCTACAAATTAACCTCAAGGAACAGGGACTCATTATGTATATATTAAAATCTGTGAGTTTCTCTCAGTGCAAATAGTATTCCCCACATATTTAAAAAAGGCTGCAGAGGGGGCACTGCATTTCTACTTGGCGAATGAGGGCATAGAAATGTCACTCAACAAAGCTAAAGTGGACCAGAAGCAAAGGGATGGTCACTGGGTTGGCAAACTAGAGGAAAGAGCAGAAAATTAAAACTAAGGACACAGAAGATGGTTCTGTAAAAGGGTCTGAAGTCAAAGTAGCCATTATGTGTGAACATATCAGGTCAGCTTCAGCCACTTTAACTCCGTAAGGGATAAGACCATGTGCCCCTGGGAGAGCTGAGGCCAGACGCAAAGCTCGAGAGAGTGGTGGTGCAGGAGGCTGCACGGAGAAAGCTCTGCTGCTCCCGTGAGGGACGCGCCAGCTCCTGCTCCCAGCACTAGGCTGTGATGAGGAGAGTGTGAGAAAAAGGACAGTCAAGGGAAACAGGACACAGGAAGACTTGGCAGGAATGAAGAACAGCATGGAGAGGAGACAGAAGAGGGCTGACTGAAGGGGCACAGAGCCTGAGACATCCAGCCCATCACTGGGGAGAAAAGCCACAAGTACAACGTGCTCAAAGGCAGCCAAGGGCCCTGAGGGGTGGCCCCTGTAGGCTTCCACAAAATACTGTGTGCCCTTCCTGAGTGGTGAAGGAGGAGGGGCAGCATGTCTAATGGAGAGGAAAATGAAGGAACTACCTGGGCACGAGGCCAACCAGACCCTCAGGGTGAGGAGGACGGTCAGGGAGCTGGGGGTGGGCAGAGGCGATGGTCAAGGCCACAGGGGAGCCCAGGGCAGGGCTGGACAGAGAGGAGCACAGCGACTTTGGGAGGGGGACGTGGGTAACTCCTCCAGCCAGAGCAACTTCAATGGCTTTTCATCAAGCGTCTGGGTTAAGAGACCACTAAGGATTAGATAAAAGGTTGTAGACAGTAAACAAGGCTTCTGCGAGGAGACGTGAAGTCACACATTCCCGAGAATCCAAGAATTAAGAAGAGACAAAAGAGATGCTTTTAACGGTAGATTCAGAGTTTTTACAGAGAAGAGAGAAAGTGGGAGTGGACGAAGGTCCTGCCCTGAGGCAGGCGTGGGCTGTGTGGGGTGTCGTCTGTTCCCAATAAAGGAAAAAAGGGGGCTCTGCAAGAACTTAGACCAGCTGGAAAGGAAAAATATATAAAACAATAAAGGGGGATAAAAACAAAAATAAATGTAAACATTGAAAACAAAGCAAAAAGTGTAAAGGCTGTGAACACTCCGTTGTGTGGCAACGCTAGGGCACGTGAGCGTCTCTATCGGATGCTTACTGAGTCAGCTCCGGGACCTGGGAGAATACCACAGGTGCACATGCACACATGTGTACACATGTGCATCTGCACATAAGCACAGAGACAACAGCGAGCCTCTGCAGAGTCTGCCGGGAAACACAGGTCGGCACGTCTGGAGTGACTGCAGAATGACTCCACGCTGAGGAGCCCCGGGGTCCAGGGAGGCAAGGGTGGGGCTGGCACAGCAGCTGGAAGGGGTTTCACCCTGGAGTCTGATCTCCAGCTGGGGAACATCCCAGAGAGAGGGGAAAGTGGTCAGGACGCTGAGGAGGAAGGCGCCTGACTGTGCTAGAATCGGGGCTCTGTGGAAAGACAGGCCCTGCTCAGCGGGAGCTGTGGGAAAAGAAGGGGGCAGGCTGGCTCTGGTGGGGTTACATCAGAGCTGGGCAGAATAGATCTGGATCCCTAGGAGAGACATAAGGGTGTACATGCTCATTAACATGCTAAGCGGTCACTTACAAAAGTGACCACTACAAGCACCTGTCTACTCTGCTTTCATCACTAGAAAAGATGTAATAAGATTGCTACCGATTGTGTGCAAATATCTAACATTCATGATAAATTATATATTCAGAATATAAACAGCACAGAAAGTGTGCAAGTATACTATAACAAATCAGTTAAGGAGTCTCACCTGGAGGTCCGGGTTGGCCTGGTAGTCCTGGGAAACCTTAAAAGAGAAAGAGACTGTTGGATCAAACAGAACAGTTCACCCGTTTGTACACACTTTTTATTTCTCTACTGAAAGCCTTGCTTGGTGCATTGATAAGTGTCTATGGCCAAAGGGAACATAGAAAACAGAGCGGGAGACCACCCGAGCCCCTACTCTGGAAATGCATTGCTCTCAAAGCTACAGCGAAGGGCTCCTGAACCCCGTTGTGACAGTGAAATAGGAACTTGGAGGAGACCTGGTCACAGACAGTCCTGCAAGGCCTGCAGATGCTTCCAAAATATGGAGGAACACAGGTCAAAACTAGAAAAAAAGAGAGGAAGAAATAGAAAGCGGGGGGAGAGAGAGAGGAGGAGGAGGAAGAGGAGAAAGAGAAGGAGGAGAAGGGGGAGGAGGAAGAGAAGGAGGGGGAGGAGGAAGAGAAGGAGGAGGAGGAGAAGAGGAGGAAGAGGACAAGGAGGAGGAAGAGGAGGAGGAGAGAAGGAGGGGGAGGAGGAGGAGGGGGGAAGGCAAGAAAGCTACCTTTTGGGCCTGGCTCTCCTCTTGGCCCCGGAGTTCCAGGGTAGCCCCTCTCTCCTTTTTCTCCCAAAGGTCCTGTGCCTATAACCTGAATCGAGAAGGAAAAGGTGATTATCCCACGGCATGGGAGTGGCTAGTCCTGTATAGTAAAGCAGTATGATTGAAGAAATGTACATATTTGTTTTTATTTCAAAAAATATAAAAGTGAAGTAGCAGCAATGGTAGCGGACAAGGAGGAAGGGGATAAGCCTCTAAAACATACGGGATAGGCTGGGCATGGTGGCTCACGCCTGTAATCCCAGCACTTTGGGAGGCTGAGGCAGGTGGATCACAAGGTCAGAAGTTCGAGACCAGCCTAGCCAATATGGTGAAACCCTGACTCTACTAAAAATACAAAAATTAGCCGGGCGTGGTAGCACATGCCTGTAATCCCAGCTACTTGGGAGGCTGAGACAGGAGAATCGCTTGAACCCAGGAGGTGGAGGTTGCATTGAGCTGAGATGGTGCCACTGCACTCCAGCCTGGGTGACAGAGTGAGACTCCATCTCAAAGAAACAAACAAACAAACAACAACAACAACAAAAGCATATGGAATAAACATGCTGTAACCATCCCTGCAAAGGATCCTGCCAGGCAGGCGGTTCTGCTTCGTTTTGTAATAGTTTGCCTGGCAGCAGCTTTTGTAACACTCCAGTGAGGTAAAGATGGAGTAACATCAATTGGAGGCTTAGATTTATAATTCCTAATTGTACATACAAGTCATAAATGGAATGTTTTACTATACAGGGTATTATGAGAGGAACACTCTTAAAAAAAAAAAAAAAAAAAAAGTAGGCGCTTCCTTAAGGTCGCAAGACAAGAAGAGGCACGTTTGCCTCACTAACAAGGAGAAAATTCACTGACCCTGATTCTAAATTAATGAAATTCAAGATAAGTGACAAAGTCAACTTTTGTGTATTACCTTTAAAATATAATTCATTTGTATCAATTAATAGATATCATTAAAATGCGCCAATGTTAAATAGCTTGACTTAGTCATCCCACAAGTTATATATATAAAACATCATGATGTGTACCATAAATATATACAATTTTTGTCAGTTAAAAAATGAAAGTAAAACCCTTCAATGTAAATCTATAAATAAAATGAGCTGTGTGAACGCATTACCTGTGGCACTGCAAGGAAGGCAGCAAAGGAGAGAACGGTAACATTTTCATTATTTCAAAAAAGTCTGGGGGCAAAATGGCTAAAAAAATTAGAGCACAACTCTCTGATAGGACACTGAAAATGATCACCATGAAGATATGTGCAAACATGATAATGCCCATTTTTAATGTCACACACATCACTGACAAGTATGCAAGATATGTATGTTGACCAGTAGTAAAATGTTATTTGCAAAAATAAAAATTGTTTTACCAGGATAGTTAAATTGTAGATGACCTGTTTCTCTTACAAAAATTTTCCTTAACAGACCATGTTTTTTTAAAAAAGGTGTCAAAGCCAGGCACAGTGGCTCACGCCTGTAATCCCAGAACTTTGGGAGGCCAAGGTGGGTGGATCACCTGAAGTCAGGAGTTCGAGACCAGCTTGGCCAACATAGGCCCTGTCTCTACTAAAAATACAAAAATTAGCTGGGCATGGTGGCGGGTGCCTGTGATCCCAGCTACACGGGGTGCTGAGGTGGGAGAATCGCTTGAACCCAGGAGGCAGAGGTTGCAGTGAGCCAAGATCGCACCACTGCACTGCAGCCTGGGCAACAGAGCAAGACTCCATTTCAAAAAAAAAAAGGAGTCAAATATGTTGCTAATATTCTGATTCATGTGCAAACCTTTTCATTTTCAGTGATTTAAAGATGTGCAGAAATTATCAAAATATAATAAAAATAATAAATACTAAACTCCATACAACAAATTAGAAAATCATTTCAAGTAGCATGAACCACTTTACATAACAAATGCAATTCTAGAGACAGCTGTGGGCGTGTGCCCTGCATCTCCTCTCCTTCCTTCCCCCAGCACTCTCACAGACCCAGGGTCCTCTCCTTCCTTCCCCCAGCGCTCTCACAGACCCAGGGTCCTCTCCTTCCTTCCCCCAGCGCTCTCACAGACCCAGGGACAGCACTCTTACTCACAATTCCAGGTGGGCCGGGAGGACCTGCTTCACCCTTTTCTCCCTACAAAAGAAAAAATAACTTTCCTTGCATATTCTTACTACAAAGATTGTCTTGCAGAAAGCAGATTAAACATTTCTTCTGGTAAAATAGAGTGTGCCTACCGTACACTAAAACTATTTTTCTCTCTTTAATATCTCTCATTCTGTGATGATTACAACAAAAATGAATAGACTTCATTTTGCTTTGCATACGCATGATACATGAAAATAAAGATTTCTGCAAAATGTAAGTTGGGCGCTAATTATTCTGCTTACAAAAGCCCAGATACTTGTCCGGTCAGTTGCACACTTCCTCGGAAAACAGAATCATTGATGAGTGGAACTGGCAACCAGGGTTTTTCAATTTTAAAAAGAGAAATGAAATAAAATAATATAAAAGCATAATTTCCAAATATATTTTCTTAAATAAATCATTTTATATGATATTTTTAGGTGAAGATTTTCTCAAATTTGCATTGGAAGTCATAATGTAAAATCTAATATTAACTGAAAACATTAGTGGATGAATTCTGATCACTTTAAGGTTTAATCTCATCCATAGTAGATGAAAAACTCAAAGAAATTAACCCTTTCATATGTTTATATAAACATCATCATAATGATTTAAACAGTCCAAAGATATGTACATTATACCATGAATGTATATATTTTCCTTTTAAATTAAGGCAGTAAACAAGAATTGAATGTTTTGATTTTTCTTATATGAATACCAGAAGAATTTCAGAAATATCTAGAGGACATAAATATCTTAGCCACTATATTCTAAATACATCTACCATTTAAAATTTACAGGATTTTACTTCCTCAAAAAATTACAGCCAACGGTTTCTTCTTTTTGTCCCTGGCTTTAATAAATTAACCATAGGCTACTGAGGCCCTCCCTGCAGCTTTCCATTCGCCATTGGTGATGACTATTCCAAAATTATCTCTTATATTAGTAAACATTTACATTACCTAGTCTCATATTAAGAGAGAAAAATAAAGCAATAATGAGGTTTCTTTTTCTGCCTGTCAGATTGACAAATATCTTTTAGATTTTTTTTTTTTTTTAGTTAGTTCCCCAACTAAAAGGGCCCTGGTCTGGCAGAAGGACTTTCTGGGGCAATTCGGTTGCATGTGGCAAAAATTTCAAAACAAGTGTCTGAATGTGGACCCCAATATTATGCTTTTAGGAATTTGGCAGAGAAATGACCAGACAAGTGAGCAAAAATACTTGTAAGCATACAAATTCGGAAACGGCCTAAATACCACGCAACAAAAGGCGTGGATGTTCACATCATAATTACATGATGGCCAATGAAATATATCATCCTTCTATCATTACGTGAAAAAGCAAGATATATTGTTGTTCACTACCACCTTTAAAAACTGCCTGCTTGTGTATGCACACAGGAACAAGGTGAACTCTGGCCATTTCTGAACAGGTAATAGAAAAAATTAGGTAAGCTTTCTTTACCTCGTGATATCTTTCTGTATTTTCTATTGCTTTATGATCAGGAAAAAAATAATCTACTACCAAAAAAAGATATAAAAATTTGAATGAGTGGCACATTTCATATATTTTTATTTTTACAAAAATCATGAACATAAAGGAAACCACTAAATTGTGTTTTTACCCAGAAGAAGCATAAATAATTTTTTTCCCTTGAGTACAGAGTCCTTTATTCTAGGAAAGAATAAACAGACTTCTGGATTGAATTGGAAAGTGAAGATAAAGGCTCACAATAGTGCCAGCGTTTACCTGCGGGCCCTGGCGGCCTACGAGTCCTGGGTACCCGGGTTCACCAGGAAAACCCTGAAACCGAAGAGAGAAGCAGTAACTGTCAGAGGCCAGTGGCGGGAACAGTGAACCTGCTTGTAAAAATCACAGAGAAACACTTACGGGACTCCCTTTTTCCCCTTTGTCACCATCTTTTCCGGGTTTTCCCTGTAGAATAAAGATGTAAACGTTAGTATTTAATAAATAATAGGTCGGGCGCATTGGCTCATGCCTGTAATCCCAGCACTTTGGGAGGCCAAGGCGGGGGGATCACCTGAGGTCAGGAGTTCAAGACCAGCCTGGCCAACATGGCGAAACCTCGTCTCTACTAAAAACACAAAAATTAGCTGGGCGTGGTGGCGGGTGCCTGTAGTCCCACCTACTTGGGAGGCTGAGGCAGGAGAATCACTTGAACCAAGGAGGCAGAGGTTGCAGTGAGCCGAGATCACACCACTGCACACCAGCCTGGGCAACAGAGTGAGACTCTGTCTCAAAAAAAAAAAAATATATATATATATATACATAATAATAATAACGGATATAACACCAAAGCTCTGATTCAGATAGCTTAATATGTTGTCTCTCCTATGAAACACGAGCAAGGTAAATGAGGGCTCTATGTAAGTTGACAATACCACAATAAGAAGTAATATAGTATATGATGAATAATTATGAACAGTTACAATATAAGAGAACTCCATCTTTAAAGAGCGGAGTCCGATGAGCTACAAGTTTTCGAAAATATGATTGTATCTTGGTAGCAAAGCTAATCAGAGAAGTTTGCCTATTGGCAGCTGAGTATTTGCAAGCTTATGCAAATGCTTCATTTAATGCAGGTTTCTGCATGTTGCTTCCAGGTAGAAACCAGAACCATCCCAGCTGACTGGCAGTGGGGTGGGTCTCACGTCACTACCATCCCTAAAGTGAAAAGCAACTCAGCCTCTCAGGCTTGTGGTTGTGCAAACACAGTCTGGTGTTCTGGGTGGCAAAGTCCAACCAACCCGCTGCTCTTAGATAGAGCAGGACCGAAGGTTTCAGGGATGGCCCAGGACTCTTCAGAAGCCTCTTTCCACAGCCAGTGGTGGCACCTTCAGTGCTGGATCCTTAAACAGGGAAGGACCTCGCCTGCCTGGGAGGCCTTGCAACTGATATAGCTCAGGAAGAGTCTCAGAAAAGCCCTTTGGGGCACGAAAGGGATGAACTAGAAGTCCCTACAAGCCTTCTCTGTTCCTGTGTTTCTGTGAATCTGCGATTTTCAGCATGGAAGGAGAATTGTTTTATGATAAAAGGAATTTGGAAAGCACTTACTCTGGGTCCTAGTTTTCCGGGTTCACCTTTCTCTCCGACCCCTGGCATCCCCTTAAACGAACAAAAAGACAAAGAGATTTATTCATCTATTTAAGCAAAATTTAAATTAGATAAATATTAAACTTAAGGTAAAATAAGCTTGTAACTTAAATCTGTACTTTATGGTCTTTGACCTAAAAATGATAGGCAGAAATTGAGTACTTACCTGAAATCCAGGTTCACCTTTTTGGCCCTGAAATAATTCAAGAGACAGATCAGCACCATCAAACAGCTATATCAGTTGTTATATGCTGCATTAACACACAGCAGAAAAAAAAAACAAAACCTTTTTCTGATATATTAACAAAGAAATTCACGTTGATCTCCAGCACTCACTCGGCATTGACTGGTATAAATGTAAGCAGGGCAGGGTTTATCATGCTTGACCCATGATGACTGGCTCTGCCCTCCCAGTGCCCCCCAGCCCAGCTCCCTCCTGCTGACCAAGCCCTCTCCAACTTGGGGCACATTTAAGAAGCCCTAATCCAGCAGGGTGAGCCTCAGATCAGTTCCAGCTGCCTCTGCTCTCAAAGGTGCTCGTATTTTATGGAATGAACAGTCTATAAATCTGTTTTCCAGATCAGGATTGAATGTGGCTGGAAAAACTGAGTTTTGACCCATTTTCTCTTTGTCCTTTGGAATTTGTCCAAAATTAGAAAATCAGTATTCACTGGATGAAGCCCATTCATACCTTTTCTCCCTTGGTGGCAAAGTCTCCTTTTTCTTGAACTTGAGCTTGTCCTGGTACTCCCGGAGGCCCACTGACCCCTTGGTCACCCTGTCGACATAAAAATGTAAAATTAATCAGGCATGAAAACAATTATGCAGAGATGAAAAATTGCAGAGAGAGGTAAAAGCCTAAAATAAAACACCTATTTTTAAAATGTAATTATCCTCAATTCTATTCTAATCATCCTTGTCTCTGCGGAAAATCCCATTTCAATAGGAAGATGATACAACAAGTATCTAAACCTAGGAGGAGAATTTCACTTCTCTGGGCGGCCACTAGCTCAGGAATAACTATGGAATCTGAACACCTGCAAGACGCCTCTGGACTTGCGTGCACCTGTATAGTGTATACTGGCTTCTGATGGCGTGGAGGAAAGGAATACAAACTGCCTAATAGAGCTTGAGAACAAAGAAGGCATTTCAGGTAACCCCAGAATAAGACAACCATCAAGAGTCTCCCTCCTCGGGCATCCTAACTGCTGGGTACACCTAAAAATTACAACTGCATATATTTCAGAGTCACTATATTTCAAAGTTTATGAAAAGACTGGGCCAAAATCTAGGGCGGCAAGCAGAGGCCACCTGCACGTCCAGATCCATCCAGGCCCCACTGTACTGGGCGCTCTGGTTGTAATTGCCTCCACCAGCTTGGATGTCAGAGGAGAATCTGGCCTTCCACAGGCTGGCTATAGCAATGGCAGGCATCCCTTCTTAGCCAGTGCCTGCTTCATTGGTCTGATTCAGGGAAACTCATGGAGAGGATCAGGGACCCACCACCTGCCTCCTCTCTGCAGGATGAAGCCACCTGCTGTGGTCTGTGCCCTCCCGGCTCCACACTGCATCTCCTCCCACACCCACTTGGCCCTGGACCTGCCCACCTCTGAGAAGAGAGGCCAGTGGTGAGGGGCCACTGCCAACCGTGCTAGTCCCAATTTCCTGGCAGTGGACTCCCACTCTGCAGGGCTTACAGGGTTACGCATCTAATGGTCAAGTCCTAAATTTGACTCTGATAAATCCTAGGTCTGACCTCATCACTGACAAAGAAGAATTTGATTGAACTCTTTGTACTGATAATTGGAGTTAGCCTCGTTGTTCTCTGCTTGTCAGATCACAGAGCACTTCCATAAATTCTAGCGTATTGAATAAGCTAGAATAAATTCAATAATGCTGGCATTTTAAGGAAAACACTACCAAATGCAAGAACATGCAGAGAAGAGTAACTACACTTGTAAGAGTCCAAACGTTGATCCAAAGGTGGGAACTGTCAGGTGAGAACTGTGCTTTTCGACATGAAAGCACCCCAGAGCAATGTGCACTCACCTTGTCACCTTTCGGTCCTTGAAAACTTAAGCCCATTTGTCCCTGTGGATTAAAAATTAGGCTCTCATTATTAGACTTGTCTACTTTGTTTAAAGTCATTCTACAAACCTCACACAAAATGCAGTAAGATGGTAGATTTCAGGCAATAGCTTTGTCCCATAACTCTCATAAAATTTTCCGGAAAGTAACGATCATGCTGTATTCAATGTCTATGAAAAAAGTTTTTAAAGTATGACTGATCAAAAATTCTAAAGACCTTTTTAAAAGTTTACAGTTTTTAAACTCTTGTGTTAGAAAACTAAGGGAAATATCAGTGATTCCAAAGTATTGACTAAGGGATGAATGAAAGAAAAGATCAATATATTGACAGATAATCAATAGATAATAAATGATATATGATAGATACTTAAAGGTATAGTTAGATAAAGATAGTGTTAATTTTCCAACTTTTTTTACAGAGACTGAAAGAATGAGAAGAATGAGCTATAGCAATTTCATGATAGCCTTATACTAATGCCAAAGAACAAAAAAAAGAAAAAAACATTTACCTTTTCACCTGGAGGGCCGGGAGGGCCTGGGGGACCCTGGGAGACAGAGCATTTTAATTAAATAGGATTCACAACTCTAGGGAGCTTTAAGCCCTTCTTTAGGCTGATGTTATCTCAAGATTCTCTGGTCAACATGATAATTTATTTGTGAAATATTTTTCCTGGGCTTCCCCTCCCTCCCCACTCCTAGCAGGTGCAGGACCCTCAGGTGTGACCATATCAATACCAATCCGTCTCCCCTGCTCCCTGGTGAAGTCACCCGGGACAGAGCCTGCCTGTCCATCTTTGAACTCACTCCCACAGGCTGTGACTATCAGTGGTACCCAGCCAGCCCCTACAACCATGACTGTATTATTTGTTTCAGGGTATCAGTTTATGGTACTATCATCATCCCTTTCCCACAGCTCTGGGTATATGGGTACTGGGATGCCAGCCAAACGTTTAATAAGAGGGAAGCTGATTCCGCCATGTCCAAATTAAGAGCGACCACAACTGTGTAAAGTTTTTACTAAATTATTATTTATTTTCACACCTCAATATACTTGTTTTTTAAATGATTGCCTCAGAGAGACACCCCCAAAACTTACTGGTGGTCCAGTAAATCCTGGAGGCCCAATAGGACCTTGAAGCCCTGGCAGTCCTGGTGGGCCCTAGAATGCATGAGAAAGAAATGAGTCCAGATGCGAACGGGGAGGGTGAGGTGGCACACTTTCATAATGATTTGGCAAATGCTTACTGGATTCCCTGGGATTCCGGGAAATCCTCTTTCACCTTTCAACAGCATGCCGGGCACGTGGCCAAGTATCTCACCTGGATCACCCTAGAGGATGAAAAAAGAAAATAGAAAGTTGCAAATATTGACATTCATGTAAAGAAACTGAAAACTCATTGAGTAGTTGGCACATATTACTGTTACAGGACTAGCCTAGGTCCGGGATTTAGACCCCGTCTACACTGGAAATCAATAGCCTGGCCATCTCTCCCATCATGATTGCCATCTTAATGACCAGCGTTAACCACTGGATGGTCAACACAGCCGCAGCCAGGACTGAATGTAGAGACGGCTAAACAAAGGGGTCCGCCACACTGTGCACAGGACTGTCCCCAACTCTAGACAAGGGCCCCTGTCTCTGGTTGAAAGACTACTGTGTGACCGCAGGCTCTTCCCATAAAACAAAAATTCTCTTTTGAGAAAAGGCTCAGGATGAATACTTTTATAAAAGCATGGCGTAATGGTAAATTTTATCTGCCAACTTGGCTAGGCCACATTATTGGGTTAAACACCAGTCCAGATGTTTCTGTGAAGGGATTTTTAAAATGAGCTTAACACTTAAATCAGCAGACTCTGAATAAGGCAAGTGGCCTTCCATGATGCTGGTGGGCCTCATCCCATCAGTTGAAGGCCTTACGGGATAAAAGACTGACCTCCCTGGAGGAAGAGAGAATTCTGCCCACACACCGCCTTCGGACCCAAGACTACAACTCCACCCCTTCCCTGGTGTCTGGCCTGCCCACTCACCCTGCAGGTTTTGAGCTTGCCGGCCCCCACAGTCATGAGAACCAATGCTTTAGAAGCAGTTTCTCCTCTCTCTGGCTACACACACACATGCTCCTGGTTCTGTGTCTCTGGAGCATGCTAACACACAGGGCTATTATGAGGATCTATTTCCTACGTGTTCTGAATCACAGGAGCACAGGGACTCTCAGCCTCATCCAGGTAAGCAGTTATCTCTACTGCAGCTGCTGAGACCTGTAAGCCTCCCTCTGACAGGGCTGATCCCAACACCCGGATGCCCGAGGTCCCTGCCCTGTGCCCAAGCACAGCCCACACATTACAGGACTGCACAGTCTGAGGTCGGGCTGATGCCAGCAGCCGAGCCCCAAGATAGCAACACCCCGCCTGGGAAAAGTTCTCCCAGGTTCCCTCCTGGGAAGTCTGAGAGGCACCCAGGGAGCCCCATTCTCCCATCTGCCTCCCCAGTTTGGGTGAAGTGAGCCTTCGCCACAACACCAGGCCTCCTTCCGCTGCTTATTCCCCATTAAGAAGCTGTGCCAAGTGTCTGAATGTTAGAGTCGAAAATCTGAGTTTGTGTATTACTTGTACAGTCTTTCAATGTAACAGAGTTTAGGGAAATGTGTTCAGAAACAATCGACCAGCCAAAGTGGTTTAAAGGAAATGTGTTTCTTTGGCACTTGTTTTAAACAGATTCCCTGTAATGAATCCAATAAAGCAAAATAAACTAAAATGTACCTTCATTCCTGGTAACCCTGGTGGCCCCTAAAAAAGAAAGTTTTGGTGTTAGTTTTGTTTTCTCAAAATATCATTAGCATTAAAGTTGTTATTATATAATATTATATATAAAATATAAGTTATTAAAACATAAGCAAAGAAAGAAAGAAAAGGAAATGGAATGAAAAGAGAGAAGTTATAACTAAAAGAAAGAAGTTCTGCCCTAAATAACTTCTACTCACGGGATTTCCAGCGAAACCAGGCAAGCCAGGAGGCCCGAGCAGCCCTCTCTCTCCCTGGGGAGACAGCAGAGCATCATTCATACGCACTGTGCGTGGCAGACACATCAGCCCCTACACCGCATGCGTCACTCTGCCCTACCCTTCATTTGTTGGTTAAAATCATTTCCTAAAAGCAGTTTGTCACAAGCTATGCTACTGGGTACCACTTTATGAAAGAAGAAATAGACTTGATAGTATCATTAATAGGGACAAAGGCCCATAACGGCATTTTCTTATGCAATGTAGTAAATGATGATAGGTAACAACTTTCGTGCTTAAATGCAATTTTAGGATAAAAGTCTACAAAAAAGCAAGAAACAATTGTATCTTTCTGGTACACTAAATATGGGAAAACTGTATTTCCTTACCAAATAAAGCAAACTTTAAGACAAGTAACTTTCCAATTGTGGCAAATAAAACTCTGTTAACAGAATTACACTACCTAACTCCTTAATATGCAAAATTACGTAAACACACGCAAAAAGGAGGGTCTCGGTTCTGGATTTACCTTTGTGCCATTGCATCCTGGAATACCTGGGGGGCCTGGTGGGCCGTCTTGGCCAGGAATGCCCTGCAATTCAGAAAGTGAAAATGTAACCCAGATAGAAAATTGCCTGATGGAAAAATATTTCATAAAAGAAGTAGAGTGCATTTTCTATACATACGGGAAGTCCTGGGTTTCCAGGGTAGCCAGATGCTCCCGGAGGTCCCTGTGAGGGTGGAAGTAAAAGCATGTCAGTGAAGAGCTGGGAAGCCTCACTTCCTCCTACTGCATCCCCCTGGTTAATGGAGTCATGCCCTCATTTTTGGTGTCAGAACACACACACACAAAGCAGACAGTGCACTCTGCACAAGAGGCAGAGGAGGGCACAGCCTAGGGCAGATGGCCCAGGCTTGCAGGAGCAATGCTACACCCAAAGCACACTACTGCCATTCACGACTGCAAAGATACGGAACCAGCCTAAGTACCTACCAACCAATGAGTGGACAGAGAAAAGGTGGAATCCATGCACCATGGAACACTACTCAGCCACAACAAGGATCAAAATGATGTCTTTTGTGGCAACTTGAATGGAGCTAGAGGCCATCATTCTAAGTGAAGTAACCCGGGAATGGGAAACCAAATACCGTATGTTCTCACTTATAAGTGGCATCTAAGCTATGAGGATGTAAAGGCATAAGAGTGATACAATGGACTTCGGGACTCAGGTGGGAGGAAGGCTGGAAGGGGGTGAGGGATCAAAAACTACGTAACAGGTAGAGTGTACACTGCTTGGGTGACAGGTGCACTAAAATCTCAGAAATCACCACGAAAGAACTTATCCATGCAACCAAACACCACCTGTATCAAAAAAACATTGAAATAAAAAAAATAAGTTTTTAAAAAGCTGACTGCTGATCCCTTCAAACATAAGGCTGCCCATGCACAAAATAACTCTGCTCCCATTTCATCTTTACTAAGAGGGGGAGAGGAGGAAGAGCAACGCTGGCTCTGAAAATACCACGACTCTTCCATTAAATGAAGTCATCTCTGTCTAATGACTGTGGACGCATCATCAATTGCCCCTTCCCCCAAATTAAAGTATGCCCAGAAGAGATTCCTGAAGAAGAACAAATGGGGGAAAGCAAATTTGCAGAACCAAGGACTAAGGAGCTCAGCCTGTGCACAGGCCCCATGGGAAGGACTGGGGCTCAGGGAGTCATGGGCTGCTCCTCACTGCCTGCCTGGCGCCTGCCTGCCCATGCTGTGTTAGCTGGAAGAGGAGATGGAGGACGAAGGTCAGGAGAAAGGAGGGGAAAGGTGCCCGACCCTGGGAGCGGGCCTGTCCCATGCACGGAATCATCGATTGTGAGTAGCAACTGTACTCACTCTTGTCCCTTTTGTTCCAGGTAGTCCTGGTTCTCCAGTATCACCCTGGAACAGAATAGAAATGCCATTGTCATTGATCACTGTTATCTCAAGAATGCGGGCAATCTTACATCCACCCACCCCCAATCCCACAGCCGTGCTTACCTTTTGTCCTGGTGGTCCCTGCGGCCCCTCAGGTCCTTGCATTCCAGGAAACCCAATGACACCTTGTAACCCCGGGAGGCCCCTTTCACCCTGCAGAAGAGTAACATCAGTCAGGCAAAAGGCAGCAGCAAAGAAACAGAGGAAGGAATCGGTGACCAACTGTGATGGCTATTTTTTTTTTTTTTTTGAGTTGGAGTCTCATTCTGTTGCCCAGGCTGGAGTGCATGGCATGATCTCGGCTCACTGCAACATCCACTGCCTGAGTTCAAGGGATTCTCCTGCCTCAGCCTCCCGGATAGCTGGGATTATAGGCGTGCGCCACCATGCTGGCTAATTTTTGTATTTTTAGTAGAGGCAGGGTTTCACCATGTTGGCCAGGCTGGTCTCGAACTTCTGATCTCAGGTGATCCACCCGCCTCGGCCACCAAAAGTGCTGGGATTACAGGCATGGGCTACCACGCCTGGCCTGTGATGGCTAATTTTAGGTGCCAAGTTGACTGAGTCACAGGATACCCAGATAGCTGGTAAAGCATGACTTCTGGATGTGTTTTTGAGGGTGTGTTTCTGGAAGAGATTGGCATTTGAACACATGGACAGTAAGGCAGATCTGCCCTCCCCCAGGGTGAGCAGGTGCCATTGTGTGTTGAGGCCCGGATAGAACAAAAAGGCAGAAGAGAGGCCAATTATCTCTCTTCTGGAGCTGGGACACCCATCTTCTCCTGCCCTTGGACATCAGAACTCTGGGTTCTCTGGCCTTCGGATTCAGGGACTTGCACCACTAGCCCCTTGGGCTTTCCAGCCGCTGGCCTTGGACCCAGTTAGGCTTCAGGAGTCCCGAGTTCCCAGGCTTGCGGGTGGCAGATCATGGAACTCCTCAGCCTCCATAATCCTATGAGCCACTTCCCATAATAAATCTAAGTATCATCCAGCCTTGCGCAAGTCCACAGTGAGTGTCTGGAAACGGACAGCAACGACTACTTCAGGTGGTTTTGCTCTACTGCGTTTTAAACTCGTGAGGGCAGGAAATATTTCTATCTCATTCCTGGCACAATCCTTTATATATACTAAATGCCAAATAATTTCTTGGGTAAATAAATACTTTAATTGGGTAAATAACTACTTTATTGTAATAAATAGTGAGGCATTTTTCACTGAACTGGTTATAATTTCACTCAATCAGTGGAACTCTCTTGTTAGCAGCAGTCTCAGTGCTGAGATTCTGTGATGGAGCCTCCAAGACTAGACGACTTCCTCTTTAGAGACCATTAGGAGGTGTGGGCGGGCAGAGTCCACAGTGTGAGCCTCATGCAAGATGCTTAGCCTCCCCTGGGCCATCATGGGGTGATGGTGGGCTTTGATGAGAAATGTCTTTCAAGAGCATTTCTTGGGCTGGGTGTGGTGGCTCATGCCTGTAATCCCAGCACTTTGGGAGATCGAGGTGGGCAGATCACCAGAGGTCAGGAGTTCGAGACCAGCCTGGCCAACATGGCAAAACTCTGTCTCTACTAAAAAATGCAAAAATTATTTGGGTGTAGTGGCGCACACCTGTAACCTCAGTTACTCAGGAGGCTGAGGCTGGAGAGTCACTTGAACCTGGGAGGCAGAGGTTGCACAGAGCCAAGATCATGCCACTGCACTCTAGCCTGGGAGACAGAGTGAGATTCTATCTCAAAAAACAAAACAAAACAAAACAAAAAAAACCCATAACCATTATAAGAAATCAAGAAAACCTATTTACTTTACAGCATGTGGACTTTAATGCATCCTTACCATACGAACTGGGTAGATTCAGTAACCACTGTCAGCTGATTTAAAAATAGAAGGCAGACACTTTGGAGATCACAGGCAGGATTACTTAGTGTTCAGTGCCTTTCTCAAAGTTGCATTAGTTGAAAGTAAAAATCAACTGACAAGCTATACATCACATAACATAAACATCCAAAGTCGTCCTTCTTTCCAAACCACTCAGCCAGTCCTGGCACTTACTGGTGAATTAACTGCCTGCTCCATTTTTACAAATGCAGGAAGGAGGTTATGAACCTGGGACTCAACCGGCACGCCTCCATAGAGCTGTGTGTTTCACTGAAAGGAGATGTCAGGAGTCTAGACACAGTATGTGGATAAACGTGGGAGAGATTGTTTCAAACCCTAGAGAATTGAATCAAACAGTAAATGGATTAAAGAACCTCAAGCCCCATAGTGTGGCACTGCCCCTTCAGGCCAGCAGCATCCAGGGAGTCGGCCAGAAGAGCGGACGTGACGCCACGAGGGCCCTGAGCCCAAGGTTTTCCTCACTGTCACAGGCTCCTTCTCCCTGAGGCCTGTGACAGTGAGGAAAGAAAAACATTCCCAGACCAGGACTTGTTTAAATGAAGAGCTCCTTAAATACACCCTGCAGTGACGGCCCCAGGACACAATGGCAGAAAACCCTGCTGTAAGGAGTTACGGTGCACAAGGTCACCAATCTGGGGCACCCGGTTTTTGGATATAGGAAAAGCCTGCTCAAACCAGAATAGGACTGAACTCCAAACAGCGGCTAAAATAAATAAATAAATATGGACTCGTGTAGCCCCAAGTAACCCAACATCAGACAGGAAGGAAATGAGAAAGGCATGTCCATGTAGAAGCTTTCTAATACATTTGGTGGAGTATTTTTAGTACTTAATTAATATTGGCAGTATCGCCATGAGACCAGCAACGATAAGATTTTATAATTCTCAATTTAACCATGGAATGCACTGAGGACCAGAGCCAGATTAACTGATTTCTACAAGTTTCTCACTGAGTCAGCACTACAGCCAGAAATAGAAATGAGGTCAGCCTCCACCGCAGTCCCTGTTTTTTCTGGGTCACTAGAGCAAGCCGGTTCCCAGCAGAACATCAAACAATTCACCAACTTCATGTTAGCCCAAGGTACTGACCCTTTTTTGTCCATTTCACAGATAGGGAAATTAAGATTCCGACGCTTAACTGACTTGTCATATGTCACTGGGTGACCCCTCGTGCTGCTGGGAACAGAACACAGAAATCCAAATTCCCAGACCTTGCTTTTACCGCAAGAACACATTCTTTCCCAAATGTCACTAGAAAGTTTAAGCAATCTGTGTATCCCCAGAGCTTTGAAATTAAGGAGCTAAGAAGGAAGTGACTCCTCCATGGACATAGTTCTTGCCATTCCCCACATATTTTTTTAATGTTCTTAAACTTTTGTCCAGATAAAAGTGCACACAAATAATCTAATACTCTGTACCCTGTCCAAGGTTATTATGGGAACCAGAGCAGAGCAAACAGACAGGATAAGCACTTAAACAGCTATACAGTTAGCTGGCGACCAGCATGCAGTATGGGGCCAAATTATTCCTCCAAGTTTTAGCACATTTCCACCAAGATTATAAGAAGAGCAAAGAGCTGGACATGTTGTGCAAAGGTTATTGGAGCTAGCAGTGTCCAAACCAGACTTTGCAGCTGCAACTGGCAATGCTACTACCGTGACCACAGTGACCCGCCCCTTCCACTGAAGCTCAAGGCAGAATGTGCACAGTTAGAGTCAGGGAGCAACAGGACCCTCGATCATCTGTTTCCCATGGTGTGCTCAAGGCAAGGTCCAAAAATCCATGGCGGCCACAGACTTCATGTCAGGCAAAAATGAAAACCACAACCACTGTTTGTCACAGCAATGACTATTTAAAATGGAAGAAAGAAACGAGAAACTTGAAAAATACTACACAGAAAGTTTTCATGCAACTGAACCTTGTGCTCTCATTCCTGAACATCAGTGCAATGTAGAACACTGATCAAAAAAGGTAAATCATATACCAAAACCGGACACGATTACTGCTGTGTCCTCAAATGATGAAATTCAGAATTCGTGGAGGGAGAACAAAGTGCCATTGTCTATAAAGATGAAAGAATACAACATGGAGAATAATCTTGGCACCAAAATTAGGCATTCTAAATTAGGCATGAAATAGGGTTTCATGCATGGAGCAACTTAAAATTCTTGCTTAATGCATTATCTAAAGCAAGCATATACTTTTTTAAAAATCCTTAAAATGCGTGGATAGAAAGTCATTTTATAATACCTAATTCTTTCCCTTCCTCTTCCAATGCTTGTAGAAACAAGTTCATGATTCAGGAAAGCAAATACTCAAATAAGCTTCCGTCATAGCTAAGTCAGAAATTCAAATACAAATCAAATACCCAGGACAGTTGAAGTTGAAATAGCATGAAGCTTTTAAATGTGGGGGGAAAATATAATTACCAACAACAAAAACTGATGTTAACACAGAATATACCTAGAATAAGCAGTCATCAAAATTCTTACTGTCAAAGGCCCTATGACACCTGTTTCAGTGGCTGACATGGAATCCGTATCTTTAAATCAAAATTTTAATGGATTTTTCCAATCTGAAATATTAGGATCACGAATCTTCACAGTGGACTGAAGCACTCACAGAGATGCTGCCAGCTCTCGGGGGCTTCCTCTACACACGGACTGAGTATGGGCACCGGGTCTGGTACTGAGCACTGAGTGTACTGGGTATGGCAGCCTCCATGTGTTGGGTGCATCCACGGGAAACAAGCAATGCTCATCAGGGAAACTGCAATTCCTTCTCCACCTCAACCCTGTAACTTCTTCACAGGCAATGAAATTGTTTTATTCATTCATGGTGTTTGAATTCAATAAAATGTCATGGGATGCTGAACTAGCCAATTGCATAACGTGACGCTCAGCATGAGGTAGGATTCCACATACGAATCCTAAAAACTTTAAGAGGTAGTGAAAGGTTACTGGGCAGGACAGGACCCCCATTGCCTTTGCAGTCCAAGCGTCTGGGCACCATTCCAGACTGGCTGGAGTCCGCAGCAGTGGCTGAGAGGTGCAGGGCAAGCTGCGTTCGGGACCACGCTGGCTCTGCTGCTGCTTTCTGTCATCTAGAGCCTCGAGATTTCCATTTACGAGCAAGACTGCAAATCATTCAGGGAATGAAAGCCCTCACATTTGAAGCCAGAGCTCACCAAGTATCCAGTGAAAGGGAAATGATGTCAAGGATGGGTCACAGTCAGCGGGTGACTACAGAACTCTTTCCGAAATTCCACAAGGCCAACTCCTTGAGCCCAACCACCATCAGAAGAGACATCAGAAGAGACATCTGCAGGGCCATTTCCGGAATGCCGCCGCTGGGAAAGGGGTGGGAAGGCTGCGGTCGGTGCCGGGGGGTCATGGAAAACTCTGTGACGAGGCCCCGCCGGGAGCTCCCTCCATGCCATGAGGCTTGACGTTAGGGCAGGAATACTGCCACCACGGTTTGAGGGGGGACAGATGCAAGGAGATCCCCTAGAGGGTCTGCTTTCCCTAAGAGGAAGGTGTGAGTGCTCACTCTCCTTTGCTCTATGAGACATACAACTGAACTCTTAAAAGGATGTATATGTGTTCATTAGAAGTATGTGAATGAAATTTAACAGTGTGGATTGTTGCACTTAGCAGCTACATTTATCATTACTATTATTTCTTGCATTTAAATATTTAACATTAAAGCAGCAAAGATTAAACCAATCATGCATAAAAAGCGTGGCTGCAAATCTGTATCTTCTTCTCGAAACTCTCATTTTCTCCCTCCAGCCCAGACATCTAGCTTGAGACAGTGAATATCAGGAAATGAGTGCAGTGGCCCTCCATCGACTATGTGGGTATACGCAAGAACTTGAGCAGCACATACAGATGCACCTCAGCTTATGATGGGGTATGTCCCAATAAGCCCATTGTAAGTTGAAAATATATATATATACATTTGAGACAGGGTCTCACTCTGTCACTGAGGCTGGATTGCAGTGTTGCTATCTTGGCTCACTGCAACCTCAGCCTCCCCAGTAGCTGGGATTATAGTAGTGTGCCACCATGCCCCGCTAATTTTTGTATTTTTAGTAGAGATGGGCTTTCGCCATGTTGGCCAGGCTGGTCTTGAACTCCTAACCTCATGTGATCTGCCCGCCTTGTCCTCCTAGAGTGCTGGAATTACAGGCGTGAGCTACTGCACCCAGGCCAGTAGAAAATATTTTTAACTCAAAAACACATTTAATACACCTAACCTACCCAACATCGTAGCTTAGCCTAGCCATCCTTAAACATGCTTAGAAAACTTAAACACTGGCCTACGTTATGCAAAATCGTCCAACACAAAGCCTGTTTTATAATAAAGTGTTTAATATCTTGTGTAACTTATCAAAATCTGTATCAAAAGTGAAAATCAGAACGGCTCACGGCCCCTGACTGGCATTGCGAGAGTTGCCTATCGCACAATGCTAGCCCAGGAAAAGATCAAAATTCAAAATTTTTATCTTTTGAATTTTGAATTTTGATCTTTCAAAATCCATGACTTTCAGATATCATGAGAGCTGTTCTATTTCTAGGAGACTGTGGACTCGTCCTGCCTCTTCTGAAGCATGTGGGGTTGTTTGGGCAAGTTCCTCATTTCATGGGCCTCCACTGTCCTCCTTCTATCATTAGCTTTGTTCTGACTACTCCCAAGGCTGCCGATGATGGAGATGAGCAAATTTGTGTGAAGAATGGGAGAGAACTCAGTGCCGGAGTCTCCTGGCCAAAAGAACAGTGGCTGGGGTCTGAGGGGTGGGAGCTGGGCTGGATAAACTAGAAGTGAAAATGCCTTCCTCTGTATGGCCAAGCCTGGACTATAACTTTCATACTGGACTTCTGGCCCCAGGATTCTTGAGTGGAAAATCCCAAGCCCTCACGACAAGGTCCATGTGATGAAGACGGTCCACCCTGTGCTCAGCAAAAGCCTGCCTGCAGCTATAGCATTTAACGCAGAATTGTCTCCACGTGTCCATGTTCAAGGAGAGATTTCTGTTGGACAAATCCTGATGTTGAAACATTATCTGAGCTCATGATGAATTCTGGCACAATTCTAGGCTCAAGTATTCTATTATGAATTTTAACATTCACTATGAAGTTGACTGACTGAGCTGAACACTCAAGTCATATGTAATCCAAAGCTAGAAGGCGATGGTTACAAAGGAGATGCACAGTGAATATTTCTGATAGATCCACATTTACAAAGAAATAAAACCATAGATATTTTCTGATCCATGAAAATCCACTTTGCACATCAGCTTAAAAGAAAAAAAATGAATTAAAAAGAGTCCTTCAGAAAATACTTTCTAAAGAACTATCATTCAACACAAGAATAACTCGAGGGAGCCCTCAGTATGGTCTTCTTATAAACAATTTAAAACTTCCCCGAAAGCCATCCAAAAGCAAACAAACCATCTGACGTCCCCGATCCAGTAAAAATGTTCTAGAACTGAGTGCTGATAAATTACTGGCAGCCAAAAAAATCTTAAAAATTTCCAAAGGTCTTTAAATCTTACGAAAGTTCCAGACATTTGTCCATGATGAAAGTCGAGACTCACTCATGGAAGCGCACAGTAAAGCTGTGAGCAGCAGCAAAGGTCTCCAGAGGCAACTATTATCTTCAAGAGTTTTTTCTTATCTTTTTTCAGAAAAAACAGTCCAACATGCTCTCATTAATTCTTACTCCAAAGCAGTACTCCGTTTCAAATATTGTTAAACAGAACCATTTTAAGTCAGTCCCCCCGAGCAGTCAGATTTCCACGTTGGAAAGGAAGAAAAATATGATGATGATCTTTTTCCAAAGGCTTGTGAACCTGCTCAGTCAGATTCCATGTGTACCTGCGCTCAGGCAGCGCGTCTGTCATCAATAGCTTAATTCTGTTTTCCCATCAAACCACACCAGCACGCAGTGCGTTCTCTGGAAACACTTGTATTTTCCTGGCTCCAGGCTCCATCGACAACACATTCAAATGCCCATGTGAAGGGCCAAGCTCCTGGTCGGGGCGTCCATAGACACCCACCCTTCATCCATCTCCAGGCACCTGCGACCCACACAGCAGCACCCCAGGGCCCTGGCACCCCGCAGCACATTCGAGAGCGCTGCCTCCATGTGAAACAGGCACATTCACACCCTCCCCGGCAGGCCCTGGCACCTCAGACACACCCATGGGGTCTCAGCCAAGCACCCCCTTGTTGAAGAAGTACTCACACACCGAACGATCTGGAGAAAACCCAAACTCTGGCAGACAGTGGATCCAGCCGGTGACGGGACCGGGCGGAGGAGCCAGCGGCCTCAATCAAGGCTTGGGTGAGGAGTCTCCGTGGGCTGCAGCTGCTCGCCACTAGAGGGAGCTCTGGGACTATACATTTCGCCCAAATAACCTCCTTGGTGGACCTTAAAGAATTAAGCCTTTTTCTTAAATATTCATTGTAGTAATATGTTACTATTAAAACATTAAATATTCAGTGCCATTGAACACATTCTGTGGGCGGAGTGAGAGAAATCACTTTGATATGGCCTAAAAGAACTCTATGGTAAATATTTTTAATTAGGATTCAAAATTTAATTAAAATTAAATATAAAAACTAGTAACCCGAATATTGAGGCTATTGCATGACAGGTAAATGCGGTCAGTCTATAAATAATGAGAATGATGGATATTTTCTAGATAGCATTTTCACATCCATTTTATAAACTGGGAGAGTATTTGAATCTAATGACAATACAGAAAAAATAGCAAATTCTGTATGGAAATAGAAAATAATGAAAAAATTAAATTCTACGAAACATGCATAAAATAGATACAAATGTGATCACAGGGAGGTATCTAAGAAACCACTACTAAACATCCCACTGCCAGTAAAACTTATGTAAAGCTTCCTCTTTGGTCCTCTTCCACTACAAGTTTATAGAAAACCTATGCATTAAGGTAATTTAGTCCATTCTCCTGAGTTTTGCCAATTCTAAAAGAAAAAAAAAATCTATCCAGTTTTTTGAATCCCGAAAAAAATGATAACATTCTCTCCTTTGCTTAACCTATCAGCATGAACACTCATTAAAGCCACAATCACAGACACCTCTACCTATTACCTAACATTCTGTTTCTCAAACATATATTTTTAAAAATATCTTTAAAACAAGAAAGACAGTACAGAAAACAAGTGTTATGCACAGGCTTGGAACCCCGCTTGCTGCAGCTATGGACGGTGTGGATGGTTGTGCATGTTGCACACTGCAGCAATCAGGGGCCCAAATCAACCACTGAAGCCAGGTGTTGGCACAGCAGGAGGCCTTTATCTAATATGACAAAGCTGGAAAAAGCCCAGTGGTAGCAAAACCATCCTTCAAATAAGTTGCATAGAGCTCTCTGGGGGTTCCTGCCTGGGACACACCAAGCAAGAGGCAGCCTCCATGTAGACTTTAGAGGCTTGGTACTGACCTGCCGAGAGTTGGGAAGCCAACTGAGGAATGTCCCTCAAGAGAGCCCTATTCCAGGGCAGGGGCTGAACTGCCCAGTCACCACTGCCAACACTTTGGTTGGCTTTTGGTTTGGGTTTTTACTTACTCCATTAAAATACATAGATATATATAGAATACTATCCTCAAAGAGCTAGAAATGGACATGGCATAAATGAATGCTTCCAACTTGAGCTCCGGCCATTGAAGGAATGATCACACTTAGGAGTTGCTGAGAGTCTGCACACGAAATCACGCCTCTGCTCACCAGCACAACTGTCTTTTTTTGAAGTTCCATGAAATTTATCACAATTCTAGGTCATGACTTAGTTAAAGATTTGGGGGAAGAAGAAAGATTGCAGGAACATAAATAATTGATAACAAAATATCAATAAGAGGTCAGCTCTCTTCTGAGTTTGTATAAGAAAAAAATATATATGTTTTTGAGATGGAGTCTTGCTCTGTCACCCAGGCTGGAGTGCAGTGGCATGATCTTAGCTCACTGTAACCTCTGCCTCCCAGGTTCAAGCGATTCTTGTGCCTTGCCCTCCCAAGTAGCTGGGATTACAGACGTGCACCATCATGCCTGGCTAATTTTTGTATTTGTAGTAGAGACAAGGTTTCACCATGCTGGTCAGGCTGGTCTCGAACTCCCGACCTCAGGTGATCCGCCAGCCTTGGCCTCCCAAAGTGCTGGTATTACAGGCGTGAGCCAACGCTCCCGACCTATTTCTTTTTCTTATAAAGACACTTCGCTTTACTTTTCATAAGCTCCAAAGCAAGGACCCTGAGGGTTCGAAAGACGTGTTCTACATTAACAGAAATGTTGAAAAATGCCAATTAGTGCCTAAGTACTTAAATAGCTGAGGATGTTATTAACTTGAACTTAATAATGTATGTGGGTGTGGGGCAGTGTCATGGAACAAAACGAGGACACAGAAAAGGCAGGAAACACCACAAGGTAGGTGATGGATTTTTTTTTCTTTTTCTGGTCTGTGATAAAAGTAAACTTGAAAAATGCAGATGAAATACTCTGAAGATAAGAATCATAGTTAATAATACAAAAGCATGCAAGAGAGTCTTCAGGTTTAAACCTTGAGAGAATTGCTCATTGGAGAGTCTTCAGGTTTAAACCTTGAGAGAATTGCTCATTGGCAATTAAGAAAAACCTTTCATTTTTTTTTCCTTAAAAATGTGTTAGATATATTTATCAAAATTGGGTTTTACAGGTGCCCTGCCAGGGGACATCCAGGGTCCCCATCCTCTGAGTGGTCCCGTAGCCCCTGCGGTTCCCCTGCCAGCGTATGCACAGCCGCGTACATAGCACCTTCAGGAGATGCTGGAACCCAGCAGGCAGTGACTGGCATTCCCTCTCGTTCCCTCCCCCAGCACCTCGAACAGATGGCACAGGGTAGGTACTCAATTAATATGTTCATGACTGGGCCGGGTGCGGTGGCTCACGCCTGTAATCCCAGCACTTTGGGAGGCCAAGGCGGGTGGATCACCTGAGGTCAGGAGTTCAAGACCAGCCTGGCCAACATGGTGAAACTTGTCTCTACTAAAAATACAAAAATTAGTCCGGCGTGGTGGCACACACCTGTAATCTCAGCTACTTGGGAGGCTGAGACAGGAGAATCACTTGAACCCAGGAAGCAGAGGTTGCAGTGAGCCGAGATCATGCCATTGCACTCCAGCCTGGGCGACAGAGGAAGACTCTGTCTCAATAAATAAATAAATAAATAAATAAATAAATAAATAAATAAATAAACAAAAATAAAATATTTTCACGAGTGACTCAGGAAAGATCCCAAGAAAATGATATAAATCTACAAGAGGGTGCAGATTTAGGAACCCTAATTTCAAACGACTGCAAAAACAAGCACCTGCACTCCGGGTGAGCACGTGGTGCTCTGGGCGCCCTGCTTTCCATGCTCTTTCTTCAGTCACTGCATGGATGGGCAAAGAACCTAAGCCTGGAATTCTGGTGCTGGCTCCAGCGCCAACCCCTGGGACGCTCTGAAAATCAGCTTTGCCATCATCTGTAAGTCAGGGATGACTCCACCTGCCTGGCTCACCTGGCAGCATTATTTTAAAAATCAAACGTGCTCAAGTATTCAGTTAAATGCTGCACAAATGGTTCTGAAAGAAACTGGTCTGACTTTACTGGTTTTTAAACACATAAATATTTTGTGTTTATTCTCACGATTTCTATGTCCAACAAGCCAGCTGCTTTTCCTCTGAAGCCACGGAATGTTTTAAAAGAGAATGAAAAGGCCACACTGCTAGTGTTCCCACAAGTCATGACCCAGGAAGTATCTCACTCCTGTTTTTGTGGCTAAGACAGACATAAGAAAATTGGAATTTCTTGAGTATTTAAAAAAGACGACAGTTTCAAGAAACTCCCCCCTTTATCTTATACTCAAGGTTTTGTGTTTTTTCCTTAATAAATATCTCTGGAATTCATGCAGTTCAAGCCTAGAACATTCTATTTATTCTGTCAGGTCAGCCTGGGTCTTAGTAAAGCCACCACACTCCTCCATGGTTAGCCTGGAAGTAGCTAACGACATACACAGGTCTGAAATCCCCAGATTACTCCCTTACCCCCAAGCAAGTTGCTTGTCTGTATCTTATCACTGATAACATTTTCCCCCAGGATGCTGCAATAATTTCAATACTCCATTAATCATACTTGGAATCTAAGAGATAAGAATAGTTCCCTTGACTCCCAGTTATACAATTGCCAGGTTAAAACTAGACAAACCAACTTTGCCCATAGAATACAATGTAATCTCGGCAGAGCTGGAGGTTTAACAAAACCCATTATTAGCCTAACCTCATGAATTTGAAAAAGCAGTAGTGAGATCAATCTAAATTAATAAGTAACTGAATTTTAATCTCTTTTAAGTAAACACCATTAATTCCTTTAAAACATATACAGTCACCCAAAGAAAGAAATTAAGCCAACATCTTGAAGTTTTCCTTTTGTGTTTTGCTTAAAATCTTGGTTTTAAAACTGAATAGATAAGAAAAGCATATAACTGCAAGATCGATACAAAATGCTGGTGCTTAATTAAGACAATAAATAGCTACTTCATAAATACTTAAAAATGGTCTTCCCTGAGCTGCTAATCTCTCTTCACCTCAATGCTGTTCATAAAATTGGCAAGCCTGTTTTCAAAAGATAATATGGAGATATATTTTAATCCAAGGTGTGGCCCAATTATTTAAAAATTTCTGTCAGTAAGATCTTATTTAATGCCATTTTCACTATGCCTAGTTTGTAGCTGTTTTAAAGATTAAACTTACAGTATCATTTCCTGCCTTTTTTTCTTAACTACTTAATGTCAATAGACTAAAATATTGAGATCTTTGGCTAGAAACTAAGATGTGGAAACAGACCAATTGCGTTACAGTTTGTAAATTATGAGGTATAAACTTTCTAATAAAAATAGATTGTAGAGTATATAAACATGTGACATTTTCCCACGTACATGGAATTTTTTTTTAAGTTGTACCAATTGGGGGATAGATGACCAAGTATGGGTACAGTAGACACACACACACACACACACAAACACACACACACACAGAATCAGGGAGAGAGAGAGAGAAACAGAGAGGGAAACAAAGAGACAGAGACAGAGAGACATAAAGAGAGAGAAGCTTCACTAAGAGGCAGGTTGGGGGCACCTGGTTCCCACGCCCCCTGACCTCCCACGCCCAGGGTCTGAGGTCTCAGACACATCACTGAGGAAATTTCTCTTTGGCAAGAGAGGGCCAGTCAGCCAAGCACCCTGAAAGGGCCTTCCCTTGACTCCCAAATATACAATTGCCAACTTGGTGGAAACTGAGCTCTCATGGGAATTCTAAACCTACAGGCGCCCACCCTTGGTTCTCCACAGGGAGAATCAGCACGTTCTGTGAAGAAACAGGGAAAGCAGTCATCTTTTAAACAACTATTTGATATTCCACACAAATATCCTGCCGTGGGTTAGGCCCAGAATTTCGGGATAACAAATAAGGCAAGGACAGGGAGGCAGCCCTGTCTCAGGTCTCCGGGGAGCCCAGGGGGCCCCGCTGTGGAGAGGCTGATCCCAGAGCCCTTCCTTGGTCCCTATGGTCCCTAAATACACCCTCCTGGGAGGAGCTACACCTCGCTGCACGCACAGTCCTCAGGTGCCCATCTGAACGTCACCCTCGCTGGGCAACAGGTGCCCGGTGACAGGTGGGAAAGGGACGCACAGGGACATACACGCGCCTTACAGGACTCAGGAAGCGCAGCTGGGCGGGACCATCGCGGAGCACCTGCCAAGCCACGTGCTTCTGCAGTAAAATCACCCACATGTTTCCAGAGCTGACACCCCGCGATCAAGCACAGGCCGCCTCTGAGGAGTGGCGGTGCGGGCTGGGGAGGCGGGTATACATCAGGAACAAAATATTGGACAGGATGGAAAAGAACATGTGTGTTCTTCTCTGTCATTGGGTGAAGCAGATTCCTTTAAAAATCCAATTTTGAAGGGCACACACCCAGTAGCTTCCATGCAAGGTAAGCTTTTAATGACTACCCACTTCCGGGCCCGTCACTACCCACTTCCGGCCCGTCGCACCCAGCAGGCGGCTCCTGCGCCCCCTCCACGTGGCAGGGAGAACAGGGAAGCCTTGGAAGGGAACACGTGACCCAGAATGCGAATGAGCAGCCTCCAGGCTGGGGGACTCTTCTTTTAAACACAGGTAAGACACACATTTCGGATTAACAATATAACTTCCTAAAGGCAAATGAGTGAGACAGGAAAGGAAACGGATGCTTATACCAACTCCCACATTCCTAAACTACGATCTATTTCCCCCTCCCTTTCGGTTCATGGCCTTATCCAATAGGAAGATCAAAGAAATGGCATCTGGTCAATTGTCTGTAGACGAGGGACAGAAATCAGAACAGCTGGTTAAGAAAGTCAGGCAAGATTTAAATAGAGTGACTCGAGTACTAGCGTCCACTTCACATGCCCAGATAAAATGATTTTAGGAATAAAATATGGAGAACCAAATTGATTAGCGAATGGAAAAAACCACAGACAGTGAGGAAAATGTAACAAAATTTCCCAGCTATGATTGCTTCAACTTGGGATCGTGATTTTTCAGAAAAGAAAAAGGGGAGGAAAACCAGAGATGGCACTGGGGATTCAACAAACTTTGGTTTTCCCATCAGCAGATGTGAAGAGACAGGGAGGATGAAGGCCTATTGGCTCAATACTGCAGAGTCACCGCTCCCCTTTCCTCAAAATACATCACCGAAAACATAGCTGACACTGAGGAAATGTCTGCTTGTGAAGTAATCACCCATTATGGGCCTGATCTTCCTTCTCTTCAAATGAGTGGACAGTTCTGACATGTACTGCATACCAAAGTTCTTTTCGGTAAAATAGCTTTTGCTCTAGAAAGGCCAAAGTAGAGTGTTGAAGTACCTCCAGCTTCCCAGGAAAGATCTCAACTCAGAGAACATTAACATTTAGAAGGGTTTTAGAGGTCAGAGTCCCAACTCTTCCCTCTCAGGAGGTTTTCAACTTTAAATCTGAATGACTCGAATTTTTTCAGATTGAGAAATTTCCAGCCAAGTACACAGTTACCTAAACACAGCTGGGATGCATTTTGTCATCACACATCACTGTACATGTCCCGCATCCCAGGATAATAAAAGTGCTGTATTCTGAATGTCCATGCCCCCCCCAAAATTCCTGTGTGGAAATTCTAACCCCCAAGGTGATGGCATGGAGGTGGGGCCTTGGGAGGTGATGAGGCTCATGAACAGAATTAGTGTTCTTAGAAAAAAGACCCCAGAGAGGGCCCCCACCCTCACGCTGCCTACGAAGAAGGGGGCCACAGCCGACCTCGAATCTGCTGGAGGCTTGATGTTGGACTTCCAGCCTCCAGCACTGGGAGGAACACATTTCTGCTGCTGAAACCACCCAGTCTGTGGTATTCTGTTACAGCATCCTGGGGAGGCTAAGAGGAAAAGAAAAAACCCTATGCCTATACTTTGTAAAATGTCAGTAATTTCCTTGAGCCCCACTTCCGACGTTCACCCTCTTGTGGGTGACTTCTGCCAGCTGGTCTTGGCTCTCACTCCACGGTAACTGCCCTCCCAGCTTGGCCCACCAGCTCTCCTGTCCCCTTCCACAACATCAAATCCACACTGAGTGCCCAAGAGCAGTGCCCTCCCAAACCCCCCACTCAGGAAAAAGGAGCAGAGCCAAGCCCGAAGCAGGTGGACAAGGAGGGCTCCATTCAGGCCACATGGTGGAGGGCTGGGGGGTTCCTGAAGAAAGTGTGTGTGTGTATGAGTGTGTGCATGTGGTGTGGGTGCGCATGGTGTATGTTCTATGTATATGTATGTGGTGTGTTTGGTATGTGTGGTGTGTGTGTGTGGTGTGTGTGTATATGTATGTGTGTGATGCATGTATATGCATGTGTGATGTGTGCATGCATGTGATATGTGCATGCACACATGTGAAGTAGAGAGGACAAAGCACACAGGTGGCAGGCACGGGTCATCAGGGCTTGTCGTGACTCCCTGGAAAATCACACAGATGTACATGAGCCCTGAACAGAGAGAAAGGAAAAGTGGATGAGAAATTGTGGTGGGAGGAACCGAAAGGGCAGAAATTTTATAAAGGAAAAAAGGGTAAAGGGGGCGAGTGAGGTGGGACGGGATGGTCCACCTCCTCTAAGACCACAGGGAGCCTCCCCAGCCTCCTGCAGAAGCCACTGCACCTCCGGCCCCCACCACACCCTGCCCAGGTCCCTATCAAAGGCCCCCAAAGAAGAAAACACCACTCTGCTTTCTGCCCCAGTCACGCCGGCGTGCTGTTCCTCGCATTTGCTGGAAGTCCACCCGTGGTATGTTCCTCTGCCCTGACAGGCAGGACACCTGTGGAGCCACGGTCTCCTGCAAAGAAATGCACGTTCCACGTGCAGAGGCAGAAGCAAGGAGGCCTCCAGCTGTCCGGAACCTCTGCTCCCAGGGCTCCTGATGTGTGGTCCAGGCAGGACAGGGCGCACCCGTTCACCCAGGGCCTCTACATTCAGATTCAGGGCAGGGCACCCAGCCCCTCCTCCCAATCAGGAGGCAGAATCCAACACCTGCCACCCACATCAGCCCCGTCGGGATGATTAATGACGTTGCATCCATAAAACTCCAAGAACCTGGAGACAAGGTGCTGCCTCCCAAAGCCCTGACTCAGAAAAACACATGGCATTTCCAGCCGGCGTGGTGAGGAGACAGTCAGTCTGGGAACAAGATCCACCGAGGTGCCTCTTGCCCTTGCCCAGGACATATCGATGAGACTGGGGAGCCCCACATGGGGGCACAAAGAGACAAACAGTGACGAACAGTTTCACACTCATGGAGATGTGTCCTTTAACATTCTGGAGTCTTATATGTGGAAGTGAGAAGGGCGAGGTGAGGAGGCACAGCTGTCCGTGGACATTTCTCAAAGTACTAACATTTCCAAATCAGGAAAAACCTGATGACAAACAGGGAAATGGAGTTTGGAGGCGTAACTCATGGGCCATCACACCTGAGCGGCTGCCTGAGCTTTTGGGGCCTGCGAATGACCATTCGGTTTGCCCTTCCCTGCCCACTGCAGATCAATTTCTTCCCATGGGACATCCATTCTCGCAGCCGTGCCTTCTCCCTCCCTGGAGGTCTTAGCAGAGTGTTCACTTGGGGGTTCAGTTGTGCTATTACTGGCTGGCATCTTCCATCATGATCCTGTAGGGCAGGCTCCAGGACTGCCGCTGGCCACCACCCAGGCCCACTGGTACAGCAGGAGCCCATAGGACAAAGAGGCACTGGGATGAGGGGACATTGGTTCTCCAGCTCAAGGAATTTACTGGCTCTACTATAGACAGATGTCATTCATTTACCAATCTTCTAGGGAAAACCACTTCAAAATCAAGCATGTCACCACATGCCACAGACTTGGGAACTCAAGTCTTAGGGTTGTGGATTTCTCACCTAGGAGGGCAAACTAACCTAAGGCCCTAACATGCTACAGCGGGACACCCACAGAAAATTCTCTGGTTAAGTCCTCAAGCTCTAACAAGACGTGTATAAGAAATTCACATCTATCATTCATCACCTTCATGTATTTGTCGAAATATCTAATAAAGGAGAAACCGTACCAAGGGTCTTTAACCCTTCTGAATTCACTACAGCTTTTTAGAAATTAGCCAGGAATAACTGTTAGCTTCTTGTGTCAGATTCTCATGTGAGGAAATCCAGAATCATTGAATTTGGAGCCAGTTAGCATTAAACTCATAAACCCATGTGATTAACCAAGGCTAAGCTATATCAAGTACACTTTTACCATGTTTAATGGATTTGCCAAAGGAAGAAAAATCTGACAAATGGGCACCACGTCCCCAGAGTCATCTGGTTTGCTCGTTAACTCTGACTAATTCTTCCTTTGTTTAATTGCACATTGTGCTAGTGCTAAACCACTTCACAAGGATGAGGGTTCTGTTAATACCATTTTTGAGCGTGCAGTTCTCCACACCCACACTACATAATTATCTAGCATCACAACTTGCTGTCTAGAAACGTATTTGAATGCTCAAAATATTCTACCAACGAACAGGAGGAAAATTCCATTGGCCAGTTTTCATTTGTCAGGGTTTGTTTTATGTTAAGTCTTTGATCTTGAATTAAAATATACACTCTCATTTTGCTCCCCTGAAAAGAAAGCCATTTTCCTGCCAGCCAATGTTTTGTCAAGATCATATTTACAAAAAAATATTTTTTCCCATAAATAGTCAGGACAGAGGCTGCCGGTGCTGGGCCACACCGATGACAGCCTGCACTCCTGGAGAGTGCTCTGGGCTTTAAAAGTCACGGCATGTGATCTGCCATTCAAGATACTTAGTTTTCTGCTGCTCCTTCTGAACTTGGAAACAGAATCAGCTCCCTATTTTTAAAGCTATACTAGGTTCAGTGAGCTCCAGATACAGCTGCAAATCAAGAGCCATCAATTTGTATGATGGTCTTTCCCGAGTCTAACAGGTCCCACAGCACATGGCAAAAGGGCACATTTTACGGTGGGCAGAAATAGGAAGTGGAGCTGGAAACGAGAATGTGCAGCTCACTCTCCCTGTTCGGGAAGGGGATGTATGTGTATCAGTGACGTCCAAGGCATGGGGAGCCAGCGACGGGTGGGCCTCGTGTGCAGAATAAAATAAACCATTTAGCATGGATCTGCTTCCAGGGGCTTTTCTAGGGTACGTTGTTGATATTTTACTTTTGGATTCAGCCATATTTTTTAAAAAATTCATTGTTTTCAAAGAACTATCAAAAAAGACAAAAGTAGGTGAATGTGGGAACCCACGCTGATCACATGGATTCTCACGATTCCTCTGCCAGATGATGATTCATGTGCGGTATGTGGAAATAGGAAATAGGGGACATCTGGAAAAAAATCTTGGCATTGCAAACACCAGACAAAACACGGAAAAGGAAAAGAGAATGTATTCTATTAACCCATTTAGCCAGCCAGCGGGAGGGGAGGGAAGACACCCTCGGGTCCTGCAGATGAGCCTGAGTGTCAAAGTCAGATACTTTGGGGGGTAGAATCCATTAGGTGGCAAAAACAAAGTGACATCTCACTCATGTTCCCCTTTGAATAGTAGCTAGACCAAGCAAGACTGGCCGAGGGGAGGGAGGAGTCTGGACGTCGGTAAGTACACGCACATCAGGAAAAGCTGTTGGCAACAGAAACTCGCAGCAGTATTTGGAAAAGTTGGGGAATTGAAGAAAAGGAGAGTCGTTTTCCTCACATTTTAAGGGGTAATGATTCCGGAAATGGATGATAAACCACAACGCTGATTAGAAATTTGGATGGAAACTGCAGGCAGACCTCCCAAGTGAGCCCATCTCATTTTCCCTCCACCAAAAGCATCCAAAAGCTACAAACACTACCTAATGGTCCTGCCAAGATTCTCAAAACATTCTAACATCCCTTTAATTTAGGTCCTGGGAGCGCTTCTGTCACAGATGGAACAGGTCCATTTCTCTGGGTTTCCAGGCTTCACCTGCGGATTGTGAATACTTAGCTGGATAAGGATCCATGTCTATGTCTTTCTATCCATGGATCTGTCTAGAACTGAGCTAACAAGCACATTTTCCTCCCATTTATTGCAACTTGAAAATGCAGCTGCTATTCACATGACATGCATATGTCCCCACGTGTGACATTGTAAATTTCTTAAGTGCTTTTATGTACAGTATCCCCCATTCAGTTCTTTTAGCAACTCTGGGGAATTTCCAGGTCAGGGCATAACTTGGTCAAAACAACTTGGTGAAAAACAGTGGGTAGATGGGGGAACTCACACTAGAATCAAGGTTTTATCCACCAATCCACTCTTTCACAAAGGCCGTTCCTGGCTTGAGAAATAAAAAAGGTCAGAGGCTCAGCACAGTGGCTCACGCCTGTCATCCCAGCACTTTGGGAGGCCGCGACGGCAAATCTCTTGAGGTCAGGAGTTCCAGACCAGCCTGGCCAACATGGTGAAACCCTGTCTCTGCTAAAAATACAAAAATTAGCCAGGTGGTGGGGGTACACGCCTATAATCCCAGCTACTTGGGAGGCTGAGGCATGAGAATCACTTGAACCCAGGAGACGGAGGTTGCAGCGAGCCGAGATCATGCCACTGTACTTCAGCCTGAGTGACAGTGAGACTCCATCTCAAAAAAAAAAAAGAAGAAGAAAAAAGGGGGGGTCAAATAAGTGTGGGGAACTGCATATGACGCAGCACCCACGGAAGGTCCAGATGATACACTATCTTATCACAGGCTCTGAGACATCCCAGGGCAAAACAACAAATGTCCATTTAAGCTGAACTCAGTTTTCCCCAAACGCCTCTGTCCTTGGAACCTCTTCCCGTTTCCATCCCGGAGGAAACATCTGTTGACATCCTAAAGATGGTCTGATGATCATATTTTGGGAAAGGCTAAACTAGACACTATTGTCTCTCAGGAATATTCAAAACATGTATAAACAAAGGCATTCAATTGATCTCAAATATATTAGTAATTTCAAATATGCTTAATGCGCTACCTAAACAAATCTCATATTTATTTTTTAAACCACCTTAGTATTGTATACTAAGGAGCACTTTTTAATGTGTTTTGATTTTATGGTACATATTTCACACCTTATAAGTAAGAAAATTGAATTTCTTTTTAAATAGACTAGATTTGAAATTCTCACTAAGTCAAATCTGGCACAGTGCCTCTCACATATTAAGTACTTAATAAATTACTGTTATTATTAATAACTCACCATTATTAGTTCAAATGAATTAACTTATCCAAAGTTACAAAGAGTCTACACAAAAATATTTGCTTTCATGTGCTTGAGTAAAGAATTCAATATCTAAGAAGAAGCATAACACCTTTAACATTTAAAACAATGGTTAATATAATTTATAGGAAAATTTTTTAATATTCTGTTAAAAACAACACATACAAGAAAGAAGCTATGCAAGAAGATAATCATACAAGAAGATAATTATTGTTCTTTAGTAATTACTGGAGATGCAAATCTATTCTACACAGATACTAGGAATAACAAGGAATAAAAGGAGAAGAGCCAGTCCATCTATACAGTGGAATATTTAAAGCACTCTGTCCTTGTATGTTTTCATTTCATAATGAAAACATGGCTAAAACTATGTCTATTGTTACCCATGTGTAAATTAGAGGAAAGATCATGGAAATAAATATATTTATAAATTGAAGATCATTGAATTCTCCAAAAATACAAATAAAGTACAATCCCTGTCTCAAAAAGGAATTTCATCTAAGATTTAATTACAATTAAGAAAATACCCTAAATTTATGATAATAGGAAAAAGTGAGTCCCATACCTTAAAGGTAGGGTTAGATTCTAAGGCACTTTGACAATTGTTACAATATAGCACCAAAACGACTAGAATGTTGTAGATGATGTGTTTAAAAACAGCATGCAAGCTCGAGCCTAAACTCCTTATCACGTAGACGCTGCAATGTCTCTGGCAATGGGAGCTAATAAAAAACAGTCAATGTAAAATGGCACATCTAATTCAACAGACTGGAAAATCTGTCCTCTTCTCTTCTTGTATTTAGGTATTAAATTTATGGCATTCCTTACAGATAATATTTTTCTTCTTATTTTGTATGTCCTTGACAGAAATATACTAAGAATGCTTATTTTGCGTCTCTCAAAGTGCCCAGCAAAGTAACAACTGAAAAGTATGCGTTAATTAATCGTGTATCTAAGGATCGACAGAGGCAACCCCTCTCCAGCTCTAAGTAGCCTGTGAAAAGGGAAAAGAAGACACTTCTTCCAGATGTGGAGGAGGCAGAGGCACAAGTCGATGATCGAGAGTCAAAGAGAGGATGCTGAGAAGCACGGCCATGCCCACGGCCTGGGGAATCGCGGAGACACAGTGCAGACCACCAGCCTTCAAACAGAGCAAGGAGCTTCCTGTGGAGCGGAGTCTACACCAGGATTTCCGAAAGGCAGGGGCTGCGGGGTGAGCCGGTGCTCACGCTGGGGTGTTTCTGCAGCCCTCTCACAGGCCTGAAACAGGCTTACTTCAAAATGCCTTCCCCTTAGAGAGGCTTTCTTCCTAATGCACAGGGAAAAGCAATCCCGAATGGGGTGGGATGCACGTTTTGATGGGCTGGGCACTCCAACCTGTCTCAGAGGGGACAGTGGGGCAGGAGTGGCTGCTGACTGTCTGACCTGCCCCTTGTCACACACAGGGGCTCGCTGTGGGTTATTTGTTGAACCAGGCTGGAGGCCCACTTTGACTCCTTTAGAACAGGAACTGGGAGGTCTGCCCAGGGCCCCAGAGGAGTAGGCTCGTTTGTTTGTGGTCCTCCAGCAGTCCTCCCCGTCTCGACCCGTTAGAGAAAGGCTTCAGAAGGCTTGCTGTCCTTGGCAGGTGGCCAGGGGCGCGGTGAGTCCACCACAGAGTCAGTAAGAGGAAAGGAACTTGCTCAAGACTTCGGGATATTCTGAGCCCTGTCTTCAGCTGGCCTGACTCCCTCAGATTAGGGTCTGCTTATCTGAAGGAGTAGAAACTGAGTCGTACTCTGGTTAGTGCCTGAATCCTGTTATTTGTCTTTTATTAGCTATAGAAGATGGGGTTAGTTCAGTGGTATTCAATCTAGGCTGAGTCTGCACCCCCACCCCCTGCCAGGAGACATTTAGCAACAGCTGGAGATACATTTATGTCAGGACTGCTGGGGTGGGGGTGCTCCTGGCATCTGATGTGTAAAAGCTGGGATGCTGCTCAACGTCCTACAATGGACAGGACAGACCCACAACCAAAAATTACCCCACTCAAACTGTCAATACTACCAAGTGGAAAAAGCCTGGGCTAGCTGGTTTCTTCCACTGTATAATCGATATTATAATAATGTGCATAAAACATACTCAGCCCCAGGCCTGGCCCAAGATACAGTCTCTTTCTCTTTCTTGCTCTGACACTCACAAGCCAGGATTTTTCTATCCTGGCCTAGATCTGTTGTGTAAAAGCAGCAGCTATAGCCAAATGTTGAGATGCAGAGAGACAGGTTTATACAAAGGTGTGACATGGACATACACCGATTGTGTCAAATATCTAGGCACTAAATGGCTGGTAAAGCTACAAACTGTTTGCCATAACAAAGGAGGAGGGTATCCTGTACAAACTCAGCCATACATGACATTAAACTCTTCCCACATTTCCTGGGCCAGAAATGAAATCACTTCCAGATTGGCCACAGACTTCTCCAGCCTTTTCAAATCAGATAAGGTACACATTTTAGACAAACAGATAGCAACGCCATTGTCAAAGTTCTCTGCTTGGAAAGCAATCTTGGTTGTTCTATCTGATGACAATACTATTGCAATGCAGAGCCAGTGTGGACAGGAGCTGTGATTTATAGACAATCTAATTAGTAATAACAGGATAATGTGCTGTTTCTCTATATCTTTGCCAAGGATCTGGGTATCAGCAGGGTTACAGTATTACAAGAAGATATGAGATACCCACACAGTTGTCACTATTCACTAGAAATGCTACAATTCTGCTTAATTAAGACTCTGCTCACAAGACTGTGGCTTGGGAATGTCCCTTTTTAGAGTCACTATAGTAGAAACCATCAAACCTTTGCTATGACAGCATTTATCAACTGATCCCAAGAGCTGTTTTCTCTGATGACTGCAGTTCAATTAACATGTGTCTTCACACATACGTGTGACAGATGAACCTAGTCTATATCCAAGCAAGCCTGGCAAATTAGTGAGGACATGAAAGGCTGAGGTCCTGCTGAATCGGGGAAGCTGTCCCTTGATTTTATGCTCCAGGTCCCAGGGATCACTTCCTTCTCAGAAAGACTTTTGTATTTGTTTTCTCAACAGCTTCTCCTGGAATTTGATGGTTTACTCTCGCCTTGTTATTTATTTATGTACACCAGTCTTCCATCTCTAGTTTAACTTTAAATTCCCTTTTTTGGACACTACAGGGTCACAGACTATGGTGATAGTGTTATGGAAACGTGGGCTACCAGGTTAGATTATTTGAAAGACATCTTGTGCAAACTCTATTTTAGCAAAACATAAATGGTTAATTTCCTTAGCATAAAGCAGTAACTTCTGGGAATGTGTCGCCTTTCCTACTATCTTAAATACTTGAGAAAATCAAATTATCATGCAAAAGAAGAGCTTAACTTTTGGCTATTTCTGTGAAGGCAAGCATTCAAAACCCTAATCAGTACAAGCAGACAGCATTCCCACACTGCTGCAGTCTCTGGAGGAGCACAGAGCCACTGTGTGCAAGGCCAAATTAATTACCTAACAGAAAACATCTGAAGATATGAGTGGCTTTCCAAGCAAGTGGGAAAATAAACAACTCAGCAAAGACTCTCTGAAATCCAGTAGAAACCTGCTGAATTTAACTGTTGAACTCAGATCAAGCTATCTAGTATTTATTGATTACTTGAAAACTATGAGATTACAACACCAGCAATGATCTGTTGCACTAAAAGGTATTTATAGTATCTATAGAATATAAGACATTTTGTCCATTCTGTCATATCTCCATAGAAAGCAGAACTTAGTCAAAAGAGATTTGCAATGGAGATACTCCAGTTTCTGTTGAGGATACTGATGGTTTGCAAAAATAGTGTCAAAGTACTCCTCAAAGAGACGTGGGAAAATATGTCTTAGAAGTAATAATTTCCAAATTTCGAAGGCTGTGACATTCTGACCCAGCTTGGTAACCTTAACTGCATCTGAGGTGTGCCTCCTACTGTCCTGTTTAAAGAACAACCAATCAAAATCAACTTAATATGTAGACATTTGGGAATATCAAAATAACTTCATGAGGATAGCAGACGTTCAGTTGCAGCTCATAAGCAGACTAGTGATTTAAACCAGTAGATGTGCATTCCATTATTCCAACCCTTTAGTCATTTTGTTTTTATACTAGGTCAGCATTTCTAGGGCTGGGACACTCTGAAAGTGCAGAAGGTGGCAGAAAGTGCAGAAGGTGGAAGGTGGCAGCCACTGAGGAGGACCCATTTCTTCTCTTGGCCTGCCAGCCTAGAGTACATTTCCTTCTTAGCTGACTTTGGGATGAGAGAAGGGGAACCAGATGGGAAACCCTAGCTCAGTGAAGCTTGAGGCATTTCACGTCATTAAATTGATTATTTTAACAGGACTTCGAAGACAATAAGGGGAAGTTTGTTTAAAATTTCCTCTGTCAGTGGGAGGAAGGGCTCTTTCCCTTTCTCAATGCTGTGTGAACCATAGGACGTGAAATGTTTATGCTCAAGATGAGAAAAAAATAGACCTTCTCTATTTCTGTTAAAATGACATAATACTAAACCATTTAGCTATTATCCTAGGCCTAGACTTCAAGAGGCCTTCTGAACCCATCCAATCATCACTGCCTTTTAAATCACAAATTCAGAATGGTCTAAGGTAGAGCTTGCTAGCATTTTATTTTAAATGTTCTTTATGGAATTAAAAAAATTTAAAAAAAACAGTAAGAACTCCAAAGTTGGCAATGGAGAAATAGGAGTGTAGAGGAGCAGATCAGGCCAAAAAAAGTCCTGGAGGTGCTGGGCTCCCTGGCCTGGGTCCCTTGGTGGGAAACCTGGCTAAGGCCACACAAGGAGGAGAGCAGGATCCTGCTCCTTCCATCCCAGTCCCGGCCTGGGCTCTGCTGACTCCCAGTGTCAAGGCTAAAGCTGGCCCCTGTAGGAAGCTGGCATGGAGCCTCCCTAGGACACAACTTCCACATGGCCCCACGCTTCTCCGCCTTCCTGTCCTGAGCAGGGTGCAGGCCCCACAAAGGCTCCCAGCCAGGACAGGCAAGGACCTCGCCTGGGTGGAGGGGGCCGCCCCCAGCAAGGGCTCCTCCTTGGGCAATGTTGAGATAAAATGCTGGAGGCCCCTTTCCTTCAGGCCAGGTGCTGGACACCACCTTCCCTGTCTTCCCCACACATGTGTAGCCCACTCAGAGTGGAAGCGGCTTGGCTCTGAGGGGTGTTACCAGGTTGTGGAGATGTCAGTTGATAGGTAGGGAAGGCTACACCCTATCATTCTCCACTGTCATGTTTTGATGAGTGGATTTTTGGGAAAAACTGAAATAAATTAGGCTAAAAAAATTACAAGTGTTTTGGGTTTTGGTTTTTGGTTTTGAGTTAGAGCTTCTCTCTGTCGCCTAGGTGCGTCTTGGCTCACTGCAACCTCTGCCTCCTGGGTTCAAGCGATTCTCCTGTCTCAACCTCCTGAGGAGCTGGGACTGGAAGCGTGTGCCACGACGCTGGGCTAATTTTTGTACTTTTAGTAGAGACTGAGTTTCGCCATGTTGGCCAGGGTGGTCTCAAACTCCTGATTTCCAGTGATCCTCCTGCCTCAGCCTCCCAAACTGCTAGGATTACAGGCGTGACCCACCATGCCTGGCCTAAAAAATGCATATAAGTTTGTAGATGTGGATGGAATAAGAAAGTCTGTAAAGCTCCAGAGCCAAGGAGGGGCCGCCAAGGCCTGCCAGCTGGACAGAAACAAATGGAAATGGAGGTGGACATCAACCCTGCTGTCCCTAGGAGGGAGCAAGGCCAACTTGGCTCCAGCCCTGATGCTTTCAAAGTCACGTGGAAAACACAGTAATCATGATCCAGGCCTTAACTTCCTCTTTGTCGGGACCCCAAAGTTCTCTATTTTATCATTTTGAGGACATTTTTATGAGTTTGGTGAGCTCACTTGTATATTTCAAGTTAGGTTTTTAACAAAATGTCTGTGGCATGAGAAACACTTGCCTCTACTTTAAAATAAGTCTTGAACGTGCACACTGGAAATCGCTAGAAAAAATTCCCAAGTAAGAGAACAAACAGAGCATGAAGATAAATTAGAGTTGATAAGAAAAGATGTTGAAACTTCCCTTACGTACTCCATTCATTCAAAAACTATCCAGGTTAACACTAGTGCCACCAACTACCAGGCATATTTTTTAAAATAATAATGTTGGCATTTCAGCAAATAGCCAAAAAGAAACCACAGAATTTTCTGTAAACTAGAATTTGCTGAATTTCAAAAGCATCAGTCTGTGGCCCCATAAAACCTCTGGCACGCCAGGGAGGGAAGTAAGAATTCACACGCTGGCCAGAATGACACCTTCAGCTTTCTGGAAACAGTATCCTACAGAGCACACTCCATTCTACAGGGTCCCAACCTGCTACGCACACCTGCACCAGAGGCCGAGTGGCTTAAGGTGGTGGCGTTTCCTCATGGCCACACCTGGTTTCCATGGTGACCCACAGACAGTACCAGGGCGCTGCACTGTTTTCTGGATAAAAAAACAGTCAGGCACCCTCTTTCCAACCAGCTGAAATGCACAGATTCAACTTGCCTTCCAGAGAAACATCTTTATCTGGAGCCCTGGTTCTTAAATGAGAGGAAGGGGAAGAGTTTGCTTGGAAAGAAATATATTTTAATTTTACATTTGGGAAACACTAAGTTTCCCAGGCAGTATTTTTATAAATAAATCTAGACAAGCGTGTGATGGATTAAAAGATGGTTTAAAAATACTAATTTGAAGAGAAGGCCCTCAAGTAGAATAGGAACTAGTTTCTTTTTCCAGAAAAATGCTAAAATTAGTTCTTATAAATCAATTCAAAAAATACAATAGATTCAACAGATTTTCTGCCACTATACTTGTTACTCTTAGAGTCGAAAAGGCAAATAAACCAAATATCTTTTTCTACATTAATTGTCACATGCTATTACATTCTTTGGAGAAGAGCTATTATAACAATATTACTACTCAGAAGTAATGTCAAGCCTGGCTTGGCTTCATTTGTATTGCTCTGGGGAAATTATCAAAACAGTAATAAGGCTTTCACCTGAATTGCTGATTATTCGGTTACGGTTAATGTTGTACTTACTGTCCAATTCAAAAAGAAATGTTGTGATTTAAATTTCGGCAACTCACCTTTTGTCCCTTCACTCCATGGCAGTCACATTTGCCACAGCCAGAGCCAGCACAGCCACCCTGGAAGGAAGAGAAAACATCTTTAAATAGAAGAACACTTTCAAAGCGAGGGCAATATGCAAATGGAGATGATTCTGGCATCTTGACTTGTTTATGAGCGAAGCCTGCCCTGTCCTTCGGACACAATCTTATCTGCACTGGTTTCCATGGGGCTGTCATGCAGTTCCGCTTAGGGTGCAGATCCCCTGCCCAAATAGACAAAAAAAGATCCTTGAGTAGAACAAATCCAAGTGTTACTCAGCCCAAAAAGTGAACAATGTCAACTATACTTTTTGTCCTTTGTTAGTTTCTATTTGAAGTTGACACCCTCGGGGATAAGTTTAACAGGGCACCACCCATATTTGCAAAGCTACCCGAATGTCATGCTTCTTATTTAGAGGTGTCAAACCTAAGACCACGGGAGGCTGAGAGCTCCCAACGGTGCGGTCTCAAGGACACATGACCACACAAAAAAAGTTTGTACAGAACAGAATAAAGGAATGAGCTGATTTTTAAGCCCCAATCTTAAAGAACTCCTTTTTGAATTCAATTAAAGCTTGAATGTTGCATTAAAGAACAGTCGACAACAAAATATTCTTGTAGTTCACTTTTTTTTTTTTTTAGACAAAGTGTTGCTTTTGTTGCCCAGGCTGGAGTGCAATGGTGCAATCTTGGCTCACTGCAACCTCCACCTCCCCAGTTCAAGTGATTCTCCTTCCTCAGCATCCCAAGTAGCTGGTAATACAGGCACCCACTACCACACCCAGCTAATTTTTTGTATTTTTAGTAGAGATGGGGTTTCATCATGTTGACCAGGCTGGTCTCGAACTCCTGACCTAGGTGATCCACCCGCCTCAGCCTCCCAAAGTGCTGGGATTATAGGCATGAGACACTGTGCCCAGCCTGTAGTTCACTTCTAACATAAAAATTAATGTTAAAAATGGAAGGAAATGAATCCAAGCGTGTGATAAAAGCTGGAGAGGAAGCAAGCTACCACGTGTTCAAACGCCTACCAGGTGCCACGCACAGTCAGCGATCATCTTATTTAATGATCATAACAATCATTTCAAGACAGGTAGTGCCATCCCCATTTACAGATGTGGAAACTGAATTAGAAGATTTATTATAACACGCTAGGACAAAGTTGAAATTAGAACCCAACTTCAACTTCCATTATGTAAAATTGCCATCACATGAAAAGATAGAAATATGTCGGTACATACACGCATTTGCAATTTCCTTAGAAGAATCCCAGTTTTAAACCATGACAGACACAAGTATTGTGCATAGAATGTAAAGAGGTATGAGATTAATAATCGAGTTAATAAGCTTTATTAGAGGCTCTGCTTTAAGTCTGATACAAAATGTTTACTTATATTCTACTTCAGGTGATTATCATTTCCTGAAAATAAAATCATGCCACTAATAGTATTGTGATCATGCAAAGTGTATATTTTTAACAACATATTCAAGCCTCAGCTGCATTGCCATGGAGACTTCTGCATAAAACAATCACATCTGGAGATATTTATTTTGTAAAGCTAAATCTGAACAAGTGCCTCCAAGACAGTAAGCTGTTCTCAATTTTATATTTTGGAAATGGGGACAGCTGACAACAGTCCAAGCAAACTCCAGAGATGATGGGTCTGTGTTTTTCTCTGACTCACATTTTAGGCAACTTTCAGCCTACACTCTCATAACCTCCTAACATTTTAAATCAATCCATGTGCACAGATTTGCTTCATAATCTGGGTTTTGGTGACCACTCAGAGGCGTCCAAAGAGATGAGGCCAAAATCTGTAACCTGTGTTCCAGGAGGTTCTTCCAAAATGGACAAATACCGGTACTGAGAGACCTCACCAGAGGTACCTAACTCAGCCAGCACTACCATGTGTCTAATCCCCAGGTGAGGGTCACCTGCTCCCTACCTGGCTCCTGCGAATTGCTGACTGCATGTCTCTATTGTCAGGCTTATCATGTTTCTCGTTGTTTACTTTGTTTACTTCTGTGTCTCCCCAGTACACCCTGAGTGCTTTGGAGGCTGCCCCACATACAGCTCACACCAGGCTCCCGTAGCATTGAGCCTGATGTGAGCTGTATTTCATCTAAGACGACACCAATTATAAAACCCATACTAAGAAATAAAGAATGGTACTAATTAAACAATGACACATTATCAATTGTTAGATCTATCCCAATTCCAGAGTTGTTAAAACATTAATAAATGCACATCTTAGAACTGATGAAATCAGTACCCAATTATGGTTGTATTCTTGGTGCTGTTACTGGTGTTACCCACCTAAGCAACCTTAAATAACAACTGTAGATGGAAATCCAGTGGCACCGCGCACCTCAGTGCACAGTGCATTCGTGCACAACAGCGCTGTGGGACAAAGCTCCAAACAGGGAACTCGGCAATAACTGCCTGACTGTTCCAGATCACAGAGTAGCCAGGGAAGAGCCGGGGACTCTGGGGAGTGCGCTGGCACCTGGCACCTGGGCCGTCCAGACCAGCTATTCCATCACCAGTTCATCTCCAAGTCCCTGGGGTTCTGGGGCAGCCTCTTTGCTCGGATTATGCCACTGCCCACAACCTGTTTGCGTTTAAGCCAAGTTTGGAAACACATCACTGTTCTTTAAACTCTGCTGTGTTTCATCCCCCTCCTACAGATATCAAAAGGAAAACCCACCAGGCTAAGTCTCACGTATCTGCAGAGTCCATTTAGGAAATGTCCAGCCGTCATCTGGGCTTAGCTGGCAGAAACTCAACACCAGCCTGAAGCAGTGTAGATTTTCGACTTGTGAGTCAATTGCTGCTTTCTGGGAAAGAGCAGATTAAGCAGGGATTTAAGGGATTGAAGCTGAAAACGGCTATTTGGTGATCTGGAGTTTTCCGAAAGGTTGATAAAATCTCAGAAGCTTATCTTTCTGCAATTTGAGGGAGGTTATAAAAATGAATTTCCTGGAACTGGGCCCTTAAGCCATCCGTGAATGCTTCCATTGCCTGGGACTGCAGATAAGAGGCTGCAAGGCTCGGTTCAAGATGCTTCTTGTGCTTTTGGTACAGAAACACCCCCAGCCGGTGCCGGTGACAGGCGGGTGGGTAGTTTTACCCTGGGGACCACTTCACGTACTAAGGAACATTGGGGAAAATCAGAGATGAGAAAGGACTGACCCCCGACCCCTGGCCTTCCCCCATCACCTTAACGCTTTTTCATAAGCAAGTATTTTTTTTTAATCCTGGACCAAAAACATGTATGGCTTTATGTGTGTAGGGAATTTTATTATCAATTCTGGCCCCTGAAGGCAATTCTAAAAAATTGATCATTCCAAAAATATCTAAATTAGGGTTAGCTTTTCAGAATAAAAGATGTCTAAGACCATGATTTTTGTGTCACATTCTGGGTGGCCTAGCATTTTATGTAAATGGTTTTGTTAAAACAAAACAAAACAAAACAAAACAAAAACTAGCCTTTAGAATGACAAGAATGACAAACAAATATCCTAAGATGTGTGTTTACTTTGTTAAATAAAATCTATTTTAAAATATCACTATTCTGGTCCTTTCTGTCATATAAGGGCCTGTGCTGGGTATCACCCTGGCATATGAAGGTATTTTAGCTGCAATTCAAGGGTTCTCTGCTAAAAAGAAAAAAAATACAAAAGATGACCTGATTACGCCTTTCACTCTGGTGTAATGTATAAGCTTAAAATGATGAATTAAAATAAAAGTCAAGTAATGCAAGTCTTAATTCACTGTTCTAAATTACTGTGTTTAAAAGGGGTACATAAATAATGCAGGTTACCCAGGTTCACAATTTCACTGGTGACCTGACATATGAAAAGCTATGTCACCATTTCATCATTCCCTGACGAATTACACCTTGCATCTGGACTCCCAGAAAAATCTAAAGCTATATGCAGACTGGTGGACTCCACCGGCTCCCTGCTGGCTGCATATCTGAGGGCCTTTATGAGGGCTCTGCATTCTCCCCATGTCTGGATGACCCCACAGATGAGCTCCCACACCATCTCTTTCAGATTCTAGAATGGGAAGAACTGGTACATTCTGTGCAGTACTCATCCTCTTCCTGGTTTTCCCCTCATTGGTGTTCTAGGGTCAATGAGTTCCAAGTTCCTGGAGCAATGCCTGTGTTGCCTTCCTGTGAGGCACACACTTAACCCAAGTGGTCATGAGGATGAAAGTCAGTCACAAAGGCAGTCTCCACTTGGAAGACGGGGAATATGGCTGGGAGTTCTCAAAGGAAAGAAAGGCAGGGGTCTCGGTCTCTCTTATAGGAGTAGACAAGCCATGGACAACAGCAACACGGGTACCCCAGACCGATGAGGAAAAAGAGGACCCTAGAAAGCTCTTGGGGTTGGGGGTGAATTTATTATTCATGCCCCTAAAACTGTAGACAAACTTAATGAAAACCAAGTCAGTTTTGAAAGTCCTTTTAGCCTCTTCCCCATAGACCATGTGGCCTACAGAGTATAATAAGTTGTCTTCAAATGGAAGCTGAACTGAAATAACTGTGTTTGAAACAGAAAAGAAAATAATAATAGTCCCCAATGGACTGTCAGACACACACACGCACACATAACTTCAATAGCAGAGATCAACTTTAAACGAAAACAAAAAATACAATATGAAAGGAATGCAAAAGGTACCACAAAGTAATCCCTAAACCAAATATCCTTTATATTCTCTAAAAGTCTCTTAAACTTTTCAGGATATGTTAAAATAATTAATACTGTGAAACTTCTCTTTCATGCTCCAATTAAGATATTCAGAGATCCACCATCAGTATTAATGTTATAAAGCATATTAAGTTCTTAAAATACACAAAGATTTTACAATACACAGTACGAGTGCCAAAGAAGAAACGGGAGGAAGAGAAATCAATGGTTTTAATATGAAATAAAGCCTATTTCTGGTTTTCTCGGATCTACAGACCAAGAGGGCGCTCTTCTCAAGATTAAAGTGAATTCCATTCGAGAGGATGCAAGAAGAGGAAAGCTCACTCGTTCTGTTTGGAGAATGCCTTTTTAACTGAACCGAAGAACACCAGCTGCTATGCTACTCGTGTGTGTGTGTGTGTGTGTGTGTGTGTGTGTGGCAGAGAGAGAGAGAGAGGGAGGGAGGGAGGGGAGCAGGGTGCAGTGTTACACAATTTAACTGGGACATGTCTTCTGATGAAGGCATATTTGCAATGAGTTACACAGGATGAAGTCCTCAATTTTCCGATTTTTTTCCTGCTTTTGATGGAAAATAGACCTTTAACATCACAGCTTTAACAATTTTTATGTGTTTCACATCCCACCAAATAGGGACATGTGGAGATCTGCCAAGTCTAAACAGCTTATCTTTCAAATTCTTTCTCGCATTCCCTATGCTGTGCAAAATGTCAAAATACTTTCCTGGTGATACTGCCGTCGAGGGCTCTTCCTGGTTGCAGCACTTCCTCGGGGAGTCTTTTAAATAAGACCTACCCAACTAAATAAGTGTATGGAGACAACAGACTGTATTTTAGGGCTACTTGGGCAGAATTAAAAGTGCGCAGCAAGCGCGGGCCCCACACGCTCCCGGTGGGATTGCGAGCGGAACATTCCCAACCCCAACCCCTCTGGAAGCCGCTTGGGCGCCTCCGCTGAAGCTGGGCCCCGGCCCCGGCTCCTTCCCCGAAATTCCACTCCCAGGGATAAGCCCCACGGCCACACAGCAGGGACGCACTGGCACGGTGCTCCAACTGAGGCAAGTTGAACAAAACCACATTGACCTTTATCACGTCCTGCTGGGGTCTCATCTTTTCAATTCTAAAATGGAGTCTGGCTCTGTCGCGCAGGCTGCAGTGCAGTGGTGCGATCTCGGCTCACTGCAACCTCTGCCATCTGGATTCAAGCGATTCTCCTGCCTCAGCCTCCCTAGTAGCTGGGACTACAGGCACGGGCCACCATGCCAGGATAATTTTTTGTATTTTTAGTAGAGATGGGGTTTCGCCATATTGGCCAGGCTAGTTTCGAACTCCTGGCCTCACGTGATCCACACGCCTCAGCCTCCCAAAATGCTGGGATTACAGGTGTGAGCCACCGTACCCAGCCTCAATTCTATTATTTTAAATTCCACTTCATTCACACACACAAAATGCTGGTGTGTTGAATAAAAGTTAACTACACACAGATGCAGCAGGCACACTTTTTTCAGATAGCGAAACCTCACAGACTGTATATGGAGAATGGACTTCCTAGCTTCTGTCCTGTTTGCCTGTGCTGCTTGTGTCATGCTTGTTTTAACCGCTGTGGCTGTGAGGTTCTGTGAAATGGCTCTCCCCATCTCCACGGACCCCCAGGGCCCAGGAATGCCTTAAAAAAGAATCTTAAAACTTCTCCAGAGAGAGCACACTCTGTATGATCCCATCATATTAAATTCAAGAACGGGGCATCTGTCTATGGGGAAAGAAGTCAGAATTGTGATGACCTTCTGCGGGGCTGTGACAAAGGTGGGGACGAGGGAGGTTTCTGGGGTGCAGGAAACATTCTTTGCTTGTTGCAGGCGGTGACTACACGGGTGTATACGTCGGTAAAAATTCATCGAGCTGTGCACTTGTGATTTTTGCACTTTGTTGTATTTCAATAAAATTAGAGAAAAAGGGACGTGGTCAAGCCTGTTCACAGCAGCACTATCCACAATCGCCCCAGCTGGAAACAGTTCAAGGGACTGAGAAACGATGGGGTATATTCATGGAAGGGAGTTCCTGGTCACACCAGGGCAGTCCAGCTACAGCACCCGCAGCAAGCTGAACGAGGCACAAAAGAAGACAAACTGGGTGACTCCATTCCTATAAAAGTCAAAGCCTAACAAGATGACCTTCGACCCTGGTTACTCTTGAGGGCTAATGACTAGAAGAGGACCCCAGGGACTTCGTGCCTTCTGGTAATGTTCTGGTTCATAGTCTGGGTTCACTGGTATGTTCTCTTTGGGGAAAATGCACTGAGCTGTGCCCTTTGCCTTTGATATGTTTCTGTAAGTTTCTAAACTTCAATAGAAGTTAGCTCCCCAAAAAAGTGTCCATGGCATTTAAAAATTACTAACAAAGTAGTAAAATATAGGCCAAATGTTGTAGCACAAATAATGATTTTTTAAAAGTTTACATTTGCATAACATCTCTCAACTTCCGAAAATATACTTAGTATTGTGGTTTTAAAGGTAAAATTAACTTTTCTCTCTTATTCTCACAGAATTCAAAATCATTGTGCTTTCATCTGCATTTGTTTTATTATCATCATCATTTTGTTTTGACTAATGTAAGATAGATGTGATCCAAAAGATGTGAATATAATTATTCCTCATTAACTCCCCTGAAAGGACAATTTAGGTAAATAAAATAATATTTCTGTTCCATTTAATAATGGAAGACATAGAAACAAAACAGTCCCTACTACTATTTAGAGTTACACAATATTTCTGCCCTAATTTGAAAACAACAAGAGTTGATACATTCTTGGCAAAAAAAAAAGCACAAAAAATGTGAGAAACAGTGAATTTCTAATATGTAACATGTCTCTCTCTGTGCTGTAGTATGACTAAGATTTGTACATGTGAGGTACATGCTCTATTCTGCTTCTCAATTAGAGACTGAGTTGGCAGAGCAGAAAGGCTCCCAAGAAACCACACGCCTTGAGGAAATGAGCGTGTTTTCTTGGCTTCTCTTAGGAACGACATGTGACTGCAGTTCTGGTCTCATTTTCCCTGTCATACAATTTTGTTGACTCATGTTTCACTTCTTTTCTTCCCTTTCTCCCACTAAACGGGGGTGGACATTAAATGTTCCTGCTTGGGGAGCAGGATGGCCTGGAGGGAATGACCATGAAGACCAGCACTTCACCTCCAGGTCACTGGTCTTTGTCCAGCTGCAAGCAGATGTGACTATGATTAGTTGCCATGGGTCAGTGGTTCCTTGGATGGCTGTGTGTGAAATGAGTTGGTGGGCTTCGTGTGTGTCCGCTGGGACCCATGGGTGGAAACACCATTGGGAGGCATGACCTGGGACGAGCCTTCCCGTGCTTGTGAGTCACTGGCCTGACGCACTAGCACAGTGGGGCAAGGCCAGCGCGTCCCCAGCATCCGGGTCCCACGGAGCCCCTCCCAAACCAAGTGTCGGCTCCAGGCAAATATGTAGACTTGAGAGACATTTTGTTCTCTCAATGAAACTCAAACTCCCTAATTCCAGAGGAGGAATCTCCCACCCATAGAGTTGTCACTCTTAGCTACTCTCCCGGGTTCCCCGGATTCTTTTCCCACCAGCCCTGCTCCCATCCTTTGTAACCTTCATCTTTAGCCCCTTCATTCCACCAATGCCTATTTTACAGGCACCCTTTGAGGAACAGCAAATTTTACCCAGACAGGCATGAAAAACGATGTTGGACTATTTCTTCCAACTTTCGAGAACTGTGCAGCTCCCAGCTATGCTGGAGGGCAGGGAGTTCTTCCAGCTATTCCCGGTATTCATCTTCCATGGCCTACTCCTTCCACACTCTGGTGCCACCCTGGCCTGCACCGGCCATGTGGGCTTCTGCCTTCACTTTCAACATCTGACTCCCAAGCCCAGCCCATGCAAGACAGCCCCAAGGCCCCATGCCCAAGACTGGGGTGAGTAGGTGGGGCAGGGGAAGCACCAGCAGGCCTGTGCCAGGCACTCCTTCACAGCTCCTGGCAGTGCCCAGTCGTACTTATCTTTTTCTTAACAGATGGTGAGATTTACTTCCCACCTACTGCACGCCTGCATGGGCCTGGCACCCCCCAATGCTAAGAATAGAGAGTTGAGTGTGTGAGCAAGCCGGATAAGGAAAGGTGAAATTACAATACAACGTGGGCTGCAAGGGAGGTGAGCAGAGACCCACGGGCATGCCAGAGGGGGACTCGGGGACCCCCAAAGTAGGGCGCACTTCAGCTGAGTTGCGAAAAGTCAGGGCTGTTCACCTAGGAAGAACCCAGGATGAGGGAAAGACAGCAAGAACAGGCTGCCAGAGAGGCATGGGTGCGAGCCGGTACAGAATTAAGACAGCACATTCCTGAGGCAGACAGGAGTTTAACTTTTGAGATCTTGGCCACACAGCCTGATAGCATAAAACCTTGAACCCACGCCTGACTTACAGCAGAGGCACAGTCTTCTCCGCCTTAATTCTCCTTAGTCCCAGTAACACTGACTCTGATAAAGGAGTCTATAATTGCTGTCTGAAAAGTGATAGCACGTTTACGGGAAGACTTACAGAAATTCCAACAACTGGGCATAAGTGTCTTCTTTATTAATTCCTAGTCATAAATAAATCACTTTTTTTTTTTTTTTGAGGTGGAGTCTTGCTCTGTTGCCCAGGCTGGAGTGCTGTGGCAGATCTCAGCTCCCTGCAACCTCCCCCTCCCAGATTCAGGCAATTCTCCTGTCTCAGCCTCCCACGTAGCTGGGATTACAGGTGCCTGCCACCATGCCTGGCTGATTTTTCTATTTTTAGTAGAGACGTGGTTTTGCCATGTTGGCCAGGCTGGTCTCAAACTCCTGACCTCAGGTGAACCACCAACCTCAGCCTCCCAAAGCGCTGGGATTACAGGCGTGAGCCACCACTCCCAGCCAAATAAATTATATTTTAATCTGTTCCATCTACAATCTCCAAATTTATAATAACATTTAATTTTAAAGCATGTTTCTACACATAATTATGTGTATATATTATATATAAATATAATTATATGTATATATTATATATAAATATAATTATATGTATATATTATATATAAATATAATTATATGTATATATGTATGTGTGTGTCTATATATATATAAAGTATAATGTGCTGTCTTCATGCCCATCAACATGATTGACTGGAGTAGGAGAAGGCTTGTAAAGAAATGCACTACGGTTTGAATATTCCGAACCCCAAAATCCAAAATACAAAGTGCTCCAAAATATAAAACTTTTTGAGCGCCAACGTGATACCACACATGGAAAACTCCATGCCCTCTGACCCCACCCACAACCTTTACTGCATTCAGCCTTCAGAAGAACTCCCAACTGGGTCTAGATTTGAAACCAGAGGAGCACTTAGCTCCTATCAGAGGAGCACTTAGCCAACAGCTGCTGTCTGTCCCTCTGTGGTCCAGGAAGTGCACTGCATATTGTCACAGTAAGCGAGAAATTCCCAACAAATGGTCTAGCTTAATACCATGATCCATAGGTTTACTGGACGGCTAGCAAGAGGGAGTATGCAGATAGTTTTCCCATCAACAGAACTCTCTTTGAAGTGTATCTCGAAGGCTCCGTTTGCCTCTGGGAAGTGATAACACAGCACAGAATTGGGAGGGTGGCTTTGCTCTGAAGAAGACACAGCAGCGCCCATGTTCTATTTATCCCACTGCGTTCCACTAGCTGATCCTTTAAGGAGTCCTACAGTTTGTAACATACTTTAAAAGGAAACATGAAAAGCCTAAGTGACTAGTGAAATATTTCAAGCATGACGGACATGCAACTCAAAAACAGAGTTTAGTAAAACCAGTGGTGGCAGTATTACCACTTTTTTTCTTTAAACAATTAAATATTTTAATCATTGCTGATTTTGTGCTCATCTTCTCCCCCAGAATAGTGACATCACTAATCTCTTCCAGTGGAGATTTGGAATGTAACCCAAGTTATATGACCTCGTGCCATTCTCTGTGTGTCCCCATCCTAAAAAGATAAATTCCTCTTCTAAAAAGCAGACTTAGGTAAGCCCTCCTTTTCCACAGAACTGGGGAATATGCAACTGAACAGGCCCCTACTCTTCCTCGCTTGGAGCAATTTAATGAGCACTTACTACGTGCTTGCCCCTGTACTTGCAATCTGGAGGGTAAAGGATGACTTAGACATGAGCTGTGTTCTCAAGGAGCTTGCCAGTTAAGAGGAGAGAAACTGTGGCCCCTACCATGCTAAGCCCATTACAAGGAAGGTGGCCGGACAAGCCAGCAGCAGCACAGTTCCCGGGGAGGAGGTCTGTGTGCCGGCAGAACAGCCCAGGTGTCGGCTTCAGCCCTGCACAGGGCTGCCTGAAGGCCAGAGTGCTTCAAGGACACTGGTGGGGCAGCTGCCTGTGACCACAAAAGGCCAAGTGTTTTCCACCTCATTTTCTAGCAGGCCTTGGGTAGGGTCTAAAGGTTTAGAGATGAGGGAGACCTATCCCATTCGTTGGATTTTGGTGACATTCATCGGTGAGACTTGTGTCAAGTGTATTAGCATGAGGAGGGAAGGAAAGTGAGGAGACTTGCAAGGAAGTCCTTGCCCTTGGGGATGGGAGCAAGAGCAGGGCAGCCGCGGGAAGGTGGGAGAAGAAGAGTGCAAGGGAGGGAGGCGGGTCATGGCTCAAGGACCAATTCAGTGTCATGGGGGGAAGACAGGAGGCTTCCCAATGAGTACCACTGAAAGGATGGTGATTCCACCAGGAACAGGGGGAAAGGAGGGAAAGGAAGGGAAGGGGGAAGGCAGGAAGGGAGGGGGAAGGCAGGAAGGGAGGGGGAAGGAGGCAAAGGAAAGAAAAGCCTGTAACTGACCTTATCTTATGACAGGAGAAGGTGATAGGTCTCATTTTCTTAGCTGGTAATTCTACTGTCAATTAGACAAATTTTATGTGAAGATTTTTATTCTACAAATCAAGCTGTATATCTCATGTTCTTCTTATCTATTAAATCTTACCTAACTGTTTTAAAATCTTATCTAACATTTCAGCCTCCTCCCCATGAAATCTCCAGCTAGAGACAAGACACCTATATAATGTTTAAGATGTTCAAGAGTTGTCCTGGGCCCCAAGCGACAGGGTGAATACGGCGTGGTTTCTACCTTCGGGCGTATGTTAGTCTGGGGGGAGAAACACATCAAAAAAACTAAATGACTCCACAGGATGATTGCAACAAAACTACAAGATGCTGGAGAAGGAAAAATGATTTTGGACGAGGATGATACCCGGGAGGAAGAGGTGAAGATGGCAGAGGAGGATGGCCACTTGCTGAGTGGTGCTGTCCCGTCAGGAACCAGCAGGCACTGTGAACGTGCATCCTCGAGGGAGCAGGTGAACTGGACCTCAGAGCCCAGAACCACAGGGAGGATGTCAGTGCCCGGGAAAGCAAAGGAGGAAATTCCAGAAAGAGAAAGCAAGGGAACCAAATATGGAGATGAGAATGTGCACAGGGAGTTTGAAGAACATTGGGAAGTTTAAAGAGGGTTGAAGCCCTGGTGTATTTACAGGTGCAACTGGAAATGCGGAGGTCGGCCATGCAGGCAGGGGTTTGCATCCACTCTAACCCAGCTACACTGTATTCGTGCCCCAGACCGGGGGGATCTATCCGATACTTCCAGCAACAAGGATAGCAAATAGGTATTCTTTCCTGTGGGATAGGATCTAACCACGCACTCACTATGCATTCAACAAATGCATTCTATTGATTAATTTAATATTACTTCCATTTCACAGAGGGACTATTAAATAGTCTCTACGATAGCAATCATAGCTGTTCATCTCTTTTGTCAGACACCAGACATTTCTTTTAAAAAATCTTCATGTTTAGACTAATCTCAGCCAGCCAGAATGAAACTAAAGTGTAGTTTTCATAACTGCACTCACTTGCAAAGCCACTTTTCAAAAATAAATGGAAGAATTTATACTATTTATAAACGATAGATTCTGAAATGCTGCTGCACAGCTCCCAAAACCCAAAGAAATCACTCTTGAAAACATCACCTTCTAAGGATAACACTATCTGATTTGTATCTTTAAAACCAGGTTTGAAAACTTAAACATAATGTAAATAGAAACTGCACATAACAAACCCTACAGAATAGCGAACATGTGGAAGAGATCTGCGGCAAACCTTCTCTGCATTTGACAAGTGGTCAGAGATCCATCTGGGAGACTTCCATGTGACATCCTTCCAAGGTCATGAGCAAATGTGAGCAGAACAGCAACTAAAACCCTCCATAAGAATATGGAAGATAATGGCTGGTAAACCAAAAATGCTACTCTGCAAACCATAAATGCTGCTTCCAAAAGACCTACCTAAAAGTACAAGTACAACATTTGTGGTTAAAGAAGAAAAAATGAGGTATACCACAGGGAAAAGCTGAACTTTTGCTTGTCAAAGCCATGGTTTCTCAATGACATACGCTGGTATTTGAACAGTGGCAGAAGGTGCCAAGAGCTATCTCTCCAGGACCCTGTGAGACACTGTGGTCAACTGTACAAGGTCAGTGTGTGTTGAGGCCTCCTTTCCAAACCACACTTCTCCACTATAACCCTGAGAGTGGAGTCTCACTCTTAAGACGTGAAAAAACAGAACACATAAATAGAGTTTACCAGCACCTCTTGAAACCAAATGGTCTAATTAATTGACAAGCGTAATGCTATGTAGCTATAGAAATGTGCTACAACTTCAGAAACTCTTGCCTTTTCCAAAGGAACCTAAGAAGAATATTTAGCAGCCTTAAGTCATTCATAATTTATTATAAAAATAAATATGAAATACATAAAATATGGAAAATATAATTCATTCCATGTCCCTGGTCCTTCCATTTGAATGAGTAATACACAAATAGCCCTCGTTTCTTTCTTTTCTCACTGACATTCATTGAATACTTATTTTCCCATTGCCTACCGTGCATACAATACAACAAGGCTATGAGATCTGTAGAAATAGAAATATGGTTCCTAAAGACAAAGAACTTGTATTAAGCATGTTAACATCTAGAAAATTCTAGAAAACCTTTAGCTACCACATAATGGGAAGCTTAAATGAGCAGAAGTCACGTGGAGCCAAAGCAAACCGGGCAGCACCGAAGAAAATAAAATTTAAGCCGGGCACAGTGGCTCACGCCTGTAATCCCAGCACTTTGGGAGGCCGAGGTGGGCGGATCACGAGGTCAGGAGTTCAAGACCAGCCTGGCCAATATGGTCTCTACTAAAAAAATACAAAAATTAGCCAGGCATTGCGGCGCATGCCTGTAGTCCCAGGTACCCGGGAAGCTAAGGCAGGAGAATTGCTTGAACCCGGGAGGCGGAGGTTGCAGTGAGCTGAGATCGTGCCACTGCACTCCAGCCTGGGTGACAGAGTGAGACTTCATCTCAAAAAAAAAAAAAAAGAAAAGAAAATTTAAATGGTAATAAATATTTTGAATTTGAAAATGTATTTCCATCTATTTACACCAACTATGTGCCTCTTCTTTATTGAAAAATAGTCAATCTGAAATTGCCAGGTGATATAAATGATAATTTAATAAATAAGGTAATAAACAATGTTAACTTTTTGGTTGTTGCTTTGACTTCAATTTCGGTTTAACTAGAGCTTTTGGTAGTCTTACTATGCAAAGAAGCTAATACACTGCAGTTCCCACAATACATATATTTTAAATCCTTACATCGTTAAATATCTTCAAAAAATAAAGATTATGTTCAGCATAGTTTTAATATTAGATGTCTTTCATTGCATTTCATAGCATTAAAAGTGGAAAATACATGCATGATAGATATATGCAGCCTTGATCTGTCACCAAAATATTTATTTAACCTGAGGATCTCATTCACCGGCAATCCTGAGCAACCTACGGGATCCTTTGCGGATGCAAAGACTTCAGATGACAAAGGGCCGCCCGGTCCCTGGAGTGAGGTCCTTGGCTTCCAAAGCCATTTCTGACGCGTGTGCCCTTAGCTCAGTTTTCAGAACCACACTCAACGGTTTTTTCCATCTTGTTAATTTGCACATTTTACCTTTTTAAGGCAATACTCTCCAGACCTTGTTTTCTTTTCAGAAAGTCACCATTTCCTCCTCTTCCGTCTAGCCTTAATTGTTTTATTTTTATTTTTTAGCTCATTGACCCTAATTAGGTGGTTCTAACTCACTCAGTCCAGTGACTAATTGCATGATTCACTCTCCAGTCAGGGCATATTTATTCTAAACTTTGTGCAAATCTAAAACAAACTGAAAGTATTTCATTAACAATACTACTTAAAAAAATTTTTTTTAAGCGTGTCTACAAAATCTAGGTGGAGCAAAACACAAGATGGGAAATCTTATTTTAGCCTAAGGACGTGAAGGAATCAACATTGTCCATCTTTCCTCTTCTGTTGTACTCTGCTGACTAGACAGGAAACTGGCTTAACACGAATTTTCCTTTTCAAAAACCAGAGCGAATCTTTACTGAAACAATTCACTATGCTGAGCTTATTGTCCAGGTTTTGGACTTTTTGGTTCATAAAAACAAGTGAAACTAAAAGTGTATTGTTAAGAACGCGTTTGCAACGTGATAAAATATTCTAATTTAAAATAGAAATAGGTCAGTCAACCTAATTTAATTATATTAATTTAATGGCCACGGAAATCAGACCAAGAAAGGAAGTGGAGCTAAGTGCTGCCTTCTCCTCCAGGCTCTGCATCTGTTCTTGCGCAAGAGTTGAATCTGTAGGTGGACTAGTCAGCTGACATGCGTGGCATAGTAGAGCCACAGCCAAAATATCAGCTTCCCAGACAGCTCTTTCTTCTTTACGTAATGGATGTAAAGCTGCATCCCCGTTACTCTGAAGGCTGCTGTACATGGATAATGCTACCAGGCAACCTAATCTTACATCTCTCCCGTTCACTCTGAAGTCAGGAGCCATTCTTCTATCTCATGCCATCTCTGCTCTGTGCCACCTGTATTAGTCTGTTCTCGCACTGCTAATAAAGACATACCCAAGACTGGGTAATTTATAAAGAAAAAAGGTTTAATGAACTCATAGTTCCACATGGCTGGGGAGACCTCACAATCATGGCGGAAGACAAAGGAAGAGCAAAGCCACATCTTACATGGCGGCAGCCTAGAGAGCTTGAGCAGGGGAACTCCCATTTATAAAATCATCAGACCTCTTGAGACTTACTCACTACTAGGAGAACATTATGGGGTAGACTGCCCCCATGATTCAATTATCTCCATCTGGCTCCGCCCTTAACACGTGGGGATTATTACAATTCAAGGTGAGATGTGGGTGGAGACACAGTGAAACCACATCACACCATTACAGGTAACCTCTCCACACAGGACAGGCTTGTGACTTACTGAACTCATAGATCCCTAGTAGTCACAGCCAACTAAAACCAAGTATCACCACGGCAAGGGTGGTACAAAAGACTATCTCTGGCCCAAGCTTTCTAGAGATGAAGATGGAATGCATGCCTCTCGTGCTGACATACAGTACAACATTTTTTTTCTGTTTAATGGGTACTGAGTTTCAGTTTTGCAAGACGAAAAGAGTTCTGGAGTGGATAGTGGGGACGGTCACACAACAGTATGACTGTACTCACAGCCGGTGAACTCTATACTTAAAAATGGTCAAAGTGGGCCAGGCGCGGTGGCTCACGCCTGTAATCCCAGCACTTTGGGAGGCCGAGGCAGGCAGATCACGAGGTCAGGAGATGGAGACCACGGTGAAACCTCATCTCTACTAAAAATACAAAAAATTAGCCTGGCATGGTGGCGGGCTTCTGTAGTCCCAGCTACTCGGGACACTGAGGAAGGAGAATGGCGTGAACCCGGGAGGCGGAGCTTGCAGTGAGCTAAGATCGCGCCACTGCACTCCAGTCTGGGTGACAGAGCCAGACTCCGTCTCAAAAAAAAAAAAAAGGTCAAAATGGTACATTTTATGTTTGTGTATTTTACCACAATTTTAAAAATGTGAAAAAGATTTGTTCACCAATTCCATGAACTCCCATTACAGCCCCAATGTGGTCACGGCAGAGCTCACCACAGGAGAGGATAAGAGGCAGCCTGCTCCCCGGGGAAGGGAGAATGGAGCCCCCACACACAGCCCTGGCACAGGAAGCCCCCCGACCTATCACAACTTCACCCAGAAGGGACTGCCTCTGATGGAATTCCACAGCCAAGCTATTAGCTCTTGGGCAATTTTGGATTCTCTCAAAACAGCATTTGAATTTGCTTCCTTTCCATCTCCTGGATTTGGGGGCCTGCTAGCTCGCTGCTTTTCTGCTGCATTCTCCTGAAGTGCTACCACTGTTTAGATTTGAGGAGCAAAAGCCCCAGTGCTGCTTCTGTGGCTTCCCAGCAGCCCACGGACCCCCTAGCTTTTAGATCAAGTGGAGTTCCTCAAAATTTAAGATTCAAATTACTGAAGATAAGAAGGAAGACACAGAAGCGATGGACTGCCCAGGTTCCATCCCTCCTAGACAGAACTCACATCCTGCTGTGCCCAGGGACCCGCACGCACCCAAGGGGAATTCCTCAAGCCATCTGGGGATTTGCATCAGAGCTGAGGGCGCTTCCTATAAGCTCCCCAGGTGGAGACAGTGCGGGAAGCCGCGCAGGGGCAGGGGCTCTGCCAGACATTGTCTCCTAAGGACACTCTGCGTCCTCTGCCATCCCCGGGCCTGGTGCAGTGCCTGTCACGTGTTCATTCAGAGCTTCTGCGAGGCCAGGGCAGAGCCGGCACACCGGGTGTCCTCCGGTGACAGTGAATGACTCATTTCGAGGCCAGCACACAGTGGCTGCACAGGGCAGGTGGGCACCTGCATTCCAGCTGTGACCGGGCGGGAAGCCGGGAAACGCTGGGTCCTATTTAAAGGGAATTTAGAAACATGCAGGAGGCCTGTGCTTCCACCTGGGGGTTTAACTGGGTGGAGTGTGGTTTCTTCAGTGCCACATCAGGGGAGGAATGGAAAGAGGACCGGTGTTTTTGAGTACCCCGTGTGCGCGGTAGGAGCTTCAGAAACAGATTCCTGCTTAATGGTCACCACACCCCGAGAGGTGGGGGTCACTGCCTGAGTCCCACAGGCAAAGACCCCGAGGTCTGCAAGGCCAAGAGTTTGCACTGCACCTGCCTGCCAGCAAGTAGGGGGCTGAGACCACCCAGGGCAGGACCCAGAGCCCTCTCCCTCCACCATCAGCCTTCCCAGTATACAACATGAAAAATGCAGCTACTACTTCAAAATGCGCCTGCCCTCCCAGAGTGGTGGTAATTAAACTGTCCAACTGGAAGCTGACATATATTTAGGGCAAATCAGAAGGCAACAGCATTTTCAGAAGTTCCTTTCATGTGCATAACTTAAGTATGGGATTTTAAATCTTCTTATTGATCTTCCTCCTCCCTCTTCATTCTACTTTTTATTTAGACAAAAATCACAGAAAGATCAACAATCTCAGAGTGCTTTTCATCCCACATTCCTGCTACTGTACAAGAAGAGGAAGCATGGCCCAGGCTTTTAACCCCCAGGGTCCGGAGTTCATACAATGGGAAGGAAAGTGAAACAATACATGTTTCAGGGAAACACGCATCTCCTGATTCTGCTGCACTGATTAATCTTCCCTGCCTGGAATTTCCAGCTGTCCTGATCTGCTTCACTTCGACGTGTTCCCCAATGGGTCTATGTCTCCTTCATGATAACCTTCCAGTTTATGCTGTATTTTAAAACCAGTATTTCATTTCAAGGACTGCAAGGAGTCCATCAACACTTGTGCCCTAAAGGCGGCTGCTGGCGCTGATCCCCCACGGAGTTCGTAGGCTTAGAGGAGCTCCTGAGTGTGTGGACCAGAGTTGGACACCATAATTGTGAATCTGAACTTGGATCAAGTGAACCAAATTTCTCCAGAGCAGGCAGGTAGGTCTAGCTGGCTGAACCCTGTCCGCTCTCCAAACATGCCTGGAAAACTCCCACGCAGCAGAAAGCAGTCAAGGAACTCAAAGCCAAGAATACACAGTGTATTCTCTCCAGTCTAAGCCAGAGACAAACCACCCCAGACCAAGGAGAGACAGCTGTCTGCAGTGAATTCACGACGGCCTTGGCCTCCAGGAATGATGTCACACCCCTCATCAAATACTTCAAAATCAGGAACGGAGGTTCAGATAAGACAGAATACAGCATGTCATCAAGAAGTATCGGGAAAACCACCCAACCCTCTACCATGTCAAGCACAAAACAGATTATTAAGATAAACTGAGCCCCACCACCCCCTTACAGACCCACTTTGAAAGATGCATTAAAATGAGCAAGCTGCGTATTCTTATTATTATTTTAAAATTTTGGCATATGGGATCTTGCTCTGTTGCCCAGGCTGGAGTGCAGTGCTGCAATCGTAGCTCAATGCAACCTCAAACTCCTGGACTCATGTGATCCTCCTGCCCCAGCCTCCCAAGAAGCTGGGACTACAGGCGTGCACCACCATGCCCAGCTCCTGTGTTTATTTTTATCATCAAAATGGAATTTGATGCTATCTTCTAGATGAATGAAAAAGTAGATTTTGCCTCTTGTGTGGATAATAACAGTTCACCAATTATGTATTAAATGAAAATGTAAACTTAATTATTAAATGGCATATTATTTTACAGATCATTTCTTACAAACACTTATTAGGGCTTTCAAATAAACTTGAAAGAAATTTAAGTTTAGGCTATCAACATTAGGACCAAGTAGAAATGAATTCCTCATTGTAAATAAAGGAAAACCCAAAATTAAACAACTAAATGTTTACTATTATTTAAAAAAGAAAAAAAAGTAGGCCAAGATTTTTTCAGAGCCAACACATCTGTAAAAACTGTATCAAAAGAAAAAGTTCAGGACATCCTCATCCCTCGCACTGCTTGGCAGGAGAGGGCTGCTGCGGCAGCTGTGCTCCCAGCCTGCTCTGAGACACTGCTTTCCAACACACACCCCAGACTGCGTCCCCAACCCCTCCCAGCCAGGGATGAAGGCTGAATGGGGAGGAGGCGTTCCACACCCACCCCTCAGGAGTCCAGGTTAATCATTTCTGAGGTCAAAGGACCGCAGACTCTGGTCCTTCTTCATGGGAGGGATCGACATAGATTTTAAGGAGTTGCAGACCTCATAAAATGTGTATTTTCAGCTCTCAGAACTCTGTTTGCCATTCCCAGTAGAATCATTCATTCCATCCTCTGGAGTTAGCTGAGTCAACTAACCTGGCTGCAGATTCCCTCTTAAAACTCAAACTTAGCAACCACTCTCCTAACCCCTACCTGCACCCAAATCCAAATCCAAATTACCAATAATTCCTAAGAAGGGCAGAGGGAGGATGGTAGAAAGATAAGGGAAAAAAGGAGGGAAGGAGAGGAGGAAAAAGAAGTAAAAGGTTAAAATAATGTATTTCAATGGATGCACATTCAGGCCTCATGCTTCAGAATCTACCAAAGAATGCCAACTCTGGTCCCATACTTTAATTAAATCCAAAAGGTTTTAAAGAAGGAAATTGTTTTGACATGCTACTTTGGCCCAGTGAATTAAAAGTATTAAATAATATTCTCTCCACCACTCTCTCTCTCTCCCTCTCCTCTCTCTCTGTCTCCTCCTTCCCCATCTCTTTCTTGCTCCCTCTCCTCTTTTTCTCCTCTTTCCTTCCATCTTCCTTCCTTGCCTTCCTCTCCCCTTACTCAGGGGTTGACGGAGGGATCAAAGGCCGCTGGAGCTCCTGAGCTGACAGGGCCAATAGCCCCTGCACCATGTGATCCCAGGGCATTAGGCTCTGAGGTCTGGGACATGCTTTTTACACTTTTCCCATTGTCTCTCATTGTGTCTTAAGAGGGCTTTCTTCCCCTCCTTCCCTGTTGCTGGATCACCAAGTGCTGCTGCAGCTCAGCCCACCTTGGCTCTGCAAGATGCTGGGCTGTGGGCGCTGTCCCACCACCATCGGCCTTGACTGCTAGAGACCTTCTCGCTGCCTTCTCCATTCTCCCTTAGGCTCCAAATGCTTCAAGTGATCTGGGAATGAGTGGAGTGTGACCTCACTTCCTTTCAGCGAGATGAAAGGCAGGATAAAGAAAGGTAGGGAGATAGAAAATCACAGAAAGAGGGAAGAGGAAAGCGCCGACTGCAATACGATTTTGGTTTATTTTCCATGTGCAGATTTCCTAATTCTACGAGGCAATTTGAGTACGTCACAAAGCCAGAAAAGAGGTGGGGCACATTCTAAATAATGCAGAGTATTAAAGTAGTCAAAAACAGTCTCACACAGTGTTGAGACTGAGGCACCCTAAACTACAGCTGTGTGCAGTCGCATTCATAGTGCCCAGCTCAGGCTGCGAACCCAGGAGAGACGGCACATGTGCTTTCACTAGGCTTCACAGCACGTGAGCCTGGGATCAGGAAGTGTGTGACACTGAGAGTCAGGGGAGCTGATTCTGGTGACAAGGACACAGCCCAGCCAACGGACTCCACACAGGTGGCTGCAGCCCCAAAAAAGGGAGCTGCACGCCAGTCCTGGCTTTCAGGAAAGGAGAGCCTGTCTCCCTCCGTGCACATCCTATGAGGAAATGTGGCACATAAAACGGATTTGTTATCTACGTCACCAGGTGCCTTCCTGAAGGCCTTTCTGCTGCCAGCAGTCTTGGGTTTGGAAGCTGCCCGTAGAATACAATGGAGTTCCTGAAGATGATGTGGCAGTCATCGAAATTCCACTCCAGCCCGGGCCATTCTTTATCCCCAGCACGGATTTCCGCTGAACACTAGATTCTAAGAGCCCACGGGGATTCCTGCGCATCTCCCCAGACTCCACCGTGCCTGCTGGGATGATGATGCCTGCAAGCGTGTGAGGGCTCCCAGCTCAACTGTCCGCGGTGTCGTCACTGAGAGTCCTGGATGGCCACCGCGTGGAGACAGATGTGGGTGGTGGCGGTCCCCAGACGCAGATACAGCAAGCAGGGGGACTGAGCCAGCAGCCCGTGCGGGGGGTGCCGCATAACCTAAAGAATGAAGTCATGCCCCGGCCTGCACCCGGGAAACTGCACACAGTGAAAGATCGCCACTGAGATAAAGAGCTGAAAGCTATTCCCCAATTCAGCTGTTTCAGCCGTGCGGTCTCACAATGGGCTCACAGACGGCAGCATCCACACGCACCAAGCTCCGGGCCAGCCCAAGGGACGCGAGGGGAGCTGGCAAGCCACTGTTCTCCATGTGGGGAGACGGACGTGTCACAACCCGGCTGGAGTAGTTCCAACTCTGTCGCCACGAATCCTAGCTCAGGAAAAGCAAGAGAAGGCTGCCAACCCCTGGTCCTCCCGCCCTGGAGTCGCGCTAGCAGAAATGTGGCCACTGAGCTGGATGGGGGTAAGAAAACCTTAAAACTCAAAACTCATTTGGCAAAAGAACAGCAGCCCGAAGAAAGGCAGGGCAATATGGGGCCTCAGTGCACGTCGCGGAGAGCAGATGCTGACTCGGGGAAACAGACAGGGCAGTGCTGGGCTAACTGGCACAGTGAGCATGCACTGGACGTGGGATATAAAATTGCAACAATGTTACAATTCCTGAACTTAATAAAAGTATCATGCTTATGTAAAAGAAAATCCTTGTCCTTGGGTCTAACGCTGACATGTTCAGGGGCTAAGGGAGATGACCTTTACAACTTAATCTCAAATGGCACAGCAAAAATCAAGAGTAATATGGAGAGGGAGCAAAACCACAAATGTGGCAAAATGTGAGCAATTGATGAATCTCAAGCGGAAAGCACGCCAGCATTTATTTTCCTAATTCCTGTCACTTTTCTAGAAATTTAATTTTTTAATCAAAAAAGTTTAATCAGAGTAATGAAATTTGAGAAAATTTGAAAGGAATCCAAAAACTTAAAAAAGGCATAAGGCAGCAGAGTTGCACTCTGCCAGGGACCAGCAGCCCAGGGCAAATGTGAAGCAAGCCTTTTTGAGCAGATAAGGATTAACCACAAAGGAAACCCACAGCGAGGGCAGCAGCTGCTGAGCAGAGCACAAATAGCACAATGAGCCCACTGGAGAAAGGATTTCCGGTCACCCAGTGGGCCCTGAGCCTCCCCACCATCCACACAGGCGAGGGGAAGGACCTCGCGCTATCTGGTGTCCAGGGAGCCCCGGCATGACCCAGTGGAGGGAGGAGGGGCAGGGAGATGGAGCTACGCACACTTTCAGCACCTCCAAGAAGGACAGAGGGAGAACGGCGGAAAGGATGCCCAACTCAAGCTCACAAAGATGAACGTGTTTTTTCTGTCTTGGGTGCATCCTGAGTTGCATAGCTGTCATCTCAGTGCCTCCCCTTCTCTGAGGCACCTTCTGGTGGTTTACAAGCAGAAGGGCTTGAGGAATCTTTGCAAAGCATCCCTGTGCTGGAGCACCCAGAAAACTCCAAAGAGCTCTCAGTCTCTGGAGTTTTCCTTATCCACCAGTAAGCTCCCCTTATCCAAGCACCCAAAACAGGGGCTGCGCTCCGTACTCTTCAGGTTTTCAGTGACACGAGTATAAGAAGCACTTAGACAAAGAAAACTGATCTGTAGCTGGAAACAACTGAAAATTAACATGGAGCAGATCATAGCTATGATAAAATAGGCAATATTTCAGGATTTTCAGATTCAATGGTTCCCAAATAATGGCACTGGAATAGCTTCAAAATAAGACACATAATAGATGTTTAATTTAAAACACAGTCCTGTTTAACATTGAGGGCAATATGTAATTATTATTATATGTATATTTATATGTATATGTGTATTTATGTGTACATAAAAAATATGTAGGTCAGGATTTTAAACCCCATAAAGATCCTATACAGAGCTGCACATCTGTTATTCCCAGGGTACACTCCAAACATCATCAACACCTGGAACACAGCTGCCCCCCTCAAAAAAAAAATACAGAAAAAAGAAACTCTCTGGAAAGCAGTGGTCGCAAAGCTCATGGCACTTGACTCCAGGAGAAAAGTTTGACAGACTGCTGTTAAGCACCTACAGTATACAAGACATTCACTGGCCTCAGTCAACCCCTGGCATATAAAGATAAGGGGCCAGGTTCAGCACGGCTGATGCCAGCTGTGTCCTGCCTCAGAGCACCGGCACTGCCAGTCCAAAACCAGGAAAGGCAGATGAATGACGAATGGCTCTGCACACGCCTGTGATGAGCACTTTGATGCCTGTCGTGCCAGGCTCAGGAGCTTGGACCTGAATGCAGAAGATGGCAGGGATTTCTTGGGTGGGGAGGGGAGGGAAACGGAGGTGAGCACGCAGAAGCCGGCATGGCCAGCTCTCTGCTCTCTTTAGAGAGAAGGAACCATCCTCGCCAGTCCAAGTGAGTTTTTAACAAAAATGTGTTGAGTAAAAGAATGACAGCAGGATAACATTAACTTTGCTCTGCCAGAAAAGCTTGGTCATTTGGCTTCTGCAGATGATTTCAGGGTGGTATGGCAGGGAAAATGCTTTTGAGCGTCAAGCCTCAGTTAAAATGCTGGCCGTGCCACTGTGCTCTGCTGGCCATTGGCTGCATGGCTTGCCAAGGGGCTCTACCTCTCCAAACCTGGGTGCCTTGTCCATGAACCCATGTGGGAATGACACCTGCCTCTTAACACAACTGGGACAAGGAAATCAGCTGACTTCCAGGACCACACGCCTGGCACGTGGGAGGCTCAACAAATCTGACTCTGTCATCCGCCCATCTTCCAGCCGAGGGTAGGTGAGACACAAGGAGGAGGGGACTTGTTTGAAGCAGCGAGAAGTGGAAAGGAACCCAAGGAGGAGGGAGCGGGAACACCACCTTCCAGAGCCCAGCAGAGGAGGCCAATGTGCAAAAGCCGAGCCTCCGCGCACCTCCACACGCCTTGCGGCACCACGGCCCGCCTCGTGGCGCACAGAGAACTGACCCAGGCTCACCACGATGACCCGGAGCCACTTGGAAAAGGGCCAGCTGTATTGACAGCATGCTCTACTAACAAAGGGCTGTGCATAACCTATTTCAGTAAAGACATCAATGGAAAAATTTTAAAAATAATTGTAGCATTTTAAGGAAAGTTCCAGAAAATTAACTCATATCTAGAAAAAAATCCATTTTCTGATGCCAGTAAAATAAGACTTTTCTATTCTCCAGGGCTCAAAGTATGTGTTAAAACACCCTTGTTTATGATATAATTTAATAATATAGGAAAATGTAGAATAAGTAAACTAAAAACTTTTATAAAATCAGAAGCATACATATTTTTCCTACGACATAGAGAGAACATTGTCATAAAAACGCTTTTTGAATTATACTGCAAGATTGGGCCTGTAGTTCATAGGCACGTAGAAAAGAAATACAGCATCAAAGTAATGAAGTACATTGGGAATTATGAAAATAGTGATGTTATTTTACATTTATCTTATGCATTTATGATGATCAGCGTCAGAAACAAGAAATTATAAAAATTAAGCTGCACCTGGAACACATTAGGCATGTAAAAGTTAAGCTGCATCTGGAACTGGGTCTCTGGGGGCTGGCTAGGTCTTCACCTGTGTCCAGAGCAGGTGACATCTGATGGAAGACATAACACAAACGGCAGGCCCTTGCCCGCAGGGTGGGTGCCAGCTGACCACAGGGCACATCCCGATTGCATGCCCTGGTCACCATCAACCTCAAGGGGCCTTTGTGTGAGATTCTGAAGTGATTATACCATAAAGGTCATATTTCAGGTCCAAAACTCTCAAGCAGAAGGAAAGAAACGTGTTAGCCTCCTCAGCTCAGTGAAGGGGTCTGAAGCCTCACATACAGGGTGAAATGTCAGCGGGAGGCTGGCACTGCGAGGCCAGAAACACATACGTGCCGAAATGGCTGTGACCTGATTTAGGGAGATGCCAAAATGAAACCAGACCTGGTAACGGACTAGAGTGTTCTCCACGAACCCCCAGCCTTCACCCCGCAACCCACTCCAAGACAAACAGCTGCTTGTTGGTTTGAGTTTGAAATACTTGGTCTGCATCAGCCAGATGTCACTGCAGGTCACCTGGCAAGACTGTGAAGCTGCTGTGAAGGCTGGGACCTTCTTCTTCAGAGAAATAACAGAAAAGCTCATCTACCTGAAACTGACTTGTGGTCATCCTACCGTACCCAGTAGGGGTACATTAACGATTTCCTTGATAAATATTGTTTTTAGTGAATAACAGTGCAATCTTCCTCTTAAAGTTTTCTAATCAGACTACAAGGAAGGAGACTCTAAATCTAAATCTAATTAAGAGGAGAATTATTCAAATGATCAAAATAATGGTAGAAGCAACTAATTTGCCATAAATGACCCAAGGTTCTGATGCAAATGGGTAAGAGAAGGAGATAAAAGGAAGAGCTCTCCGTTTCTAGTTTCTCCTACTGCTTTAGGCTTGCACTGTATTATCTTACTTGTTCTCACAACAACCATTGTAGGGTTAATCATTGTAGGGTCGTTTCATGGCCCCTTTGTACACCAGAAGGTGCTGAGGCTTAGGGTGGGCAAGATGGGAACGGGGTCTCTGACCTCCCAGGCCAGTGTTTCCACCACTCCACACAGCCTCTCCACCATCACCACACATGTGCCATGGCTGTGGGCACTGGCCAAAACTGTGCCCTTGGTGGAGACGTCCATTTCTCTAACAGTGACCATTTACTGCATCACCGGGGGAATACAGTCTTAGTTAAGTCTAGAAGCAAAGACACCACAGTAGCAATGGGCATGCCTAGCCCTCCTAACTTAGTTTTTTGTTTTTCCATAGAAGTGTCCAGAAGTCTTAAGAGAAAGGCTGATTTCAGGGATGGGGCAGGGAGAGAACAAAGTGAGCCTGGAAATTCTGATTCCAGGAAAGCAAGGACATGTTCATGAAATGACAGCACGTGTCACAAAGACACATGCGTCAGCTGGAAGGACCTCCCAAAGAACAAATTGGAGATGATTTGAAAAACAAAGTAATGATGGAAATGTACAATTCACAGAATAAAACCAATCCTAGAGCCCATTCTGATCTAAGTAAATAACTGAATATATGTAAGCAAATGGGAGCAAAGGTAAAGTTCTTCCCTCCTGCAGAATCCCAACCAACAAATGAGACAGGATGGAGACAGAACAGCGCCAACCACTGAACATTACAGTAAGAGCTGTTTCAGGCAAGAATCCTCAGTGATGGTCACATTACGGTGCAAAGTAGGAGGAGAGAAGCAAGATATTCATACTGTGTCAAAGGCCCTTTCCACAGGATACCTATTAGGAAGCAAAGAAAAACAGTAACTTCATGGAGAAACCTGGTAGGCACCACCTGAGCCAACCCTCAGAGTCCCGTCATCAGGCATTGGGGAAACTGACATCACACGCCTCCCGAGGAGGAGACAACGTCAGTTCTGTGCTATTTCTGTCAAGAACACGTGACCTGGATTTAGCCATGAAACATCAGATAACCCAGGTTGAAGGACTTTCTATAAAATAACTGGCCAGGACTCGCCAAGGTCAACCCCTGCCAGCCCCCGCCCCTACCCACATACACACAGAAAGACTGAGGATGTGTTTAGATTAGAGGTGACCAGGGCGATGTGACAGCTAAATGCAATATGGAATCCTGGGATGGAGCCTAAATCAGAGGAAGACACCGATGGGACAAAGGGCAAAATTCCAAAAAGGTGAGTAGATCAGATCAGAGTATTATATTAATTTTATTTTCCTTATTTTCATCATTGTTCTGTGGTTTTGTAAGATGTTAACATTTGGGAAATTTGGATGAAAGATATACAGGAATACTTTGGAACATTTTTCTAAGTCTGAAGTTATTTCAAAATTTAAGAATTTTATTAACTACTTGAAAAATGAATCCTAAATAGCTCATCTTATTTGTGGTCTACAAAGCCAATTTTACAGGTACGCTATTCAAAGAACCAACATATTCAAGGGGTAAGATCAGGCAATATTTGTGAATACTCAATATTAAAGTGGAGTACATAAATTAGGCCAGAAATTTCTGGTCATAGCCTCTTTAAAACAAAAAAAGTTTCTCTGCCAGAAATTTCCTTTAAAGTTTTACTGTTTTAAGAACTGTAATGTATAGCACATAGGTGAAAAATGGCTTTGAACTAAAAGTCAGACCTCTTTTTCTTTTTCAGTAACTCAGAAAAAATGAAGTATATCTACACACATTTTTCCATAGACAGAGAAAGTAATAATTCTGTAATTTCATATAGACCATAGATACGTGAACACATGAAGAAGGCAAATGCTGACTCTGCCTTTTCTGCATCTCACAATAAACAGTGGACTCAAAATTGAAGCGGAAACAGTCTCGAAATTGCACACTTCTAAGAAACACCTCAACCCACAGAGCAACCCCTAAACCCTTCTGAGCACATGCACGTAGCTCAGATCAGCTGTGGGCGTGGCAGGTGGCCCATGCTTGTCTCTCTAAATTCCCATTTCTTCCATCCTCCATCATAAGTCCCCTCTAAAAAAAAGGAGGGGAACTCTTCTCAGCATTGCACACATGGATGTTCCACAATGGTGACACTTTGCTACAAATGAAGAAGAAAGCCGGGAAGGCCAGTACCTAACACTAGTCACTTCCTATTTGCCTAATCCTTCTTTCTTGCCAACAGTAAGGTAAAATGTCAACAGTGAGACAAGGCAGAAGTTGCTTTTCACCACACCCTGAGCAGGTAAAAAGGAAGCCACATTGGAATGCCACCTCTACTATGGAAGTATGACGTGGCTGATGTCAGAACGTCCGACCCCTCACCTGTCACCATCAATAAGGTGCCCAAGGAAACTGATAAGGGATGCTGGACCCCAAGCATCGCTCCTCTGTGCCGAATATGCACAAAGGGAATCCTAAAGCAAAGGGAAAGTTCTCCTTCACCTTCTCCTTCCTTCCAGGGAAATAAGTGGGGTGTGTGTGCACATGTGTGGTAAAATTTAAATAAACATGGTTAAAATTTTCAGAGAGTTTTAGACAGTAAATGGCTGCCTGATCATGTCTCAGAGAGCAAGTGCTTTCAGATCCAACTACCTACTGGGCCTTTGGGGCATTATGGGCCTGGCAAATCACTCACATGAATTCAGCAGTGTCTATTTAACCCTTGTAACTATCAGTCACTGTTGTGGGTACCAGAATGGAGAAAAGTGGAGAAGGTCCCTGCTAACGCGGGATGTATATTTTGAAGGACCTAAAGGTCTATTATGCGTTTGTCTTGAGAATCAATGGAATGACCTGCCTGTGTCAAAAAGGCTCTGTTAGTGGCTGAGTGCATCTTAGACCACCATCCACAGCATTTTGCAGCTTTTTTTACCTAAATCACCTCATTCCATTGTGACAACTCCATCCAGCAGTGTGCTCTCTATATATCTCCCCTAGTCAGGGAAGAAGTCTTCAGACAGCAGAGCTCGCTCCTAAACACACAGATGCTGGGACAGAGTCTGTTTCCAAACTCAGATCCTACAGTTAACTGTCTGGTTGGAAAAAATGGGTTTAAATTGTTTATGACAACTGAATAATAAAGAACTAAACATCTAGAATTTTTCTTCTTTCTACTTTCAAAAGCATAGGCACCAGGGAATGGGTACAAAGTCTGGAAAACTCACCCTCTAATTCTGAGGTTAGAAGGGTCATTCAGACTGACCCCAGTGTCCATCAGTGCTGCACAGATGTGGATCCTCTTTTAAATGAGGACAACTAATCAGTCAAGTGAGGCTGAAACTTGTTCAGGGTTGCAGACTCTCATCTGCCAAAAGAGCATTACAACCGAGACACATTGAGTGCTTACATTGCAGTTTAAAGCACTAAATGATCCCATTTCCCTTCCTTTCTCAGTGCGTTTCAAAAATCCTGACTTCAGAAGACAGACCAAAAAGATCTGGGGCCTGGTCAAATTAAAAATGAATTTTTTAAAAAAAATACAGTGTTACTATTGTATTGTGCATTTGCTTACTTTTGATAAATATTTATTAAAGGCCTATAAAAGATAAAATGTGCTAAGTACTAGGGGTAAACAGGGGCAAATATTAAGGGGCTGTTCTCACTGAACACAATACCTAATGAGGAGACAGCAGTGGTATGAATAATGACAACATCATCAGCTAATTATTATAATGGGATAGAAGTCCACGGTTTTCTTCTCTAATACATAGTATGTAGCTCAACTTTAAGTCAATGAAAATTCAAGGCAGGTTGGAAAGCAGGCATCAGGATACCTGCAGTAACTCCACCTTTAGGAGGCCCTCCTTCCCATGAGTGTTATTAGATGTTCTGATCTGATGCACGTATAATTCAAAGAGAAACAGGTGATCAAATCAAAGCACACAGCCCTCGGGAGGCTGGTCTGAACTTGGATCTGGCCTCATTCCTTGCCTTTGGTGTCTCTTTGAGCAAGTCACTAACCCCCTACACCTCTCAATTCCTCCCGGTCAGGTGGGGTCAGCATCATCTGTCCTGCTGAGTTGAAATGATATATAATATATGTGAAAGAATGCGGAAGGCACTGCACCCCTGGAGCTCTCTCCAACCTCGTCACCACTGTTAGACAGAAATGCAATGGGAGGAGTGTCAGGCAAAGAAACCAAGAGTGGCCTGGCTGTGCACTGATAGCCACAGTATCCGCTCATGAGATCATAACATTGTATAGGTAGCAAGAGCTTAGGGATGTACTAACTGAACCTCCCTGTCATGTAGAACAGAGAACTGATGTCTATAAAGCAGTGATTGTGCCAACGCCAGGCCCTAGGAGGGAAGCTGTGGCCACAGCAACAGATGGCAGCACTGAGGGACTTTCTACTTAAATGTTCCAGCACCTCAAAGGCAAAAGCAAAATATGCATTCTCTCTCTTCCAAAAATCCTTGCTCGCAGCCGTCACCTTCCACTCATTCTCCAAGGAAGATGACCAAACATTTTAAACACAGTACCAAAGGCATGATCCATGAAGGAAAGAATTAATAAGCTGGACTTCATTAACATCAAAATGTTCTGCCCTGGGAAAGACATTCAAGAGAATGGAAATACAAGCCACAGAAAATATCTGCAAAAGATATATTTGATTGATAAAGGACTGTTATCCAACATATACAAAGACATCTTAAACTCAACAATAAAAAGACAAACAACCCAATTAAAAAATGGGCCAAAGACCTTAACAGACACTTCACTAAAGAAGACAAACAGGTTGAAAATAACCATATGAAAATGCGTTCCACATACGTTATGGGGAAAATGCAAATTTAATCAATGAGATACCATTCTCAATCATTGTGGGTGGGGATACAAAATGGTGCAGCCACTCGGGAAGGCAGTTTGGCAGTTTCTTATAAAACTAAACACGCCACACAATCCAGCAATCATGCTCCTTGCTATTTACCCAAATGAGCTGAAAACTTATGTCCACACAAAACCCTGCACATGGATCTTTACAGCAGCTTTATTCATAACTGCCAACACTCAGGAGCAACTACCGTGTCTTTCACTAGGTGAACAAATAAACAACCTGTGGGACATCCAGAAAATGGAATATTCACACTAAAAATAAATGAGCTATCAAGACATGAACAGACATGGAGGAACCTCAAATGCATATTACTAAGGGAATGAAACCAATCTGAAAAGTCTACATACCATGCGATTCCAACTATAAGACAACTATAAGACAGTCTGGAAAATGCAAAACTACGGAGACGGTAAGGGGATCCATAGTTTGCCAGGGGTCAGAGGTAAGGGGGTAAGGATGAATAGGCAGAGGACAGAGGAATTTTGTGGGCAGTAAAACAACTCTATGTTATACTATAATGATGGACAGATGTCATTATATATTTGTCCAAACACATACAAAGTACAGCACCGAAAGTGAACGCCAGTGTAAGCTATGGACAGGGGGATAGTGACGTGTCGGTGCAGGTTCACGCACTGTAACCAATGACCCACTCTGGTGGGGGATGTAGATCATGGGAGAGGCTATGCACGTGCCAGAGAAGAGGTACGTGGGAACTCTCGGTACCTTCTGTTCAATTTTGCTGTGAAGCTAAACCTGCTCTAAAAATCAAGTCCATTAAAAAATAAAAACCTGCATGTGTACCACCCCAGATTGTGAAATAGTCGAACAGAGCTTCGTAAAACATCTGCATGATTGTTTTATTGTTGACTCAAATATTTTGTGATTTTCCTTCCAGCACTGGTTCAATAAATCACTGCAGATGTTGATGAGCCTCCTGTTAGGCCCCTGGGGAACGCATCCTGGCCTTCAAGACTGATTCTCGTTGTACCGCCAAGTCCATCTCCTCTGCTGAGGCTCCACCACACCCGGAGCCTTTGTATACAGGTTGCATGGGAGGTTTCCAAATTTTTGTAGGACATTTACTACAAAGTAAATCCAAATATTACAGGCAATAATTAATTTCTCAGTATCAATTTCTATGCATTCCATTAAGGATGTAAATGTTCTGACTGTAGGCAGAATAACATTCAAAAACCCCTACCCTTCAGTGTGGTACTCCACACCAACCACTCAGAACAAACGCTGGCCTTGAACCTGCTCTCCTGCTGTTGTGACCAGTTTTAATTCCACGACTGCTACGTAATCCATACGACACAGTTCAAAACTCTGCAGTACAAAGATATCGGCTGCTTTAACTTTGGAACAGAGATTGCAAACTGGTGAACCGCAGGCCAGATTCAGGCCACAGATGTGCCCTGCTTGGCCTGCACCATATTCTAGAAGTTTCTGAATGAATATTTTAAAATTGAGGGCCTAGGCTTCTGATTCCTTCCCAGACCTTTAAAAGCAGGGACACACTGGGATCCTTTTGCAGGGATGTGGGTTTTCTCACAAAGCTGGCTGCTCCTACTTATCTGCCTGACTTCAGTAGACATCTGAGTTTTTGAACTCCAGTTTAGATAACCAATGTACAGTACGTTAATTGAGCTTAAATGATTGAAATTTGCATCCCAATAAATCTTACCATATAATTTATCAATACAGTCCTCTGTAGTTCTATTCCAGGGCATAAAAGCACTCTTAAGCTATTTTTATTGGATATTTCTGTATCATCAATGTTAACACATTTTATTTTTGTGTAGCCATTTCTGTGAAATACCACATGACAAACATGTCATTTAAAAACTGACTGCTGACATGTTCTGTCTAAGCCATTCTTTATTTTCTCCAATTTGTCTTTGCCTGAAACCTCTGATACAATGAGTCATCTTTTCAGAACATCTTTTTATCAAGGTTTTTAAGCTAATTAATATAATAATCCCTCCTGCAAAGGTACTATGATAACTTCGTAGCCAGGGTACTGGCAACATGGCCCTTTTCTTCCTACCTGTGTGTGGGACCCACATCCAGCTTCCCAGAGTCTGCACTCTGCTCTCAAATCTCTCAGAACTGCTGTTCGGGTGATGGGCACCCACCAGCCAGACCTCACCACCACACAGTATGTCCATGTAACACAACTGCACTCATAACCCCTAAATCTGTAAACATAAATAAAATGGAAATCTCTTGGAACCAGGCATTTCAGATTCACTCTGGATGACTCAGGCCGTCCTTTGCAGAGCTGACCCTTGGACATATTTTGTCCTCCCCTCCCTCTATCTTTTGACCCATGTCTTGCATGTTGAGTAAGTTAAAGGTCACTCACTTCAAACAAGCAATTTCATTTTCTTCAGATTTCCCAATCTCCACTTGGCTTCATTTCCCTTAATTCCCATATCATCTTTTATAATTATTAAGTAACCCATGCTAGCATTATTGCCTTTGATGAAAGTTTCTAAAAAATTCTTTCCTATTTACCCGAGCCTTTTTTCCCCTTTCAAAATGATCCCAAATGGAACTCTAGTTTCTTATTTCCAGCTCCCTTCACTGAGAAGTACATATGTTAACGTATTTAGAATAATATTTTCTCCCAATAACTCAGAAGAATTTAGTAAGTTTCAACAGAGCCACTTACAATTGTGGCAGATGGGTATAAATGATAATCTCACAAAAGGTGAAGTGAGTTTCAAGGAGACACTGCCTACATTGACAGGAGTTTTATATTTTCTTCTCCTCCTTTCCTATTGGCATATTTTGGTTTCCTCCCATAATCTATATGTGTGTGCGGTCCTCCAGTCCCCCAAAAGAATAGGTTGAATGTGTCTAACACAGGTTCAGGATATGGGCAACTGAGTTAAAAAATACATTATATGGTTTGCACATTCAAGGAGCTTCCAGTCTTCCTGGAAACACGAGTCATTGAGATGATATCACAGTGAAACCAACCTGAGCGTATGTACATGAGCTCGGAGAAGGAGCCCGTGTTGTGGGGAGGAGCAGTACTGGGGCAGCATATGCTATTTTCCACCTAGCTTTTTCCACAATGTATTCACAGAATTTTTATGAGCCCATCTGAGATTTTTATTCCCTTTGCCCTATCTTATTTCTTCTGCCTTCCTAGCCTTATCATTCTTCTTTGGTCTTTGTGACCTGGATTCTGGAAATACCTGCGTATTTTCCCACAATTTGAAAGCACTGCACTTCATACAATACTCGGGACTCACTAGAGAGGTTATGAAAGCACTTCCTAGACATCTCCTTTGGGTGTGCTCATTCATCCATCCATTCATTCATTCTTCTAATCATTATACACACACACACACACACACACACATCTGCAAAGTACTATGTACTGACTTCAAGGCCTTTTTAGAAAGGCTTTCCTCCCCAAGGATATCCATTTTCCACACATAGTAAATGCTTAACAAATATGCTCCTGATTGATTTCGTAACTGATTTCTTCATGGGCATTTCCTCCTCTTTATTTTCTATGTATTCTTTGGACTTGCAAACTATGGCCACTCTTCTCCCAGCCATGCCTCTTGACAGGATCACCTTCTCCATCTGCCTAGACTGCGGGAATGTTGGGTGGGATTGTTGGGTACATATTTGCTGCCTTAGATGTCTCAGCAGCTCAGAGGCATCCCACACCTCCTTTTCATTTTTCTCAAACTACAAATCATGTTTTTTCCTGTAAAATATCTTCCCTTAATCTAGGACTATGATGAAACCCTCAGGCCCAACTTCATCTCATCTGCCCACTGTCACGGTTGGCTGCTCTGTGGAACGCAACTCAGTGCTTTGCCCGGGGTCTTCCAATTCCATCTGAAGTGTTTCGAGTCAGGCCACAGGTGCTCTCAATATCCTACTGTTTTTTATGTTTCTACCTACTTGGCTTTGCATGCACTTTGGGGGCACTTACCTAACCAATCTTTTTCATATATACTGGAGCGCCCTTTCCTTTTCCAAGTATGTCTCCCTGCACATCTGATCTATTTTTGCTTCTTATGACACATACATATCAATAATCATCGCTCCCCATGGAAGGTGAGGTTTTCTGGAGTCCAGTTCCACACCTGAGGCCCTTCTCAGTGATGCTGCCCAGTACTGCTCCTCCCCACAACACGGGCTCCTTCTCCGAGCTCATGTACATACGCTCAGGTTGGTTTCACTGTGATATCATCTCAATGACTTGTGTTTCCAGGAAGACTGGAAGCTCCTTGAATGTGCAAACCATATAATGTATTTTTTTAACTCAGTTGCCCATATCCTGAACCTGTGTTAGACACATTCAACCTATTCTTTTGGGGGACTGGAGGACCGCACACACATATAGATTATAGGAGGAAACCAAAATATGCCAAATTCTTATTACATGTGTTTTTTCTTGCAGAGGAAAACCTCCTAGCATCAAAAACTGGCCACACAGAAGTGTTTAACAGGATTTGCTTCAGGTAGTTTTTCCCTCCCCAAGACTTCATATTTTAAGTTTTGCTGTTGTTGTTCAACTTTCTAACCAGTGCCCATTTCACAGTATTTTCTTTCATTCTCAACATTGACTTTCTTAGCGCTACTATTCAGTGAGTCCCTTCTGCAGTGCTGGCCTGTCTCCCATGGGCCGGCATCGAGAGGGCTAGCTGCCCTCCTTGCTGTGGCCACTGTCTTCTCCTGGGTCTGCCAGACACCTCCAGAGAGCATCCACGTTGTACCTGCTTTAGGTCCTGTGAGCTCCAGTGTCTGCACATTACTGAATTCACTTTGATTCTCCCTTCCTGATATTCCTTTCCTGTCTTACCCTTCCTTATGAATATTTTCTGTTTCTATTGGCAATTTTCTTTCAATTTGGAGCTTACTTTTATTTCTAAATCTATTACCAAATGATGATGTTTGCCATGTATAAAGAACTTGGGATTCTTAAAAGTTAGTTTTTAAAATAACTAAAATACTGAGTGGTGTTAACTTGTTCAATGAGCCAACGGGAAGCCACTGACGGTCCTTAGTTTGCGGCGTGTTTACTCCATCTGTGCCGAACAGCACATCCAGATTTTCAGACACAACAAAAATGCACACTTGGTGCCTATTACCCAGCAACAGTCAGCCACAAGTTTCAGATAAAGGTCAAAAGTGAAATGCCTTTAGGAGTTCCCTCAAAATCTTAAAATAAAAGTCACATTCCAAACTTCATAATTCTCATGAATACATCACAAAGTCACCATTATGCCATTGAAAACGAAAACAATTCTATGCTTGTATGACAAGAGAAAGTATTCAAAAATGAATTATATAGAATCTTCAAGTTCTTGCTCACAAATCATGGTTTGCTTTGACTTAGCAGCGCCGCATGGCATGGGCTTTACGTATTACACCTCTGGAGACAGAGGACAATCCCACGCCTCCATCTGCAACACCAAATTTGGTGTGTTAGTTTTATAAGTGGCCTCAAAAAAATCCCCTTTTCAATAATTCTGGTAAGCCTCTTTCATCTCGGTACTATTCTGAGAACTTGTAATCTTGCTAGTAATATATGAATATAAATGTGAAGGAGAATTTTCTTTCTTTTTTCAAGACCTAGAGCCTTTCTTATATTCTTTCTTTCAACGAATACATGTTATGAAATACATCCAAGATCTGGCTGAAGATTTCTTACTCTAATGCTCTGCCTTTGTGTTCAATATATGCAACTATCTACTTAGATCGCCGTATCATACTTTGTTTGCTTCAGGAGTGATCCAATTCATTTGGATCAGTAAAACATGGCTTTTCTCCTCACCCCAACCATGTGTTCCACTTTTTTAGCCACTCGAGCATAAAAACAATTCTGCAGCTCTAAACTTTTTCAGAAAACAGAACATCCTTTGGCCAGAGAACTCAACATCTTTGACACCATCAACTGGCTTGTGTAAGCCACAAAACGTGGCCGGCACTCTCTCCTGTTTTCTTCTCTTGGGATAACAGCTGTTAAGGAGCAACATTGTTCTGTGATGACAACTCTGAGAAGACTAACCCCCACCCGCCATCTCCTGCAGCCAGAATTCTTATTTCCCAAAACAAAACGTGAGAAGCAGAAATACTAAGAATTTTTCAATGTTCCAAAAAGTACTCTGTGCTCCTTGAAGGACATTTTCTGACATTATTTCAAAATACTTTATGAACAGTAATTAATTCTTGAGAAGGATCAAAGGAGAACCCAGATTTGCCATAAGCCAAAAACAGCCAGATCATTCACAAACTGCAGTGAAGGGAATAGAGAAGAGGAAGTGGTTACCTGCTGCAATATAGAGACAAAATGTTTAAAAAAATATAGTAGGAAGCTTAGATTTCCACTATGGGGGCTCACACAGAAACTCAATTTCATCAAAACTCTATAAATTAAGTAATTAAGAAGACTAGTCAAGATTTGGGTAGACTCAAATCACAAAGCTCTTGATCAAAGGGTAAAGTCTTACCCACTTTACCTCCACTGTCTGAAATAATTAGTTACTCTCAGTCAATGAATTTTCACAGAATAAGGGACTCTTCTTCTAACGTTATGGCCATTTACCAATCTGGCAGGAACATCAATTCCCCTCTCACATTTTAGTAAACTTACTCAACCCATCTGTTTCTCTGCCCTTCAGAGTCAGCACACAGTTCTGTGGATGTTTTCTGCAAAAGGCCCTGACATCTACAGTTTCTTTCCCATTCCCCTGGCCACCTTCCCTGCTCAGATCTCCATCAATTTATGCCTGAAACACAACAGCTCCCTTCAGTTTTCCTGGCTGCCGGCCCTCGCCTCACCTTAGCGCCTGCTTACCACTATGCACCTAGTCTTACTTAAGAGGATTCTCTCCGGCAAAGACCCTTGGTCACAAATCACCAATGACTCACCAGTTTCTAGTGCATAGAACTTTTACAATTTGACCTCTCTCCCCTTGTCAGAATTCCCTACCATGCTGGAGAGGTGGCATATCAAGGTCGATATTGTAAACTTGGATTCAGACAGACCTGAGTTTGAATACTAGTGGAGAAAAGTCCTTGACCTTTTGTTCCCTCATCAATAAAATGGGAGTAAGACAACCCACCTCACACTGTCATTGCGCAGACTGTGGGGGACTCAATGCAGAGTATTGGCACGTCACGGGAAGCCGGTGGTGACTCTTAGGTATTATCACTTTCCTACTCATGCTGTGCATTCTAAGCTGTTCATTGTGTTTCCCCAATGCCATCTTCATCCCTACTGCACCTTCCCTGGCATGGCTGCATCCATGCAAGTCACCCTGTCCTCACTTCCAATGCAAATCCTTTAGATCAGCAATGGCAAGCAGGTTTCAACTCAAGTGTCAATTCCTACCAGTCAAGGATGGTTGCAGGAGCTCTGAACTGGGGAGAGTTTTGAGGCCCTGCCAAGGTCATTGAGATGAAATGCTCTCACATAACTCTGTGTCCTACCCCGGGACATGGCTTCTCCAAGCACAGGGTCTGTATCCTGAAGTAAATGTCCCTGAATGGCATCCCTGCTGTGTCTACTGATTCTCCTGACCTGTTTTTGGGGCACCTGTGTTGGCTTCCAGGGATCATGAACTCTTTATTTAAGTACTCACAAGCTTTCTGTCAAAAAAAAAAATCAATTTGGAAATATAATTGTCCATGCTAAGTTCACTGATATGTGATTTCTGGAATTCAATTTTGTTCTTTCGTGGCAATCGGAACATTGCCCTCTCCAATCTTCCTGCACCTCTCCACATTTCAAAATCGAAATGAGCCAGTGATCCCAGTCACTTCAAGGTGCCCCTGGGGCCCTGGGGCCTCACCTCCAAGCATAAGGGCTTGAGTTAGTTTTAAGCAATTGCATGGTATCTTTCTCTCTCTTTGCCTTGCCTGTGATTCAGTTCTCTCCTTACCATGTTTCATTTAGTGTTCCCAGTTTGAAGGACGTTCAGTTCTTCATAGGAAAGACAGAGACTGAAGAGTAATTACTTGATTCTCTCTGTCATCAAATAATATAATATGTTCAGAAAAGAAGAATCATCGCAACAGAGATTTCAAGAAAAGAGAGGTTCAAGAAAATAAAGAATAATGTAGACTAGAAAATTTTATGTCAGCAGCTAGTTTTTAAATCATACATTTGTTTTTTGACATTGAATAGAAGTGGCTAATAAGCCAAAAGTGAAATGTGTTGATGTCACTAATGTAGGGAGATAAGAATGTGAGCTGTGCCCAAGCCATGATGTAAACTCACTAAGAACAGCAAGAACAATACAAAGGGAAGGGCCAAGGTGTCTGGGCACCCCATAGGCACACGCACACTCTCACGCACACACACTCACATGTGCACCTGCACACACCTTTCTGTGTATACAGACATCTGCATATGTAGACACATGCATACGCTCCCTCACATATAGGCACACATATGAACACAATGCACACTCAGGCACATGCACACAGGCATGTGCATGCTCTCACACTCATGCACACACCCACACATGCACATCAAAGTTTCCCTCAAAGACTGCCTGCCATCTGTGAGTGCATCTGGGGCTCACCATGCCCAGACCCCACCATACTAAGCCAGGCCTCATGCTGGTGGGGTGAGCTTGGACAGCAGCTGTGGGTGACATGTGGGGGGTTATTTTTCATGACCCTGAAGATTTTAGTCACTGTGGCTGGGCTGGCAAAGCTGTCACATGTCGACAGGATGGGGGATGAGGTGGCAAAGGCTCTCCCTCCAGCCCAAGGAACAGCGCTGTATGACAGTGATGGCCACAGGCCAGGAGCCTTCAGCAAAGGGTCTGTCCATAATGTAGGTCAGGCCACCTACGGGCAGGGCTCCCACAGAGCGTCCACCTGGATGCTGTGCTGCAGGTGGAAACACACAGCTCTCGACTTCACACCCAGACATGATGTGCTCCCCGAGGTAGAATCATCTAAACAGAGGCTGCTAAATTTCACCCCTCTCCTCTTGGAAGTTTTCTCAGTGTCTCTCTAACTTAAACATCTGTCACAAGCAGAGCTAAGCTGGGAGGAAAGCCCAAATTCTGGAATCTGGGAACCCACAAGCCACAGGCATCTCTCTAACATCTGACTAATGTGACCCCCACAGCTTTTAAATTATATGTGTTGATTTTGGGGGCATGATTTGGAAGCCGCAGGGGTCTTTTGGTTTTAACGTCTTGAGAAGTCAACATGATATCCTAATATTAGCCTTCAGTCCCTTAAGAAATAGAAAAATCTAATGCACACGTTTCAAGAATGTAGAAGTAGAAAGCCATCGTTTTTCACCAATTTTTGTGCAAAACACATGGAGAAGTAGCACATGATTAATGAATACTAACCTCCTAACACAGATAGAGCAAGCAAAATATTCCCCATAGCTGTCTTCTTTTTGTAAAAAGCCTTCTTAATGAGCAGAAACGTAGCTCCATCCTCATGATACGAAAAAGAGAGGCTCGAATGGGCTTAGTATTCACTTAATCAGAACAGTAAGGCAAATGCTGATGGAGATTACCATCTCCTGAACATCTGAAAAGAAGATGCAACCCTTGACTGTAGCTAATACTTTCTGCCTATTACATCTCCAAGAGAACTGAACAGTGACAAGTGCCAGACAATGTGCTGTGGACAGGAAGATAAGCCTAGAGATGACACCGTCCCTGCCCTCGGGAAAGCTGATGGTGTGGTCTAAAGGCTATGTCGAAATAATTCCATTACAAGGAAATGGCCCTTTCTGGAGCGAGGCGCATGCCCGTGGCAGCACAGGGGATGGCCGTCAGTCTGGGCTGACGCTTTCAGGGAAAGAACACTCTGAGTGGTGTTTGGATCTTTTCATGTTTAAAACATAACCAATAGATCAATTTTCTTTTTTTTTTTTTTTTTTTTTGAGACGGAGTCTCGCTCTGTCACCCAGGCTGGAGTGCAGTGGCGCGATCTCGGCTCACTGCAAGCTCCGCCTCCTGGGTTCACGCCATTCTCCTGCCTCAGCCTCTCCAAGTAGCTGGGACTACAGGCGCCCGCCACCACGCCCGGCTAATTTTTTGTATTTTTAGTAGAGACGGGGTTTCACCGTGGTCTCGATCTCCTGACCTCGTGATCCGCCCGCCTCGGCCTCCCAAAGTGCTGGGATTACAAGCGTGAGCCACCGCGCCCGGCCTAATAGATCAATTTTCTAACGTGAGTTATTTTCAAAATGAAAGACTAGGGCACTAGACAGAAGTATTTTTATTAAAATGCTGAAGCCAGGAGTCATCGATTTTCCATTGGAAATGCACATTCCAAAAACGTGAATCTACAATGGCGAAGACATAGGATGGGCTCCTATGTGTGCTGCGGAATCCCATGCATATTTCCTCACCCTGTGGGCCTCACTCACTGGGACTGTCTCTGTGAATCCCTGAATACAGAGTTTTGGCTCTGCCTTTGTACCTTACACATTAGGAACAGCAGCTCTTAGTAAGTGTCTGTCTTCTGCAGTGGAAATACTACTACTACTAATAAATCAGCACTTGAGCTAAGCTACTGTGATTGTTAGTTTTATGTGTCACCTTGCCTGGGCCATGGGATGCCCAGATATCTGGTGAAACGGTATTTCTGGGTGTGTCTGTGAGGTGTTTCTGCATGAGATTAACATTTGAACTGGTGCACTGAGTAAAGCAGACCCATCCTCCCTAATGTAGGCTGGTCTCACTCAAGCCATTGAGAGCCTGAACAAAACCAAAAAGCAGAAGGAGGTTGCATTAGCGCTCCGTGACATTTTCCTTCTCCTGCCCCTGGTGCTCCCAGTTCTCAGGCCTTCAGGCCATACCATCACTTTCCCAGTTCCACAGCTTGTAGACAGCACGCTGTGGGACCTCTGAGCCCCCATGGTCATGTGTGAGTCAAGACCTTATAATAAATCCTTATATCTCTATAAACTATCTGGATGTATTGGTACCTTTTCTCTGGGAAACCTGACTCACAGAGCTACTACTCGATGACCACATCCCCTGTCCGAAGCGTTGGCTAGACCCTCTGTGAATGGGACCCAGTTTAATTTTTGCCCCAGATTCTCACAGTGCAGAGGGCAAAGGTGCAACATCGGCTCCCTGATATGAGTGAGCCATGAGTCTGGAGAGGCCTGGAAGGAGGGAAAGGACTGGATACGGGAATGCCCTAAGGAGAAACCGCCATGGAGGGGGAAGACTGACAAGACCAAGAATGACCGGGGACAGCATTGGCTCAAAGGCTGCAGCTGCAGATTCAGGGGACACTGAAGCCAACGGGACTCAGCCACTTGACACTGGAGGGGAAATGGGGGCTTGGGATCACGCCCAGGCTGATAACCATCTGGTTTATTCACATGAGGGTGCTGAACACTCGAAGCTCCTGATGGTGGCTGCAGGCAGAGTAGGAGGGCTGAGCAGGCTAAAGGGAGAAATGGCCATGCCTGGAGGGGCCAGCTGTCCGGTCAGGCCCAGACAAGAGCCTCAGGGTCCAGAGCCTTGTGTGGCATTCAGATTGTGTGGGGGAGAGAGGCAGAAGTATCATGCCAAGAAATCCATTCCTGGAAGAGGAGGAACAGTTCCCAGGAAAATGGGGCTGAGGCAGTAAGACCGCCAACTGGGATACAGAGGAGCCACCTACAGGGACAGAGAAATCCTAGGCACCCCGGAATGCCAGAAAGGCGGTGGGTTACTTCATGGGGCGCTGAGATTGGCTGAAGCTGTATTCCCAGATCCCAAAGGTGAACGAATCATGAGCCCCAGCTCTGTGGCCCTGCTGGCCTCACAGAGAGGCAGCCTGCATTACATGGACGCCTGGACTCAGGCAAGACCAGCAGAAGATCCCAAATGCTCACTTTTCCCAAGTCCACACGATAAACAGTGTGTGCTTCTGACTGTGTCCCAAGCTACTTGACACCTCCGCTCGACCCAAAGAGTTAAACAGAATTCGCTTCTGGGAAGAATTCCACTTCGCATTCTGCAACATTAGTTCAAAGCTCTTCTTCGAAACAAGTTTGGAAACGACACAAAACTCCAGAAAATTCAGGAGTGGCATTTGGAAAACCTGAGGCTGAGGGTGGAGAATGGCCCGCAGAGGTGCTGTTTGTCTTGTCTTTCTTCACATAGAGGCCACCCACCTAGGAATAGGCAGGAGAGGCCCCGGGCACCCCAGGTGTAGACAAGAGGGCTGCAAGGCCGAGCCACAGGGCACTGGACATGCAGAGACGCACTTTTCCCCACTATGTGTCAGAGGGAAGGAACGCCCTCATTTGCTCTTATTCAGCCATTCAACAATAGTAACAGAATTCCTTTAGGCCCCATGACATCTCAGGGGCAAGCCAGGCAGCCTGCCGTCCCCACCCTAAAGCCCGAGGCCAGCCACTCAGATATCTAGTCTGAATGGCTGCACACAGCTGCGAATCTAAATACTCCCCTACTTCATGCCCACAAAGGATCCAGTCCTATTAATATCTTATCTTTGTGAAGTTCCCGGTTCCTCTCTAAACAAGAAGCACCACCAGAGCCAAGACTCGGTTTTTCCATTGGAACATGCAACGAAATGAAGTGAGTTTACATTTGGGGTTCTCATTGTATCGGATGAACTCTTCTCTAAAGGTCACAAGGCCAGGCATCATGAGCTGTCACTTGAGCAGAATGCTCACCCTGCTGTGATACCCAGAAAGAAGCCGGCACGTCCTTGAGCGCCGTACAGTGGGGTGGCCTTGCCTGGGCGGCTGTCTGGGCTCAAGGACATGAAGTTGAAAATCACACACACTTCCAATCTATCTACAGGGAGGAAGCACATGAGAGCCCGACGCTGGTGTTTCTAAGAGAAACGTTTCCTTTCAGGGGCTAATGTAGGAGCTACAATACCTGCAGCACAGGAAGCACAAACTATTTTCAGACTCAGAAGAGAGCCCTTCAAGCGCTGGCAATGCCACCAATAGGGAGTATCTCATCAATTGTCTTTGGTGAGGAAACGCTGGCAACAGACCAAGAAATTGCTGAATTCAAGAAGCCTGAGTGGTCCGGGCGCGGTGGCTCACGCCTGTAATCCCAGCACTTTGGGAGGCGGAGGCGGGTGGATCACCTGCGGTCAGGAGCTTGAAACCAGCCTGGCCAACATGGTGAAACCCCGTCTCTACTAAAAATACAAAAAAAATAAATTACGCGGGAGTGGTGGCAGACACCTGTAATCCCAGCTACTCGGGAGGCTGAGGCAGGAGAATAACTTGAACCCAGGAGGCGGGGGTTGCAGTGAGCCGCGATGGAAACCATTGCACTCCAGCCTGAAACAAGAGCGAAACTCCCTCTCAAAAAAAAATAGTAATAATAATAATTAAGCCTGAGCACAGCCTTGAGTCACTGCTACTACGAGCCTTGAAACTCAGCTTTGATCCTGCTGGTAAAATAGCAAAATGTGAAAAGAGAGAGTCCTATTGCCACTATAGAAAAATCCATGGTTCAGGAGATCAGCAGAATTTTGTCTCTTGCAACCGAAATGTCTATTTTAAGGATTATCTAACCACAGGGTAGAGCAACTGACAGAATTGTTCCCCATTCACTATATCTATTTTTATTTAGTATATGTATTTTCTTTGCTCAGACAAAAATCAAAAATCACAAAAATCTATGTCATTTGAAATGAAATAATGAGCATTGATTAACCCTGACAATTTGAGCATAACAGACGGATTTTCCATTCTCATCCCTCCCATGTCCTTGTGTAAAACCCTGGACAGGTTGTTGAAATGCCTCAAGCCTCAGGAGCCACCTGTAAATGATGGGTGTCAGGCCGGGCGCAGTGGCTCACACCTGTAATCCCAGCACTTTGGGAGGCTGAGGTGGGCGGATCATGAGGTCAGGAGTTCCAGACCAGCCTGACCAACATGGTGAAACCCCGTCTCAACTAAAAATACAAAAATTAGCTGGGTGTGGTGGCGCACGCCTGTAATCCCAGCTACTCAGGAGGTGGAGGCAGGAGAATTGCTTGAACTGGGACCCAGGAGGCAGAGGTTGCAGTGAGCCAAGATCGTGCCACTGCACTCCAGCCTGGGCTATGGAGCAAGACCCCATCTCAGAAAAAAAAAAAAAAAGATGCGTGTCACAGGCTTAGCCCTTCAGTGGAGGGGAGAGGGCAGAGTGGACTAAGGGCAGTGAGTATCTGGGGAGAGCAATGGCTTCCATTCCAAATCTCCTCATTTTGGCGAGTGCTGGACTCCTAAGTTCTCCTGGATGGAAGAGGGGATTTTGATCTCAAAGAACAGGTCTGAATGGCCCCGCACTTAAGCCTGGAGGTAGAGGGCTGGAGTGATGAGTTCCAGCTCTAGCACGATCCAGGCCGGGATGCCATCCACTGCCGCGACCAAGAGGAGACTCTTCCCAAGGCAAAAGAACAGCTTTCCTCTTCTCCAGCATCTCTGGCTCCTCATCACCTTCCAATCAACTCACTCCTGTGAGGGGACAGGGCCTGCGCACCCACCCTGACCCCCCTGCCCATCCCCCACCGCCCCAGGCAGCCCTGTTACTTCTCCTGTCCACCTTCCCAGGAAGCTCTTTGCAGGCCTTGAGTTCACCGATTTCTTGGTCAGTTGTCAGTGTTTCCTCACCCAAGACAATGGATGAGATACTCCAAGTCGGTGGCCTTGCAGGTTCGTCCTTTACAGAATATGTAAAGAGTTTAACATGATAGATGTTACACTGCAAATCACGCTATCTGTGTTTGGGGTTAAAGTCCAAAAGCTCATAGAGAATACCCACAGCCACATTCGGGGCTGAATACCAACGTCTCGGGTTCCTGATGTGTGTAAAACTCAAGAAGAAATGGACCATGAGATGCTCAGGATCCCAGGCTGCTCCTCAAGGTGGCTCGCACAGACCATCGCTTCTTCCTGTGTCTTCCAATAGAAACGGGTTCTGCCCCCAGTGGACAGATCTCGGACAGGGAATGAGGGTTAGCGCTTCACCCACATCCTCATGCAGGACAAGCAGGTGGGTTTTAAGGCCCCTGGGAAGTAATAATAGAGGGTCTGCTTCTGAAAAGGCGCGTGAAGGGAAGGGTTGGCTGGAAGGACGCTGCCGAGGGGCACAGCACCTTCGCAGGGGCGTCACTCCTTCCAAACGTGACTCGGTGTTGTTCTAAACAGAAGAGTCCTGTTTCATGTTCGGTAATTTTGACATGCTGCTGTGTAGGTTTTGTCGTCTTTTCCTCTTAATTAAAGCCTAGTTGAAGGCCTTTTAAAGTTAATTTTCCTGGTTAGACAGCCAGTGCGAACACACTAAGCTACACAGGCACACGTGAGCACGTGGCAAGCTAACAAGCGCTCGGCAGGCGGCTTCTGGGATTTTGATTTCCAGACTCCCCAGAGGGAACACAGTCTGTGCAGCATTTGTTTTATCATTAAAATGTCCTTGCACTGTTTAAATTTTATGTCCAAGTCATAATTTCTTTTATGATTTACCCTCTTAATCAGTACATCTAATGACCACCATGCTTACACTACACTCAAAATTCCCTTAAAAGGTTACAAACCCATAGCATTCCTTCCACAGGCTCCTCCGGCTTTCTCAAGCCTTCCTTCCCTTTGGACTCTAGCTTCATTCCCAAACTACTCTTCAACCACCCCAGGTGACCAAAATCTCTGGGCACTCACCCTGGAGTCACCTCCAGCTCATCATCCCTGTCCACACCCCCACCAGACCCACTCTCCACCCCACTTTTATTTTAGCTTTTATTTTGTTTTACATTTTAAAGCTTAGCAAGTGAAGCTTGGGTGCACGAGAGCACTGTTAGTCAAGTGGGGACTGGAAAAGGAACAAAGAAATCTATAACTGGTTGTGATCAATGATCTGTCAATATCACTGCATTCGGACGAGCCCACTTTTTAAAATGTGGGTGTCACTTTTGGGTCTATCCTGCCGGTGACGCTGGGCACTCTGCTACTCTCCTTTGCCTGGGGTGGCCAGTGAAACTCGGCAGGGGGGGTCGCCATGCAGTGGCGGAAGCCAAGGGCGATTGCACGTCCCCCAGGAGTGGGTCTCTTTGCACTTGGACCAGCACAGAGGTGCTCACAGGGCGGGTGGGGGGCTGTCCTGACCTGAAGCACGTGCGTGAACTTGAGTGTCCTGCCCGCCCCTCTCTTCAGGACACTCGCAGCTCCCACCTAACCTGTCCGAGAACACTGGGGCTTCCCCTGCTGACCTTAAGGTGTGTTGAGGACCTGGTGCCTAGAAAAAGTGCACCGATGCCAAGTAGCCCAGCATCACATTAACCACCCACTTGTCTCTTTGATCATCTTTAGGTTTTGCACTAAATTCATCCAAACTCTTGATCTTGTCTTTTCATTTCTTCAGCATTTCTCAGCAACCAAGAATCTGCCATATCTTTCTACAACTAGCTGGCAATGGCAAAGGAGCTTTAACCATGCCATCTCTTCACAGCTGGCTGTCCACAGAACTCATCACCCATGTCGGGATGTGCTAGAGGTGCATGGGAGCACCATTACTAATTTCACCCAGGTCACAGCATGGACCAGGCTGGCCTGGGCAAACCAGACCACAAGTCAGCCCTCTCCCATCGCCTTCTCAGCCCTGCGAGGCTGACCACGTGGCAGGGGCTAGACTTGTCGGTTTCTTTATCACCCACCCCAAGGCAAGTGCTGAAAATGCAATGGCCTTCACTAATTGTGCAGAGCCCTGACTGCCCCCAAGTACATCGCACCTTTTCATAAAAGTGTTCACGGAAACACCTCTCCTGTGACCAGACCCAGATTCTTTAGTGGGTTATTTACTTCTCGTCTCCCTCTTCAAGAGTTCTGAGCTGGGTTCCTAGAGTGATCATAATCGCCAGGTTCCACCATCTGCAGATGAACCAATCTAGATTCACCTTCAAATTTCCATTTTCCAGCATGACCTTGACAACCAATTAGTCAATCAGGAGACGCTTACTGAGCATAGATTCTACATGGCGATGCTCAGATACTGTGCCATCTCTGGAGGGGCATGGAGAAAGAAACCAAAATGCAGCTGAGAAGATGGGGTCTGCACACATGTCTTTTGAGATATTCATGCCAAACATTTTATACAAACAATAAGATTAATGTTCGCCAAAACTGTCTTCCCAACCGATTTTCCCACCACCCTCAGAAGTGCCTGCATCCTGCCTGCCGCTGAGAGCCAAAACTTTGGAAGCATTGTCAAATTTAGCTCTATTCTTATCTACTGCCAAATTCAGGGTCTTCTTCCTTGGGAAATCTTTTCGACAGTTCTTACTATAAAAATCTGCTACCAAGTCCCTCTAGACCAGCAGTCTGTGGCATACATCTCTGAGAATGTGATAAAAGTTCCAGGCATTGTCTTCTTAAAAATGCACTTGTGCACAGATTCATAAAAATTTGCATATGATCTCAAGGGGTTCACGGACCCCCCAAAAGAGGCCATGCTGTGGTCTAGACTGGACTATAGTTTCTTGACTCTCGACTTTTCATATATTTCTAATCTGGGGGTGGGTATTTTTGTTAGTCCATTCTCACACTGCTATAAAGATACTACTTGAGACTGAGTAATTTATAAAGTAAGGAGATTTAATTAACTGACAGTTCTACATAGCTGGGAGACCTCAGGAAACTTACAATCATGGTGGAAGGCAAAGGAGAGGCAAGGCATGTCTTACATGGTAGCAGGAGAGAGAGCAAAGGAGAAAGCGCAATTTTTTTTTTTTTTTTTTTTTTGTGTGTGTGTGTATGTTTTTTTTTTTTCTTTTTTTTTGTTTTTTTTTTTATTATACTTTAGGGTTTTAGGGTACAAGTGCACAATGTGCAGGTTTGTTACATATGTATCCATGTGCCATGTTGATTTCCTGCACCCATTAACTCGTCATTTAGCATTAGGTGTATCTCCTAATGCTGTCCCTCCCCCCTCCCCCCACCCCACAACAAGTCCCCGGAGCGTGATGTTCCCCTTCCTGTGTCCATGAGTTCTCATTGTTCAATTCCCACCTATGAGTGAAAACATGGAAAGCGCAATTTTTAAAACCATCAGATCTCATGAGAACTCACTCACTATCATGAGAACAGCATGGGGGAAACTGCCCCCATAATCTAATCATCTTGCACCAGGTCCCTCCCTCAACATGTAGGGAGGGACAGGAACTCAAAGGATGATGACTGGCAGGTAGGCAGATGGGATTAATGGGTCATCAAGTCAATTATCTCTATGTAAAGGGTCAGGAGAAACAGGATATGTCCAGGGTTCTCACTAGCATACAAAGGCAACTGCCAGGTAATCTATGTCACTTAACAGCCAAAGATATCAGGCCTCAAATTCATAAGTAGATTCTAGAATCGTCGGAAAATAAATTGGCTGTTATTTTTTAAAAATCTCAATTCCCACCTACACAACTTACCCAGAGCACCCCCTAAAAGTGCAGTCACTCTCTTTCAACTAGTGATAAATGCTGGATTCCATTCAAGGTCACCTTGCAGGAACGCTTAGTCCACTCCCCAGTGCCACCGTTGGGGGTTGGAGGCTTAGCCCTCCCATGCAAATTAGCAAAGTCCCAAAGCTTAGGCAAATAAGACCAAAGGTGTGTAGGACTGTGGCACCTACAGAAGTGTTTTTGGACGTCTGCAGCCTGCCAAAGCTGGGGGCTCGCACCTGTGGCATCCCTCTGACCCAGGGAAGAGTCAGTAAAATATTGTAGAGCTAGCGGCTGCTGCGTCTACCTAGAAGGCTATGAATAATAAGAAACTCAACCTAATTACTTTGCTTTGCCAGCTACAGCTTTCAAGTTAATGCTACAGTTTCTCAAATGGCACAAGTGCACATCATATAGGACTAGAAAAAGTTGTGTTAAAAATTTGACATTATCTTCTAGGAGTTACTGCCAATCATCTGACTTGAGATGGCAATTGACTCTGCTCGGAGATGGCAGACAGGCTCAGTTACAGCAACCCAAAATCAGGCCTGCACTTTTGAACATGCTGTTTGAACACATCGGAAACACCAGCTGATCTTCCTCACTCTGACACTTTAAGAAGACAATTGCCAATTAAGCAATCAAATTAAGGACCATTTCTAGAACTATTTTCCACCGAAAAGGCTCTGTAACCTAGCACACTTCATCAGAACTTTTCACATTATACCCTTTCCCTTATTAACAGTGTGTCACTGTTGCAGGATAATGTGGGACATGCACTGCCAACTGTCCAGGACAATTCGCCAACATATTTTGCTAAGAACTTTGACCTGCATTTCCTTGTTTAAGCCTCTGAGTGTTCTCACGGCAACAGTTTTCATGTTTCTGATTCATTTATCCCTAACTCACAAATTAGGTTTCTTTTGCCCAGGAAACCTGGTAAGCCTTGGTCCTTGGAACCAGATTTTAATTTTGACTCTCAGAAAAGGCTCAAGTGCTCATTGCGACCAGAACTCCTCCAGGTTTGAGTAGGCGCTGAGCTGGAGGAGACGAGCCCCCAATTTCTTGGTGCTGCCGTACATTGTGACAGTCTGTCCCTGAGGGTTGCCATTGCACAGAGATGGGGGCACGACCACTTGGGTCCTGTGGAACTAGAGGTCTAGGGTGTGTCCCTGATGATTACAAGAGCATCTCTTCTCTCTGCCTGCCTCCAGCCCCTTCACACAGGGTCCGGCTGACGTGGCCAAAGAGCAACACAGTGTTAAGGCAAAGGACAATATTCTTGCATCATTACAGTTGTGACACACAACATCCTCATCAAAGTGCCAAGAAGGCTTGCACACTGGAGAAACACATTTGCTGTCCACAGCCTCCCTCCCATTCCTACATCTGGTATTTCCACATCTGATGGTTTCATCCACCATAAACCCAAGTGGTATTTCCCACGGCTAGCTTTACTTAATTCCCAAGAAAGAGAGAAGAACTCTGCAAACCCATTTCCTAATGGAGATATTTCAAAATTTCCAAAAGTTGGAACAACTCAATGTCTGTTAGTCTCGCGAATGTACTTTTGAGACACAAAGTAGACACAATTTCCTATAAAGGACTCCAGTCTCTTCCTTACATTTACAACTATTTTAACAAAGTTGAATTTGGGAGGTTGAACCATCCCTAAAATAGCAAAAAGGGACATCCTTTTAAATAATTTCTAGTTCAGTACGATAAAAGGCAGAAATTGTCTGCTTCTCTGTATTCATCCCATACATAAATGCTGAGGGCAGCAATTCTTTTCTGTCTCCAAGTCTAGAATAGTGCCTGGCATATAGTGGGTGTACAATAAATATATTTCTTACATGAATGAATGAATATCATTCATTATATAGGAAATGCACACATGGTCTACTTATGTAGTGTATATGCTTACATATGTTTATATGTATTTAAAATCTAATTTTGTGAAGTTTGATTACAGTTCTGTTCATTGAGCACACTTAATATACAAAAGCCATAATGTCCTAGAAATAATCATTTTAATGTAAAAATGTACAAATCAGACTCATTTCCTTAAGACAGGTACAGAGCTCAGAAGATTTTATGGAGTTGTATGTGTAGATCCCACTTTTAGACTCTTTAATAGATAAACATCCTCAATCTGCCAGCATGTTCAGATTTTTCTCTTAGGCTCTCACACTACATGGTTTTCTTTCTTTTTTTTTTTTTTGAGACGGAGTTTGTACGAGACAAAATAAACGAATGAGCTGATTTTAAGTCCAAATCTTAAATAACTCCTTTCTGAATTCAATTAAAGCTTGAATGTCCCATTAAACAACAGCCAACAACAAAATATTCTTGTAGTTCACTTCTTTGTTTTTTTTTTTGACAAAGTGTTGCTCTTGTTGCCCAGGCTGAAGTGCAATGGCACCATCTCGGCTCACTGCAACCTCCACCTCCCCGGTTCAAGTGATTCTCCTGCCTCAGCCTCCTGAGAAGCAGCTGGGATTACAGGCACCCGCCACCACACCCAGCCAATTTTTTTTTTTTTTTTTGAGACAGAGTCTCGTTCTGTCACCCAGGCTGGAGTGCAGTGGCGCGATCTCGGCTCACTGCAAGCTCCGCCTCCTGGGTTCACGCCATTCTCCCGCCTCAGCCTCTCCGAGTAGCTGGGACTACAGGCGCCCGCCACCACGCCCGGCTAATTTTTTTTATTTTTAGTAGGAACGGGGTTTCACCATGGTCTTGATCTCCTGACCTCGTGATCCGCCCGCCTCGGCCTCCCAAAGTGCTGGGATTACAGGCGTGAGCCACCGCGCCCAGCTCAATTTTTGTATTTTTAGTAGAGACAAGGTTTCACCATGTTGGTCAGGCTGGTCTCGAACTCCTGACCTCAGGTGATCCACCCGCCTCATCCTCCTAAAGTGCTGGGATTATAGGCGTGAGCCACCGCACCTGGCCTCACGGTATATGGCTTTCTGACCTCAACCTATGCTGAATTCTAAAATATTTACATGCAAATATTTACATGGCTGGAAGGCCCACCTCTGGAGCCCCAGACACATTTTCTACCATGGAAAATGTCAGGCTGAGGCAGCCAGAGATGCAACCCCTCCAAAGTCAGCTCCAACTCTCCAGGGAGAGAAGTGAGCTTTCTAGCGGGGAGTGAGCTGCTGTGGGCAGCTGTCTCCACTGTGCTCAAGCCAAAACTCAGATGTGCAGTGCTGGCTAACTTCAGCCGTGCGCCTCTCCCACTTGATTAAGAGACCAGAGAAAGTTCTCAAAAGCGATTCCCGTTTTGCACTGTGTCCTATTAAACTAGGACCTTCCGATAAATCGCTTACAGGAAGAAATCTATGACAGACTTCTCTCTGAGTGGCTATGACGGATCTCATGAGAAGTGAAGCTACCGAGATTCTGCCACCACCTACACGAAACCACGGCAACGTGCCTTGTTTCAATTTGCTTTTGTTCGTCTCATAATTGTTAGGCCTCAAAGCCTAGGGCTCCATCTTGGAATACGTTAGGGGTAGAATTGTGCCCTCAAGAATAATGCACTCAAGATGTATTTAATTGTTTTAATATCATTATAATTCCAATATTTTGTAAATTATCCAAGAAGCTGATCTCATTATAAGAAATAAAGTCGTAGTAAAAGAAAGATGTTTTTCAGTCTTCACAGTTTTAAGTACATATGAATACCCATAGCATAATCATGAAATCAATAGTAAAAATTAACGTTTTTTGAATGCTCATCTGAAGATACAAAGAGGCATAACAGTTTTTCCTCTGCTCTCACAACAAGCTTCTGACGCCAGCTGTGTGGGAGGTTTCCCCACATACCAAGCAAGCAATCAGTTCTTCAGGGGATACCAACTGGGTTTCCTTTAATTCCACTCAATTCTGATTCCATCTATCTGAAGACGGCATCAGCTCCCACAGATGAAGGCTCAATCCCACTAGACTGCCCCACTTCAGACCCCATTGCCAGGAATAAATTGTCACCTATTCTTCTGTCCATCGGTTATAAATTGGAATTTCAATGAGCCCCTCCTGGGGTTTGATTAATCTGCTAGGAAGGCTCACAGAACTCAGGGAAACCTTTATGTTTACTGATTTATTATAAAGGCTACTGTATTACAAAGGATACAGATGAATAGCCAGAGCATGGAAGAGAGGTACAGAGCAAGGTGTAGGGGAAGGGGCGGGGCTTCCAGCCCTACCAGGGCACGCCACCTTCTAGGAACAGCACCACATCTTCAGCCGTCCGGAAGCTCCTCAAGCCCGTCTTTTTGGGATTTCATGGAAGCCTCCTTATAGGGGCATGATTGATTAAATCATTGGCTATTGGTAATTAACTCAACCTCCTACACCGCCTGTCTCCCCAGAGGTTGTGAGTGGGGCTGAATCCATCCTTTAGCCTGCCTTGGTCTTTCCCAGGGACCAGCCCACCTCTGAAGCTGCGGGGGTGGGGGGTGGTGGGGGGGTGGTGGGGCGGCGGGGGGGGGGCGGGGCGGGCAGCCACCAGTCAACTCATTAACATACAAAGACACTTATCACTTCAGATTCCAAGAATTTCAGGGATTGTATGCCAGGAAACAAGAGGAAGACCAAAGATCTACTTCACAGTATGAAATCTTAGGATATGGCAGTCATTCATTTACCGGCATCACGTGTCTGCGACCTTCACAACACAATAAAGGAATACATTATTATCCTTCATGGATAGATGGGGAAACTGAGGCACAAAGAAGTTAAGAGGTTGCCCGAGGTCAAACAGCTAGTTGCTGTTTGGGCAAATAAATTTATTTTTATTAATTTTATTATTAAAATCCATCATTAAAACAGTCATCAGGAATTCAAATACATCTCAGCTGACTCCAAAGTCCGAAACTGATGCCTTTTGCAGTCTCAGAACTTAAAAGATTTGGAGCCAGAAGAGAAGAGTGCAAGTGCTAAATTTTCAACATAACATCTCTCATACCATTACCAAAATTATTCTCAATTTAACTCAGGCACATGTCCGAATGCAAAGTACAAGAACAATTCTAACTACCTGCGTATTCCCTAATTCAGAGTAAGCGTTGAACACACATTTATTGAACAAATTTTAAATGCCAAAAGCAAGATACTGAGCTATCAAACTATTACTTTCTACTTTGCTTTCATGTGAATTCTTACTCTCGGTTTTACTTTCACTGATGTAAAAAACAAAAAAAAAAAAGAGAAAGAAATGGGTCTTTGGTTACAAATTGACTTCTCACCTAGAACAATACCCAAAGTTATTTATGTTTTAAATAAATGATTTAGTCAAGAGAAAAAAATCCATATATCATAATATATCAATTGATGATAACCTCCATGAAAAAAAGAGAAAATATCTATGATCAACACGAAATAATAAAGAAGTATGAATTATAGAATTTTTTTTAAAAAGTTTTAAAAGCTTAAATTCCTGAAGAAATACAATCTTATTACTTTCAAGTATTTGGGAAAACAAAATCTAATTATTATGGAGGCGCCCAATGGCTATTTAGTCAGACTAGACGGGCTTTAACAATTGATAAAAAGCATCTGGCGCTAGCATAATGTTTACATGAAAAACATGTTTGTTAAAGATAAGCTAGGAATGAGAAATCATTCAAGAAGATCGCCCACTACATATCCTACGTAATAAAAACTGTGTCATCCCCTTTTCCAGTTAATATTATTGATTCTGGACCGGGTTTGTGTATGTGCCCGAAATAAATCGGATGCTGAGGCTGAACTAACCATTCTATGGATGGTATTTTCCCCCATCACTGACCCATTTTCCTGCTTTGGTAAGTTTATCTTCATTGTATAGGCCATTTCCGGACCAAAATTTAGGAGTTATTTCAAACCACTAACCCTCAACGGTCTTTTATCTCCAGAAACCGGATTTGGCAGTCGTTAAGAATTCCTCACCAGGAAGCCGAGCGGCCGGGCCTGGAGGAGGTGGGAGGGAGGCAGAGGACCCATGTTCACAGTCCTGCATCCCAGCGCCCACTGACTGGCTCTGCCCTGGGTCGGCCTCTGAGCTAGGGCGCTGAGCGCATCCTGCGCAAGTGTGCAAGCTCGCAGGCTCGCTGCAGAGGATGGCAAAACTCAGACAGAAAGCAGCTCAGTTCTGAGACACCCGAAGAGGGGAGAAAGCCACGGAGGGCAGAGTCTGCTCCAAGCACCGCTGTGCTCACTTACCATCAGCCCAGCCCTCTCCAGATCCACTCAGGAGCCTCCACTTTCTGACAGGCCACATGCATGTTTCTGGAAGCTTCTTCCCCCCGCCCATCTGACCTTCCAAACTGCACCACACAGCTGGAACCGGGATTGCGGGCAGGAGCAGAAATCAACGGAAAAAAAAGACAAAGAGAACTGGGAGGGCCATGTTACACGCAGGGGTTCAGCCTCAAAGTGAGTGCAAACCAATGTGCGGCACCGAAGGCCTGCACCTAAGGCTGCTCAAGCGGCTGCCTCAGTGAAAGAAGTCGGGCTATCAGTAGCCGCAGCCTCACCTGCTAGAAATGCAGATTCTCGGCATACCCCACACCTCCAAAAACAGAAGCTCTGGAGCTGTTTCGTGGAGCCCTCCGGCTGATGCTGCTGTGAGCTCACGTTGGACAATGGCTGAAGGATATCCTTGTGTGGGCCCTTACAGCCCCAAGGGGTCTTGATGTCATTAGTTTGCTGTTGATGCTTCTGAATTTGTCTTTAATTTAACAGAGTAGTGCCTGCACAAAGCAAGCTCGGTATAAATGCTTCACAGACATTAACTCACTTAATCCTCACATTTGCTCCCTAAGGAAAGCAACTGCCCTCATCCCCATCATACACGAGGAAGACCAGGCAGGGCCCACACGTTTCCCTGCAGGGCCTGTGACTGGTGCACAACCAGTGTGTCCCTGGACTGTCTCCTCTCTGGGTGTAGTTGAGACATTGCCATCGCCTTTCCAAAAAGTTGTGTGCACGTCTGACCCGTTAACGCCAGCTTCTCTGAGAAACAGACTTTTCTTTTGCCAGACTAATCGTAGGGTCCTTAGTCTGGTGGTAGCAAATACGTCACACACAACTCAGTATTAATTCTGTAACACTAAAATGGCATTGCATTCTTTAAAAAACTCCAAAATGCACCTCAAAAATTCAAGCTAATGATAAAAAAGAGTTGCTTATATTTTAAAATGACATTTCAAAGCTGGTGCTCTTGGATGATATGAAAATAAATGCTTCTGTGCTCAGAAATAAGGCATTGCTTGCATACAAGGGGAACTGCGGATTTTAAAATAAATTTGGATTGTTTTATATTACATAGTAATATATATAAAGCATTATTAGAGATGTAATAGCCAAATCTTCCACCAATTAGATTAGATATTAATATTATTTATTCAATAAATATGAAGGAAAAAATACCAAAATGGTTATCATTGGGTTTATCTGTACAACGCTGAAACAGAGAACAAATACTGACCTAGTACCTTCAAAAATGCCCCATGTGCTGAATGTGTTAGGCAAGGTTTATCTTTGTGCAATGAAGACACATAGTATTCTCCTCTGAATGTGCATCAACTGTCATTTTCTTCTGAATGTGGATCATCTCTAGGGATGAGTGTGGCTGCTGGGAAAGTTTGTAGAAATAGCTTTCAAAACATTGAATTACAGCTGGAACACACTGGGTTTTGTTCTTCACAAAGGAATATCCTTGTTTTCTAAAGCAGAAACTTAATAAAACCTTTAAACAATTTTAATTGTGTCCAATACAGGAATACTGTGCCTCCAGATCTTCTGCTGAATTGAGCAATGTTTATTTAAGTTAGCTGCACTCTCTATGAGTGAATATACAAATAGCTTCCCCAATTGTTGGTGTATTTGGTGAAATGAAAATAGAGCAGCTGACATCAAACTGGATGCTTCCAGCTCACGGCCAGTATCTCTGGCTGTGGTCCTTGCTGAAATCAGTGGCCACAGTACACTAAGATGTGTATGTATATGTATTACTAAACAATGGTAATTTTACAACTGAACAATGTACTGATTCTAAGAGCAACAGAAGATGAGGAGGTTGAATAGCTCTACTTTATCAGGTAAGAGGTACAACAACAGAAACACAAAAGCCCAAGTGGCCTGGAGAAGATTGCTTTAATATCTGATTTGGACACTTGGCCTTTGTCTTGTACCTTAAAGATCAAGTGAGCTTTAAAACTCAGATAAAATAAAATGTTTTTATAGTATGCAGATTAAAAACCAAATCCAGCAAAGCTTCCACAGAGAATATTACTAAACCACGGAATAAACTATTTACATAAAGTGTTCAGCAGTGTACATACTTCCAAGTCATGTTTAGTCTGTGGTGGAATATCTCCTCCAAATTCCAAATTAAGGGGAAACACCTTCATTTTCCCAGATTCATCTTTGTGTTCACTAGTAATACCACAGGGGTGGACAGTGTAAGCCAGCAGGCAGCTCCCTTTAGGACACTCCGGGGGTGGGAGGGGGGGATCCCAAGAGAATGGCAGCTAGAAAATTAGAACCAATTACAAATAATTAATTCCTGATTTCCTCCTCTGTGTCGGGCACTCTCCCAAACATGGTGAGATGCTTTAAAAAGAAGATTTGTCCTGGCAAGTGTTGGAACCAAGACATAAATGACAATGTAACTCCAAGCCATGTGGCAGCAACCACAACCAGCATTTCTCGAGTGCTGACTTCATGTGCACATCCTCTCCCCAGACATGGCGACCACCCTCACTGTATGTATTAGAGACTCCAAGCTCAAAGAGATCACAATGCTACTGAATGGCAGAGCAAGAATTGCAATTTAGGTGGATTTTTTCAAATCCAGATAGTCAACAATATTTCACATTACCACTCTGACTCGAGAGGGGATTGCATCGAAAAGGGGCAGGCTGCGAACTGTTTCAGGAGCTTCAGTGGGATGCATGCTAGCTGAGGGAAGATGAGAGGGCACTGCAGGCCGGGCAGCAGGAGAAGATGAAACAGCTTCTGTGGAATGCAGAGATTAGTCCTTCCTTACAGTTACCAAAGCCATATGTCGAGGAGTAGCAAGGAATGAGGCCAGAAAAATTTGACAGATCCGTACCGCAAAGGGAATGCACAGCCAAGCCAAAAAGAGGGGGAGCCCCAGTGAGATAGTAGGTGGTCATCAGCAGATCCTGAACCAGCAAGTCTGTGACCATAACTTAAGGAATTGAGGGCAATTAGCCTCTCACAGCCTGAGGAATGGGCTGGAGAGCAGGAGAGCTGGGAGGAGGGGCAGGGCCATGAGGGTTCGGTGGTGATCCTGGCACAAGGCAAAAGAGAGCTGGAAGGGAGTCCCAGCCATGGGAAGGGAAAGCTGCGGGTGCCTCTGGGAAGCATCCAGAAAGAAGTGGGAGACTTTGTGACTGAGCAGACACAGAGGGTAAAGAAGAGGAAAGGCTAAAGCCTCACAATCTCTGGGCTCTGTACCCAGAAACATCAGGGGGCACCAGGACCAAAATGGCAGAGTCAGGAAGGGTTGTCAGTCTGGGTAAAAAATGAGTTCAGTCCCGAACATATTTGCTCAGTTTGAGATCAAAGCAAGACAGCCAAGGGGAGGTGTCGCATGGAAATGTGAAGACGTTGAACTGGAGTTCAAGAAGGAGGTCTGGAGTCCCCTTCAGGGAGTAATGGTGCATCATGGAGCAGACCCCCGGTGGAAGTTAGAGAGTGCAAAGAACAAAGAGAACCACGCAGGGCTGCCCCTGCAGCTCACCCACACTGAGGGCCACGGGAAGAGGAAGAAGACAGAAGCAGAGACACGGAAAGAGTGCTAGGAGGGACCCACGTCCCAGAGTTAGGACCAGGAGAACAATGGAGGGAAGCGAGGCTGGAACCAGCTCACTGTGTACCAGACTATCAAAGTCTTCACCCCAAAGTCATTCCTACAGTGTCAAAAGCCTCAGAAGAAATTCACCATTAAAACATGTTCTGGTCGATATCCCTTTTCATTGTATGCATAAGAATGGTAGGAATATGCCTTTTGTATTGTTCTATAGTTGACATTTTTTCATGGTTGCTTAATAATAGCAGGAAGAACAATGCTCTAACATTATTTTAGGCATTCTATTGTTGCTTGAGCTGACTCTAGCCCAAGAACTCAAAATACCAAACCTCCTTGTGAGACATTTTAATGAGGTTAATCCTTCTTCAATTTGGGGAACAATTATTATAACAAATATCATAGAATTCATCAAAACCACTGTTGTCATTTATCCACTTCTTGATGTTCTTCTACTGTCTACAAAGGTTTGTCTTAGATCATCACTGGTAGGTTCCATTTGTCTGCAAAATCTTTACCAGCTCTTAACTAAATAACTGAACTTGTTATGACCATCCTTGCCAGTTCTCAGAAATTTGCCAACAGCCTTGTTAATGAATAATGTAGGGTTTTGTGAATTCCCTCATGGCCTGGCCCAAGTAAGGGTAGGTTTTCTGGGTCAGTTCCTAAAGGCACTCCTGACTAGAATCAGTCATCCATGCCGCAACTTTCCAAACATCCCCTGCCTGCCTACCTGCCACCTCCGAGAAAAGGGACAGGACCACATACTGGGGCCTCAGTTGGAGCTGGGAGCTCTTTTTTATCACTGGTCTCCTAAACCCTGCCCTTCCTCCAATTCTTTCCACCCCTCTGAGAGCAAAGTTCAGCCACCAAGATTGTTAATCATAGAAACAATGACATCTTGGTATCTCAAAGGAGCAAACTTGAAGGTCATCTTTCAGTGCAAAGACCCTTAGACTTGAGAGCAGACAGGCAGAATGACCATGTCTTCTGTGTATAGTACACCATCACAGCGCACACGGAAATGACATGCTGGTGTATAGTTCCTATTTCTCCCTCATATGTCAGAGGCGGAAGCCCTCCCAGAAGTTTCCTCTGAGTTCCCCAAAGCTGGATTCAGTGTTCCTATAGCCCTTCGATTCCCTTGATTGTGACATTTACCAGCCTGAGTTGGATTTGTCTGTTTCTTTTCCAATATTTCTCACTAGACCTTCCTGGGGACAGAGAGTGGGGGTGAGTCCCTGCCGCACCGCCAGCACCCGGCAAGGTCATGGCAGGAAGGAGGTGTTCCCGATGTGTGTGTGGAATGAAGGAAGGCACAAACGGGTCCGTGTGAGGAAGGGACAGATCTGCCAGGGAAACTGAGGTATAGAGTTCGATGAGTACCCCCAAATCATCTGCTTAAAAGCAGGTATAAAATGTAAGGTCCTCTGGTGCCTAAAGCACACTCAATCTGTGTACACACACCTGACTATTAATAATGTATGGCATTGATAATTCTGTGAATCTAGTCAGAGTACATGAACATTGTGTCTTCTGGTTGGTCTTAAAGTTATGTCCCTTCACCCTAGTCCAATTCCATCTATTAATATAAAGAGCTTGCAGATGTAAGGAATAGCTTCACCAATATCACTCCTGAGATCCTAGGCGATGCTGCTCTTGTTGGGACTGATGCAGAAACCAGCCTTCTCATCTAAACTGCATTTCCAGTAGAACACGGTCCATACTTATATGGGAATGAAATCTCACTTAGTTTGAACTCTAGGTCATTCAGTCCCAGAGGTGGTGACTAATGGTCAGGAGATGACAATATTGCTGGACAAGCATCACCACACTGAGGGGAAAGTTCACATTTCTAATCCTGAGAAATAATCTGTTAAGAAGCATCACACAGAACCAGCTGGAGGGGAGTGTGAAGGCTGCTGAAGGAAGGGTTCATTCCGCCCAGTGCAACTAAGTGACTAAGAGCAGAGAGTGCTCACAATCAGAACACTACTGGCACGTGTTTGTCTGGAGCCTGCAAGCTATTCCTCCTTTCTTGCTGAAGAAAAGTGGAGGAAGGGAGGAGCAGGCAGTAGAGTGGTAGGTTCAGCATGGGATAAAATCAGTGGTTTAGAAAATCCACCCATGAGTACGTAAACAATATGACCATAGCAGATACAGCAAATACAAAATTAAACAGCCTTTCATGACGAAAAACAATTCATGCCTGGCACACCGCAGGTGATGTCTGGATGTACAAATGCAGGTGAAGTGTGATTCAGACAGTGCAAAGGAGAGGTACGCCAACAGTCACTTCCACTGGCTTCTGAATTAGGATCTGATCAAATCCACAGCATCTTATCTTTCAAAATGTGCTTTTAAATTATGTTTTGCTTGGATCAGTATTGAAGCTATTTCAGTGTTATGGCACATCTAACAGCTGATTTTGGAAGGAGGTAAGCCAAAATGTTATTGATGGCATGAAAAGTGAGACAAATTTTAAAATTAGGCAGATTCAGTTTTTAAGTGATTTTCTTGTATACCCATATGTCATCTGCACATTAAGCACTTTTCTTTAATTAAGCTAGGGAAAACACAGAGTAACAATAATATCTGTGAGTCAGCTGTGATCAGAAGTGCGCACATGCTGCATCTCTTAAAAACAGTCCATGGCACCTCAAGGGACACTGCAAAGCCAGTGGCCGGGAATGTAATTGAGCTTTAGGAAATGAGTAAAGGGAAGTAAAATCATCTCCAGCTCAACATTAATGCATTTGATTTCCCGGGTGAGAACAGGATTTGCGTTAACTGAGTGGTTCTTTCTTTCTACAGAAAGATGTTTGGAAAGCCAGCTTTTACAGTTAGCTTTGCTCTGCTAGCATTATCCACCAGAAAATCGAAATGCAAACAGCTCCTGTTTCCCAGTGAAGAACTTTCTCTGATTTACCTTACCATCATCAGGCTTCACCATCTCACCTTGGAAGCGTTCAATCTTTTGGTCAATATTTCTAGACCAAAATAAAGTGCTCTCAAGCCTGCTCTTTGGAAAGTATTTTGTCATCATTACCAAAGAGTGTTTAAATAACTGGCTATGAAGTTTGGGGAGACTGGGCTGGGAGGTACAATCTGAAGTTAATTGCTGATGTAATCATTAGTCCTTTCAATACCCAATGGAGAAGCTGCCTCCAGGGAGATAAGCTCTCAGTTAGGAGACATATCACCAGTTCTCTCTGGCATGTAACAGTTAACAATTTCTATACAGTTAAGTGGATTTAGTGAGTATCATTCTTCCAAGAGAGAAGTAAATTTTTTTTTTAAAGAGGAAAACAAAGAACAAGATTAAGAACAGTAAAAGAATAAGTATGGAAAATCTGGTAAGTAGCAAAAATCATTTTTAAGCATTTGAGGGAGAAACTGCAAAATCTGTTCAGAAGCCACACCTTCCGGCCTGTGGGACTGCATGGCTGTGACACTGAGCAACAGCTGAAGTCTCTATTCTCTCGGAGGGGAAGGAAAAAAGGAAACAACAGTCAGTCCAGGCTTGTCCACGGCTGGAAGCCTCGACTCCTGCAAACCGATCTCCCAGATCCTTTCTGGGCAAGCACATAACCAGAGGAAATGAAAACTAGAAAAACAATTTGTGCATGGAACAATGACATGGAGTTTCACTTTGGTTTCATGCTCAAATATGAATGTGGCTATAATTTTTTAAAATATATATTAATAGAAGGCAACGAGTTGAGGATGGTGGCTTCTTCAAGCCGGGCGTCCAGAAGAGCCCCACTTCTGCCTTGGAGCGCGCCTTAGGCAGCAGTCGTGGGAAAGCTCAGATACAGCTGTTTCCAGGCAAAGGGCCCAGAGATTTTCAGCCTCAGCCACCAGGGTCTCCAGACAAGGAGAAATACGCCCAAAGCTGCTCCCAGGGGCTAGGAGCTCGGAGCTCCCAGTGTGGGTCTCTGAGCAGCGCGGGGTGGGCGCTCCCGGCCCTCCAGTCCCCAACTCCCTCGCGCATCCGGGACCGGTGAAGGCTCCCAGCCGCCCAGCATCCCCGCGACGCGGGTTCAAATCCCGCCGGCTCCCGGGCACCCTCACCCCGCCACAGCGCAGGCTGTTTCTCCTCCCTTCCCCAGAGGAATTCCCTAACTCTCCAGTACCCATACCATAACAAAGGAGGCTCGGTCCACCAATGCTCGACCGTGGCCTACAGGGACCCCCAGCGAACACCGGCCCAGAGAATGCACCTGGCCGTGCCACGCGCGACCCCCGAGGGGCAGGCGGAAGGGTCCAGGCGCGGACAAAGGGGCCTCTCGGGGCGCCCAAGCTCGGGGCGGGACGCCGGGAGCGGAGCTGGCCGGGAACTCACCTTCGCAGCGGCCCGGCTGTGCTCCTCGTGGAGCAGAAGGGCGGCGGGCAGCAGCAGCAGCCAGACGCTGAGCCGGGGCCCCATGGTGGCGCGCCCGAGGCGGCGAGGGACGGCTGCCCGGCGTGCGGGGGCCGCGGCGGGCAGCTAGCTCTCGGAAGGCTGGACTTTCAGCGCTACGCACCGTCCTGGGTGCGGCGGCTCCAAGCGGAGACCTGAGCGCGGCGGGCCGAGCTCCCCAATTTGTTGGCGCTGCCCCCTCCCCCCGGCGGTGCGCGGGCGGCGCCTCAAAGGGGAGGACCCTGCGGCGCGGGTAAGAGGCGGCGGGAGCGCGCGGCCCGGGAGTGTGGCCGCCGTGCGCCGGGACACCAGGGCTCCGCGCTCCGCACTCAGAGGCTCCCGCGTCCCAACCCCCTGCGCCCGCGCGCTCGCGGATCCAGGCCGAGGACCGACAGGGGCCGCCCGAGCCCCCGGGGCCGGCGCCCAGAGAGCCCACCAAGGCCGGCCGCCCTGCCGGTGTGCCGCCAGCGGGTGCTTCTGGAAGGGCCAATGCGCTCGGGCAGCAGCCCCTGAAGCCGAGCCCGAGGTGAGAGCGACCCCCGAGCGGCGCCCAGACCCTGGCCCGAGAGCACCGGCTTGGAGCGCCTTGTGCAGGCTACGGCTGCACGCTCTCCTGCTTGGGAGTAGAAAGAGGGAGGGGTTGGAGAGCGAAGACCGAGCTCCTCGGCCAAGCAGCACCCACAGGGGCCTAACGGGAGGCTCTCCTTCTTTCCGGGTCTTGGCGGGGGGGGCTGCCCTCCGGTCACCCCTGCATGCGGGGGGCGCACCGCGCTGTCCCCGCGTCTTGCGGACCGAGACCGGCGGTGAGGATGGGCTGCCTCCCTCATCCTGCGCTAAACTCGCTTTGTCTCTCGCCCCTAGGCTAAGTGGGACTGACCGGGCCCAGAGTGGACGAACCGCCAGCATGGGGAGAGACCTGCGCGCGGCCGGCCCTGCCCTACGGCGGTAAGCGACTTTCTGCCTGGTCCCCGTGGGTCACGCGCGCATGGGCCCTTCCGTGTAACTCTCGGAGACTGACAAGCCGGGCCCGCACGTTCATGTCTCTCTTCCTCCCTTTCCCATTCAGGTGGCTGCTGCTGGGGACAGTGACCGTGGGGTTCCTCGCCCAGAGCGTCTTGGCGGTAAGTCCTGGCTCCCGCTCCACGCGCTTGGACTTGCGCGCCGGAGAGTGGTTGGGACGTTTGAGTGGCCTTGGAGAAGGCAGCTCGTCCGTGCGCTCCCAAGTGTGTGTGTGCGTGTGGGTGTTCGCCAGCCTGCCCACCAAGGTTCTGAGAAAGCTTGCTCTTCCCTCATCACGCTTTCCACTTTTCCTTCCCATGGGTTCCCAGCGTCAATCCTGTGCTTTGCAAGCGTCGGCCCTTTCACGGGAGCTGGGAACTTAAAATGTAGCCTGAGGCACCGTTTTCGTTGTTTTGAGCAAAGCCGCAGCCGTAGAGGCCAGGAAAGAGTGTCAGTCACTAGGCGGTGAGACGCCAGGCTTAGGGCGAAAAAAGTTTTCCTGGAACTCGGGAGCTCGTGGGCAGGCTCTGTCACGGACTGAGGGTTTTTTGTGTTTTTAAATGGGAGTCTCTGGGTAAAGGGGCGGGGCGAGGAGGCGAACAAGACAACCTTAGTATTGTTTGAATTGAGCCATTGCGAGGGAACAACGGCAGAAAAACCGCGTTTTCTCCCAAGTCCTGTTCCGGCCCTGGAAGAGCTGCTCCGGGCGCCACACTGGGATCCTGTTCGCCGAGCCTGCCCCTCCACGCCGGCCATGCACAGCCCTGCCGGTACCGTGGGTGCAGTTGGCGACTGCACTGCGAGGCTTTGTACATTTTATACGTTTTGTTTAAAGAGTAGGAGCCACTTTGACTGAACTTTACGTAACCATGGCTAAAATGAAGAGGTTTGGTAGATGAATTCAGTGCAGGACTCAAATGTTCAGACAGGAGCTGAACGCGGAGGGAGCTTTCGAGATGTCCGCTGCCCCTCCTCTCCTTACTGTGGCCGATGGAGTAGCCCTGCCCTGTGGCAGCCAGAGCCCAGGTGGATTCCTCCTGGGAACGACCCCTCCCTCCTCAGCGCGCACTGTGCCAGAGCAGGACACGGGTACAAAGGGGAAACGTGTTCATTATTTCATTTGAATTCTGTTGTTTTTGCATCGTTCTGCCCTGATGTAAAACAAACCAGGATTTTAAAGGCAGTGAGTGATGAGGGGCTACTCCCCCTTGGGAAAGAGCTGCTAACTTTACTTTTCCGCTGCTGTTGGTTCCGGTTCAAAGCCCAGTTTGGGAAGTAAGAGGAGGACTCGGAGACTTTGACCAGAGCACTCCAGGCCAAAGTTTTCTTCCAGTTCAGGTCTGTCTCTTCGTCCCAGCCCCGACTTAAGATCAGAACCTAGATATTTGAACTAGCCCAGTGACCCTGTGAATTCTAATGCACATGTCTGTACTGCATGTGTGACTTGGCTCAGATTTATGAACCAGAAGCAATGCATGCACGCGCACGCACACACACTCAAAGAAGGGGGCGATCCCTAGAAACTACCAAATCAGGCTGTGTGTACTTTGGTTGTATTGACACCCGCATCCCGTTGTCCCCTAGAGCCACTTTTATAATTTCCATATGTTCATGCCTAAGGATGGTGGGAGTCCGAGGAATTCTTTTCTGAACTCATCCTAAAATTGGTGGAAAGACCGCCAAGCACCTAGGTCCAAAGACCTAGGTATTAGCCTGGGCATGGCGGCTCACGCCTGTAATCTTAGCACTTTGGAGGCCGAGGCCTGCGGATTGCCTGAGCTCAGGAGTTCGAGACCAGCCTGGGAGAAACACGGTAAAACCCTGTCTCTACTAAAATACAAAACATTAGCCGGGCTTGGCGGCGCTTGCCTGTAATTCCAGCTACTCAGGAGGCTGAGGCACAAGAATTGCTTGAACCCAGGAGGCCGAGGTTGCAGTAAGCCGAAATAGCACCACTGCACTCCAGTCTGGGCAACGGAGCAAGACTCTGTCTAAAAACAAAACAAAATAAAACAAACAAACAAAAAAAACCTAGTTACTAAACATAGCTCTGCCCTAATCTCTTAAATCCAGAGCCCCAATTTCCTTACTCTGAAGAACTACGGCTTCTTACAGAGGTCAAGTACCCTAAGGCAGATAGGATACCTCTATGCCTCCCCAAAACCTCATCAATGCTGCAAGCTCACCCTCAGTCTCTTTGACTCTTTGATCTTTGGATGGCACCAAGAACATTGATTGCCCAGCAGAGCTTCTCAAAGTGCAGGCCCCCTAGACCCCCAGACCTAAATCCTGGAAAGGCTTGTTAAGAAGTCAGGTCCCATCTCAGACCTTCTGGTCAGACATTCCGGGGTGGAGTCCAGGACTCCGCCTCCCCACATGATACCAGAATCTGGGAACCACTGAACTAGAGTATTGGGTTGAGAGGCAGTTGAGATTACTTGCCAGTTCACTGTATTTCCCTGGGCTTTAGATTCTAACTCAACAAATACAAATAGATATTTTTAATCATTTTACTAGGGACCTACTAATATGTGTTAAGAGTCATGTAGTTTGTTACGTTCAACAAGGGACTGGTCTTCTACTTACTCGCTTCTTGGTAACCACTGGCTTTAATGGCTGTTCCTCGTGAAATAATGTTTCAATTTTCAACTGTATTGATGAAAGATTTTTCTTAATTGTGGCAAGGACTCTTTCCTGGGTAGGTCAGTTCAGGAAAAAGGGCTGCCGCCGGGTCCTTGAAGAGTTTTGTTTCGGAAGCACCTAGGATGGGTAGTGAAGAGCCTTGGTGATTACTTATTGGGCACTTCCTGTGCACCAATTTGTCTGTACTAATGCTTCTAATCCTCACAAGAAAGCACACTGATGAGCTAGGTAACTATTGTTACCCCCATTTTACAGGTGAGAAAAGCCACAAAGGGTTGCAGCCCTTGCCCAAGGTTCCTGTCTTTGTAACTGAATGAGACGGATTAGAACCCAGGCCTCTTCCTCCACACTGAGCTTCCCAGCGCCTGAAAGGTGGCCGGGAGGGCACTCCTGAGTTCCAGCCTTTGAGTCTCCTGGGGTGTGGGTGCTTTCTTCTTCGTCTTGACCTTGGACTAACAGTGGAGTAGGCACTGATTCCCAGGAAGGAGGCTCTCCCCCTCCTTCCTCCTCTGCTTCTCCCACTGTGAGGATCAGGGGCACCAAGTGAAGGAGAGAAGCAAGACCCTTCCCAAAGGGAGGAAAGGAAGCCGAAATCCCACGGGGCCGCCTGGGCTCTAGACTCAGTGTGAACCCAGGTGCTCTGTGTGGGCACCTCAGGACACACTCCCTGCTGTCCAAGGTGCCCTTTCTAAAGGTGCCCTTGTTTGAATGCAGTGCCAAGATGCACAAAATGCCTTCATGTAAGGCAGTGTGACACAGGGGTCCCATCCCAGACTTGAGGCAGGTTGATGGGGTGCAGTTCTCAGTTTGGTGGGCAGCTGAGGGGCTGCCGCCTAGGGTGGGCACTCACCAAGCCTCTGCGTCCTAGTTCTCCTCTCCCCCAAAACGCAGGTGTTACTCATCCCACCCACCTCATAGATGGGAGTGCTGTGAGGTGTGTGGGTGCATGTGAAGCGCCTTGGAGGGTCTGGCACAGCCTGGGTGCCAGGAGGTATCCCCTGGGCCTGTTTAAGGGACATCCCCTCGGCTGCCTATTCTAACCTTCATGGAGGCTTAAAAGCACTCACTGTAGCCGCTCTGAGCATTGTCACCTATCTCCAGAGGCTGGCAGCAGCCTGAGGGATCAAATATGCAGCCGGCTGGGTGGTCACCTGAGGACCTCTGGCTGGGACCTGGGGCCACAAAGACGTGGGTTCACGTAGGTATCAGTGTGGGGCCCCTGCCTGCCGCTTAGTTTCCAGGCTGTCCTCAGGGCTCCAGCCCCAGGAAATTCGCCTGGCCTTCCCTGCCCTCCAAGCCAACAGCTGCGGTGGCAAGTCCTTTCCGCAGGCTTTGGTACGGGGAGGAGAGGTGTTGATGCCGCATGAGGCCCAGAGCTTTCTGTAAGGATCAGGAAGGACAGTTCTTTCCTGCATTTCTTGGAGCTGAAGTGCTATATTGCTCAAAACAGGGCCCTCTGAGAAGAAGGGAAAAGCACGGGGTTCCTCCTCTGCTCGTGGATAAACCAGCATAGCTCAGCTCTCTGGAGGCTGTTAAAGTCTTCCTCCATGGGTGACTTGTAGGACTTGGCCACGATAAGTAATAGCAGAGATTTGTCAACAGCATCCCAGAACGAGAGGTGGGTAGGAAGGGCAAACCAGAAAGCTCAGGAGAGGAAACAGGCTCTGTACAACCAAGCGGCTATGTTTACAACCAGAGAGACAGAGGTGAAAAGGAAAAGGTTCTAGAATAGAAAAAAGATTTTGCTAAAATAATAAAAATCAAAGAACTGTGTTTAATTGTGTTTCTAGGGAGAGGGAAAGAAAATGGGTGTGTAGTTTAAATAATGGAGAAACTCAAGGGAAAAACTAAATGCCATGGAGATTTAACTTTTCAACACTGTGTTGATAATATAATGAAGAGATCACCACCTAGAAAGTGGTGTGGGAATGCCTCATTCTTTTTATCTGAAGAAGAATGTTTGTACTTGATTAGAGGGTTTTAGAGAGAGCTCTGAAACTGGCCTCTTGCTTTGTGTCTGCTGGTGTCTGCTGTGTCGTCACTGCTGAAGGTGGGAGGCAATGTCTGCAACCCCCGGCCTTGGCTGATTCGGCCTGTGAATCAGGGACCAGGAACGACACAATAGTCTTGAGAGGCCATAAAGTCTAATCCAGCCTGTTGCTAACTGGGTTCTGACTTCAGGGCAAGACACTTCACGTGCTTTGGCTCTGGAGCCTGGAAGAGAATGTTGTGTGGTATGGATCTCTCAGGTGATCAACATACTATGAGTAAGTTAGAGACTCAGCAGGGAGGGCTGGCCTGGCAGGTGTGCTAAGACCTGTGAGGGGGAGCTGGGGTCTCCGCGGTGACGCTGGAGATGAGAAAGCCCTTCCAGATAAGCTCCCGAATAGAGTTTATTCAGCCTGCACCAGGATATCGCTTAGAAATCAATATGCCACATGGGACTTTTTATCTTCATGGTGTCGAGAAGCTTCTGGAATCCAGTAAATACGTGACACTTCTCAGTTGAGATGAGAAAAAGGGTGGAGTTCCTGGATAGTCCCCTCTTGCTGTTTCCCTTTGGCGGCCCCTCCCTTCAGTTAATGAGACCCTCTCAGGACAGGTGACGGCCTAAGTGACTCGCTGCTCTGGATTTCATTGGTGGCTCTGGAGGACGGTAATTTTTATTTTGGTTACCCATGAAAGAAGAAGGTGGTGTCTAATTTTAGAGAGACTTCATGGGTGTCTCCAGTCCTGTTGATGTGGTCAGAGAGTGAATTTCAAAGGCAGTGCGAGCAGCCCGTATCCACCCAGCAGGCTCCTACCCTGGTGCCCCGTATCCACCCAGCCGGCTCCTACCCCGGTGCTGGGTTCCAGCCCCTGCCTTGTCTCCTGAGCTCCTGGCTGGCTCCTGAGTACTCTGCTTCAGTGTCTTCTGTTGCCTTGGACGAGGCTGCCTTTTGAAGCAACACACTTTTTGGTAAAACCTGCTCCTTTTAAGTGCAGCGTGGTATCCTGGGGCGGGTCCTGGGACAGAAAAACTGCACTAGTGGAAAAACTGGTGAGATTCTAGCAGAAGCTGCAGTTCAGCGTGATAGTGTTAATTTCTGTACCAGTGTTAATTTCTGTACCAATATTAATTTCTTAGTTTTCACAGAACTGTGCCATAGTTTTATAAAATGTCAATATGACATCATGATGTCTGGGTGAAGGGTGTGCAGGGACTCTCTGTACTATCTTTGCAACTCTTCTGCAAATCTCACTTGCTTCAGAATTTTAAAATGCTCCCAGGAGTATCAGCCAGTCACACTTGGTGTGCACAAGTCAGATGGACAAATGCGTGGAGAAGGCTGAAAAACAGCCAGTCTCGAATGAGCAGTTGCGGGCAGCAAGAGGGAAATGTTGCTCCCATGCTTTTCTCTAATAGAGTAAGTGAACAGAAGTCCCTTCCGCTTAGCGGGAAATACAGCGGAGGTAGACCCGAGCGAAGCCTGGGTAAAGGGATTTTTGTCCCCTGGCCGTGGGTGGAGTCATTTGTGAAGACGGGAAGGTTTCCCTGTGGAGTTTCTGCAGCACCACGTGGGAGGCCCAGTGGAGCTGTCGTAGGGTCTCTTCTTCGCTGTGGGGGGAAATGGCCGCTCCATTGTTTCCTGAGCCCATGATGGAAGGGCAGGCTTGTATCAGAGTGTCGCTGCAGGGACAGAAAACATGACAGTGGAGGAGCCCGGTGCTGCCCATACCCCCTCACCCTTAGGAACGCATCAGGCAGTACCCTCGTGCCCTCCCGGGCTGCACAGAATGGGAGCCCTCTTCCCACCTGCCTAGGAAACCCCATGGGCCACAGGGACGGGCAGGTGGCAGGTGGCTGGTGGAGGACTTAGGCCGCCTGCACACGTGAGTCACCTGATAGAAAGGGACAGGCCATGGCAGTGGGATTCGGAGTCCCAGCCTCTCAGTGGCCTCAGCTTCTGTGTTAGTTAGGGGCCAAGGGAAAGGGGCCCGGAACGAGGATGGCCAGTGGCCAGTGGCTGTTGCCTTGCACAGTTGCCTGTCATCACCCAGCCGTTGTTAACTGGAAACGAGAAGCATGAGCGGAGCCGCCCTCTGCCTGGCCTCTGCCAGTTCTGCTCTGCACACCCTGTCTGCACTCCAGGACTTAGCCCCGGGGGGATAAGGATGGCCTGTCCCTTTCTATCAGGTGACCCGCAGCAAGTATCACACACCTGCACAATGGCTGGAGCCTCTGTCCTTTGCAATTGAGGCCCATTTCAGGGTCTAGCTAAAGTGTCTTCTCCACTGATAGGATTTTAAATTCTTTAGGATCAAGGATTATAAGTCATGATTGTAACTCTATAGACTTGAAACATTTGTCTTCACCCATCATCCACTTTTTTTATTTGTTTGTTTGTTTTCGTTTTTGTTTTTGAGACGGAGTGTCGCTCTGTCACCCAGGCTGGAGTGCAGTGGCATGATCTCGGCTCCCCGCAACCTCTGCCTCCTGAGTTCAAGCTATTCTCCTGCCTCAGCCTCCCAAGTAGCTGGGATTACAGGCACGAGCCACCATTCCCAGCTAACTTATGTATTTTTAGTAGAGACGGGGTTTCACCATGTTGGCCAGGCTGGTCTCAAGCTCCTGATCTCAGGTGATCCGCCTACCTCAGCCTCCCAAAGTGCTGGGATTACAGGCATGAGCCACCACGCCCTGCCATCATCCACTTTTTCTCCCAGAAACATGTCTTCTTTAGCTGACATTGCTGTTCCCACAGTCCAAGTTCAGGGCATCTTGCATCGGCCCTCATGGAATGATTCATGGGTACCTTTATCTGCCCGAGGCCTGAAATACAGTGGGCCCTCAACAGCGCTTGTTACATAAATGATTGCAGTTAGTTGGCAGCAATGCAAGCAAATCCTTTGGATGAGGAGTACAGTCATGGAACTACTAATAAAAGATGAGATTAAAATGTATTTATTCTTACTGTGGGTTTTTTTCCCCAAATTATCTGCTTTCTCCCACTGGATAAAACTAGCTGTATATGATGATAAAGGAATCGTGGATCAGTCTGAAAGATTTGCATTTTTTCCTAGGGATTGTTTCAACCCCACCCATAGAATTCCTGTTTTGTTGCTTTTACCCAGTTCAGTGATCTCCCATGTGGGAATTAGAGAAGAAAGTGTGTTTTTGAATTTCATGGACTGATTATCTGGTACCTGGTGGTGAATATTATATAACAATATTTTTCTGCATGTTGAGTGTTTTTGGATCCTTGACTGTGGAGTAATGGGACCCTGTGAGATCCAGGAAAAGGGTTTCTGTTCGTGCACAGGGTCAAACACAAGTGCCCTGGAATGCATCAAAGGCTGTGGTTTGTCCACAAGAGAAAGGAGATGCCGATTAGCAGCCATGATGCAATCATTGCAAACTGTGTCGGGAAGGAGCATCGCAACGATGCAGGCACTGGAGCCACCAGCCTGGCCCTCCTTCCCGCTCTGTCCTCCCCGCCTTCCAGTGACACTGGCTCCAGATTAGGTGAAAGGAAGGGGTCCCCTGGGAGATTCTTTGTGGGATCCCCAGAACCAAACCTAAGAAAGCATCCCTGAAGATGCTTCCAGCATTCCAGAACCTCTCGGAGCAGCTAAAACACCCTGCAAAGAAACAGCAAATCCTGCTTGCTGAGCCACTGGTGCTGCAAACTGCTCTAAGCCATGGATGGTTTACAGATGGGTAAACTGAGGCATGTGCAGGAAGGCACCTGGTAGGGTAAATAGGAACAAAGTGTGGAGTGAAACCTAGAACTTGCCGATTCTAAAACCTCTGCTCTTAACCACTGGCTAGGTGAATAAACCCCAGCCACAGAATATATATATACACATCTAAAATACAGAAACTGTTGTACATGTGAAACATAGATATGTATATTATATGTAGAAAATATGTTATCAATCTACATGGAATATACAGAGCTAGATGATAGACATAAAAGAGAGAGAGAACACACACATACATATGCACCCTGTACACACACACACACACACAGACACACAGATGCACACACACATGCATGCACATAGACACACACATGCACCCAGCACACACATACAGACACATACATGCACATATACACACACTCTTGCACCCCACACACACATATAGACACAGATGTACACACACATGCACATAGACACACATGCACATATAGACGCACACACCTCACACACACACAGACACACAGATGCACACACACATGCACATAGACACACAGATGGACACAGACACACACTTGCACCCCACACACACACACACACGCACATATAGACACATACTTGCACCACACACACACATACACACAGATGCACACACACGCACATACACATAGATGTACACATGCTCACAGAGACACACACACACATACACAGAGACACACACTTGCACCCCACACACACAGAGAAACACATGTACACACGCATACACACACATGCTCATGCGTGCACACACACACACACTCTTAGCTGGAGGATGCTCCTGATTTCTTTCTCCATGGGGGCTGCCAAGGCAGAAAAAGACTATACCTGCCTCTGGGGAGCATCAAACAGACCTGTTTCTTTAGGGTCCCTTCTGCAGAGAGGCTGGACAGAGGCACGAGTGTGACTGAGTAGCCTCATGAACTTTGAAAAATAAAGGCTAAGATGACTGCACTCAGTAGAGGCATTTAAAGGATGACCAAGAAATACATGAGAATGGGCAAAGGGACAGTTTCACCTGTAGAACCAAGAGTCCTGCAGACACAACCCCCAACCGGCCCTCTCCAAGTCTGGCTTGAAACTCCGGGCCACTAGGGTAGATGCTGCTGCAGCCGTGTAAAGGGGAAAAGGAGGGGCAAACACAGCTTTATGTTTGGCTGTTGGAAAATTCTGCTAGTCCTAATTTAGAGAAGGACTTACTGAAATCCTATGGGCAAAAGAGACCTTCCTAAAATTTTTTTTTTTTTTTTTTTTGAGACAGTCTTTCTCTGTCCCCCAGGCTGGAGTGCAGTGGCGCGATCTCGGCTCACTGCAAGCTCCGCCTCCTGGGTTCACGCCATTCTCCTGCCTCAGCCTCCCGAGTAACTGGGACTACAGGCGCCTGCCAACACGCCCGGCTAATTTTTTGTATTTTTAGTAGAGACGGGGTTTCACCGTGTTAGCCAGGATGGTCTCGATCTCCTGACCTCATGATCCGCCCGCCTCGGCCTCCCAAAGTGCTGGGATTACAGGCTTGAGCCACCACGCCCGGCCTAAGACCTTCCTAAAATTATCTTAGACGTACAGGAAACCCAGTGGGCACTACGGAGAGACAGGGGATTCCATTTTCCCTGGACCAAAGCCAGCTTCCTTACACTGGGTCTTCTCTCACTACCCCGTGTTTGTGCTGCTGTTTTTCATGGAAGTCCCCATCGGCCAACAGGAGGATAGGTGTGGTCTGTTAAAAAGAAATGGAGCCTGTGGGCTTGAGCCCAGAGACTGGGAAAAGTCACTTTTCCTTTCTGAGAATGCTTGTCTTCATCTGTAAATGGGAATACTAAAAACTATGTCCCAGGGTCTCATGTATGTGACATTCGTTCATTAAATGAACATGTCTGATGCTACTAGGAATAATTCACTCACGAGTTCTAGAACACCCATCCTCCCATGGACTCGTGTCTGGGTCAGAGCAAGGACAAGCAAGGAACCCTGAAGTCTGATCAGTGTGTGTGCGTGTGTGTGTGTGTGTGTGTGTGCATGTGTGGTGTAGGGTTGTCCAACCATCTGACCCAATTTTACATTAAATATGTCATCTGGGATTATTCATGATAAGACAGCAACCTGAAGACGTTCACTATTTGAAAGCCACTTTATTGGTTCTATATGAGACTTTCAGTACGATTGATTTGGTATGCAGTTGTACTCATCAGCAAGCACCTGTAAGAGCCTCCACTCACCCTGCTCACAGGAGACGTCGGGACTCAGACAGGGGCCCCACAGGAATAGGGCCAGCTGGGGTCTTGGGTTTGAAACTGCTGTTGCTGCTGCCTGGCCAGGTGACGTTGGTGCGAGTATTCAACTCTTTACACTGTAGTTACATTTCTAAAACTGAAGTTAAAATAGTTCTTACCTTATGCATGGGCTCGGAGGAGCAAGAAGAAATTGGCTGTAGAGAGTTTAGCGTTCTTAGCATTGCGGTGCTTGATCAACACTAGTTCATGTCTACCTGGCTTTAGGTTGTTGCTTTTTAGGTCTTCATCCTCAATACGTAAAGAACTTGAAGCCACAGAGAGTGAAGTTCAAGTTAACTAGAGTTACTGTTAACTCTAGTTAACAATATGGAATAATGAAATATTCCGTATTTCATTATGAGCCGGTTGGGGGTTGTGTCTGCAGGACTCTTGGTTCTGCAGGTGAAATTGTCCCTTTGCCCATTCTCACGTACTTCTTGGTCATCCTTTAAGGGCCTCTCCTGAGTGCAGTCATCTTAGCCTAGAGTTACCTTAGCCATGGTACTGGGACAGGAGGAAGCGGGTCAGCAGGACTGTGGGTGTGGAGGGCCTGTGGGGGAAGGTTTTAGTCTTCACGATTCTGGTGCCTGGAGTGCTGAGACCCTGGTGGCTCTAAGCAGGTGGCCGCTGAGCGAGAACTGGTGGAGATGCGCCTTCCTGATGCCTTGAGAGGGTTATTTCCATTTTCCTTAAGTTTAGGAAATGTCACCCAAAGGAAACATTTTAATATTAATTACATTTCAGTCAAGGTGTAACTAACTTATTTCCAGAACAAATGGAAACACTTATAAACGAAGAACAATTTGTTCAAATAACCATTAGAAGCAAGTATAATTTAGCAAAGCAAGACAACTCAAGAGGCTTTGGTTTGGCAACATGATATCAAAATGCAAAACAGAATCTTAGGAGAGAGTTTCCTTCTTGAGAGAGCAGAAAGATTTCCCTCCATACCATTTCCTAGCAGGGCAACTACTTCTCAGATTAGCATGGAAAGGCCTCCCAGACTAGCCTCTACCCTCCAACAGCCAGGTGAGTCAGGCCAAGGCGTGGGTTCCCTGAGGAAGATTCCCGCTGGAAATTTCAGGGAAGAACCTCACCTCCTTCCCTTTGTTCCTTACTTGGTAATTGTCCTAATTGTAACAAGCATCCAAGTTACAATTCAAGACCAAGTAAGGACCTGAGGTGATCTCCCGTCCTGTCTGAAATCCACCTTTCTTTCCTAGCTGTTCCCGCCAGATTTCAGCGCCCCCTTCCCTTCTCCTCCCAAGACAGTCTTAGCTCAGACAGGACTTCCTTAGTCTTAGTCATCAGCTCTTATTGTCCGGCCTCCTCCTTCCTGTTGTAAAACAAGGAATCTTAACAGCAAGTAGGCCAAAATTGCGTAGCTTCAGTGATATGTCAATTTCCTGCCCGTAAGTGCAGACATCAGGTTTTGTTGTGGTTACCCACATCAAGGCACCAGAGGTTGGAAAAGTCAACACATTTCTAGTTAAGGCACACCGCACAGTGAGTTTTCAGCTGTCTGCGTTGGCTTTTGTGAATGTGTCTCTGTCCACCTGAAGGTTCTGGTTCTCACATCCTGGGCTCTCCTTTTGCCAGGCGCAGCCGCACAACCCAGGAACAGTCCTAACCCATTACATAAGGTGGCGAGGCGGGGCTGGCAGGTGGCACGCCAGGTCACCTCCGGGCACTGGGTGACCCAGTCATTGGCCCCCTACGGCGACCCCCTGCCGTGTGGGTGCCACTGGCACCTCCCCTGGGCTCCCAGTGCTGTGATTTCTGGGCGATTTCTCTGCGCTCCAACAAGAGTGATTTGTTATCTCCTTGTCACCTGATTGGAATTTAATGGTCTAGAAACAAATGAGTTATTTCACTCAGGAGGGGGAAGGAAGTCAGATTAGTCATGCTGGCGCTTGATTTTTTTTAATCCAAGAATTCTTTACTGAAGAAGTAAAAGCAATTAAGAATAGTACTGAATCCTGCCTAGAAGTTCCAGAACAAGGAATGGGATGACACTGATAGGTATTTCAAATAACTGGAGAGTTTAGTTCCCTCTGAACAAAGTCTAACTCTGAGGCCATCTGCTTCTTTTTGTATAAAAACAGAGCAGCGTCTCAAAGAAAATAAGTGTATTTAAAAGGAAAGATCACAGATAGATAGAATTCATCCATTTTAAAAGTTGCCTTTTTCTCCTTTTTATAGCACCTTTCAAAAACATCTCCTCTTTCCACACTTCTAGCTCATCAGTGAGAGAGAACAAAAGGCTACAACTGTTGATTCAGGCAACATTTTTGCCTTCATGTTGATTTTTCTTCCTCATTGGGTTTAATTAACTAGAGTGTCTAAGAATAAACACAGAAAAACGGCCTGTTTCATGGGCTTTTCTTAGTCTTTCACATTTAAAAAAATTACCTTAGATCTTTATTCTTTCTAAATATTTCATGTGTTTAAAAACTAGGTAACTTTCCTGTAATAAAAAATAAAATCTTGGCACATTATCAATATAGCACCTATCTTACAAACACAGTGTTTATAAACTAACCATCTGAAGATAATCTTATTAATGTCACATCAGGTCTCATATGTGTGTATTTATATAGTGTGCGTGTGTGTATGTGTCTGTGTATATATATATACACACACACACAGTGTACATATATATATATATATATACACATAATGCAAACCTGTGTCCATTTTTAATACTTTTTTCATCATTTTAAATTGTGGTAAAGTATACGTAAAATAAAATTTACCATTGTACCCATTTTTAAGTGACAGTTCAGTGGCATTAAGCATATCACATTGTTGTGCAACTGTCACCATTGTCCATCTCCAGAACTTGCTCATCATCCTAAACAGAACTTCCATGGGCATTAAATAACCCTCCATCCCATCCTCCCCCCACCCACTGTTAATCTATTCTACTGTCTGTGACTTTGAGTGTGACTACTCTAGGGACCTCATAGAAGTGGAATCATGCAGTGTTTGTCCTTTCGTGACGGGCTTACTTCATTTAGTACAATGTCCTTGTATTAGTCCATGTTCATGCTGCTGATAAAGACATAACCAAGACTGGGCAATTTACAAAAGAAAGAGGTTTAATCAACTTACATTTCCACATGGCTGGAGAAGCCTCACAATCATGGCAGAAGGTAAGGAGGAGCAAGTCACATCTTACATGGATGGCAGCAGGCAAAGAGAGAATGTACCAGCAGGGGAAATGTCAGATGCTTATAAAACTATCAGATCTCAGGAGAACTCATTATCATGAGAACAGTATGGGGGAAACCATCCCCATAATTCAGTTAGCTCCACCTGGCCCCACCCTTGACACATGGGGATGATTACAATTCAAGGTGAGATTTGGGTGGGGACACAGAGCCAAACCATATCAGTCCTGAAGATGCATCCACGTTGTCGCCCATGGCAGAATTTCCTTCCTGTTTAAGCCTCAGTAACAGTGCTATACTTTTTAAGTTTTTATTTTTAAACTCAGTTTTGTTTCTTTGGTTGACAGTTTTCAAATGGTTAATGTCAGGAATTGCAAATCAGAGAGGTTTAGGAAATGGCGATGTGAGGCCCAGCTCCACATGAAGGGGCAGGGGAGCAAGGAAGCCTGGGGCTGGCCTGCCTGTCTGTCTCTCGGAGGCGGCCTGCCCATGCCTCTGCTCTTGACGTTTGTTTTGCTTTCTGGTAAATGTTCACCACTCTTCCGAAGGAGGTTGGCTTGGGCCGCACTGAGTTGGTTTCCTCTGGGACAGGCATGGGAAGCTGTCCAGGAGGGAACCGGGTGTCTGGGTGGGAAGCCAGTGAGCGAGGTCTGGGTTGCCCGTACAGGTGCAGGCACCAGACTTAGAGCAGTTCTCCTGGAGCAGTTCCTGAAGCCCCAGAGCTGCCTGAGATTCCTCAGGAGGAGGATAGGGGATGGACACATCAAGACAAGGGAGAAGACATACGGGGAACCCCGGGAGGCGCTGTGAGAGGAGGCTGTGATCAGATGCAGGCCTAGATCTTCCCCATGGCTCCACCAAACTGACAGTCACCAGCCTCCCCTCTTCCTGTGGTACTGGGGTCAGAAGATGGAGAGGGGAGACAGGGAGCCGATGTCCACCTCTGGTCACTGCCCTTCTCCTTCCCTGCTAGACTTCAGGTTGCCGAGGGCTCGGAACTTGGCTTATTCATCACCAGGTCCTCCCACAGCACAGGACCTTCACATAGATGCTGGAGTAATTTTATTAAATCACTGTGTTATTTAACGCTTCCACGGGGACCCTAAGATAGTTAAGGTTTCTCTGCAGGGGCAGCTGGCAGCATGATCAGAGGCTACTGAGGCCGCCCGAGTCAGATCAGCTGGAGCGGGAGGGCGGATGCCCAGAGCAGGCTAACAAAGGGCGCGTTTCCATCTCCTTTTTACATTTTCAAGGCTTTGGCATAACCCGCAACAACAGCCTGTGCACTGTTGCACAGTCTAGGAGGAGCAAGTAGACAAAGATATGGATCCATTGATTCTATGAAAACTTGCAGCTGATTGAGGGGAGGTGTCAGTCCACGGGGAGTCCATACCACAGGGGTTGGGAGCTACATTCCCCGGAGTTCAAGGGCCTGTTGCTGCCCCACTGCCTTAGATTCCTGTGACCGGACATCAGAGGCCCACTGGTGACTCTGGAATTTCTGTTGCGCCCTCTGTGGTCAGGGAGCTCTAACCAGGTGATGCCCCGATCCCTGGGAGGAGGAGCGCATCCGCGGGCAGCCCCCTGCCTGAGATGATGTCAGGCATCGGGATGAGGGGCCCCCCTGTGGATGCTGGACACCCGTCTTGCTGTTTGCTTTTATATTTTTTGAGTTAGTCATGCTAAATATGATGTCTCTGCAGCTGTAAAACCTGGAGCTGACGAGAATGAGTGTCTGGGAAGCTGGGGGCCGGCCCACAGGCTCCTCTCCTAGACAGACAGAGCATGCGGGATGCCCAGCACCAGCTTCCCCCACCTGCTACCTGCAGTGTTGCGTACAATGAGGGCAGGCGGAGGGGAAGTCAGAAAATTCCAAAGGAGAAAGGGGCTTCCTCCTCCACAGCAAATCTAAGCACAGGCCCCAGGTGGCTCCCTGAGGACAGGGACCAAGCCATGGGCACGCTGCCCCGAGCGCCCAGCTGAGCATCTGCTGTAGCAGCTGGAGTCTAAGCCACACAATAGACAGAGCTGGTGGGAGGAGAGAGAGGGAAAGGCAAGATTCCTGGCCAGGACCGAAGCTAAGCGGTTTGGGGACTTTTTGTTCAGAATCACAGCACAAATCATTATGCTCAGTGCAAAAGGCATGGCTCTCAAAAATGTGCACCTTGGGTCAACTGAAGGTTCCTCTCTCATTGGTTTCACTTGGTTTGAATTACAGTCGAAAAAATTATTGGGTAGACAGACATTGGCTTATCTGCAAAGTCAAACTAATGCAAAATATGCTTCAACTGCAAGACCGAGTGCCAAACTATTTCAATTTAATAGCATGCTTTTTTTTTTTCTTGAGCTTCAATGCAAAGGGAAGCCAGGCATTTGGCCAGTGAGCAGTCTGTGAGCTGAGCTGTGCTTTTCTTCAGGGCAGGCAGAGGTTGGCCAGTGGCCTTCTTTGCACTCCCAGAAACTCGGTTTCATGGATGTCAAGGGTAAGAATGTGGAAGGTGGTCTGGTCTGGTGGCCAAAACCACACAGTCCCTGGATGTGGTAGTCACCATCCACCCATGCCCACTGGTGGGTGATAACTGGACTCGCTCCTTCTTGAGACCTGTCCTGCTGGGCTCTTGATATGGAGGCTACTGGAGGATGGAGCTTACCTGAGAAGGCACTTCCACAAGGAGAGGGATCTGAGTCCACAGGGGAGGGGAGGTCTCTTCGCCTAAATGCATGAGAAAGCATACTGGACACGACGCCCCAGTCCTGGCTGGAGGTCAGAAGAGATGGGCGGGAGCAGCACTGCCCGAACGGATGCACGTTTGACTCAGCCAATTTGGATCAGGCAGGTCTGGGGCGCCTGGGACTCTGCATTCCTAATGCTCCCAGGTGATGGTGGTGCCACTGCCCAGGGGGCCACAGTAAGCAGCAGGTCCTAGAAGACAGCCTCTAGAGGGCTTTTCTGGCCTCAGGATTCTGTTTCTCCCTTGAATGGTTGCTTTCTAGCAATCAGAAAAATGTGTAGGTGGGGCCTCCTGGCCCCTGGAATCTCCTGCCAATCTTTAAAATGTGGTGAGGACCACCTTACACTTGCCTGCTGATTGATACAGCTTTAGGAATTGGGCGAGGGAAAGATAATTTTCATCTATTGGTTCTTTGGAAGGGTTAAGGCATTTCTCATTTACAAAGCTCTGTATCTTTTGACGTGTGGGACTGAGCCTTCCAGGATCATGTCATGCCTGAGAGCACGTTCGACACTTAGCATGGCAAAAGCAGCCTTCACATGCACAAGGAGGATGGGGAGGAGAGACATCATAACTGACTGTGTGAAAACGTCTGCATCCCCACAAAGATGGACTTTCTTACACCATCCACCTTAGCTCAGCCTTTTACCAAAGTTTAAGCCACATGTGTCCATAATAATAATCGGAAATCAACACATTTTTAATAAGCATTTAGAGCCAATGATCAGAAACAGAAAGTGACACTAATGCTTTGTGGAGAGTTTACCAGAAGATTTTTTTCTCTTTGAAACGAAGTCAAAAGCACATTCCTCCCCACCTGTTACCTCCCTGAGTTGTTAAAGGCAGCCCTGTTTCTCCTGGAGTGATACTTGATTCTCCCTGATGATGGTCTGCCATGCATTGATGGGCTCTAGTTAAAACATGTCAGACAGAGTCCTTTGGAAAATTCCATGAAAGAAAACCGCCTATTAGAGATAAAAGCAAAGGTTAAGTAACCAGATATATCGTAGAAGTGTCTCCCAGGGAAATCGTATTGGAAGATCAGTGACCGAGGTAAAGGATGCTGGGCTTGAACACTTAACTAAGGCTGCCTGATCAGTGGAGGCTTCCTCCTGGAGGCTTCTAATCCCCGTGTCGCTTCAGCCTTTCTGTCTTCTCAGATTGCTTACCCCGGTAGGTGCTGCCCTTCCCTTCGGGACACGGAAGCTGTACTTTGCTTTGTGCATTGTCAAGGAGGAGAAACAGGCACTTCCTGCCTTATGAATGTGTCCTGTTCCTGAATTTCTTTTTTTTTTTAGACGGAGTCTCACTCTGTCGCCCAGGCTGGAGTGCAGTGGTGAGATCTCAGCTCACTGAAACCTCCACCTCCTGGGTTCAAGCGATTCTCCTGCCTCAGCCTCCCAAGTAGCTGGGACTACAGGCGTGCGTCACCAGGCCGGGCTAACTTTTTGGTATTTTTAGTAGATACGGGGTTTCGCCACGTTGGCCAGGCTGGTCTTGAACTCCTGACCTCAAGAGATCCTCCCTCCTTGACCTCCCAAAGTGGTGGGATTATGGGCATGAGCCACCAAGCCCAGCCCTGAATTTCATTTTAAGTCATTTGCTCAGAACCCAGATGGCACCTGCCCTTCGCCAAGGGGTGAGCAGCTTCCACCTCAGAGTTCAAATTCAGCTCCATCAGTCCCTGTGGAACCTGGGAGGAGATCTGAATATTTTTATTGGAAAATGCATCCCCTGTGAGATGAATTTATAATCCTCCCTCAGCAAGTTGCTGGTAGAATTAAATTCTATAGTGTACATAAGGTACTTAACCACAGTGTCTGGCATAGAATAAACGCCCAAAAGGTGCAATTCCTGCACTTTCCTCTCTACCCTCATCCACCTAAACCTCAGCCTCCTCTGTCTGTCTCCCTAGTGGCAGCTCCCAGCCTTCTGCTCCCCTGAGTCACGGCGTCTTGGCAAGTACTGCCCAAAGTGTTTCAACACAGAGATAGCTCTTCAGCCTCTCTTTCCCTCAGCACATCGCAGGCCCCAGGAATTGTGGAAACAGGCTGTTTGAGGACATCTGTCATTTGAGCTTTCACTCACCCCAGCATGCTGGGGCCCTTCTTGGGCCCTGCAGCCTTCAGGGCGAGGTCACACAGAGGGGACACGCTGGGCCCTTCCTGCTGCCCCACGCCTGTCTGGCTGCCTCGTCAGTGACTGCTGGTCTGGTGGGAGGTGCCCAGTGGAACCCCCTACATCCCGTCCGATTCCTAATCTATTTCCTGGTGGTCAGCCTGGCCCTCTGCTCGGCCACCTGTGGACAGCACTGCCTTCTCTTGAGTGTGGGGTTGGTTCCCAACATCAGAGCAGCTCACACAGTCTCAGATGGCAGTCGCCTGCCCGCTCAAGAGCGTGACCACTTTGTGACCTGATCAAGGATAGACAATAAGCTTGGCTTTGTGATAAGCCTGTTTAATGTATCCCCTCCTCTTATTCCCAGAAGTTTTAAGAAAGATTCAATTAGCGACTTAGAGTCACAACCCAGATACCTCTGCCTGTCTCCAGCAGACACCGCTCCTGCCCCAGCTCTGTGGTTGCTAACCTGGGCTGGCCTGTCCCCAGCACACACACACCCCTGTTACAGACCTGTGGTTGCTAACCTGGGCTGGCCTGTCCCCAGCACACACACACCCCTGTTACAGCTCTGTGGTTGCTAACCTGGACTGGCCTGTCCCCAGCACACACACACCCCTGCTCCTCCTCTGTGGGTGTTAACCTCGGCTGGCCTGTCCCCAGCACACACACACCCCTGTTACAGACCTGTGGTTGCTAACCTGGGCTGGCCCGTCCACAGCACACACACACACCCCTCCTGCTCCAGCTCTAAGGTGCTAACCCAGGCTGGCCTGTCCCCAGCACACGCACACCCCTGCTCCTCCTCTGTGAGTGCTAACCCAGGCTGGCCTGTCCCCAGCACACACACTCTTACATCTGCTCCCTCACTGGCTCATGATTCCCAGGGGGGCCCCCACCCATGGAATTTCAGTGTCACCAGTTACTCTGGTTGGATTGTTTACCCCTCCACTGGCTTGCTTCCTGCCCTTCCCGGGGGGGTCCTCACCAACCCCCAAGAGCTCAGCACAAACAGTCACCCACTCCGGGTATTTCAGACAAACTTCTCCTCGCATGACAGACCACATTTGATTCCATCCAAAACACAATCTGTGATATCACCTCCACCACCCAACCAGCCCTCCCAGCAGGTCAATCTCAGAAATATAACCCTGCATTTTACATTTGACTCATGTCATTAAAAGACAAGCAATTGAATGTGCTTTAGAGTGATTCTCTCAAATAGTCCCAGATGGTTTTTAAGTATGTGTCTTTCTATAGTGAAGAGGTTGGGGTGGGGTGTTGGGTTGGAAAACAAAGAAATTCAGCTTGAAGTAGTCAGCTTGTGTTGTTTTAGGAGAGGAATTCATTCTGTGTGTGTCAGTGAAGCATTAAAATCCCCCCAACAGCTCCAGAGAAATAGTTCCCTGCTGTGGCCCACACCCCAGCTAATTTTGTTTTCATCATTAGTTGAGGCAGTTGTTTGAGTGAAGTTTTAGCACTTGTCCATCATCTTTTAAAACTTAATGCTTAAAACAAAGTTGTGACTATAAACAGCTTTGCAACTTTTTGGTCACATACACAAAATGATTCATTTCTCATAGTCTTAGTAAAGTCTAAATAGGTTTTTATAATATTTTCCTAAAATTTTTTTGTGAAACGTTTTTAAATGATGAAGTGATGTATAGAACTGTTAACTCAAAATCATATGCCACAAACCTCATCAATCTAGACTAATCATTCTGACTTTGCAGTAAACTGTAGGCAAGAAGGAGTCTTCAGTTAAATTAATAGTCTGGAAAAGTTGATCAGGAACATAATCTGTTTAAGAAAAAAAATCTTCTTAAGGAACTTCTGGGACACTTACTTGTGGGCAAAAATCAAACGTTCTTGATAAATGCTACGAATTTGTTTCATTCATCCTGAAGAGGCTCTGTCGGAGGACCATGAGTTCCTTGCCCAATTGTTGGATTGTTTAAAACTCAGTTAAACATTGTTTCTGTTTTCAAACTTTTCCAATTCAGATATTTTTTCTATTCCACCATTAAATAAAATTAGGAATATTTTCCACTCTGGCTTGGCATGGAAGAAGAGACAACCCCTGGCAGGCAGGTTCGCTGCTAACTGAAGCAAATGCGGTGCAAGCTGAGATTTGTGTCCATCGAGCATTTTACTGTCTTTCTCTGTCTCATCCCTTGGTTTCATGAAATATGAAAATAGAACATTGTACTTTTCTGAAGAAATCGATGGCTCAGACACATGTACCTTAATGGGCTGCTGGGCACGTTTAATTCAACGATTGTGCAGTGCTAAGGATGGTAGATAAGGACATTGTTCTCTGAAGGGCTTGTTCTAGACCAGCTCGCCCAGACTGCTGTGACGGTGAGCCAGGGGCCCAGAGCAGACAGAGAGATGCCCAGAGACGCCCAGAGACGCCCAGAGAGATGGGCGGGCTCCATCACCCAGCAGCATCTCTTAGCAGATCTGAGATCCTAGTGGATCCAAGACTACCATGGAGCCCTAGTCCATTGCAGTCTTGATAAACTCACGCTGTCGTCTAATTCACTAGCTAAATCACTTCGTATATTAGATCACTTTTTGAGAAAATTACATGACTCACTGTTTTTAAAAGCCTGCTTTGGAAATGATGAACAGAACCTTCTACTAGGCCAAAACCCATTGAGCTTTGTAGAACGACATTATGGAACAAACTTCATGCTTCTTTGAGGTCCTGTATTCTGGCAAAAAATAAATTCTTCTTCTATTTTAGCACAATGTGTTTAAAGCCCATAATCAGATACAGAAATAGAAAACATGCTAATCTGAATAAAATGAAGAAGTAAATGGAGAAGTTTAGACCTTTAAGCAAGTCGCTTGTTACTTCAATACTTGGGGTATTCGATTTTTTAATGCAAATCTTTTCAAAGATATACTAATTTTGAAATAATGTAAAACACCACTGCAATCACTCTTACATTCTCAGTACACCTCTGAGAGCAGCAGCCACCCTCCACTGCCCCACTAACATCATCTTGAATCAACACTTTAAGAAAAGACATACTTGCTGCAGTGGTTCTGGAGCTGGAGAAGGAAGAGCCAGCCATAGGTGGGCGTGCCCTGCAGGGGAAGGTGTCTAATGGTCCCTCCGTACCGCAGAACATCCCCACCCTCTTCCCTTACTGCAGTTGCCTCGTATTTGTTGTAGTTTCTTTGTTCTTGTCAAAGACAAGTTTCATAGGTGCTATCTCACTTTATCCTCATGGCATCCTTGGAAATAGAGGGCACAGGTGCAGTCATACCAAATACAGACAAAGAAAAAATGCCAGTGGAAGTCAGTAACATGCCTGAGGCCTCTGGTTTGTGAAGAGCTGGTGTTGGAACCCTGACTTTCTTTTATTCAAATGGTTTGTCCCAAGCGAATTATTCCAGGTCCACACAGCTCTGTTTGAAGTACTTCAGTGGATGCATCCATCCGGTATTCTCAACCACCCCATGAAAGAGACAGAGGAATGTTATGACCACCATGGCACTGGCCGGAGGAGAGGAAAACGCCCAGTGATTGTGCAGCACACCCAGCAAAGTGCATAATTCCAGAGGGTGAAGGGGGAGTCGGTACATGCAGTGAAATACGATATGACGAGGCCAACTTTTCATCTGTTTAAAGGACAAGACCAAGGGTGACAGATTCAATAAGTATATGTCTTTAAGTTGCCAAATGAACACTGTGTGTATTTTGTGTTTTGATAAATACGAATTACTCTTCTGAAAATTTGGAAGCACTGTGACAGTTTTCTAATGAAATTTGACAGAGAATGAGTTTTACCATTAAGGACTCAAGGCTTTCCACGGCCCCTTTAACTGAGAATGGACCTTGATTTTGTTTTGCGAGTCACTCTTATAGCTGCATGACTTCATCTCAAGCAAGCTAAATAAAGGAATTTTCGGTATTATAACGGTCACTAAGCAGACAACTGACGTGTCAGCGATTAGAAGGGGTAAGGTTTCGGGGCAAGTGTGGAAAGATACTGCTGTAACACGATGTTGTACTTGGTGGCTTCATTGTGTAGGTGGGTGGCGAGTCGGAATGAAGCTGGGAGGCGTGGGGTGGAGGCGGGGGGGCAGCCCCAACTCCAGAGCTCTTCCCAGCCAGAATGTCAGTCTGATTGGGGCAAATCCCCTGAAGTCTATTGAAACTCCCCATCTGCCTGTTCACAATTCATCTAAGCAACTCTGAAAAGAGGAGAAACCTCCTCAGGCCAGTATTTCTGGGATTCTGTTATGGTTCAAAGCAGAGTGCATATCTTTGTTTTTCCAAGTGTCCGGTGTCTGTCTACCTCTCCTCTTGGAAATGCTACTCCGATCCGCGGGGCACGATGGGGTCCCCGTGGCCTGTGGTATCTTCCCAGGCTGTACCTACATGCAGCAGGGCTGACTTGGCCCTTCTCCTTTAAATGAAAGACCTCCTACTAGATACTTTTTGCTGAGAGCAATTAGTTTCCAAAACAGCAATTAAGAAGAGTTTTCTAGCAGTAACTGCCAGCAGAGTTGCCTGTTTTGACCTATTTTGGCTGAGTGGTTCCTCTCTAAATGGTTTGGTAATCAGGCTATTAGGCTGCTGGGGAGCCTTCCCCACCACATTCCTCTATGGTGTGTCTTCCGTCTACCCGACCTCACCGTGCCATTGCTACTCATGAAATGCTGTTTAAATAAACCCTGGGTGTTCAGATTCTCTTAGGATCAGTAATATTTTTTTTCTTTCCATGCAGCTGTTTTTTTTTTTAAAGGAAATTTACTGATATAATTTTCTTCTAGAAAGATCACAATGGTCTTACCATCCTCCAAAAATCAGCTTGAACATTTTATACTGGTTTTAAAATATGCCAGTAAAATCCTACGATAGTGCCAGGCCATTGCAAAGGACAGTGAAAGCCATATATTACAGTTCCCAATTATTTGAGAGTCATCCTAAAAGTGGAGGTAAGAACAGGGTTATTTGAGAGATAGAAAACCTACCCCAAATCTCCATAATAATTTTTCTGCAGTAATTTTCCTTTTACTCATCTCAGATTTCCAGGCTGTTGGAAAGAGAGGAGGAATCCTAATTTTTCTGGCTTGTTAACGTCAACAGTGATGAAGTCCTGGAGCCAGGAGAGCAGTCGGCCGTGGCTGCCTTGGCCCATGCAGGCTCACACCTGACCCTCGTTACTGGGCCGCTGACTTCCACGGTGCTGGGAGGTGGGAAAGGAGGTGCACTCACAGACCCCACAGCCCATGGGAGGTGGAGAGGGTGATGTGTTCACAGACCCCTGGCAGCTCTTGATTCAAATCATTCACAGCCACAAAGCCAAGTTTCTAAGACCAAGGGCAGTAGGAGGAATGGGGGGCAATATTCCAAACACCGACTCAAAACAACCAACAAAAGAATGTGCTATCTAGTATTTACTCTCACAATGTTTGCCTTTCTCTGCTTCCTAATGAGGTCAAGCACTTTTGTATAGATCTACTGGCCTTTTGGATATTCTCTCTATGATCTGCCAGTTCCAGCCTTGTGCCCATTTTTCTGTTGGGTGTCACTTTCCATATGCACTTGGGAGCTCTTTATATTTTAAATACAATCCCCCATTTGGTTACCTGCATTGCAAAGACTTTTTTTCACTCTGTGGCTTGTCTTTTCTGTCTTAATGATGTCCAGTAAGCTGATGCCTACATTTTATTGTCATCCAATTTATCAATTTTTTATGGTTAGTGTTTTCCCAAGCTCATTCATTAATTCTAAATTTTACAATAGATTCTGTTGTGTTTTCTATATATAAAATCATGTGATCTGCAAATAATGATGGTTTTACATCTTTTTAGTCATTATACTTTTTTCTTTTTTCAACCTTATTATACTGTCTAGAATATATTAGCAATGTTGAGTCAAGAAAGGCTTATTAGCCAAGTATACATCAAGTAGACTTCACCAAAAAGCTTTGAAATGCTTATTGGAACCTGCATAAGGGCTATTTGCAGAACCCAAGCTCACATTTAAAATCGTGGGATCTCCAAAATAGCTTTCGGGACTACCTTTGAATGGAAAGCACCATGGCAAACAATTTTCCAAGTCCTCCTCATCTTTAATTAGGTTTCGGTCAGAGATTCAAATGCCGGAGGGATGTAAACCAGGGATGAAGTGATAGTGGCAGCAACACAGGTTCATGCTTCTCCTGTCTCAATGGTAGATGGGACGGCTCCCACACACAGCACCTTCTTCTAGAGCACTTTTCCTCCTCTTCTCTCCTTTTGTCTTCTTGAGTTTGAACATTGATGGTGGTACGTGATGTTGTTAAAAAGACAAGCACAGTCAGATAGAGAGAAACATTGGGCCCACGGAAATATGAATTCATCCAGATTTCTACTATGTTAACTTTTAATAGAGGAATCCCCTTCTATGTTTGTACCATGTGTTGCCGTCCTTAAAAGCTCTATGTTGAAAGGTGACCAATGAGTCCTTCCAGTAGTACCTGTTTCCTTAGTAATTGACTTGTCACATATTTCTGCATCAACAGTATTCTCAAATGCACGCTTACTTTCAGCAATGGTGAAGCTCACTGCTGAGCTCAAAGTCCTTCACAATCTGAACACACAGTGATATTTCCAGAAGCCCAAATTCCCATGGTAGCTATGTAAGTTGTATCTCTGAGCCAGCAAGAAGTAGGTGCATGAGGCATCCCAAGCCACCAGGTTCTTGCAGGCAGCCAGGCTTGCTTCTGGAGAAGGCAGAGGGTGAAGGGCTGCAGCTGTGCCCGTGGTCAGCCCCATCATCGTAAGGAGATATTCCTGAGTGTCCAAGAAAACCATTGCTCCACCCCACTCTCTGACCTTGACTTATGACCCCTCCAGGGGTGTAGTGACCACCCGAAGGCCCTTGGCCTGGTTATTCGGAAATGTACCTCTTTGAATGCTGCCTGCCTCGAGGTGTACCTCTCATCACCACAGAAGGGCCACTGATTACTCTTTGTTAATGAACTCTGAGATGCTTCCACCTCCATATTCTTCAAAAACATTAGGAGTCCCACACCCCTTGCAGCCCCAATATCCTGGGACCCAGTGTCCATCCCACATCCAGCCTGCTTCATCCAAGCCCGGTCCTCCGAGCTGTTTGCTGTGACGTTCAGAAGCAGCTTTGCTTTCCGTGAGGGGGTGTGTTCTGGTACCTAAGGCTCCGTGGGCACTGTCTTTCCTCACCCATCTCTTCTCTAATTCTCTTCATGGGGGCGATTTCTTGTAGCACTTTTTCTTCTCCAAACATTTTCTAACTTACCTAAGATGGGTTATGATTGAGGTGTCCCCTGGCTACGACCTACTGCACCTGAGATGGGAAGAGGACCACTCACAAACCGTGGTCCTGCTCCCACACCCCAATAACGTACAACCTTTCGTGTCGGGACTCAGCCACTCCCTCTGCGAGTCTGAACTCCTTGCCGTGTTTCTGTGCTTTTATTCTGGGCCTTGGGCAGTCCCATCTATTTTGCTGTACAGTTATGATTATAAATAATAAGGGTTCTTACCTTGTATGGTAAGTTCTTATCATGATCTAGGTCCTGGGCAAGGTGCTTTACACGAATGACCTCAAGTGACCTTTACATTAACCCTCTGAGATAGGAGCTAATGTCATCCTCATCTCACAGACAGGGAAACCGAGTCTAGAAAGTCAGGTCATGGTGGGGCCGGCACCGCCCATGCAGCTGGACTCGGGTGCTGGCCCTATGCTCCTGCTTGAGCTCGGCTAGATGGCAGTGACCGTGCTTGCTTTGAGGGCGAGGGTCACACCCAGGTGCGGCCTGTGTCCCCAGGTGCCTAGACACAGCCTGAACACAGAGGCGTTTGATAAAAAATGCACAATATGACGCACAGTCAGTGCCTCTCTTTGGGGCTGAGTAGCACATGCCCTTAGGTTGGGCAGTAAAATTGGTCTTCTTGACATTCAGAAAGGCTGACCCAGCTTTGGAACTCTGCTTGGTTTGTTTGTTCATTCCTTTGTTTATCAAGCACAGCAGATGTGGCCCGCATCTAATCTGTTATGAGCACCACCATCATCTGCATGTCAGAAGTGCCTGCGCGATGCCCTAAGGATTCTGTTCCAGAGGCTTCCCTTAGATCAGACCACAGAGCAGCCGTCTGCCTGGGGAGCAGACCCATGGCCGCATTCCAGAAAGAGTGTTCATGCTCATTTCTACTAAAATCCAGGTTTCGCACTTGGAAGCTGCTTCCATTCCCAAGTAGAAACACATTCCATTTCCCTCTTACCTATCGTGGTCATGGCACACTCATTCAAGATGTTTATGAGCTGAACATATTTGCTCCTTACAGTGTGGATTTATAGCCTAAGAAACTTGGAAAAGCCTTTATGCAGGATATTGTGAGACAGGTCAAGAAAATTCCATTCCCCAAGGACAAATGTTATGCAGTCAGTATATAACAATGCTTTGTTTATGCAGAGCATTTAGGAATATGGAGAAATGCTTAATTGAAGACAAAGTAAAGATGCAAAATTGTATAGAAAGTATAATCCGAGTTATGTAGAAAGAAGTGCAAGAGAAAAGACCAGGGAAAGATGCTGAATGTTCTCCTGGAGCAGGCCTGCTTCAGCCCTCGGTCTGATTCAGCACAGTCAGATCCACGCAGCCTGTCTTCAGTTCAGGGAGGAGGAAGGTAAAGAGCTGGGGGCCCAGCTCCAGGTGACCTCAACTATCTGTCTGTCCCTCACCTGTGTTGCTGCCCTGATCCCTGGGCATCTGCCCTCTGCAGAGGCTGAGCCCCCAGCCTGTGTCACACTTCTCATCCTTAGGCTTCTCCTTGGCCCTGTGGGCTCAGGTGCAGACATTCATGGATCCTGTTCATTGATCCTGTGGTTGGGAGTCTGCTGACCTCCTCCACTGCCTGCAACTGTGTCTCCAACACAGGCAACTCCTGAGTTCTCTTTGTAACGCTTCAGCCATGGCTCCTGATGTGGTTTGGCTCTGTCCCCACTCAAATCTCATCTTGAACTGTAGCTCCCATAATTCCCACATGTTTTGAGAGGGACCCGGTGGGAGGTAATTGAATCATGGGGGCAGTTTCCCCCATACTATTCTTGTGGTGGAGTAAGTCTCATGAGAGCTGATGGTTTTATAAGGGGAAACCCCTTTTGCTTGGCTATCACTCTGTCTTGTCTGCTAACGTGTAAGATGTGCCTTTTGCATTCTGCCATGATTGTGAGGCCTCCCCAGCCACATGGAACTGTGAGTCCTTTAAACCCCTTTTTCTTTATAAATTACCCAGTCTCACTTAGGTCTTTATCAGCAGCATGAAACTGGACTAATACAGCTCCCTTGGTGCCCAAAGTGGTGACTGAGCTCCAGTTTCTGGTCCCCGATGTCCACTCTGGCTGATCCAAACCCATCACATGTCAGGGCTTGGCCACCCATCTCCAAGGTGGTGACATTTTACTCTCAAAATGAAGAAGATAAAATTCTGGGATCCAAAATTACAAGACGCCTTTCTTCTGTGGAGTTTAAACTACTTCACATATACTATTTCACTATCCTCACACCGCATTTTTGAAACAAGGGTGGGAAACAGGTAGTTGTGGCACACACTGTTCGAAGTCTCCACAAGATCCTGGAAGCCTGCTCCCCTGTAGTGTGCTTTGCAAAAAGACACTCGTGGGCTTCTGTTGGCAATGTAGACTCATCCAGTCTCCTGTGGACGGCCACTTCATCACTTCTAACCCACCTTTCCCCCCAGAGCTGACATAGGTGAAAATAAAGACCACAAAAATTTGCCTCTATGTATCTTCTTGGAGTTTTTTGATTTTTAACTTTTTTAGTCTCAGCTATTTTGAACTATTTTCTCCACTGCTGTAAGACGTTGAAGTAGGGAATTAAGAGTAGGCCATTTCCTCTTTTCCTGGAAAATATTCTGATGGCTCTCTTTGATAATATATCTGATTGTCTCAAGCATAACTGATCTTTCATGAACACGCAGGGAATCATAATGGCGCTGCACTCGGAAAGTTGAGTATAATGGTGCTATTCATGAAAATAGATGAATTCAAAAAAATGGGAAGTGAATATCAAAATGAAGTTGAACAAGTAGGTTTTTATAGGCTCCGTAAAACAAAATGCATCTTAGAAGAGGCCTGGGAGGTGGGATAACAATAGCTGCCGTTGGAGGAGGTCTCCTGCGTGCTGCCCAGGGCTGGGCTTTCTTTCTGATCCCTACGACGACCTGGCCAAGTAGGCCTCATTTTATCTGTAAAGGACTATGTTGTGGAGGAAAGAGTCAAACATACTGTTGTTCCCTTTCCTGGGGAAAGGAGGTGCCTTTTTATCTGCATCAGGGGTTTTGCTGGGGGAATATAGGAGGCAGGACACGGACCTCAGGGGGTGGCGTCTCATCTGCAAGCAGCTCATCTGGGAGCTTCCTTCCCGAGGATGTTTGAACATATTACACACAGAACCTTGACCCCAGAGCCTTATTCCTGAAGCTTTCGTTGATCAGCTGCTTGGAAGCCTCCAGCAAAGGCAGTTCTTCCTCTACTCCCTCTGAAGCAGTTCATGGGAAGAGTCACCACATTCAGCCTGGGGCTGGCATCCTCTCGACAACCCCCATTCCCAGGTGGCCCGGGTTGCCTCTGTGCGCTTTCCTGGGACACTCACACCAGTTCCTATACAGGTTACATCAGAAGTTCCCAAATGCTGCTCTGGGTACTGCACTGGTTAGCAATGCAGTTTTCAATGTTCCAAGGAGAAATGAGGGGAAATGAGGAAAACAGACTGTGTTTGTCTATGGTTGCTGATGCTGTTTTGTACACATAGGACGTATAGTATGTGCATTCAATCCGTAAGCCTGTAGGGCAGTGACAGATGCAGTCCTGGCGCTCTAATTCTGCAGTTCTGGAATGGGGCATGGGTGCCGGGAGTTTTAGAAGCGCCCAGCATGATGCTGATCACCAGCCAAGTTTGGAAACCACTGGGCTTGTGTGAAGGACACCGTACCCTGCTGTTTGGAATCATAAACGTAAGATTTAAAATGGGCTTTCCTAACTAATAAGTGCCAGTGAGGGCTCAACAGCTAATGGGCAGTGGAGTCCAGAGCGATGGGCCCATCAAGTGTTCCAGCGGCATCTGCCAGGGCTGGAAGCTGTTGCCAGGCTCAAGCCGGAGCAGCATGGGCAGGAAGCTCCTGATGGGCAGTGAAAGTGAGATTGGACCAGCGTCAGAGGGCAGATGTGCTGGTGGCAGGTTCAGAGAGGGTTGCCTTGGGATTCACAAAGCATGGCCCATGGTCCAGACTGGGGGCTCTTGAAGGCTTAGGCTGATGTCCCGCCTTAGCCACACCCTTGCTATCCAAAAGGTCCTGCTCCACAACTGACTGCAAGCAACCCTCCGACACAGTGCTGGAGGCTCTAAGAATCTGATGTCTGCCTGTCCCAGGGAAGTCCCTGCAGCAGGTTCTGCTGTGTGTGTCTGTGTCCCCAAGACATTTTTCAGGACAGCTTTGGGAAAAGCACTTTTTAACTGTTAAAAAATAGAGAGAGTATTGATACTTGTGAAGATATATATAATCACTAAAATATATGCAGTGAGCATATATTCACCAAATGAACATGCTTTGAAAGTAAACAGCATGATGCCAAAAGCTTGAAGTTCCTTTTCTTGTTGCTTTGTGGGTTAATGAGGCCAGGGGTGTGGATTAACAGTATTCTAGAACCACACAAAACTCTCCAAAGGAACCATTTATGCCATCATGATAGGGACTGCATGTTGCTCACTTGGATCCTAAGCTGATTTTTAAATTAGATCTTTCCATGATCCCTTGTTGAGTTTGTTTCATGTGCATTTTATTATATTCTATAAATATTTCACTAGTTGTCACTAGTTGATTCTAATAATTAGAGAAAAAGTGTCTTTCATCAATTTAAGAGGGGAAGGAATATTCCATTAAGGCTGAGCAGTTACTGCATAGGAAGGCTCCAATGGTGAGCTTCTACCATTAGCTAGCAACAAAGAGCAGAAATGCAATGGAAAACAGTGAGAGAGAGAGAGAGAAGGAGAGAGAGAGGAGAGAGGCACAGTTACTGAGCCACGTGGCCAACTATTAAAACTAGGAGAAAAGACACAGAAAATGTTGTGTGTGTGTGTGTGTGTGTGTGCATGTGTGTGTGGGGGGGGCGGGGGTAAAATGCTCCCGCTGAAGAGCTCTGAGGCTCTAGGGAGCTCGTTGAACCCCGATAATTCTACTAGAGCAGGAGGGAGCTGGCCTGGGCCTTCCCAGTTAGCACTCACTGAAAACAACGGGCCTCTGCCGAGAAGCTAAACCTGGGACCCCAGGGATGGTTTATCTGGAAGATTAGGGGAGAAACATGCAAGGCAGCCAAGGCAATCCAGCCATCTCTGCAGCTGGGAAAAGGAGTGATTGTTTTCCTGAGCTGCTAGCCTGGATTTGCAGAAGGAAAGAATGCCTTGTTTCTGTCCCCTGAAGACACAAGCTGAAAAAATGTCTGGCTGCTCTTCCCCGCCCTCCCAGGTTCTCTCCCACAGCCAAGAGCGACTGGCTGCTGCCCTGAGCCGGGAGGTCACAACACATGTGGAGTAAGAAGCTCGGGTTTTTGTTTGGAGCTTTGTTTTGTTTTCTTAAGTATCTGCAGGACAATGTTTGGAAGAGTCATATGCCCCATAAAAGGAAGAAAATGGTGCTCTTGGATTGTAATCAGTGACTTGTGGTTGGCAGTTATGCCTCTGCCTTCAGTACTGCAGGCCTGTGCCTTCCTCGGACCTTCCCCAACATCATTTCTGGAGATGATGGGGCCAGCTCTTTAAGAAACTATTTTTTCACATTATCATCTGGTGAGAACAGAGATGAACCTCAGAGATGAAGAGTGTGATTGAGCGCAGAGAAAGTTCAGTGACTTGATTTTAAATGGGCCAAACAGTTGGATTTCTTTTACCTTTTATGCGGAAAGCCTTCGTTTAGAGAAAAGAGGACTGAATTCTGATCGACAGTGGGTGTGGGAGCGGCAGCGTGTTATCGCGGTAGCATCGTGATGAGATTCCTGGATGGAGGGAATCACTGGTACTTGCATATTTGGGACTTCGTCTTAGGGAAGTTCACTAAAATCTCTGCAGCACCCAGTTTTCGTGGGAAGAATGTCATGGGAGCAGGGGCTTCCCTGACCTTGGAAGCCTGGCCGGTCTGTCTCAAACGAGTTTACTGCCTCTGACCCAATTGTGAGGACTGAGTCAGAGGGAGTGCATGTCAGCCTCAGCCTCCAGCAGCACAGCCGCTTTCTCTACAAGCCTCAGATTTAGGGGAAAAAAAAAACAAAAACAGAATCAAAAGTAGGTCTTCATTAATAAAAGACTGGGATCTCCCAGAATTAATCATCTTGCTCACCTTTTCCAGTTCTGGAAATCTGATCTTTGAACCTGGTATCCTCAGCCTTAGCACAATACCTAGGACCATAATAGACGCTCAGTAAACTTGGTGGGAGGAAAAAATCAAAGAAGGAGTCGAAATAAGAGGTGCTGGGTGCCGAGGAGTTGCTAACCTGGACCATCCAAATAATGAGTCTGTGGCACTTCAGAAGCATTCCAGAAATGGAACAATGGCACTCCATGAAGCTGTATAAACTCATGACGTATCCTGTAACTAACCCAGTATAGAACAGTAACACTATTTACACTGATTGGAAGGAAGAAAGTTCATCCTGGCGGTTTATGATGTTGCCAGCATGGTTTGAATCGTTGAGGGTGGGTGACAAGTAGAGTGGATAATAAATGGGCCTCCTGGTTCACAGAGCCTGAGAACCTCTCACCCAATGGGCACCTGGTGCCCCTGCAGAGTCCAGTCTAAGAGGACAATTTTTTTTTTTTTTGAGATGGAGTCTTGCTCTGTTGCCCAGGTTGGAGTGCGTGATCTCAGCTCACTGCAACTTCTGCCTCCTGGGTTCAAGCAGTTCCCTGCCTCAGCCTCCCTAGTAGCTGAGATTGCAGGTGCACACCACCACACCTGGCTAATTTTTGTATTTTTAGTAGAGATGGGGTTTCACCATCTTGGCCAGGCTGATGTTGACGTCCTGACCTCGTGAGCCACCGCGCCCAGCCAAGGACAATTTACTCTAGCCACAGGTATGGCCACGGTCCTCATCTTAGCTGGCTACAAATACAGCAAATCCACCTTTCGAAAGCCTTCATTCTAAAGATGTAAAAGAAAGAAAGGGGATAAAGGAAGAGGATGAGAAGACGAGAAGAGTGGAAGTGTAGAAAGAAAATGTTTAAGGTTCGTCCCCTCCCCACCTTAGGGAGTTCCTTTGGCAGCTTCTCCTAGCCCAGGGGCAGAAAGATCCAGTCTTTCAGGGCAGCTGCGGAAGGAAGGAGAGCAGTCCTGTAGCTCATGAAGACGTTATGAAGCACAAAGAACTGCACAGGGACAGAGAGTCTTTAGGGTCTCGAGCTCACTCTGTGTCCTTGGCTGTTAAGTTCCCCAAGAGCAAACCCCAGCTTCTCGCTTGCTCCAGGCTCTGCATGTGTGAGTGTGACCCCTGGATACTCTCAGGGCGTTTTCAGCCATGCGATTCTGGGGACTTCAGAGGACTCTGTTCCTTTCTGACTTGTGTTCCGGCGTCTGTGGATTGCTCCCAACAGGAGGAGTATTGTCTATTAAGGGAAAAGATTTCAGTGACCTGGCAGCAGGGAGCGTCGTCAGTGTTTGACTGTTTATGGTATGTCAGGGAGCTGGTTCCTGGCAGTGGCTTCCCCAGGGGTGGGGAGGGGTGTGCTGGGGGTGACAGGAAGCACTGAGTCACGACAGAGAAGGGAAAGAAGCCCGCCCGCCACTTCCGGTGTTCACTGAGCAGGTCAGTGGCCAGCGCTGCCTTCGCATCAGAACCCCATTTTAAAACACATCCAAGCGCGTGGCGTGATCGGGACCAGGGGCTTCTCCCCAGTAGAGTGTCAGACCAACGCCGCCCTGCACAAAGCTCTGTGTTCCCTGCTTTCTGTCATGTTCCCACCCATAGCCAGAAATTCCAGCTGCTGGCCGTCCAGCCCCTATGGAGCAGTGACTAAGGGTGGCTGTGGGACTCACTCATGAGCCTCAGGTTGGACGAACAAACTGTACATAGTTTGTGGCTGATTAGGTGTTGTTAAGGATTTACCGTTCAGGGCTGTTGTTTTCTGCCACTGGCTTGTCTTCTCCCGAGGACAAGGGGCCTGCCTGTTGGCCTTTAGATCTTTAGCACTTAGCAGACTCTCAGAAGTGTTTTCTAGAGGACGTTTTCTGGGGAGTGTCCACCTGCACTGATGAAAACAACTCAGTAACAACTCCACTTTGAGAGGAGCAGAGCAGGAGCCTTCCTTAGGTGTGCTTAAGGGGATACCGGCTTAAAAGGCGCCGGGCTGAGTTGCTGTGTCAGGATTGATTCTTTACTTCTCCATCTGGAGGTGTTTCTGCTTTATCAGTTTCTCCTTGTTTCCAGCTCTGTCTCGCTGCCAGAGGGCCGACGTTTCCTGGCTTTTGTTGTACTGTGGCACAGAGTCTGTTTTGAAAGGACAGGAGCATAATAAAAGCGGATATGAAAGAAGGGCCAGATGACATCACATAGAATACTGGAGGAAGTCCGCGTTTGTGGATGTTTATAATCTCAGCATGTTAGTTGTTTGTAATATGATAAGAGCACTTTTGATACATAGGAGGACTACAAGCCTTGTTGCTTAGACAGGACTCATGAATTTTTATCTTAGGCTCATAGTGACAAACAGAGAATGGGGATCTTGGCCTGGATCCCAAGTGACCCTGGCTCATTGGTTGACCTTGGGTACAAGATTCGGCATAGATGAGCCATTTAAATTGTGCCTAAGCCAGCTACTCACTGATTTTTTTAAAAGAAAGAGAGAGATAGAATAAAGAAAGCTAAGAATTTGACTTATTAGAGATGAATTAGCTTACTAAATTTTTTCCTTTTGAAATCTTACTTCAGAGAAGTTGATGGTGCCTAGAACTTAACATTAAATCAAGTAAGACCTTGTTAAGGTAAATTCCGTAAGCCATGTAGAGTCAGCATTATATGCATGCTTAGTCAATGAAAATCCTAAAGCATGCAAGTATCTCCATGAAGAGCAATCTCCTTGAACAATGACAGTGTTGACACCTGCCGTTCCCCAGGTCTGTATCGTGAGATCGAAATACACCAGCATCTTCCCCCACTAGGGGAAGATGATAAAATGCAGGTTAAGAACGTGGACTATGGATGCTGGGTACTTCCTGCCGGGAGCTGGGCACTATCCTCACCTCTTCCCATGGGTTAATCTCCTTTCATCCTAACGGCAACCCCAGGAGGTAGGAACGGTAGGTTCTGCCCATTTTTTAAATGAGGACCCTGCAGGGCATGTGGGATGAGCATTCCTCAGAAGACCACCCCCACAAAACACTGGCCTGGAGCCCAGGCACCCTCGGTCCAAAGCAAATCAAGTTTCTCCCACACACGGTGCCATTCAGAGCAAACCAAATCTGCAGCACTGGAGACCCGCACACCTGGTGGAAGCTTGGGGCAGGGCAAAGGCACAAGACAGGATCATAGCACTCTGGAGCCAAGGAAGAACCCACCTTCTTGCACACAGTCCAGATTAAGCATAAAAAGACTAGAAAAATCAACTGTCTTCATGCATTGGTATAGGAGAGCAGGGTAGAACTGGCTCCTAAAATTTCACACTCAGACACTCTAAAAATCGTGCTCAAACCTAAAAATGTGTGCATGCTCATTCCAAATTAGCCTTATCGACAGAGGTTAGCATCCAAAACTTGGTCTAACCTAGTCCAGGGAACATGCAATCTTTGTAGCTTGATACTGCAATGACTGTGTGTGTGGTCTCTGATTGTCCCTCGAACACAAGAATTAAAATCCCAACAACCTACTGAGGGGCAGAGAGGAGTGGGATTGAAAATCCACTGTTGGAATATCCAGGTGGATAATCCACTCCCAAATAACGGAGTGCTGTCAATGGGTGCTCTCCTCTGCTGGCCCCAGGAGTAGGCATCTGCTATGACTTACAGCAGATTTTATGCACAGACTTTCTTCCAGGCAGAGAAAAAACTACTGAGTGCGAGTTCACAGCAAAGGCATCCTCGATCCCTGCTGATGTGGGAAGGCATAGGTATACACCGTCTGAAAGCTGCCAGGCGTGATTCACTTGGCAGCGTACCTCCAGGAGAGAGGGCGGGGCAGAAATTCAGAAATTCTAACCCAGAAGCCATGCCAGCAGATAGGTAAAGTGGCTGTAGCATGGGTGTGGTGTTGCCCGTGGCCCCAAAGCCCCTGGGACTTTGATGGTCACGTTTGCAAAGATAAAGCTGCAGGCACCTGAGGCTGAGCCTGCCCGGGCGGCGCAGCGCTGCTGTGTGCCAATGCAAACGGGGACCTTCCTTGCCTAGACCAGTCTTCACCATCCAGAACAGAAATCTTATTGTATTCTGAAAAAGGATTGCTGGATCTCTTTCATTCCATGCTTTTCAGATTTCTTTCTCCCAAATTTAGCACAGAGGGCGGGTTTTGAACAGAACTCTTAAACTGAAGGTACTTCTCTGGAATAAATAGCTGCAAGAGATGGACCCACTTTGTTTCTTACAAACAGTGCTAAATATTTACCTTAGACCTACATGCCAATACTAACAACATACACATTTTCATTCATTGCCAAAGAATACCAAGAACTGGCATGCCGTATAAATAATTAAAATTTAGTGTAGATAATGTGTGAGGTAATGCTTATATTAGATGATGTCTCGGTGAACTCTCTCCCTAACTGAACAGAACAAAAACAACATAGCTCATAAATATGTAAGGGTATTTATTCTAAATGTAACACGTGAAACTCTTCACTGCATGTGTACCTGTAAGTCTGAAAACTCACTTCTAACTATGGTTACACTGATGGCCTCTTGAACAAGAGTTAAAAGCTCCTTGTAACTTGTTCTTCTCAACATGGAGACAGATCAAAATCCCTAAGGCTACTGAAAGGATGGCATGACAAATAGCCTTCATAAAAGATGGTCTTTTATGCAGCCAATTTTCTTATTAGTTATTTGGTGACAACACTGACGTTTAAATGATTAGCCAATGAGAGAATATTGAAGTAGGCCGTTTGTTACAGCACATTTCCTCTAACTCATACTTGCTGATAGGTAATTGGAACAGAAGAGAATGATGTCAGTATGAGATGGAAGTCATGTTAGTTCATGCATGACATTTTTCCCAGCATGGCGTTTGTACCACTGAATAACAGGGTAGCTGAGGGTAAGTAGAAGAATACACATCAGCACAGCAAACTGTCAAGGAATGGAACTCCATACGAGACCCCAGGGCCCCAGTATTCTCTCTCTTGCCTCGCTCAGGCCATATACTCTCCTTAGAAATGCTTTCTCCACGGCTCTTCCCAATCTTTGGTCATCCTGTCCTTGCTCTCGGCAACGTAGCAGTCTTAGCACTTCCTTACACCCCCTTCTATGAAACTATGCCATCACTTTTCTTTAAGATAAACTGCTTTATTTACTGCAGTATTTCTTCACTTGAGAAGTTAACATGTCCATTAAACTGTGCTATTATTTTTATTAGGATTGCTACCAATTTTATTAAGGCCCTGGTTACAAAGTTGCATCGGTATTGAGTGGTCTGCCCCAGCTCTCTTTTTCCCATGGACCTCGGTGATTTGCTGTGTGGTTTTGCAGAGTGTGAGAATTTTTCAGAAACAGTCATATACTATGTTACAGCAGAAAAGCCTGTTCTTAAAAAGAATGGGTGGGGACTAGATGTGAATCAATGTGATTTGACTTTCTTCTTCCCAAGGTGAGTGGCTGGTGTGTTTGAGTGGGTCTCGACTGCACTGACAAGGAAGGTGAGGGTATGGAGGACCTTCCAGGCTGAAGGAACAGTGTGTACAAAGGCAAGTTCACTGCGAGGATGGAACCCCAGAGGTATTCATACTCCATGCATTGAAAATCCTCACATTCCCTCAGCTTGTAAAATAAATGATTAAGCATTCGGCTGTAGGCAAAAGAAAAAGAGACTTTGAAAGTGGAGGGAACAGTGGATGCAGGGAAGCAGAACTCCAGTTGGTGGGTCTCTGGAGAAGCGAAGCCTGCTGTTCCTGGGAAGCAGTGGGGTGGAAGAATCAGAGGACAGCAGATGCTGGCTCCACACCCTCACCTTCCCTATCAATGCAGTGGAGACCCACTTAAACACACCAGCCACTCACCTGGGGAAAAAGAAAGTTAGACTCACGTTGATGCACATCTTGTCCTCACCCGTTCTTTTTAACCTGATATGGGCTGTCAACTAAAGGGTTAATACCAGAAGCACCCACCTAGCTAAGTACCGACCTAGCCAGCCATTAGTGATTGCCAAAAACATGAAGGGCGGCCATCTATATTAAGGGTGGAGAAGGAGAGGGGGCAAGGGAAGGTGGTTTCTGGCAATTGGTCCATTGACACACCCCAGCTGCTGTGTGGGACAGAAGTCACATGACTCAGATAGCAACACCCAGGCTCTCATCTTGTTCCATCTCATCTGTGCCTGGGCATGTGTACCTGTGCACGGGGGGACCACCTTCTGCCAGGTAGCTGAGGTGCGTGTTAGTTCTCAGAGTAGTGCCAGCTGTGTGTCCACTTCATGATGACATCAAGAAGATGGGCTTTGGGATCCTGCCCACACCCAGCTCCGGGGCGCTGCTGATGTATCCGGGCAACCCCAGCCAGGATCCTGGGCTGCCTCTATCACCCTCACAACCTGGGGGCCAGGAGCCGGCAGTGAAGGCCAGTGAGAGGCGAATCTGGAAATGAGGAGCTTTCCTGGGGTACCGAAGGAGCAGTATCAACATACTTGAAAAGAAAGAGGACTCTTTCTTGCTTGGGGCTTTCGGGGCGTTGTTTCCTGCGTAACTCAAAGCCTTGGGAATCCCAGACAGAAAGTCATTTAAGATTAACTTTTGAAATCAAGTGAGTAAGAAGACCTAATTCAAAGGAGAATTTAGCCGTGGGTTAACAAATAGATCTAAATTGCAATGAAAATCTTCAGTGGTCTTAGCCGTTGATCCCGGTGGTCACCACAGACAATATAAGGAGCAGTGTCTATGGCAGGGGTGATGGAACAGATTTCAGGAAGTAACTCGGACTGACAGAAGCAGGGGCACCAGAACTCTAGTGACCAAGACATTCGAAGACAGGCAAGGAAACCTTCAAATGCAGGCAACTCATACTTCGAGGGGACACCCTCCAGTGCTCCGAGTTGGAAATTGCCTGCATTTCAGTGCTCTGTTCTGTGGCTCCAGCGTGCTGCTGTATGCCCACTGTGAAGGCTGCTTGTCACACGTGCTGCCCAGCTCAACCCGGCCCCTGTGGTCGCTGTCCTGCCTGCCTAACTGCTGACAACGGCCCCACGCCCATGTCTACACCCTGGGTGTTTGCTCTGTAGGTTCCAGGCTCCTAGACTAGATGACTCAAGGTGAAGCACCCGTGAGCCTCCACCCAGCACCTAATAAAACCACCCAACAAATGTGGGCTCAGCTCCTCCCCAGGTGAAGGCCAGGGTGCTCTGTTGACTAAGGGGAGGCCATGAAAGAACGGGGAGGGCTGGCTCTGGACAGAGCCTCATCCCCTGCACTTACCGTGGCTCACTGCCAAGTGCGAACACCTGGGTCCACGCCTCCGCATGCCAGGCCTGTGTGTACACCTCCCTTCCTCGCTGGTGAGGAGGCGCATCTCAGCGCTGCTTTTTGCCTCTAGAAAGGCACTGAGTGTGAACTGTGAAGAAGTGGCCAGGGCAGAGGATGTGTGTCAGGAAATGCCAAGCCCCCTTTCCTCACTCAGCCAGATGGCCCACCTGTCCTCACCTGAAGCCAGGCCCACCCATGCTCTGAGATCATCTCTAGCCCAGGACGAGGCATTTCCAAGGCAGCGTTGGCTCAGACTATGTTGGCTGGGCTTCAACTCTCATTCATGTGTCAGGAGCTCTAGGCCAGGGAGCCAGGCGTTGGTGATCCTTTAGCTGGGAAGGCTCGGGGGGCTGAATTACATCACCAAACCCTCACAGCAGCCCTGTGCAAGGGTGCCATCATCCTCCCTTTGTGCAGAAGATGCTGTGGCTTCAAAGGACCAGTCACTTCTCTGCCTAAACCCTTGCCCTTTGCTACGTCATTCATGCTCCCGGTTGGCCCCTCACACCTGCTCTTCAGCTTCCCGGGTTCTCAGCAGTCCCCACCTGGGGCCCCGCCTGCCATCCCTCCACTGTCGTTCAGCCTGCTTTAAATGTCTCAGGATGACTAATGTCACTGGGATGTGTTCTGGCCCTGGCCTTTGGCCCACCACACACTGCATGCCCTGGCAGTCAAATTCCTGATTTTTTTCTGGAGCCAGTCCTGCCCGTCAGAACCCAAGCCCCAGCACTAAAGTACAGCTGTCAGAGGTGGCCCTGCCAATAGCACGCTGTGTGTGGAAAACTCCCAGACGCTGAGCTGCCTGAGGAGAAATGGAAGGTGGCCCACTTGGCCGGTCATTGCTCATTAAAATGTATAGGTGTGCAGATGTGAAAACACGGGGCTTGTTGCTGATGACTCAGGGGAGGGCACTGAACGTCATGCCTCCTGGTTATGTCTTGCCGCCGTGTTGAACCAGGACGGGGAATGATCCCATTCCTCAGGTATTCGTCTGGGAGACCGTAAAGGATTGCTTCCAGACAGGAAGGACGTCTGTCTTCCTAAAGATTGTCTAGCCCAACTCGTTGAACTACTGTCATTTCTTTCTGGTTCTCCTGTTCCAAATACACAGCCTGAGCTCCTCCTTCCTTCTCTGAGTCTCCCAGTTCCATGAGGACAGGCATCGACGCAGTCATAACTGCTGGCACTCCAGAAAAGCCCATGGGGCTTAATCATTGTACGTGGGGGAGCACCCCTGGCCTTCAGGCATTTCACCATCTTGAGCTGGTGACTAGTTCAAGACCATTCTGTAGAGTGAACACATTTATTTAGGATGCCCTTGAAGTACTGTTAAACAAAGGAAGCTGAATTGGCTGGCTTTGCTGCCCGGCATATGGAGAAGAAGGATTTGTTCTGGGTGGTGCAGCTGTGACCTGCACTTCCTCTTCCATATACCTTGCCCTGCTAATACTATGTCGGAATTGTTTCCTTAATTTCTAAAGCTGCATGTGCGGAAATGGCTTATATTTCCTGTTTTGATAAACTAATAGAACTTTACTGAGAACCTTGTTCCCAAGTTGGCTTTCTTCTCTTTTGGCCTCTTTTTTGATTAAAATAATAATTCTAAAAGTCCAGCTTGACTGGACTTGTGTCAAAGACGAAGAATTGTATAGATTTTTTTTGCCTTGAAATGATAACTTTTTAGCTTTTAAAAACATGGTAACTTTTTAACAATAGGCAATGTTGATCTCATTTGTCACTTGGCGTAGGTTATTCAGTATTCCTCTGTGGAGGGAATTTGGGTTAGATGCTAGGCACAATCCAGTCGTAAACTATCTGTAAATTCCCTTCCGAGGATGGCTCTTGTTGGCTGGAGGTAAATTGGCTTAAAAAGACTTCCTTGGACAAGAAGTTTCTTGGAACATGTAGAGGACAAAATATTCTTTGTTTTGGGACAGATGAGTTTTGTTCTTGCAACTTCATATAACTCAATTACTGCTCATTTTCTATGTGCAAGTTGAGAACAATGACCAGCATTTTTTTTCATTCGTCTACATGGCATCCACTTTAAATGATACTCATGTCTGCAGACGGCTGGGTGCATTTCCACGGTTTGTTCCCTTGCTATATGTTGACAATTTGCAGTGGTCGTAGAGAAATAGCTAGTCTCGAAGAGTTTAAATTGTTCATGTGTTTTGTTTTCTGGCATTCAGGTTGTCATTTAAATCTATTTTTTTAGTGTCCTAAATATAAGGACCATTCTGCCATGGAGAGAAGTGACATTGGGCAGTTTTCTCCACGTTTTGAGATGGGCGATTCCTCAGACATCTACCAAGGAGGACACCCTTTTCCCAGGTGGCAAAGGAGAGACTCTCCCTCCGCCTGGTGGCACAGGATCCTAGTGAAGGCAACACGATACTCTCTTCTCACTGTCATTGGGTCACTCACAGAAGAGCCAGGGCAGCAACCGGGGGGACCGGATGTCCTCTTAATCCTGCAGCTGCCACTCTTGATCTCTGCTCCAACTCCACTGAATCCCATTGATAAATGACAGAGTCTCTGCTGGCAGCCAGAGAGCCAGTGACTCCAAGCAAGAAATTCTCCACTTGATCCTGATAGGAGCCTGGTTCAAGAAACTAGAACCTGGTTTTCCTTAAAGGGTTCCATGACTTTTATTCTTCCAGAGGTAAAAGACTCACCAAGGAATCTAGATTGTGCATCTAGAGTGGTTTGATCTCTATGGTAAATCTATCCCTGCAAACAGATGGATTTTCATATCTTCTTTTTTTTTTTTTTTATGGAGACACAGTCTCACTTCGTCACCCGGGCTGGAGTGCAGTAGCACAGTCGTGGCTCACTGAAACCTCCACTTCCCGGGTTGAAGTGATTTTCGTGTCTCAACCTCATAAGTAGTTGGAATTACAAGCATGAGCCACCATGTCCAGCTAATTTTTACATTCTTAGTAGAGACAGAGTTTCACCGTGTTGGCCAGGCTGGTCTTGAACTCCTAACTTAAAGTGATCCACCACCTAGGCCTCCCAAAGTGCTAGGCTTACAGGCGTGAGCCACCACACCGAGCCCAATTTCCACATCTTTCTAAATGTAATGATGCCAAGATTTAAATAAGACTCCAAAGAAAAGAATTCCCATATAAGAAGTCAACCAAGAAATCATTTCCTCACTCAAAGATTCCCATTCTGCACCTGGAAAAAATGTCTGTTGCATTCCAGTTGAGTAGAACGTAATCTAAGCCTTCTGGAAAACACATCTTATGCCTTTACATACACTGCCAACTGGTTCCTAAACATCTCCAGTTCCTATAGTTTTGAATTGGCACAGCAATGCTGGCTACCAGTTTCAGAACAGGAAAAAGAAGAGCTCTAGAAGGATATTTTGAATTTTAGAAAAATTGAAAGAGAGAACTACAATTTTTTTAGCACTTTGAGGGATTAGAGGCTCAGCCACTGAGTCCTTAGGGCTCAGAGCCGCCCCAGATGCAGCACAGGTCACAGAGGTCAAAGCAAGGTCCAAGGGCCATCAGTTTTCTAGGACAGACACGCCAGGGGTCCACTGAGTCATGGAACATGCTGAACCTGCAACAGCTCCTACCTTCTGTTGCACCCAGGGTGATGGTTCTGTGGTTTCCAGCTTTCTCACCATCTCTAGACAAAGCCCGTTTTCACAATGCCCATCCGACCACCTAGTGGTGCTAGGTGCCACCACTCAGTGTGCTAACCTGGAAGTCATGCTAGAAAGCAGGTTTTGCTCCAAGAAAGGTGGGGTGGGGCCTGCATTCCTCACTAGTTCCAGGGTGATGCTGATGAGGCCTGTCCACACAGCACGCTTGCCATGGCGGGGGCCAGCTGGGAGAGCAGCTGCCCTTCAGACAAGCACTCACGACCTCTTTGACTTTGTGCCTAAGTCCCTGCCTCTGATCAGTATTCCTCTCTGTTTCCCTCTTCTTGCCTCCCATTTTTTTTGCGGTACAACTTCCAGGTAAGTCTTCCTCAAACTCTCTGTCCAGTGTCTTCTTTGCTACCTGCTCTGTCTCTCGTTTCTTTCTTTATTTCCTTTTATTTTTTCTTTTTGAGATAGGATCTTGCTCCGTTGCCCAGGCTGGAGTACAGTGACGTAATCTTGGCTCACTGCAACCTCCACCTCCCGGGCTCAAGCCATCTTCCCACCCCAGCCCTCCAAGCAGCTGGGACCACAGGCATGCACCACCACACCCAGCTAATTTTTTTGTTTGTTTGTTTGTTTGTTTGTTTGTTTGTTACAGACAGGGTTTTGCTTTGTTACCCAGGCTGGTCTTGAACCCCTGAGCTCAAGTGATCTGCCTGCCTTGGTCTCCCAAAGTGCTGGGATTCCAGGCGTGAGCCCCCGCACCCAGCCTTCTCTCCTGCTTCTTTGCTGCCTGTGGCTTTCTCTACCCTGCTCCTCCCCTGCCAGCATGGGTTTTGTCCCTATGAACTGGTGCAAGAATGACCGGTCCTTCATCTCTTCCTTGCAGCTCAGAGACTTTCAAGTCTACCATCCGGTCCTTCATCTCTTCCTTGCAGCTCAGAGACTTTCAAGTCTACCGTGCGGTCCTTCATCTCTTCCTTGCAGCTCAGAGACTTTCAAGTCTACCGTGCTTCTTAGGTTTAAGCTGCTTTGGACTCTTATTTCCTAAAATTTATAATTCACATTTATTTTTCAGAAGGATTCCTTTTGGTTCCACAACACTAAAGATGTCAAGAGCTTACAATAATCAGACTTAACAGCCCCTTCCCTTTGTCCTCAGTGCCTCTGCCAACTTCTTTAATTCCTCTGTCTTTCTGGAAGAAGCAGATAAGTCCAATGGGGTCTGGCCTCCAGGTTGGTGTGTGATGAGATAGTTGGCAAAGTGGGACTGCCTGCAGGTCCTCAGTAAATGTTCATTCATTTGCTGAGGGAAGTAATGATTCATCCCTCTAGGCAAACTCCTTCCATGATTTGGAATTTAGGTCTGAAGTTTCCTGGCCATGCGCCTGGGAAGCCACTGAGCTGGCTGTCAGCTGAGTAGGGACTAAGGATGTTCAACTCTGGGTACTGAAAAGCGGCACTAGATTGAAACAGAGTCCTGAGCTGCAAGTTGGGGAGCATGGCAGTGTTGGAGCACCCTAAAAGTCACAGGAAGAATGGGCTTCAAGTGACTCCAATTCAGGATGTTCCTGATTCCCTGATGATCACGATGATCACGATGATGACGATGATGATGGCATGAAGGTGGTGCCCTCCTAGGCCGGGAGGTTAGGGGTAGCCAGTCTGTCTCTGCTTTCTAGCAGAGAGAGCCTCAGGCTGTCAGGCAGGGAGGTTGGCCTTGGGGGGTAGGCATAGAAGGAATAGTGGAGCATAGCACAGCCCTAGGGCACAGGCCTGAGCACAGCCAGTCCTCTCTGTGAACAAGATAATGCAATACCTAAGGACCCACTGTTCCTAATTTGCTCTCTAACCATTCTCTTCTTTGCAGCTCTTACCAGAATTTAAATTATGTGGGTTTAGTTGTTTGTTTACTTATTTCACTTTCTTGTCTACTTGGTCACCTGCCACAGGGCAGGAGCAATGTCTCATCTGCCCCTACTCTATACCCAGAGCCCAGCACAGTGCATGGCTCAGAGGAAATTCACATCAGTGATCATGAGTGAATGAATTTGTAAAGTGAAAGAGTGGATGAAGGACCTCCCAGCCCCTTGCCCTTTGTCATGTCAGCTTGGAATTGGGGATATGAGGTGTCCTCTCACTGGTGCAGTTGAAGGAAGGTGCCGGATACGGTTTAGATTCCTCGATGGTCCCGAGTTCCCTGGGTGGGGAGGTTCTGTGTGCCTATGAGGAGGTAACAGTCAGGCATTCTCCAGGGAGTGATGTGCCCCCACCAGCTTTCACAGGCCTTCTGTAAAACTGGTCCCACCGGGCCTTGAGTCCTTTCCTGCCTTGGGGTGAAGGACACCCAGACAACCACAGGAGTTTGGCCAGCCGGGCTGAACGGCTATAGCACGCCCCACGAGCCCGGAGCACGTTCCACACCTACAGTGGGAGCTGCAGGAACCTCCTGGCCCTGGGAGCTTCAGTGGGGTCGGCAGCCGGGCACACCCGCAGGGGGCCTCAGTGAGAGCTGGACATTGGAATTGCTCTACACAGTTGCTGCCTTGGAAATTCAGACTTGAAATGAGAAATTAATGGAGGATTGAATTGATGTTTCTGTCATGAGCCTGTGATTGTTGTAAAAAGAAGTGTGTCAAATGCTTGGTGAGACCCACGAAGGATTCTTTAAAGAACACTGAGGCAAACCAGACCTTATAGGGAAAAGCAGGCCTCATGGAGACTGAAGTTACAAATGTGGACCAGGGCCAGTGTTTTTTCATGAAGGGGGTGAGCAGAGATTTGAGGAGGCTGCAGGGTGGGAGGAAACTCCTCATTTTTATTAAGGAGTTGACAAGAATAGAATCGCAGCTTGTCTTTGACTTGCATTAAGCAGTAAAATGAAGGGATAGGCTGGAGGGCTGCCAGCAGGGTGGCGGCAGGTGCATGCAGTCCGTATGCCTCTGCTGGAGGGAGTGGCCAGGCCACAGACATGGGACTCCACGTAGCAGTCCTCACACTCCTCATCTGAGGTCCTGAGGAAGGCATTCGTGTCTCGAGACTGTTTCAGAGACCCATATCTTCTCAGGGGAATGCCAAAGCTCAGGTCAGAGAGTCGTTCAGTTTTGAAGAGACTGTCTGGAGCACACACCCTGCCCTAGTAAGTCAATATTTCTGTTCCTCCTGGAGACCTCACATTCCAAAGTGTGGTACTTCGGGCTCTTGTAAATGTTGGAATTCCCAAGAGTCTCTCTGGAGGACAGGTAAGATGTCAGTGGGAACACACATACACACATGCACGTGCGTGTGTGCACACACGGCTAGCATGTCCATGGAAACTGCCTTGGCGTGGAATGAGCAGGGCTGCCTCTCAGTGAGGTATTCCTTCCCCCACAACACAGCACTGGAGCCATCGGTACGTGTAGAAAAGTGTTACTGGGAGGTATCTTAATCAGCCTACAAGTCCTAGTTCCAACATAAGAATGCATCATTCGGTTTTGAGTGGGTTATGAATAACTCGCTGCAACTAAATACAGTGAATATCGTAAACCTAGAATAAGGAGTCTGTTAGATCAATTTGAAACCATTAAAATCATTTCAACCCTTGATTTATATAGAGGGATTTGGCAAGTGGCTTTAAAACCAAAATTAAAAATAGCATGGGAAACAGCAGATGGAGAATATGAGTTGATGCTTTACCCTATAGACCCAGGAGGGCCGCCTGCCCTTCCCAGACAACTGGCCAATGAATTATTGGGTCAACTGAGGACCCCTGCCAAGCGCCTGTTCATGCCTCCCTCATGTGTAGTAAAAAGGCAGGAATGCGCCAGCCCATCTAGTCTTGAGCTTTGGTGCTAAACTTTCTGGCTTAGTGTGGAGTTGGATTTCTAGAAATCACATATTCAAATCATGGGATTTATGAGCCCCATTGCAGATAAACATTGAAGCCATTAAAAAATTGGCAAATACCTAGGATCGTATTTTCAGGGCATGAGAGGATTTTATATATGTTTACTTTTACACCATAAACTCCAGCTGCCTCATTACCTCACTCAAGACAAAAAGGTAACTGAAAAGAAATGCAAAAGGCTTTCAAGGTACTGTTTTCTCTAAAGGGTTTGGGACTTTCCACTTCTTGGAGTTTGTTTTTTTTTTTTTTATACTAGTGACTGATGCATCAGATACTATATTAGGTAAAGAATTATAAGAAGAACATAAAAAATGTGAAACTCTCAGATGAGAGTTCTCTAGTAGAAAATTGTTAGCTAAAAGCAAAAGAAAAAAAAAAAATCACCCATACAAAAGGAGCATGGAGTCATTCCTGGAACCCAAGGCCAACTCTCGCCAGGAGATTTTGGGTCAGAAGCTTGCATATCCTGCCCTTCCGCCCTGGACTGTCTGGAAGACGCTGCTGGGTGGCAGTGGCAGAGTGGGCCTGGCCATGCCACTTGCACCTCCACGTGGACATTCAGCTGGTGACAGGAACAGGGAAGGTTCCAACAGACCTGCTATCACAAAACAACTTACAGAGGGAGTCCCCAAGTGATAGTCCTGTTTAGTCATTGAGACGTAACTCAGAAGAGAGTGAAAAGGCTGTGGTAAAATACAATTTGCTTAACATTGGAAAGGGTTCTGTCATCTGGTAAGTTTTACTTGCGTGATGAGGTTTGAATCAGTGAACACCAGAAGCCAGCCTTGTCCAGGGTCCCTTAGGTGTAACTGTGTGATAATAGGGAGGCTCCAGGCAGGCTGGCAGAGGCTGGATGAGGGTGAAAAGCTAGATTAAGATTCACCTGTGAGCCACTGCTCACCTGTGTGTGGAGGAGGGCTGCAGTAGCTCACCTGTGTGTGGGGGGAGGGCTGCACTAGCTCACCTGTGTGTGGGGGGAGGGCTGCAGTAGCTCACCTGTGTGTGGGGGGAGGGCTGCAGTAGGTCACCTGTGTGTGGGGGGAGGGCTGCACTAACTCACCTGTGTGTGGGGGGAGGGCTGCACTAACTCACCTGTGTGTGGGGGGAGGGCTGCACTAGCTCACCTGTGTGTGGGGGGAGGGCTGTACTAGCTCACCTGTGTGTGGGGGGGAGGAGGGCTGCACTAGCTCACCTGTGTGTGGGGGGAGGGCTGCACCAGCTCACCTGTGTGTGGGGGGAGGGCTATACTAGCTCAACTGTGTGTGTGGGGAGGGCTGCACTAGCTCACTGTGTGGGGGGGAGGAGGGCTGCAGTAGCTCACCTGTGTGTGGGGGGAGGGCTGCACTAGCTCACCTATGTGTGGGGGGAGGGCTGTACTAGCTCACCTGTGTGTGGGGGGAGGGCTGTACTAGCTCACCTGTGTGTGGGGGGAGGGCTGTACTAGCTCACCTCTGTGTGGGGGGAGGGCTGCAATAGCTCACCTGTGTGTGGGGGGAGGGCTGCAATCGCTCACCTATGTGTGGGGGGAGGGCTGCACTAGCTCACCTGTGTGTGGGGGGAGGGCTGTACTAGCTCACCTGTGTGTGGGGGGAAGGAGGGCTGCACTAGCTCACCTGTGTGTGGGGGGAGGGCTGCAATCGCTCACCTGTGTGTGGGGGGAGGGCTGTACTAGCTCACCTGTGTGTGGGGGGAGGGCTGTACTAGCTCTCCTATGTGTGAGGGGAGGGCTGCACTGGCTCACCTGTGTGTGGGGGGAGGGCTGCACTAGCTCACCTGTATGGGGGGAGGGCAGCACTAGCTCACCTTTATGGGGGGAGGGCAGCACTGGCTCACCTGTAGAATGAAGGTTGTACTAGCTCACCTGTCAGGGGAGAGGAGGCCTGTGCTGAGGCCCGGCTGATCAGAAAGGGGAGAAAAGAGGATCACTCTGATTGCCATCATCTCAAAACCTTTAATACTGTCACGATCTGAAAGGAAGAGCTAAGGTGCTTGTCCAGTAGCCCAATCTCCAAGTCCATCTTTGATCTGAAAGTTGAGATCAAGGATGAGAAACACCTTTTTGCCCCATCGGGATTGCCCATCCAGGGAACTCCCTCCATTTCCCACTGACTCACTTAAGGTGGTATCTCCTTCTCTGATGAAACACTCAATGGGGTCACCCACTTGCCTGAATAGGTCCTGAGGAAAGCCTCTTCCCGGCATTCCTCCTTGCTGAGCATAAGTGTGTCTCACAGGGCGAAGGGGAAAGGAAGTGGACTTCCTCTGCCGACGCCCCTCAGTTGAAGTCACAAGTGATATCAGTGGTGCGGGTGAGGGTTTGGCATCCCGCCAGATGCACCTGCCAGTCCTGCCTCCTCACATAGCCCTCCCTTTGATCACCATGATGTGTGTCCCATGAGGGAGCCACCGTTTGCACCGACACCTCCTCCTCCCCTCCGTGGTGGCCCACTCCTGCCCACCTCTCTGGGTTCCCTGCCAGCATTTTCTCCAGGCACATGCTCCACATGTCCAGGCAGAAGGCAGAGCTGCTGCCCAGGCCCCAGAGTTTCTCATGCATGCCACAGGCCTGCTCCTTCCTGATTCCTCACTTCACATGGAATCCAGATTCTCGGAATGTTCTCCTGACGCTGGAGGTCCAGGACTTTGCTTGGCATTGGGCACTTTATGGGCACTTTTTTTTTTTGAGCCGGTCTTACTCTGTGGCCCAGGCTGGAGTGCAGTGGTATGATCTCAGCTCACTGCAACCTCCATCTCCCAGGTTTAAGTGATTTTCCTGCCTCCGCCTCCTAAGTAGCTGGGAATACAGGTGCCTGCCACCACGCCTGGCTGATTTTTGTATTTTTAATAGAGACGGGGTTTCACCATGTTGGCCAGGATGGTCTCGATCTCCTGACCTTGTGATCCACCCACCTCGGCCTCCCAAAGTGCTGGGATTAGAGGCGTGAGCGACCGTGCCTGGCCTAGTGAGCACTATTTAAAGGCTCCTTGACCATAGAACATACAGCACCAAGGGTGAACCCTGGTCTCAACTGTGGACTCTGGTGATGATGATGCGGGCAGACTCGGCGATTGTAACCAGCATACAGGTTGGTTCCAACCTGTACATCCTGGTGCAGGATGTCGATGGTGAGGGATTTCAGGGGTGGGAGAGATAGGGGTATATTGGAAATCTCTGGACCTTACACTCGATTTTGCTGTGCACCAAAAACTGCTCTAAAAATTAGTCTTTTTTTTAAAAAAAAGCCTTATTGAATGTTTTGAATGAATAGTTTCTAGAGTTGGAAGGATTCTCAACAGATGATATTTTAATACCTATTGTAGTTGGCAATGTTTTAGGTAACTTTTCTTTGCCTTGTGTTTTATTGTTGCAGGGTGTGAAGAAGTTTGATGTGCCGTGCGGAGGAAGAGACTGCAGTGGGGGCTGCCAGTGCTACCCTGAGAAAGGTGGACGTGTAAGTCACAGCATTGCAATAAATAATATTATCTTCCTCATACAGTCATGCCTCGCTTAACGACGGGGATACCTTCTGGGACACGTGTGGCTGGGCAATTTCATCATTGCTTGAACACACTAGAGAGTCCTCACACAAACCTAGATGACGGGGCCTACTACACACCCAGGCTATGTGATAGAGCCTGTCGCTCCTCGCTCCTAGGCTACAAACCTATACGTAGGCAGTTGCAACACAGTAGTATTTGTATATCTAAATATAGAAAAGGTACAGTAAAAAGATTGAAAATGGGACTCCTGTATAGGGCACTTACCACAAACAGAGCTTGCGGGACTTGGAAGTTGTTGTTTCTGCATCAGGGAGTGAGGGGTGCATGGGTGTGAAGGCCTGGGACATGACTGTGCAGCACTGTAGATCCATAAACACTGGGGCTTAGGTGGCCCCAAACTTACGTTTTCAATATTTTTCTTTCTTCACTAATAAATTAACCTTAGTTTACTATAACTTTTTTACTTTACAAACTGTTAAACTTTTTAAACTTTTTGACTCTTTTTGTAGTAACACTTACCTTAAAACACACATTGTACAGCTGTACAAACATTTTCTTTTTCTATGTTCTTATTCGATTTTTTTCTATTAAATTTTTTTTTTTACTTTTTAAACTTTTTTGTTAAAAACAAAGAAACAGAGATGGGAGCGTAGGCATACCCAGGCTCAGGATGATCTATATCACTGTCTTCCACCTCCACATCTTGTCCCACCAGAAGGTCTTCGGGGCAGTAACACGCATGGAGCCGTCATCCCCTCTGGGAACAATGCCTTCTTCTGGATTCTTCCTGAAGCACCTGCCTGAGGCTATTTTACAGTTAACATATGTACACATATAAATAGGAGTACACTCCAAAATAATGATAAAAAGTAAAGTATAATAAATGCAGAAACCAGTGACGCAGTTGCTTATCACCAAGTGTCATACACTGCATGTAACTGCATGTCCACACTTTGATGCAACCAGCAACACAGTAGGTTTGTCCCCGCCAGGACCACCACAAACATGTGGGTCATGCGCTGGGCAGATCCGGTGTCATCTTAGTCCACCACTGTCTTCAGTGCAGTCTGTTGTTGACCAAAAAGTCGTGATGCGGTGCCTGATTGTACTTCCATTTGAAATGAGAGTGTCTTAAATTGCCTGATTAAGTTATTGCACACTTTGCTAAGAAATTTAATACAATTGTATTCTCTTCCACTAGAACAAACAATAATATAATGCAAAATCAGGTCAATGTGTACCACTTTCCTACAAAATTGAGAGCAATTTTAATTTTCATAAGCATCTTTTCTTTCGTTCATTGTTCATTATAAGTACATATGTGTGTTTGCATGTGTGTATATATGTACATATATAAAGCAATGATGTTTGATACTTATACATAAGCAGAAATGTCATGAAAATATTCTGTAAGGAAAAACATAGTTGCATTTATACTGCAATGTAGTTATACAAACTAGAGAGCACTGGCAATTGTATCATTGCTAACAATTCTCACTTTGAAAATACTCATTCCCTGAATGTCTTTTATGTGGTCCATCTGATAGATAAGTAAGAGGAAGAAAGGGTACCCCAATTATCACCATTACACCTGGCAGAATTTGAAATATTGCCCTGATACTGGATTTAATGTGTTTAATCAAAGTGATGGATCTCTGATTCTGTTGCCTTTAAAACTGATGCCTTTAAAACTGAGTCTTGGTGTTACTTGGTTTAAAAGTTATTATTTATATGTGCACGTTGAAGTCCATCTTGCATGTGTGAAGGTGTGGGGAGTAGTATTTTGTGTTATGACACAGCATCCTTGCCTTTATTCCCTGGACTCATGCATCTACCCTAGGACACGTGCTTGTCTACACCTTCGTTTGGCAAATGCCAGGTTGTCAAGGCAACTGGAAACTCTTGCCTGCATTGCCCTGATGTTGCTGGAATCAGAAATTATAACAGCCCTTGGGTATTCAAATGAGTTTCCCCAAGTTGAATCCTGAAGTCTGTTTCTACCGTAGCCATTCCCCATCCCTGCCTGCCAGGGAGAACGACCCTCTGCTGGAGCTTGGCCTCCGGGGCTGGGGTGCGATGCCGCTGCCTCCTCTCCTCTGTCCCCTCCACAAAATCAAATGGGCACAGTTCATGATAGGGAACCTCTTTATAAATACTGTCATCCTATTTCCTGACCTTTGACTGATCATTATTTCAAAAATCACAACGGAGGAGGCTTCCTGCGCTTTTGATCAAAGCTCCCATCTCTCCACCTGCTGCGTTCATCATTAGTTGCAATTCTCAAAACAGTTATTTTGTTTTGGTTAAGCATTCCTCTGCCTGCAGTGGGGACTTTATGGTTTAGAAATTGCTGGTTGAAGATCATTTATCAGCACTTAACAAAGCTAAATAATTCTTAAGTTATGGAAGCCATTTCACGAGATGCAAAACTCCCCCGGGTCTCATGCTATGGATTTTCCCAACGACGCTTCCGTCGCAGTGATGAGAATGCCTGACTGCAAACTCTCCACCCCGCAGCCCTTGACTGGCTCAGCCTTATATGGGCATGGATAGAATTGGTGGTATACACGTATCTGTGAGACTGGCTGTGTGGGATGGAGTTACTATCTAGAGGGACTCTGCATTCTTCTCCATGTCATCAGACAAACAGAACCCAAACAAACTGAGTAGAGGTGACTGGGCCAGTTCCTTTTCACTTTCTATGATTATTTAATGCAGAATCAACATAGTAACATTTTTCATAATGCCTTTAGGAGAATTTTATTCTTCAGTAAACATAGCTAGTTCAGATTATTTCGATATATAATGGCATCTGCACAGCAGTGCACTGTTAACGATGCCAGAGGTCTTTTCAATGAGGTTATTAGGAGGGGATTTCTAAGGATCCCCAAGACTCTGTGATTTCGTGAATTCACAGCACAGGCATTGAGACCTTTTTATTTCCCAGCGTCCCTAATGAAGGAAACACCTTGAGTCTCTTTCTATACTTTGCCAAGTAAAATGAAAAATCGACACCTTCTGGTTAATCTGATTAACATGAGTAATCCAAAACCCCGTGTGGGCTTGGCTTTCCTCTAGTTATTCAGATGGGTTATCAACACTGATCCAATTAAGCTGTGATTGGCAGCTGTCTGAAGGGTTGTACAAAAGACAGAGGCAAAGGATACCCACCCCCCACCCCGGGGCCTGGACTGTGGGATCCACTGTGCATGTGCAGCACTCGTGTGGCCTGAAGTCTGGCTGTACCTGTACCTCTGGGTGCTGCATGATGCTTGACACTGTCATTTCACCTGGGCTGAGGCCCGTGCTGCCAAGGGACCACACAGAGCCAGTCACTGGGGTGTGTTAACAATCAGCACACAAGGCTGCCCTGTTAATTCAGGTGAGACCCTGAACATTTACTGATAAAGTGATAGAAATAGCTGATGATAAAAGGTAAGAAAGAGATCAGTGATGCCATTTACCATTTTCTTATTCCTGGAGATATTCTCCTGTATGTTACAGGAGACATTTACTCTCAGTACTGTTGCATCTATTGTATTAAAACATTTTCAAGATAGAGTTTCTATTTCAATACTACAAATCCAATGCATGTGGCTTAACTATTTATTAATTAACAGATTTTCCCAAATGTGTTCTTGCAGAAGCATTGCTCTGTCTGCCCTACTTTTGGACTGATAGTATTTTTTTAAAGTAAGGTAATACATAAAAATAGCAGCTGGACAGAGCTTGCTGTCAAAAGGGCTGTGTGCATAGTTTGTTCTTTCCCACAGCTTCCCCTGGGGTGGCTCCCGTCTCTTTTCCCTGTGGTGCTACTGTAACAGCCCTGGAAATGCCTGGCTGCAGACTCACCGCACCCCAGCACTTGGCTAGCTCAGCCTTTTATGGGCATGGTACCCCAGTTCATCTGCGCGTCACCATGGTGACAGCCAACATCGGAAGTTGTACGTCACTGGATAACTTTTGGACACTAAGCAGAAATCACAAGCATACTGTGGATTCCAGTTCCAAATGGATTCTCATGTGACCAATGAATGAGCTTTGGGTCAAATTTGTAGAGCTTTGTTCTCCATCCTTGGGCGGTGAGCGGTAGACTCTCCTAGCAGGGAGAGAATTGCTTCTCCCAGACAGAACCACCCAGTCCCGTAGATAATTCCAGCAAGCCGCAGAGTTAAGGCATGAAGAGGCAAGGCGGGAGCTGTAGCCCGGCTGCTGGCCAAGGCCCACTTCCCCTCCCTGGGCAGAGCTGGGAGGAGCTGAGCCAGGAGCCAGCCCATGTCCTGTAGTTCACATCTGAGCACACTGACTTCAGGAGGGAAATGGCCTCTGCAAATCTCACACCCAGACTGTGGCAGAGTCCAAAACAAAACTCAAGTCTGGGGACTTAGACAAATTCTTTTTCCAGCATAATCATCTTTTGTGTCCGTACTCCTCTTCCCATATGTCAGCCTAGAAGAGTGAGGCTCTCCGGGGCGCAGGGAAGAACATAGGCAGCATGAGAAGAGAGTTTCCCCTCGTTATTGAAGAGTTATGCTTCCCTAGTTAACTCTCTAACCACCTCTTCAGTTGTTTTGTGAATTAAGAAATAACTTTAACAAATGATTCAGGGCTTTATTGTTATTTGAGGGTCTGTGTTTCAAATAATCTCTAGTAAGTATATTGGAATAATTATAAATTCTAAGTTCTGATTCATTGATACTGCATGTTCTCAGATTCACCCCTCCACTGAATACCAGGCAATCATCAGCACCAGACAAGCCCGCCCGCCCCTAGCACCTTTCACTGCAGCCCTCAAGCAACTCTCCTGCCTCAGGCCCTCAAGTAGCTGGAACTATAGGCATGCACCACCACACCCGGCTAATTTTTGTATTTTTTTGGTAGAGATGGGATTTTGCCATATTGCCCAGTCTGGTCTTGAACTCCTAAGCTCAGGCAGTCTGCCCACCTCAGCCTCTCAAACTGCTGGGATGACAGGTGTGAGCCACCACACCCAGCCTTCTTTTTCTATTCTCTTTTCAGTTTTCTTTCTTTATACACCATGGAGATGGAAGGCAGTTGAATGAGAAGCATCAAAGTGAGTTTCAGTTACAGAATTTCTGTCAGAGTTATCAGCACCACGCAATGTAAACGTTAATAGTATAGAAAGCAGTAGAGGGGCAGATAGGAAATCGGAGTCAACAAATAAGACAACTTTGCTTTGCTTGTTAACTCACCTAGCAGATTGTGAAAGTCTTGGATTTTTCCAAGTAAGGTCAATTTTAGTTCATTATTTCAATAACTTAGCCAGGTTCCTGTTCCCCCCAAACATCTGATTTTTGACCACAAACTCTGATCAGATAGGTTGTTTCAAATTTTTTAATGACATCAACCTTCACAGGGCACCTCCCATGTCCTAACGCACTTGGGTATTCCAAAAACTGGTAAATACGAAGACTGGTTGGATAACTCCGTGTTGGGAATTAGTGAGATGGTCAAATGGCCCTGCCACACGACAATAGGGAAAAGAGAACCCACGTCATCAGCCCCTGAACGAGTGAGTGGACTCCCCTGCATCACTCAGCATGCATCCAGGCAGTACCCACAGTGCCCCCTGTGGCCTGGCAGCTACAGCTGAGAGCCTGGAGACTATGCTTCTAGAAGGTTGCAGTTGACAAGCTCGCTCAAGTAAGCAGTGGCTGAGTGCTTAGGGCAACAAGTTGTGTTTAGCGACTGCATTTTTTCATGTAGCTAAGAGTTTCCCACAGTCTGTGGGTCCCTGGACTTGGGTCAAATAATCCTTAGCCTCACCAGATTTCTTAAATTCAACAATATAAATCAAAGTAAAAGAAACCAGAGAGAAACTGAGCAAAAATAGCCGCCAGGAGAAGAGGGAACGAGTGCTTGGAGCAGGATGGAGGCAGATAATGAGAAGGCAAGAAAATTCCTTGTCTCTGGGTCTTGCTGTCAGCTCAGAGGGGTCATCTTGAGATGAAAAAGAAGAGCCCCCAGGGTCGGGGAAGGAAAGGAGAGGGTGCCCCACGCAGATACGAAGCAAAGCCATTGGCAAGATATTCTCTCTGAGAGCAGCGGTCTTGCCAAGGGCATCTTCTATTGTGTATTGCCAATCATAAGCCCTACCCTTCCATATAGATAGCCAAATCTTCCCCAAGGAGAAGTTCCCCAAAACTAAATCTTCCCCAAGGAGAGAATTGCGATGCCCGGGCAGCATGGGCGCTTTCGTGTGGGGGTTTCCGTGGCTAGAGGGATTCTGAAATTTTTGTATTTTTAGTAGAGATGGGGTTTCGCCATGTTGGCCAGGCTGGTCTCGAACTTCTGACCTCAGGTGAGCCACCCGCCTCGGCCTCCCAAAGTGCTGAGATTACAGGCGTGAGCCACCGCACCCGGCCTCTGTCTTAGTTCTTTGAAGATGTGTGCATGTGTGGAATGAAAACATCAGTGCTGCTGTGTCGGACCTCTTTGCACACCAACTGCAATTTTTCCACACAGTTACTTTTTAACGGTGTGTCCAGCATACTTAGCAAAAGAAATCTCCAGCATTTTACACGCTGCACAGAAAAGGCAAGGAATTAGTCAGAAACAGCAGAAACGCCACCTGGCTTCCAGGCTTTTATAGCCCTGTCTACACATAGCTGTCACCCACTTTCAAAACCATGCAGTTATTTTTAGTGTGGCTTTGGAGCGAAGGTGGACTGGCTCATCCAGCACTGCAGGGGCTGCGGCAACTGGGTCCCGTGATTATTTTCTGTGGGTGAGCTCCAAACTGGCCCATTATCTGTCAAATCCTCAATGGTGTTATAATGGTTCTTTTGACATAAAATATTTATCATATGGGGTGGGATGGCGAGTGCAGGAGGGGCCAGAAATTCATAATTGCTTCTCTCTTTGTCAGCTGCATAATTAACTCAATTCTACAGCAGTTTATTAAAAGTCCCACTCAAGAGAATGGTTAAATCTCGCTGGAAAGAAAGAGCCACATTATGTTCTGAAGCTCCAAGTTTCAGAAAATATTCTTTTTGTAAGTATATGAGCCCAATAGGTCACCCATCTTGGTCTTACTTTCATGAAACCCTGACTTTATATTGTATTTTCTTTTCTTCTAGGATTTACTATCTAGAATAGTCTTACACATTTACTACGAGTTTCCTGTCTCTCCACTCTCCCCAGATCCTCTCTCTACCCCTGGCTCCAGACTCACGGAGATTGGATGTTCAGTATGGTAACTGCTAGGCACATGCAGCTATTTCAGTTTCAGTTTTAATTAATTAAAATGAAATAAAATTTAAAATTCACTTCTTCCATTCACTAGCCACACCTCAAGTACTCGCATAGCCACAGCTCCAGAAGATGGCTGCTCTGTTTACTTCTGTATTCCTGGGGCCTACGCGGGGCCTGACACATGATGGATATATACTAAATATTTGTTGAATGAATACATATTGTTTTTAAATTTTAGTAGCCAACTGTGGCTATGCATAATCCACTGCCTGTGTTAGGGGCCAAGTTTCCTGTTTTTCAAGGCATTTTCTCTCTTGTTTTTTTTTTGAGATGGAGTTTTGCTCTTGTTGCCTGGGCTGGACTGCAGTGGCGCCATCTCGGGTCACTGCAACCTCCACCTCCTGGGTTCAAGTCATTCTCCTGCCTCAGCCTCCCGAGTAGCTGGGATTACAGGCATGTGCCACCACGCCCTGCTAATTTTGTATCTTTAGTAGAGATGGGGTTTCTCCATGTTGGCCAGGATGGTCTCGAACTCCTGACCTCAGGTGATTCACCTGCCTCGGCCTCCCAAAGTGCTGGGATTACAGGGGTGAGCCACCGTTCCCGGCCTGGCATTTTCTTTAATTAGAACTAGATTCTCATTGAATGGAGCACCAAAGTATGAACCTTGAGACTTTGTCACAAAGGGCTCTGTGACCTTGGGTAGGACACATGACTTCTTTAAATGAGTCTCCTGAGGGCTTCGCACCTTGCTCAAATGGGCTTTCCAGAGCTTTGCACACTCCTCCCCCTACCCTTCTCTCTGCACCTGCCCTTTCTCCACGCAATGCCCTTAGCTCTCCAAGAGTCACCCTGGCCCCCTTGCAGCCCCTGCTGCTGGGGCATCCTCCCTGGTTCATTGACTCTTTCCTTCTCTTAGACCAGTGTCTTACGTGCAGTAGCTGATAGAAAATACATATTTGAGTGTTGAAGGAATGTAAAACTCCATTGCCAAAACGAAGCTAGGGCCTTTCTTAGGATGGAGGACATGAAAGAAAATGCCACTTCCAAAGCTCAACACTCCATCGGATTGACAGGTTAGGTGGGATCAGATAATAATAGCTATTTCATGTCTTGAATAAAAACCTCACACAGACTCCAAAGAACTGTTGATAAACTAGAGTAAAAGGAATTCACAGTTCCATTCTTCTTATAAACCAAACTAAAATGCTGACTTTCGAAATCCTTTTTTGCGACCTCCTGATGGAAAGTTTTGACAAGTGTAGCACTGAAGCATTTCCCCCTCTGTTAGAGAAGAAATGGCAATCTTCAAAGACCATTGTTTTGTTTTATTCGCTTCCAATTCATTCTTAGTAAACAACTGCAGGATTTCTAAAAAGACCAGACCATAGTAGTTACCAGACATGAGATGCTTTCTAAAAGCTACTTTGAATAGAAATGTTTTCTCTGATTCTGTCTTCCCTCATGCAGCAGGAAGAATGCCTAAAGCTATGGCACCTTCATATAGGAACAGCGTCCACAGTCAGTCTTCCCAGTTGGGTTTATCTCAGCCGTCCTTTAGAGGTGGTCTACACAAGAGTCTAAATGTGCCTGCCTGTGAGCGGTCTTCTACTAGACTACTTCGATAATAAAGAGAAAACTACTAGATTGTTTTGCAAGGTTTTGAAATTACTGTTGTTTTCTTCTGGAGACAGTAAAATAATAGCCAAGGGGAGAAAATTGCAGAAATGATCAAACCAAGCAACCGTATGCACATTTTCCTCACTGAGGGGCCTTTGAATTTGCCACCTAAATGCTGCACGCAGTGGGTACCCCAGGAATGAGGAAATGGGGTCCCTTCGTCTCTGCTTTATTTTGTCCATCATTAAATCAGAATGACATGGTTAGTGTCCTTCATCCTCGAAGGGTGAAGATGGCTGCGTACTACATTGTCTGTTACTATCATTGACATTAGGGTAAACATATAATAAATGTATTTTTAAATGAAACAGTCATTTCAAAATGTCCTTAGGAAGCTGGTCAACCTGAGGCCCTGAGCTGCCTGCAGTTCTGAGCCCTCTGGCATCTCACCCAAATGAGTTCATTGTGGTGTAGACAACTGAAGTGCTCAAGGTGTCAGAGGTCCGACTCACCTGGGAAGCACAAAGCAGGCTTCCAAAGGCCATATGTCCCCACTGATTAGAAAGATGAAAACACCCCTGTCCTTTTCCTCTCTCTGTCCAGCCTAGAGGTTTGCATTCTAGGAGAATGGCAGCAGCCAGATACCTCCTAGGAACCCGATGCGAGCCCCGTATCGATGGCAGCTTCCTGCGAAGCCACTGTGAGCGCGTGAAAAATCCCCACCCTAGGAACAGAAGTTTTTGTATCTAAAACACTGTTAGGGTGAATAACTCTTAGAGGTTTGGAACCAGAAATAAAGAAAAAGAAAAAGAACAAAATAAAATGGAAGTAATTAATGCTGGGTAAATAATATCTTTGGCCTAACAAGTTCTTGGCTCCATTGTCAGCATCCGTGTTTTCTATTAAATTGTTGTCTTTGTGAGGCATTATTACAGTTCTTCCGTCTTAAAGTCTGTTTTGAATAAAGAAACCGAAGGTTGGATGAATTCTATAGTAAGGTTGATCTCTCTCTAAAGAAAATTAAAGTTCTGGCATGTCTTAGCTCTGCATGGCAATAATTACTTTTAAGAAAATGCACTTTAGGTGGTGATTATGGCATTGTAAAAGTCTTATGAAAATAAGAGATGTATGTCAAGAGAACCTTACTATCAAAATCAGTTTTGTGCATTGCACCCATGCTTAGCATCTGTCAACAAAACCAGCCTTTCTTAGGTTTGGTGAAAGGAATATTGCCGTGGCCTTTGAGGACTGATGAGTTTCCACTAATTTAGAGCAAAATTAACAGGATCCTATGAGCCTGGAGGAAGCAGTTTGCTTTTGTTTGTGTTGCTTTTAGCATACTACTCATTTCAACCCCGCTTAGAGAAGTGGCAGATCTTATACCCTCAGGCAGCTGGGATATGCCAGACACAGAGGGCAAGATCCATAAATCTTTAACACATTTTACTGTACATGTTCACAGCCCCAACCAGCCGTACCATTGCAACCTAAAAGAAAGAGAGGATTGAATAAGCAGTCCAGAAAATTCAAGCAAAACTCTGAAACAGGAAGCCAGGCTTCCTGCACTTGAAGGCCTTGGGGTAAATTCCTCATCATTTAACACCTGAAATTTTACAAATATTTGGACTTCTCTTCGAAGAATGGTAGAATTATTGGTCTAGAACATTGACTAGTCTTCTCCCAGCCCCGTATTCAGGAAGGACAGAAGAATGCATTGGAGACGGATGAATATCCACTCTGTTCTAAGGACTCCAGGGAGAGAAATTGGATAGACTTTACTGGTAACTTAAGGAAAGACAAAAAGACGTAGGTTTATATATATATATCCAGAGTAAAATTCACAAAGACCTCAAGTCATTAAAAGTATTACATACTATTGCAAAAGAAAATAATCCAACTCCCAAAAGTTGAACTAAAAAAGTTCCTCTTCTTCAAAATAAGGTTTTACTTAGAGACTTTCAGTCCCACTTAAAACTTCAAAGCAATAAGCTTCATTTCACAGCTTCACTAAATGAAACCTAATGGTAGACATGCCTTTGACTAGACATAAAGTAAGCATTCTTTCTAGAGAAAATAAATAGAAAGAGAGGAGGTTTCTTTCTATTTCCTTATCAGCTTCACCTCTTTCTTAGAAATGATCGCTCGTCTGGACAGCATTTGTCGTGAGTTTGTTTTCATTTTAAAGCATGAAGGGGAGAGATGACCAGGGAGTGATACCCATCTGCTCATCTTCAAGGATTGTGTAGGAGTTGAGCTGTAGAGGTTCCACTGCAGAAAGCCAGTATTGTCAAGAAGCATCCTGAGAACATGTAGTTAATCTCTACAAATGATAGAATAGTTACATTAGTGCCATAATGTGTTGTATTTAAGCTATTTTTCTAATTCACAATCAACTAAGGCCAAAGAAAAGGGGGGTTGAGCTAAATAATAGCATTAGGATGTTTAATGTGAAATCCAAGAAGACTAAAATAATACAATTAGGCCAGGCGCAGTGGCTCACACCTGTAATCCCAGCACTTTGAGAGGCTGAGGTGGGCGGATCACGAGGTCAAGAGATGGAGACCATCCTGGCCAACATGGTGAAACCAGGTCTCTACTAAAAATACAAAAAAATTTAGCTGGGTGTGTTGGCACGCCACCTGCAGTCCCAGCTACTTGAGAGGTTGAGGCAGGAGAATCACTTGAACTCGGGAGTTGGAGGTTGCAGTGAGCCGAGATCATGCCACTGCACTCCAGCTTGGTAACAGAGCGAGACTCTGTCTCAATAAATAAATAAATAATGCAATTAGAGTTACAGCATGGCTATTCAGGTTGACCATTCCTAATCCAACAATCCAAAATCTGAAGGGCTCCAAAATCAGAACCCTTTTGAGCACCGGCCTCACACTCAAAGGTCATCTCGAGATGTTGGAGCATTTTGGATTTCAGATTTTTCAGTTTAGGGTTGCTCAACCAGTAAGTATATGCAGATATTTCAAAATTCAAAAAACTCCCAAATCCAAAACACTTCTGGTCCCAAGCGTGTCAGATAAGGAGCACTCACCTTCTGATGAGTTTCAATCATTGTGAGACCTTTCAAATCTAACACCATTAATAGAGAGCACTATTTAACACTATGGATAAATGGTTCTTCCAAATAGAATGCCCATCAGTAGCACTCAGCAGGTGGCACCGTGGCATAGGCTATGGTTAATAAAACTGCAGTGCAGGAAAATTTTAGCTTTGACACATGCCTACTTCTCTTCAGCAATCCCACCCTTCCCGCCTCACCTTACAAATACACAGTAACTCAGATACCTCAATGATACTCGAATGACTCCAGCCAGCCTCACCCCAAAGCTCCCCATCGCACGGATGAGGCTTCTCTCCCATCATCCACCCACAAGCCCCTTGTCCAACCCCACTTTCTTCAATTCATTGATCGCAGCACAGCATAGGGAAGAACATGATTTATTGAATCTTTTCCATCCTAAAGTATTAATTATCAATAGCTGCAATATACCCTGACTTCATAGGAAAACCTGCACCTCATTTTAATCACCTTGTTCTGAGCGTCTCACTTTCCTTCTTAGGTCTTGACCTTAAGATTTCAACTTTACTTTCTAGCGGCTGCCTGATCAACGTGGAGTGAAGTGAAATGATTTCCCCCTGGATTTGGAAGCTGTGCTTCTAAAACTCTGTCCTAAAATCACATCACTCTCTTTTACCAACCACATTATTGCATTGCATTGGCTCAGTAGTAATGTATTTCTACCAAAAGCAAAAAAAAAAAAAGGGTTTTTTTTTCTTTTGACACGTGTTTTGTTTTGTTTTTTGAGACAAAGTCTCATTTTGTCGCCCAGGCTGGAGTGCAATGTAGCGATCTCGACTTAATGCAACCTCTGTCTCCTGGGTTCAAGCAATTCTCCTGCCTCAGCCTCCGGAGTATCTGGGAGCCTGCCACCATGCCTGGCTAATTTTTTGTGTTTTTAGTAGAAACGGGGTTTCACTGTGTTGGCCAGGCTGGTCTCGAACTCCTGACCTCGTTATCCGCCCACCTTGGCCTCCCAAAGTGCTGGGATTACAGGCATGAGCCACCGCACAGCTTTGTATTTGTTTGTTTGTTTGTTTGTTTGTTTTCTGCTTTTTCACTCTTGGATTTCCACTTATGCACTTAATTTTTGAACTTGACTTAGGATTTTGTTTTGATTCCTGTTAAATTGTGGAAAGGTGCAGCTAAAGTTGCTGATGTGGAGATGGGGAAATTGAAGGTGTTCTTCTGCCCTTGATTTTTCTGTCTCTCTCCTACTTGTCTAATACTGATCTAATTCAGACATAGACAGTCCATGAAGATGGCTATTGACCAAAAAGGAGATTTCTAAATGTTAATTCCTACTAGTATTTTTGGGACTTTATTTTGAGGATAGCATGGATGAAAAGGGATAGCTATGCAGCCATCTGCATACCCTCAAGTCGAATAATCAGACTGAGGAAGTCAACAAAAAGAACTTTGTGGATGGAAATGAACTCCTTAATTCCAGAAGATTAAAAAGACTTCTTTGGTAGATGGAAATAAAGTTTAACAAAAAGGGTGCCCTTCAAAAATGTCAGTTATCTTGGAAGGAAAGATGAGTAATGGAAATCCCGGCTGATCACAAAGATGAATAAGATGCATCCTTTAAAACTGGCATTTATGGAGGACAAGGGTTCTTCACCAGCACCCCGTATCCTTTCCTAGCAGCCGCTGACATAGTGAGAGAAGCCTCTGGAATTATCTTATTGCATAGAATTCATTATTAATTATTCCTACAGTGAAGATACATATGATACAATAAAGAAGCTCAGGATCTTAAAGTGTACATAGTGTGCGTCGTGTGTATGTGTGCATGTACCTAGACCTATTTACATTTATGTTCTGAAATTGTATACATCTTATATTTACCAAGTATTTATCTATTTTCTGTATGCGTGTATTTCCAGGGGAATAACAATGTACTATCCTAGAAAATCTTTTCAACCTCTAGTGCTCAATATAGGATTTTAGTTATTTTTAGCACTTAATCTTATCTGAGAACTTAAAAATGAAACCCAGTGTGTATTTTTTAATGTCCTGCAACTTTATTAGAAGACACTGTTGCTTTTTAAAATTTATCGTGTTTTTATATCAAGCCTGTGCCAGATGTTCCTAAGTGCTTTGAACAATCGCTGGTTTTGAAACCATCAGGCGCTCTCCACATAGCTCTGCTGTGAGCATCGTTACTCCCTGCTCTCTGAGCATAGTGTAGGGTGGGCGGCGGCACGTCTGGGATATGAGAAAGCCTGGGAGCCTGGGCACTGCAAAGACTGTTCTGCCTGGGGTCTGACGTTGGCTGTGCTGGGAGCTCATTGTCTTTCCGTCTCCCCCAGTTCTTATCCTACTGATCTCTGTATGCTGTTGGCCTTGAGACAATAAGAACTCCAGAAATGAACAGACCGGGAATTGGCTCATGGATGGGAAAGGAGGCAGGAGTGGGTGGACAAGGCCGGAACCACATTTGCACCCTGAGGGGCTGGGAGATTCCGCTCACCTCTCTCTCTCTCTCTCTCTGTAAGAATGCTACATCCCACTCAGGGGGTTTCCAATTGTCCTTACTCTAGTTGGCAGGAACTTAAAACATAACTGAAGCATGAACAACTGGGTATTTTGATGAATGATTGACAACATCCCATTGTCTTCAGAGCCCAGCACACCGGGCCCGTCATTCCACTGTCGAGGTGGTTCCTTGAGAGAGGGGGCAGAGGACCTTGTGCGAGGGTGGGATCAAGCACAAAGAGAAAACTTTCCCAAAACCCTTCAACAGACTTTTTTGTTTAAAAAAATAATAATGTTTCTGTCTCTGAACACCAAGCCAGTTGACCCATTTTTCCTTCATGTGATTTGTGAGCTATTTCAGAATCTCATAAGCCTCTCTGACAGGTCAGGAATGGGGAAATGAGAAGTGTCATCCTGTAGGGTTTCTCTTCCCTGGAATTTGTCTTGTGTTATTTTTTAATAAAAATAATCAGTGTTATGCTATTGTTTCAAATCTGGAGACATTTTACTCTTTGTGTATCATTGCCTTTCTTTTTTAATGTGTGTTATTTCTGGAAGGCAAGCAAGCTTTTTTCTTGTTTGTAAAGATCTCTTCTCTTGTTGCCAAGAGAGATCACCTGAAAAGACAGAAAATTTCCAACTTAAACTGTAGATATCGTTCAATTGATTTATTTACAGAGCTTTAAATCTTATTTTGTGGCCACCACAGTGAAGCAAATATTATTTTAAAAGCTTAGTATGAAATGATCATTAGTATCTTGTTCCATTTTAAAAATTGCAGGTGTTTCCTATGCCTTTGGGCAGGTTTTATTGTTTGTCTTTTGTTTGTGCGTCTAAATTTCCCATTGTCTGGGACATGCACAGTGTGTGTCATGGAAGGTCATTGTTCTGGTTCACATGATTTTATTTCCAAACTCTGGTATAGGTTCTGATGTATGTTGGCCGCTGTGTGGCTATGTACCCATTTCTTACTAACCATGTGGTTTAGTGACTAAACAGTTTATTTCTTTATACATAATATTTCTCTGAGTTGGGATGTCCATTACCTGTTTTCACAATTTGAAAGGAAGCATAATGATTTATTTGTAAGTTTTTTCTGCCAGCACTATGACTCATTTGGGGTGTCTGATCCACTTGAATAGCACATGTGGGCTGCAGAATATTCATATTGATGGAACACCCCAAACTTCAGGATTTCCATTCTACCTGCCACGCAACCAGTACCAACTGTGTTGTGAACGCATTTTTTAGGTAGGGAAATGATTTACAAACGTCAGCCTTCTTTACCTTCACAGAGTTGATATTTAATTGGACCAATAGTAGCAAGCACAATTTTAAGAACGTTTTAAATCTTGCCTTCAGAGGGCATCTATGGTAGAGGGCTTTGGGTAGTGAAATATTTGACTACTTTTCTTTAAAAAGCAAAAATCAGAACAACTTATAGAACAGTCCTCCTGATATGATCAGCTAATAAGAAATTTGAAGCAGCCATTAGACTTAGGTAAAACTTAGGATTCAAGCAAAAAGCTGCTCTCTCCTGTCCTTAGGGTGGCTTGGTCACACTCAGGGGTGTCTCCTGTGTTGAATAGAGTGGCCTCCAGCTATAGCCACTGCTTACACATGTTTGGTTGTGCACATGAGAGATAGATATCCAAGTCGCAGGGTGTGAGGACATAGAAATCCAGGGTATCCCTAAAATTATATCGAACTCTGCCAAACTTTGCCTGAGAATCTATGACATCCTAATGCCTCCATCCTCCAGCGTCTGTGGAGTTGGCTCCTTTCCGCCTCTGTGTTTTCCTTATACCTTGTTGAGTGTAAGTTAATCGGGCACATGCCAAGGGGCAGCATCCGTTTTATTTTTACCCCCTTTTGGATTCTAAGGCTCTTCAAGGATATAATGCAGCCCTGTGCAGCCGTGGTCAGTTTTTGCCTGGCTGCAGTAGAGACTTGACGCCCTGGAATAACTCCACCGATTATCCAGCTTGAGAGTTTTCAACTGAACTGAAGTTTTATTAATGTTCATCATAATCGTGTCATGTCCAATTTTAGTACTTAGTATGAATTAGAGGAAAAAGGAGAAAATGATGCCCCGTTGGGTCACCATGCATTGTCATGATACCTAGCATTGATTGACAGCTTACGGTGGTCCAGGGGCGGTGGGAGCACTTTACATTCATTCACACTTCCTCCTTAGAGCAGCTCCGTGATGTAACCCCCTTTTACAAGGAGGAAATTAAATGAAGAACAATGACGTGAGCTGCCCAAAATCACATCATTAGAGAGTTAAGGAACCAAACTCTGACCCGAGATCTGGAGCCAACACTTAACTTTCCCTGAGGGGCATCCTTTAAAATCTGGGTATGATGTTGCACCTTGAAACTCAGTTGTTCAAAATTATTCTTTCTTTCTCAACCTTTAACTTCCACACCAACTCTTTTCCCTAAACAAAATCACTAAACCAGAGAAGCGAAAGTCTATAAGGCCACAGTTTTGTGAATTAAATATCCATCCTTTTCCCCATCTGTTTGCGTTTGTCCTACTCTCTTTCCTCTTTTGGTAGCAGCTCTGTTCCAGGAATTGGCAAATCGATTTGGCTCTTTTTGCTTTCCTCTTTGCTCACAGGGAATCTCCTGTTTGAAAACCAGAAAGGTTCTCCAAATATAGCAAATGCTTTCCTCATCTCCATCCATACCAGTTACCCCTCTCCTCCTGCTCTCCTACTCTGTCCCACTGCCCCACCCCTGACTCTGTTAACCTCATGGTAATTATACTTCTGTAGTTTCATTAAGTGGATAGTTTTCCCCTCTTCAGAAGCATTCCTGAGTCAAGAACACCCTGAATGCATTGGAAGTTGTTCAAGTCTCACCCTCTAGGTCAAGGTGAGATACTGTGTAGATCTGCCAATTAATCTCCTTAGAGGATGGTTTAATCCTAAAAGAAATTCTTATAGCTCCTGGTTTTAAGCCCTTTCTTTCCTGGGGCCCTTTTCCTTTAGTCCTTATCTACTCAAATCAGGCACATAGAAGACATCCCTCACTATAAGACGTGTGGGGTTAGAGCTGTTGCTCAATTGGACTCTGAGATGCGATACTTCTCGCCATTCAGGTGTGCGGATGGCTCACCGGGTAAGCATCTTGACTTTGGCATCAAATTCCAGCCCTTACACCTCTGTCCCAGCCCCTGGGTTAGCCATGTTCCCCTTTGCCATCGAATTCTGCCTCTGAAAATGGAATCATAGTTGCTGCCTCCAACAGCTCCGATGTGGCGATGGTATTGAGAGATCAGCTCAGTGCCTGTCATTGTGCAGAGGCTCAACAAATGGTGGATACTACCGTGTTTTCTCTTTCTGTGGAACTTCCGCAACAGTCATCCGCAAAATGACAGAAAATGCCAGTCAGTTGGGCATTCCAGGGGCTGTTGGGTCTGTGGGCAAGCATCCCTGCAAATAGGGCTCCCATTAAAGTCTCATAAAGGAGGTGTTTTGGACCTTGAGTTTTTTTAAAATTTTGACAGAGCCGAGTGCAGTATCTCATGCCTGTAATCCCAGCACTTTGGGAGACCAAGGTGGGCAGATCACTTGTGGTCAGGAGTTCGAGACCAGCCTAGCCAACATGGCGAAACCCCATCTCGACTCAAAAATACAAAAATTAGCTTAGTGTTGTGACGCACACCTGTAATCCCAACTACTTGGGAGCCGAAGGCAGGAGAATCACTTGAACCCAGGAGGCAGAGGCTGCAGTGAGCCAAGATCACGCCACTGCACTCCAGCCTGGGTGACAGAGCGAGACTCTCTCAAAAAAAAAAAAAAAAAAAAAAATTGACAGAGAAAATCATCATGATGATGCTACATCTTTATACAGGAGTGGTCTGTACAAGTTTTTATTCATTTAATTTTTCTTCTGTGCTGCAGAAGCATTTCCTGGGCTGTCAACATTCCCTGAGTAAATTAAGGCTTTGTCAGCCTCTGTTCTGATTTGGGTAATTTATACATCATTATGCAGAGTAAGCTCCAGTAGAATCACAGTATCTATTTCAGCTGAACAAAATTTTTGCTAAGGAAAGAACTATCTGACATTCACTGGCTTAGGGATATTTGGGGAGACACGATAGCTTGCAATGCAGAGTGGCCTCCTGCTTGTTCATGACAGTACAAGATGCATTCCTAAATCTCTTATGTATCACTTCTGATATGACTGAGAAGAACTAGGTAAGGTATAAGTAAGGAAATAGTCTCTTATCTCCACCCACTTCACTGTTCCTGGCAGAGCAACAGTCTGGAACTGTCTGTGTCGGAAGGTCAGAGCCTCTTTTTATTGCAGTGACAGTTCTGGTTGCTGCTTGATATCACATGAGCCTCTGACCTGCTTAACTACATTTTAATCATACTGCCTTGATTCATATTCTTGGTAGATGAATTGTGATTCATTATTCCATAATCATTAGCACCGCCCCCCCCCCCAGCAAAAATCAGTATTTTTCTGATAGTTTTGACGGTTTTAGCAAATTTTTGTATTAGTTTTGGAAACTTTACTTTTTTTATAAAAATCATCGTTTTTACATTACATATTTGTTTCATGTTGCAAATTATCGGAAGGAATGCCTCTCACGCTGTAATGTGCCTGCAAGTAGCCTGGGCCCCTTGGTAAAGCACAGATGCTAGTTCTGCAGGCCCAGCCTGAAGTTCTGCAGTTGCCCCAAGCTCCCCAGTGACATGGTAGCTGCTGGCCCAGGGGCCCTACTTGTAGTTCAAGGCCCCGGAGGACCTTCCTGAAACCCCGTTGGAGAGCCAAGGCCAAGCCGAGTGCAGCCTCAGATGTTCTCCTGAGACTGACGCATCCTGCCTGCCACGGTGAGGCCAGATTATTAAGCAGATAATTCATTGTATGCCTAGGAGACATATCCTAAAAGTGATCTTTCTTGCTGAGATATGGAACTAGACCTGTCTTCACTCAGTGATCATTGATCTTTAGAATGGCCAGTGTGGTTCATCTTATTAAGGGGAAAACTTTAATTTTACTTATTATGTTGAATGTCACTATGTTCATTTATTGATTATCCCACCAGCTGAGACTTGGGTGGGGAGTGTCTTATACACCTGAAAGAGCTAGGGTGGGGGTGGGGAGACTTGCTTATACCACCATGCCAGCTGTGGCATTCTGCTCATGGTCACCAGAGTGCATTGTCAGATGGTTCTTGGTTAGGACATCTGCATTCTCCATGCAACAGGTGCCATCTCTGCCCTTGCTTGGGGTCAGAGTGCTTTAATCCAGATGCAGTATTGGTTGCATCTGTCATTATCGGCTCACCTGCAGCTGTCGTTCCTCTGTGGTGAGCCTAGCCCTCACTCCTGCCTGTGTTTTCTGCCTGGTCACTCTCCTGACCCTCCAGTTTACTTCCTGGCTCTGGAGGTGCACTGAGCAAGGGCACAGACTCTCCCTGTATCCATCTCCATCCCAGGACCCGGCACATCCCTGCAGCTGCTCCTGGGTGTGCCCACCCCACCCCCACTTGGATTTGAGCTCCCCTCAACTAATGGGCTTTCCATGGGGAATGAGGAGGGTGGGAATTGCGGTGCCATTAAAATCATTTGACTCAGGAAAAGCTTTTCGAAATAATCCCCAAGGACCAACTCTTTACAGAAACTCCTCCCCCGCCTTCATATTTTTGGCTTTGACTATGGGGAAATTCATTATGTTGAGCTAACCTTGGTGAAACAATACTAAAAATAGAGATAATAGAAAAACATGTTAAAGAAGGTAAAATCATCCAAATACATGCTTTATAAAATTCAGCCTAATACTAAATGGCTTTATTCAAACCTAATTTGAACATATCACAAGTATATTTCAACAAAACTTTCTTCTTCGCAGAACTTTTCAGGAAAAAAAAAGTATACTGTCAAAATGTTTCTCTTATTAGCAATCAAAACCCAGTTTGGAAAAGTGAGTGGTTTGCTCTGAAAAACAACAAACAGGGCTTGTGGGAATTCAACAGAAGTATAACCCACGGCTTGTAAGAATATTAAAACCACAGTTACATTTTACGCAGTTTTGGCAAAAGGAATAGCCCAGGTGTCTCGAATCAAGCTGTAATGTGAAATGAAGAATTTCAACAGGCCTCATTAGGCTTTTGTTCTATTTGAGCAGAGTTTTCTGCTTTCTTGGCTAAAATGAGATGCATGCAGCTTTAATTGTATCTCCCCTTTATTCAAGGTCTTCGCTGGCAACCTTAAGTATCAAGGATTTGCTCGTCAAATCATTTGTAAATAAAACTCAGATGTAAGGAAATACAGACAAGGGAGGATAAAAGTTCTGTCCAAAGAAAATAGATATGGAACAAATTCAGAGAATTGTAGATGTAGGAAGGACCTAATACACTAGGAAGTCTCCTTTCCCAGTTGAGGAAACTGAGGCCCTCCATGGTCCAGAGGTGCACCTGCGGCCTCTTGAGACAGAATGAGGCCCTTTCCTCCGGGTCCCTCGCCTCAGGAGATTCTCTGAGATAGAGAAAGATTCTGGAATTACAGCCAAATCAGGAGGCCTTTTAAGATTGATTTAGGAAGAGCTAAGAGAAAATACTAAATGAAGTGAGTTGTTTCCAAGAAACAGAAATAATCAATGAAGTTTCTTTTACAAGGAAATAATTGAAGTAAATGCCATCTGCATGAAAAGTCGCATTAAAACCCACCCCAGTGGGCACTTCCTGAACGCAGCATTCTCTGCAGACAGCATTTGAACGATAGTTAGAAAGCAAAACCCTTGGAATCACTGGGAAGAATGTTCCCGGTCTGACCTAGACAGTCCTTAGACGAGGAATTCGGTCCCGCGGTGTATTTCCTTCTCCACAACATGATCATGGTGAAGAGCTCCACATTGATGTCAGTGGACACAGTCGTGAATGGAAGCTGCTTCGGAGGAGGCAGAGCCTCCATGTCCCACAAGGACCCACCTCACGCACTCTCCAGCTCCTGTAAAGGGGAGATCGTGAAGCCAGGGGCATTTGGGCCCCGTTTGTAATCTTGCCTGGCCCTGACCCATCAGCACCTGCCTAGTTCCGCAGGCACAGAGGAGACTGCACTTTCTGGTCTTAGGTGGCTGCACCAGGGCTTCTTGAAAAGGGGCAGCTTCCTCTCAGGGACATCAGACAAAATCTGAAGGCACTTTTGGTTGTCACACTGTGGAGAGGGTGTTCCTGGCATCTGGTGAGGCAAAGGGACGCTGCTACACATCCTATGATGCACAGGACAGCCCCGTGATGAAGAATTATCTGGTGCAGATTATCCGAAGTGCTGAAGGTGGGAGACCCTGGGCTAGAGCAGTGCTCAGCACCCTAAGCTGAGAGACGAGTACGCAGGCAGCTGCACCTGAGGGAAGACCTTGTCCTCAGAAAGCCCCTGCAAAATTCCTTGGGGTGACCTTCCATCTTGCAGCTCATTTCTTTCATGTATTCGCAAATACCTGAGTTCCTACTGTGTGTCAGGCTCTGTGTATACCTCAAATTGAGGAGCCAGGGGTGCCGGGCAGCAGTGGGGCTCACAGACTTTTTGCTGCAGCAGCAGCTGCAAGACTCCTCCCTTCTCATGCACCCCCAAATCCAACTCTGGAGGTGCCGTGTCAGGTGGGTGCACAGACCGTGGAGCTGGGGTGCTGGGGACAGAGTACTCCCCATGGACCCCCATTCGGAAGTGCGGGGTGTTGGGCACATTAGTTAATCTCTTGGCACCGCCGTGTTTTATCTCTAAAATGGCAGTGTTGATGAGACCCCCACTCCCTAGGTTGCTATGCCTGTGCGCCCCTAACACATGAGAGCCACATTAGGATGGTGTCTGGGTCCCTTATTATTTGGGAGGTGCAGCCGAGCTTCCTGGTAGAAGGACTTACTTAGCAACCCGCTCTGCTTTGGAAAGCTGACCCTCCTCCACCTGCCTCCTCTTCTCCACCTTCTCCAGCCCCTCTGTGTCACCAGGCAGCTCTCTCCTGTGCCCCAGTGAGCCCTCAGCAGGCCAGCCTTCCCTTGCAATGGCCTGTGTTGCCAGCTAGTCCTGTTCTGAGAGGACCTGCTCCACTCAAACCGCCCCCACACCCTCCGTGTTTGAGCAAAGCATCTGTGGATTGCAGATGAAAAGCAGCTTCACCGAAGAGCACATTAGTCATGGCCTCAACCCAGCTGGGAGTGATATGCATTTGATAACAGCTTTTTAACCCACAGGAGCCTCTTAACAGGTGGGTCTTGAAGGAAATCTTCTGGGATGCTTTTCTTCTGAGGAGAGGGTTGAACAGAGAATTTTATTTAGACTTTTCTCCCACCAGCATGGACATCAGTCGTCAGTATTGTTTCTGATTTTATAGAAGAGATTTTCACAAGAGGAACTTATCCTGTGCATTTGCCTAATGCATAGTAACTATAAGTCACTTGTTTATACAGCTTTAATGTGTTAACTGTTAAAACTTAAATATTAATATTTTAAATAAGTCTCTATTTGTATATGTGCTGACTCATCGATTCTCACACTCAGAGATAAGATGGTTTTCTATGCACACGCTCACGTTAGAAGAATGTAGGGATTTTTTTCCATCAATATTCAGGCAAGAGGGCACTAGGAGGCTCATCTCACACCCACGGGCTCTATCTCACACCCACGGGCTCTATGTCACACCCACGAGCTCTATCTCACACCCACAAGCTCTATCTCACACCCATGTGCTCTATCTCACACCCACGGGCTCTATGTCACACCCACGAACTCTAACTCACACCCACGTGCTCTATCTCACAAGCACGGGACTCTATCTCACACCCACGGGCTCTATCTCACACCCATGGGGCTCTATGTCACACCCACGGGCTCTATGTCACACCCACGGGGCTCTATGTCACATCCATGGACTCTGTCTCACACCCATGGACTCCATCTCACACCCACGGACTCTCACACCCACAGGCTCTATCTCACACCCACGGGCTCTATCTCACACCCATGGGGCTCTATGTCACACCCACGGGCTCTATGTCACACCCACGGGGCTCTATGTCACATCCATGGACTCTGTCTCACACCCATGGACTCCATCTCACACCCACGGACTCTCACACCCACAGGCTCTATCTCACACCCACGGACTCTTATCTCACACCCACGGGCTCTATCTCACACCCACTGGCTCTATCTCACACCCACAGGGCTCACACCCAGCACTCTGGCGTCCCCTTTCCTTGACGTCCCCCTACTCCTCTACCGTAGCCAGATTTCTTTAGAAAAAAACGATTCTTTAAAAATCTAAAATACTGTAAATCCTATTGGGAAATAACAGTTATTAAACCTATTCATCAGGAGCCACCAGATATCAACTTAGCCTGTGCATCTTTCTGCCAAGTGGGTCCTTATGACCGTGTTAGTGACTGTCTCGCACAGCTGGAGATATCAGTGAACACGTGATCGAACTCTCAGCCTCAAGGACAGGTCAGAAAAGGAGCCTCAGGTCAACAATTTGTTCTTGACCTGCTTGAATTTGCATATGGGAATCCTTCTGTTAGTAGAAAGGTTGACCCTGGACGCAGCCTGGGATTGAATCTGCCTCACTCCTTTTTCACCCCCGTTCAGAAACAAATGAAAGGAAGTGTGTAAAACACACAGCCAAGCACCTAACGCATCATCATCTTCATACCATCATTATTATTACTCTAAAATGGTGGTGGTGATGATAACCCCACTCCCTAGGTCTCAGTACCCGTACTGAGATTTTATGCTCTCGCTTTTTCTGCTGGATTTTATTTTTTCTCTAGAAGCTTGATGCTATGCCTTGATTATTAGTTATTTCGATGGGACAAATTTGCACTAGAACTACAGTATTTGTTATCACTGAATTTTTCACGGTTGCCATATATAAATCCAGCATCATTTGTGTCCTGCTGCTGTTGAACAACTACTCTAAGATCAGAAAATAGAAGTAGTTTAGTCTAAAGGGATTTCCATTCATCGAATCATAAATAGAGAAAAAAACAAACCCTTCTATCCATTACTAAACCTCTCCATTCCAAATGTCTTCAAACAAAGCAATTATGGTGGACAACTATTTGAGGCCAGTTTTTTCTCATAAACAGCTGCATCGTGCTATAGCATCCTTGTTGATTAGCCAAATAGAATACATTCTTTCCACAGCACATTTTAAAAGACTTAGGGGAAAAAAACAAGACTTGAAGTTTTCATAGAACAATGTGCACCCGTCTTCCGCCCACTTCCCCAGAGAGAAATATATGAATCACATAGCAGTAAATGAATAAAGTATCAAAACAGGTGCTGGAGACTAGGGACCGTGAATCATCTTTTTCCTTAGATACTTTGTAAATAAAACAACATGTATTTATGGTAACTCTGTGTGTAAACTTCTATTTACAATGAGTTATATAAAATAAATACAATGCCACACAAAGTAAATAAAATTGAAGAATCTATTAAATATCACTTTAACGATTATGTTAAATTGTTTCCTTAAATTGATCCAATTTTGAAAGAGGAATTTGAATAGGAGAAATCAACAACAAAAATTCCTCCTGTTTTCAAACTTTAATGAACTCTATCTATTTTAATGAGTGAATAATTTATTTCCCAAACCATGTTTTAAGAAAGTCAAAAATAGTTGCATCACATTTTTGCTATTGAAAGTATACACTTTGAATAACAGAAAAATAATCTGCAGATAATTTTTTAAAGATTCTTACTCAGCTTAGTGGTAATAGATTTCTGTTTATATTAACCTTAAGAAAGAGTGTTCAGAATGGAGTTTGGCCATTTCATTATGAGTTATGGATATTATTGTATAAAACATGTACACAAAATTCCACTGATGATTTTATCTAATTTCAACCATAAGATTCTGACAGAGAATCAACTCAACTAGCTCTTGTAATGTACCACATTTTTTAAGTGGCCCTTGTTTTTTTTTTTTAATGTTTGCTCAAACTTATGGGGATAGTGCCGTGTTCTGCGTATCCACACTAGGATGTGGCCTTTTTGAGCCATGGAAGATGCTGTCACAATGGGGTCCAGAAAAAACAAATAGGACACTCGTTATTTTCTTGTTGATTTGATTAGCCATATGTACCATTTACAGTACTCTTGGGGGACAAAAGGAAGAGAGGGAAAGAACAATTGTATCTGAATATTGCAAGCTAATCTTTTACAAATTTTACCCTTTAAGGGTTGATGGATTCAGAAATTAATCAACTGTATTTTTATCTGATAAGTGCTAATATTGTACTGCAGTGCAGTTGTGGTTTTGAGAGTTACATTCATAGGTTTATATCAGATCAAGAATAGATTTTGTTGGGGGGTTGATTTTTAGATTGTAGGAGGTTTTATACACATAATAAACCAAGACGCTAATAGGAGGATGCAATCAGTGGTTATTTTGTGTCAGCCCTTTTCTTTTTTTTTTCTGAGACAGTCTCGCTCTGTCACCCAGGTTTGAGTGCAGTGGCACGATCTCGGCTCACTGCAACCTCTACCTCCCGGGTTCAAGCAATTCTCATGCCTCAGCCTCCTGAGTAGCTGGGATTAAAGGCGCATGCCACCACACCCAACTAATTATATTTTTAGTAGAGACGAGTTTCAGCCTGTTGGCTAGGCTGGTCTCGAACACCTGGTCTCAAGAGATCTGACCACCTCGGCCTCCCGAAGTGTCGAGATCACAGGCATGAGCCACTGCGCCCGGCTGTGTCAGCCCTTTTCAAGCTGCAGCAACGCTCACACTGATGCACTTGGCCACTGAGAGGTGAGCCGTTGGCAGATGATGTACAGAGGATGGAAGAAGGACTGCTGTGCAGGCCGTAAATGGCATCCGCCAGACTGCACAGATGAAGATTCCTGCCCTGTTCACTGCCACACACAGTAAGTATGATCAAAAGAGTGGTAGTGTGTTTAGACTTGTGGCTCACTCTGTGTGAGAAGGAAAATTAAATACCAAAGCCATCTATAAAGTAGCAAAATTGCCCTAAACGCTGCAAATTAGGTCGTAATCGTACATCGATGACAGAGAAGTACATGGAAGACCTGGAAGGATATTCTAGAAATAGCTACCATCTTGATGGTTCATCTGTTCTTAATTACTTAAGGGAATTTTGACACCTTATTAAAACAGGGGAAAGTCCAAGGTGAACTCTAAAACCCTCCTTAAGTATCCAGTTCTATGATTCGGTGTGAAGCATTATCACACTTGTCCCAAGGGAACTTAACCGGTAATTTCAACGCTTCGGGGTGGAGTCACACGCCAGATGGACTCTTGCGGGCCATGCTCTCAGGTGGTGGCTTGGGTCCCCCTGCTCCTCCAACAAGGCCACCGTCCAGCTATTAATATTACTCCCAATTCCCTGGACTTGCTCTGTCCTCTGGCGTCTGGAGTGCCTGGCTGCCGCCTTCATTCTCTATCTCACTGTCTCCTGCTCATGCTCAAAGCCCACACCCAGTGTCACCTTCTAGGGGATGCTGGTCCCAAACACCTGCCTTCCCACGCCAAGTCACAGCTGAGCCCTGTGTCCTTAGCAGCCTCCAAAGCCACTGTCTTCCCTCTCCATCCCCCAGTGGACTGTGAGCTTCTGGAGGATGCTCCTTCCCTGGCATAGAGCAGACGTGTAGCAGCACTTAGTGAGGAAGGCTGAAGCAAGCTCCGTGGTCCAGTTGCCCTGCAAATAGGGGTTTAGAAGGAACTGAGAAAAGAGGAGATGAGGGTACACTGTAGGGAAGAAGTGGTATTCACAACTGACAGCAAGGAACAAAAAAGTTAAAAACAGGCCAGGCACGGTGGCTCACGCCTGTAATCCCAGCACTTTGGGAGGCTGAGGCGGGCAGATCACGAGGTCAGGAGATCGAGACCATCCTGGCTAACACGGTAAAACACCGTCTGTACTAAAAATACAAAAAATTAGCCGGGTGTGGTGGCGGGTGTCTGTAGTCCCAGCTACTCGGGAGGCTGAGGCAGGAGAATGGCGCAAACCCGGGAGGCGGAGCTTGTAGTGAGCCGAGATTGCACCAATGCACTCCAGTCTGGGCGACAGAGCGAGACTCTGTCTCAAAAAAAAAAGTTAAACACAAAAACCACAATATGAACTAAAAGGGCTTAGAAATCTGAGGCTGTTCCAATGAAGAAAATCCTCATCCTGGACTTCTGTGTCTGCTGAGGGAGGCACAGTGATTATGATAGTTGGTGGTTACAGTGTGTGGATAGACCGTGACTGCAGTATATGGATAGGCTGTGGTTACAGTGTGCGGATAGGCCATGGTTACAGCGTGTGGATACGCCGCGGTTACAGAGTGTGGATAGGCCATGGTTACAGCGTGTGGATAGGCCGTGGTTACAGCGTGTGGATAGGCCGTGGTTACAGCGTGTGGATAGGCCGTGGTTACAGCGTGTGGATAGGCCGTGGTTGCAGCGTGTGGATAGGCCGTGGTTGCAGCGTGTGGATAGGCCGTGGTTGCAGCGTGTGGATAGGCCGTGGTTGCAGCGTGTGGATAGGCCGTGGTTGCAGCGTGTGGATAGGCCGTGGTTGCAGCGTGTGGATAGGCCGTGGTTGCAGCGTGTGGATAGGCCGTGGTTGCAGCGTGTGGATAGGCCGTGGTTGCAGCGTGTGGATAGGCCGTGGTTGCAGCGTGTGGATAGGCCGTGGTTACAGCGTGTGGATAGACCGTGGTTGCAGTGTGTGGATAGGCCGTGGTTGCAGTGTGTGGATAGGCTGTGGTTACAGTGTGTGGATAGGCTGTGGTTACAGTGTGTGGATAGACTGTGGTTGCAGTTATGGATAGAACATGGTTACATTGTGTGGCTAGACTGCCATTGCAGTTGTGGATACACTGGTTAAAGTGTGTAGAGTGTTGAGAAATGCTAAGTAACTTTTAGCCTCCTTGATTGCACCGCCAAGATTTTCAGACACATGCTCAAGTTAGAGAAAAAACAACTGCAGGATTCACTTTGTAAGAAGAGAGCCTCGGGTGTGTTTCTTGTGTAAGCCATGCTGCCAGAAAAGTAGGATGGTTCCTGGGGATCACCGACCCCCACTTCAATCTCAGCCATCATTTCTAGCCATGCGATTTGGGTGTAGCCCTTAGTATCTTTGATCCCTCCTTGTCTGTAAAATATGGAAATGAAAATACTCATAGGTTTTATGTGGAGTTTATAAGGCAACTAGTGCACCATATGGAGTGGAGAAGTGCTATTGCTACTATAAGTGCATATTAATATATTACATATCAATGTATTATATACTATTATACCATTATAATAATAATAGCATTGTTATTATTTCTCCACTTTGGCCCACAAACCTAAATTCAGCCCCTTCTATGTAGAGAGTACTCTGATAAAAAAGAAAAGTGAGATGCTTACGCTCTAGAAGACCATGATCTGGGACAGAGACGGAAGCGTGGGATTGTCTACTAATTGTGAAAGGACGTGCGAAACCCACGCTGCTGGCCATCCCCATGAAGGGCTGTTAGAAGGGTCTACTGAAAATGGCCCATGGTTGGGTGCTAAATGAGGAGACATTATCCAGAAAACTCACTTAAATGGAACAACTCAGGCCGGACACGGTGGCTCACACCTGTAATCCCATCACTTTGGGAGGCTGAGGCAGGTGAATCACGAGGTCAGGAGTTCAAGACCAGCCTGGCCAACATGGTGAAACCCCGTCTCTACTAAAAATACAAAAAGTTAGCTAGGCGTGGTGGCAGGCGCCTATTATCCCAGCTACTCAGGAGGCTGAGGCAAGAGAATCGCTTGAACCCGGGAGGTGGAGGTTGCAGTGAGCTGAGATCGTGCCACTGCACTCCAGCCCAGGAGACAGAGTTAGACTCCATCTCAAAAAATATATAATAATAATAAAAAAGGAGCGACTGATACCCACATATACCAGGTGCATTAGCACAACCACTATTTCCAAAGGCTGGAAGGTCAGCCTTGCCGAGGGCCGGACCCTGAGCTGCTGGAGGCCTTGAGAATGGCATCTCACGTCCCCACGGAGAGAATTGTGATGCTCGGGCCTCACGGGCACTTTCATGTGGGTGTTTCCATGGCCAGAGGGGTTCTGAAATGTGTAGGGACAAGGACCCATTCCAGGGAAGCCAAGAGTCAGCCGCACTCACCCCCGTCCACTGCAGTCTCACACGTGCCCGAGGAGGCAGCCCAGCAGTCGGTGGCCCCAAGCTGGGGAGGAACGCAGGCGGCTGCAGCCCCAAGGGAGCCCTGCACTTGTTTCTAAGAATAGGTGGCTTCCGGGATCTGGAGTTCGGTTTTTCTAAATACACCTCAGCCCGGAGACTCGGAGGCAGGCAATGGGGCCAAGTAGGCAGCCTCGGGAGTGACATCACGGTTTCCTCTTTTAAGGCGATTCTGAGGCTTCCTTCTCCCCAGGCCGCTCCCTCCCGGCTGCTGCAGCTGCACGGAGGGAGCCACCTGGGCCTCCACCTCTGCGGAGCTCTGACCTGCCCTGGCTTGGCTGTGCCTGGGTCTGGGACAGTTCGGTGTGTGTTAAAGAAGCAGAGCTTCAACTGCGATGAGAGTGTGTTTTCCCTCCTGCCTGCTCTTCTTACCTGCAGTCCAAACACGTGTGCCTCAGTTGTTTCTAAAGCTTCCCCGTGGACTGCGTGACTGAAAATGGACTAAATGATGATTATGTTAAGACTTGACAGTGCCACCTTTAGAGGGAAATGCCAAAAGTGGCCCAGAAGGCTGAGGGACAGGGTCCTATGTAAGCTTGATGGGAACAGAATTCCTAAGCTGTAAGGTAATATTTCTATGAAATATGAAACCTGAGAACAAGGCTTAATAATAGCCCCTCCAGGGCGGCAGCAAGTGAGCCCTCAAGCGCAGTCTGCGTTTCCCCAGCCACAGCCAGGCAGCTGCTGGCACCTTGGGAGGCACTGGTGACTTCTCTTGGCCAGTAGGTGTGGGCGTGGCTCGGTGCTCCAGACACTACTTGAAAAGGGAAGGTTTCTGGGACTCCTGGCACCGCGGCGTCTCCTCTGCCCAAATTTCAAGATTTATTTTTACTCGTTGAACGAAAAAGAGAATGAGCCCTGTACTCTGTCATGCTCCAAACTGCTGCCCCATTTTTAGACCACAGAGCAAGATGAATGCTGTTGGAAGGAATGTGTTTATGAGAGAGACAGTGTTTAATCCATCAGAGAGCAATACTTGGGACTTTAAATATGGCATATGGTGAAAAAGTGTCCCTGTGATGAGTCAGCAAAAAAAATTATGTCACCCCTCACATAAACGAGGGTTTGATTAGCTCATTGATTGCAGTTTTACTAGTGTGCAGCACAGACTCAAATTTAAATATAACTTGAGGGAAAACTCTGACATCAGAATTTGTGCATGATAAACTGTGTTGCTCAAACTTCAAAGGTCTGGTCTCCACTGCTTCCGGGACCTCCCCCTGCCTCCCAGGGGACAGATTCCCCATGTGATCCCACAGGCCAGGTGCTTCGAAGCTGTGTCTTTCCTTGGGCCCCTTCTGACCCATCGACTCCCCTGTCTCCACTCCTCACGGTCTGCCCTCACCCTCTGTGGTCATGGCTGTGGCCCTGCAATCTCTGTCCTGTGTCCTTGTGACAGATTTTCCACCTCACCCTTTCTTTAAGCAGCTGACGCTCAGACCCACCCTTCCTTTGTGTCTGATGTCTTTGGTTGGGTTTATAAAGGCAAGACACTTCTCCCAACCCATGCAGGGCATCCTCACAGATCAGCTTCTTCAAGGAGACCTAGCCCAGCCTGTGAATGAGCGGTAGCAGCGCTGGCAGTGTGAGAGCAGGAGTTGAAACCTGCCATCACCCTGGCCAAAGATCACGTCGCTTCCCTTTTCTATAAAGTAGTGCATCATTTGGAGGACATTTCATGTCTGTAAAGCACCATCACCCTTCTCCCTAATCTGTGCATCTGCATATCTGTAGAAGTGTGCGTGTGCGAGAATCTACCCTTCATGATTTAATTGAAATCACAGAGCAGCGATCAGCAGCAGCAAAGATGACCCTCACAGCCGGGGAGCCCATGCTTGATGTGGTCAGCATCGCCTCCCTGCAGGAGGGCCCGGCTCAGGGAGTCCTTCTCAGACCCCTCTGTCTTCCGTGTGGTCCACCAATCTCCCCATGCAAGGGAAGATGATGGACATCAAATTGACTGTAGGCTGTTCTCCTCTGTGCGTTCTCACGAGCGCTAACACCTCCCAGCATGATTCTCCAGGACTGTGGCTCCAAGAGGAAAGCTGGCCCCAGAAGCAGGCTGCTGTTCAGGGCCTTCTTGCCTGGTGCAGTCCTTGGTAAGGTGAACTCCAGCTGACCAAGATAAGCATTCGCTGCATTTGGTTTAAGCAGCCTTTCATGTTTATTGTGTTAGTGGGTGCTTTTCTTTCTAAAGCAAAGCAAAAAAAAGTTTAAAAATTTTTAAAACTACCCTACTTCTTATATGACTTTTACTCCCTTCTCAAAAATATCAGTGTTTCCTAAGTTCGTTAATAGCATTTGGCCAAGTATACTACACACTTGATGAAATTAACTCAGTTTTATTAAATGCCTACTTTATTGGCATGGGATGATTTAAGATGAAGACTCTCAGTGTTACGGCCTCAATTCATTTATTCAAAAAGCACGTATTGAGCCTGCACTGGTGCCAGCTACTATGCTAGGTGCAAGGATGTAAATATTCATAAGACACAATCACCCCACTCAGGATTTTTTGCTGTCCACTTTTAATGTCCTGTGAAGAGGAAAGTTTGGAGAGACCCACTCCCCTCCAAAGTGGGTTTCTAGGTCATGTCCCATCACAGGACGACCAGGGCTCTTGAGCTTGATGGGAATTCCACGAAGACTTCCATGGAAGGTGGCTGAAATTCCCAAAGGTCATGCAGTGACCCTGCACAGGGAGCCTTGAAACCTTTGCAGTTGGAGCCAGAGGGACCCCACACACCTTCTAGCCCAGCGCTGGGAGTCTGTGGGTGGGACCCCCAGTGGTGATGTGTTGCACTCAACGCCATGCCATGGGTGAGGAGCAGAACCTGGTCCACACTCACTCTGGTAAACTGACACCCCATTAAACCATGTTATAAAACTTTTGTATTGGGAACTTCATTGAACTCAGCAATAGTTATTCCATAGGGCAGCTGAAAACCATTCTTTAGGGACTGGGAAGTCCATTCTCATGCCCTTTGACTTCCTTGATGTTAATTCTAAATGACACATTCTCAGGATGTTTTCCCCAGAGGAGTCCTATATGGCAGGGCTGTGTACGGGCCTGAGAAGCGACAGGGCAGCCTGCGGTTACACTTGACTGAGTAATCCGCTTGTTTAGGGCTGTGGCCGATGATTCCCTGTTCCCATGGTATCCTAAACATTTGCAGTTATTACCAAATCTGAATCCAACTCTCATCTTTTATATTGAAATTTGTTTTCTAAAAGGACATATGTCAAGTGGAAGCTATTTCATTTGTATCTGACACTATCTTTTCAAACTGTTTATCCAATCATTTGGGTCCCAAGTGGATTATGAATTCATCAATTTAAGGAAGAAACTTGGGGGTTAAGACTTCTTTTTACGATACTCTCTCATTCATCAAAAAACGCGTTTATTTTTAGTAGTGCTTTGGATTGTGTGTTTTTGTTTGTTCTTTGGTTTTGTTTCGAGAAGAGTCTTGTTGGAAGCTCTGTTTCCAGAATGCTGGATTGGCTGCGGTGGGGTCCATAACCCACTGCCTGTATCAAACTCATACTTCAAGAAAATATTAAATAGTTGCAGTATCTACAGGGCCTCTACAGAGCCCCTTCTGCTATTAGCAGGGATGTGACTTTAGGTCACAAAAGAACTAGAAGCAAAATGGAGACTATCAGAAAACCTTACCCAATAGGAGTAGCCAGACTTGGTCATTTGTGAGGAGTCCTGCAGCCGGGGCTCCAGCATCTCTGTTGCTTCCCTGCTGTTGCCAGTGCAAATGTTTTATCATAGTCAGGATCTGTTGAGTTAAAAGAATATCCAGAGATATAACAATGCATTCTTTGTCTGATTCATTAAGAATGTTTATGAAGAAGAAATTGAGTAGTGAAAAGCACAGATTCAGAGCCTAGCAGATCTTCCTTTGAAAATTGGCTCCACCGCTTGCTGGCTTGATGCCCTTGAGTAATTCTCTAATCTCTGTAAGCCTCAGTGTTTAGTTCTGCAAAATAGAAAAGCAACACCTTTCTTCCAGGGTCGTCCTTGGGATTCGAGGTAGACGAAGTAATCGTTAGTATCTAGTCACATGATCATTGGTCCCCAGGTGCTCGCTAAAAGGCAGCCTCCACCCGTCCTGAGAGTGAACCACTGCATTCTTCAGTGTTCCCGGCTGGCAGGCGTGGACTGCTGGTTCTCTTCAGTTTGCTCTGAAAATCTCGCTTTGCCCTTGCTGGATATTTACCCAGGTTTCTTGGGCTTTTTCTGCCCCCACGCGTCTTGCACATCTCAGCAGGTGTCTCCTCTGGGGCCTTCTCTCCTCTTGGCCCCACAAATTCTGTTTGCTCCCAGGGTGGATTTGGAGGGGAGTGGTAACAAAGACCCAAGTTTTCAACAACAAATGGCAGGAGGTGAAGAACTTCAGATTTGAGATTCTAGGAAAAAAGAGGAGCTTGAAAGAAATACTGAATTACTGAAAGTCACGGTTGAATATGGTGAGAACTTAAGAGTAAAATAAAGAATCATCAAGAAAACAAGTCAGTCAGTCAACAACTTGACTGATTTAAAAGAACCAATATGAAGAGTCTAAAGAATTGATTTATTCTTGCACTCACTTTCCAAAACAATTTGAGTAAACTCAAAGAATGATGCTATAGTTGAAATGTAAGTGGAGGAGGGCTGGTTATTTATCTCCAAGATGCAGGGAGAAAGGTGGGTTCTGAAGAGGAGGAAGCCAGGACAGAATACCCGAAGTCTGCAGGAACCGGGAGCTGGGACCCTCCAGGGCATTGGGAGGAGAGGAGGTCACAGCAGTGCTGTGAGTCCACAGGGCTCTTCCGGCCCCTCTGCCTATGTGTCCACTCAGTATGTGAAAAATGCTTGTGAATTGTTCACCCAAAAATGTATTGTGCAGCAGCAGATGTCCCCTACCCCATGCAGAAAAAAAGACCATATTAGTACAACGCCTGTCTCATTCCTGTTTCCTCAGGGGATGCCTGAGAATCCCTTGCTTTAAAATCCTCTCCCGACCCTTATCTAACTGTGGTCAAGAATAATTGTTGGCTATTTCCTGCTCTGGAAACCATCTGGTCTGCTGTTGTGCCCTCTACCCTCCCTCCTCTTTAACTATAAATTAAGTCCTAAAAGAAAGAAGTAGAAGAACTGAGACAATTTAGGACCAAGAAAATAAAGTTAAGAAATAATTGTATTAAGTCTGTAAGTTTAGAAAGGGCTGATAGCCATGGGGCAGGTGGTTGATTTTCATCCTCACCCTGTAGAGAATAAGAAGGGAGAAATTTACATGGAGGATTTTGACTAGCCTGGAGCGAGAACTCCACAGTGATTCAGCAAATATCCGCAGGAACAGCTGGGAGGTACTGGTGATCTCCCCCTGGTGTCCCCCACCTGGGAGGACTGGCCCACGGTGGTGCTGAAGGCAACAGTGTGGAGGTTGGCTTCAAATCCCTTCTGGCAGTGTAGATTCATGAAAAATGCTGAATACAGGTCATCTCATGTGCTTTTCTTTGGTAAGGTAAAATTGAGCTCTTTCTTTTCTCTAACAAGCTCATTTTAAAGGCTGTTTAAGGGAAACATAAAATTAAAATATCAAACTGAACCTTTCACTGGCTCAATTTCTTAATGCTAAATTGCTCTCCCATCCAAGAATAATTTCAAAACATTGGAATTTATAAATGGCAATACTTGGATGTGGAAATTATGTTAGGACTACTATTTTTATGAATACAGTCCAGTATAATGTAAGGCTATATAAAATGAAATCTTTCTGTTGAAATGTATTTCAATTCTTTGTCTGAGTAGTGAGGATTTTATTATTGGATTTTAATTACTCGATTTTCAGCTATATTTAGTGCTGAAATTCTAGGCCATTTTAAGAGAATCCCACTATAAAGAGGAAAAAAAAAAAAAAAAAAGGCCAGGCCCAGTGGCTCACGCCTGTAATCCCACCATTTTTGGAGGCCAAGGCGGATGGATCATTTGAGGTCAGGAGTTCGAGACCAACCTGGCCAACATGGTGAAGCCCCCATCTCTACTAAAAATATAAAAAATAGACGGGCGTGGTGGCACACACCTGTAATCCCAGCTACTCAGGAGGCAGAAGCAGGAGAACCACTTGAACCTGGGAGGCAGGGGTTGAGGGAGCCGAGATCGCACCACTGCATACCAGCCTGGGTGAGGGAGTGAGATGCTGTCAAAAACAAAAATTCTTTTTTACATGACTCAGATACAATGAGGGTCAAAGTATCTTTTCCCAAAACATTACTGCAGGACTCATAGTAAAAACCTTCCAGTAGAATGAGGTGTTGGCCATGCCCCCTGCCACTATATGAGGACTTTCTCCACCATATCTGTGTGCTGAAGAGTCAGATGGGACAGTAGAAGCGTGAGAGAAAATCCATGCTGGAACCACATGTGTTTGACTTTTTAAAAAATTTTTCTCACAGGTCTTTAGGTTAAGGATCTTTTAACTCCCCTGATAATTTGGCAAATAGGTATTTTATAATCATAAAACAAGAGAAAACATTGATGTAGTGCTTACTTTATGCCAGACACTGTTTTGCTGTGTGTGTGCCTGTGTGTGTCTGCGTGTAATTAACTCACTTATTACTATTTTCCCCCTTTAACATGAGGAACAGAGAGGCTCAGTAATTTGCCACTTGTCAACTGTTTCTAACCTGGTTAGACTGGTCAGCCTTTGAACATGGAGGATAGGACAGTCACACAACATTTGCATGAGTAGAGAGAGGAACGTTGACTTCTGAGTCACAGGTCTTCTCCTGGTAGCGCCATCATACCTTGGGGATGTTTCACAGCCACAAATCCAAATATGCGTCCCAGACTGCATGACCCGTACCCCAGTTGTGTTGACCTATGTCCATTTCCTAACGCGTGCAATTACGCAAGGATGGTCTTGGTGCACACAACCTCTCGGTCCATTCTCTGGCCAATATTCAGTTCCTTGTTGTCGCCTTGCCATTTGCCACACTTCAGTCAGCCTTGTTTCCTACACTTCTGCTGGAGAGATGGGCTCCTTCATGGGTGGGCCGATGAATTACCTGCCTTTGCCTTTGCTAGAGTGAGATGCATTCCATGATGTAATACATCAAAACATACACCAGAGTTCTGGTCCATCTGGTGCTCTTTGCTCAGATCCCCTGGCCACCCCCTAATTTTTCTCCACTCCCACAACTTGCTGACATAGATTTTATTTTCAATTCAGAACAAATTCAAAACAAGTAAAGATCTGATGGAATTAGCAGACACATGTCAAATTATCCACAGCTTCTTGCTGGAGACACATGGAAAGATAGGGTGCAGCACGTCTCCGGGGAACCAGAGCTGGAGAACTCCTGGCAGCCTCCATTTTGTGCAAAGCCACAGGTCCTCCACAGGGTTGGCCCTAGTGCCTGGAGGTCAACAGTGGAGACCCGTCTCCTCCTGGGAGGACTGGATCTCAAATCAATGCATAAGATGGTAATTAGGTATTGCCAGCATTCCCCTTACAAATCCTTCAGGCAGGGCAAAGTTGGAGCACAGTGGTTGTGTCTTAGGAGGTCCAGCAAAGCCAGTTCCCTTCAACATTAGACAAGTCACTCTTCCCTCTATAGAGCACTGCCTGGGAAGTGACTGCCACTGCCACGTTGTGTGACAGAGGACACTCTTTAAAGAGGGGTTTCATTCATTGTGGACAGATACTGTATGAAGGCACATGGGGGATTTGCTGATGGGGAGGATGGCAGGGGAGGTGTCCCACAATCTCAGTACTTGTTCAGCCTGTCTGTGTGTCTCTCTCCACTCCCTGCCCTACTCCTCATGTTGCAAAGTTAAATGAGAACGTGACACATTTTTCCTGTGATTTTCATTTTACTACATTTTTAGATGTGGTCATTATATTCAGCTGAATGTAACATTTTGTTTCTAATTGAAAACTTTTTCCCCAAAAGTTTTTGTGCTTTTGAAGCAAATGTGAAAGTCCATTTCTGGCTGGGCGCAGTGGCTCATGCCTGTAATCCCGACACTTTAGGAGGCCAAGGAAGGTGGGTAACTTGAGGTCAGGAGTTCGAGACCAGCCTGGCCAATATGACGAAACTCCGTCTCTGCTAAAAATACAAAAATACAAAAATTAGCCAGGTTTGGTGGCGCATGCCTGTAATCCCAGCTACTCGGAAGTTTGAGGCACAAGAATTGCTTGAACTCAGGAGGTGGAGCTTGCAGTGAGCCAAGATCGCACCACAGCACTTTAGTCTGGGCAACGGAGCAAGATTCTGTCCCAAAATAAAAGTCCATTTCTAATTCCATTTGAGGGATATGGAATAAAATACATAAAAAATAACGAGTCAAAATAAGGAAAAGGTTTTAGTGAAAATGAATGTACTTTTCTCTCCCTTCTATTGTTTGTAATAGACTTAATCTTTAAAGCAGTTCTGGATTTACAAAAAAAAAAAAAAAAATTATTCAGAGAGTACCCATATCCCCTCCCGCTACCTCTCACCCCTAGTTCCTCTGATTACTAACATCTTGTATTAGTGTGCTGCATTTGCTACAACTGATACCAGTGTTGACCTTCCATTATTCTTTTAAATGTGAATCTGACTTTGGGGATTTGTGTGACTGAATGTCACAGATTGAGAACGATTTTTAACAAGCAGCCCATGCTTGTAAAAACATGTGGAAGTTTCTCTGACTCTGAAATAAGAGGGACAAGATGGTTCCCATGCAGGCTGCCGTTAGAAATGGGGGGAGCGTGCACAGTCCAACTCCATGCCCCGTGCTTTTCTTTTTTGAGACGGAGTCTCGCTCTGTCCCCCAGGCTGGAGTGCAGTGGCGCAATCTCGGCTCACTGCAAGCTCCGCCTCCCAGGTTCACGCCATTCTCCTGCCTCAGCCTCTCCGAGTAGCTGGGACTACAGGCGCCCGCCACCACGCCCGGCTAATTTTTTGTATTTTTAGTAGAGACGGGGTTTCACCGTGGTCTCGATCTCCTGACCTCGTGATCCGCCCGCCTCGGCCTCCCAAAGTGCTGGGATTATAAGCGTGAGCCACCGCGCCCGGCCGCCCCGTGCTTTTCTTGAGTAGCCCTCTGGGTCGAATCACTCTGGACTTCAGCTGAGGCAGGGGCATTGTTTTATACTCAAGAAAGCTCCAAGAGTGGTAGAATCTGGCCAGCAAGAAGGTGTGTGAAATGGGGCTCTTGTCTTTTCTGGAGAACATGGCTTCACGGCCCTTTGATCATGAGACATCTCACCACGCCCTCCTTTAACATTGCTAATGATGGGGACTGACCACCCTGTCATTAAACCCCGTGGCAGTCTAAGATTAAGCCATTCAGAATCTTACTAGAATGACTAAGCGGACCCTTTTTTCTTATGAGGAGAGAATTAAAGGCGGTTTCCAATCCCTAATGATAAAACCAGCATCAAATTGTAGAGAATTGCAATTTCTTTCTTACAAATAGCAAATTTTTGTCTCCTTTCGTTTTTTAAACTGTTGAACATGTCAGATGGTATGCATAGAGAGATTTCAGGGAAGAGGTCTAGTCAATGTGCAAATGTTTTGTGGTTTGATTTTGAGTTTGCAGCCAGAGTACTGAATTCCACAAGGCTTGAGCCTCGCTCTCCCTCCTGAGCACCCAGGCTTCACAGACATGACTAATAGGAGTTTATTCACAGCCTACTACCATCCTTGGTCATAACGTTGCTCAAGGCCCGAGCAGGCTTGCCAAGACCACAGTGTAGCCCTGTTAATATCACATGACAGTCGGAGAGTTTTTGGAAAACCTCCTCTGGCCGACTGTTTATCCGCCCCCATTGATATTTGTCTGAAGATAAGTTATACAGTCTGTTTACTTACAAATGCGTCAGAACTGTCTTGGACTTCTGCACGGAGGTTCTGCCAAATACAAGTCTAACAGGGAAGTGGTTTGGGCAGCCCCGGAACCAAAGAACCCCTCAGAGCATCACAAGCCATCACTCTGTGTCCCTGTCATTTAAATAGGGATTCAGCCTTCAGGTTGTCAATATTTATAGGCTTGATTGGAGGGAAATAAGCCATATGAGCATTTTTAAAATGAATTTTTATTTCTTATTTCCATTTATTGATGGATGCATATTTTTCCATTGATAAACATTTGAACTTTTTTCAGTTTTTAAGAACATTGTAGGTGGCATATTTCACAATCTTGGCAAGGAAGACATTTTTGGAGTAAATCGAAACGGGAGGCCAGAAGTACTGGCTCTGAACTGAACTGCCACTTGCAAATCGATGTAGCAGAAGGAATAATGGATCATGTGGACCACGCAGAAAGTGATCTGAGACGGGCGTGTCAGCCGCCTGTGGATGAATAGTCCTTTGTGGGCAGGAAGGAGAGGGAGTGGGTGGGTATGGGGGCAGGAGAATCGGCTCTGTGTTTGGAGGCTGTGAGAGGACACTCAGAAGATGGCTTTTACACCATATTTTATATTCACAAGTGTATTTATGTTATTTTGAGTCCAACAGAAAGATTCACAAACGTTAAACTTTAGCAACCCCCTAATGATTGGAAAAGATGGGCAAATCCTTGCTTTAAGAGCAGCTGTATCATATGGAGAAGAAGTCATCTCTGCTGGGAAAACTCGCAAACAGATGCAGGCTAAAGCGAAAGATCAACTCTCCACACCATTACATTTTGAAGGGCTTTGAAGTTATTTTTAGAAAAGCTCAAAAATCTAAATCAAAAATCAGATTTTTTTCTTTTTTTTTTTCCTACTGCTTCCTTTTCCTTTTTTTTCTTCTCTTGTCCCGTCTCCTTTTTGGTTGTTTCTATTGCTATTTTTACATGTCCCTTTAGGTGGGGGGAAGATACGGTGTGAAATATATTCAAGTGCAACTTTTTGAAAATAATGGAATGCGTGTTTATTATGAGGAAAACTCAACTGCCTATAGAAATGACAACAGTAAATGTAAATAAGCAAAAGATCAGAGATATAAGTGTACAGCCATCATTTCCTTTAGCAATCAAATAATGAGCTGGGCGTAGTGGCTTACACCTGCAATTCCAACACTTTGGGAGGCCAAGGTGGGTGGATCAGTTGAGGTCGGGAGTTCGAGACCAGCCCGGCCAACATGGCGAAACCCCGACTCTACTGAAAACACAAATGGTGTTTTTAGTGGTTTTTAGTGTTTCGTTTTTAGTTTAGTGGTTTTAGATTTTAGTGGTGGCAAATGCCTATAATCACAGCTACTTGGGAGGCTGAAGCAGGAGAATCGCTTGAACCCAGGAGGCAGAGTGTTTACAGTGAGCCGAGACCACGTCACTGCCCTCCAGTCTAGGTGACAGAGTGAGACTCTGTCAAAAAAAAGAAAAAGAAAGAAAGAATCAAATAACAAAAAGCACAGTCAGCATTATAAGAGCATCCCAAAGGCAGGATGGAGTTGGAGATCATCTAGTCCATCAACCAAATCAATTTAAGTTGATTTTTTTTTAACAATTTTTTTTTTAGCCAAGTCAAAAAAAGTATTTTTAGCCTTACTTATATATAACTGTATCTTTCTTGGCTCACTTAGACCATTTTATCAAAAGAGATCAACCACAAATTCCTGCTGGTTTTTAGTTGTAAGAAGCTTTTTTTTATTGGCAGGAAAACTGGGAGAATGTGTAAGTTGTTAAGCAGCCAGGCCACTCTGTGCCCAGTATTCTGGTAACTATTGTGAAGGATGTTTAAGAAGCAGGTCAAAGGAATGAAAGGACATTGCAGAGAAAGGTGAAGAAAATTTATTGAACACCCATCACATTCTTCCCTCACTAGCTGTTTAACTCACATATCCGCACAGGAGCCCAAGGTTAAACCACTTGTCTAGATCACCGAGGAGAGCAAAGATAAAATCTTGTTCCTCTCATAAGCCCTCAGAGCCTATGATGTCAGACACCTCGTTGAGAAGATGACACTCACAAAGCAACCAGAGATCCTTGACAGCCATCATATATTAGTGACATGTTCATGCTGGCATGTGGGGCATAAGTGAGCTCCCGTATTGACTTGGTCTGAGAATGAAGAAGTCTAGCTTTACCCATAATGGGCTTTAAAGCAGCTCTTTGAGTTTGGTTGGCCCCAGACCTAAAGTCTTGCATCTCTGAACCACTTTACGTATTTTCTTTCCCACAGAGGACAAAAACAAATGTGTGGAACTGAGCCTAGATCCTGTGAAACTTTTATTCTCTAGATGCATAGCATTCCCTTGGTGACACAATCCAGTTTTGTGAAATATATGAAAATATTGGAACTTTTCAAAAATTGTCTAAATTTGGGGGGATGTGCCATGAAAATGTTGAAAATGCAAATTCCCACACAATTCATCTAATTGATTTTAATCTGATTATGCCTGCCCCGCACGATCTTCCTGGCAGGAATATGATAGGCCACTTGCTTATTTTAGGGGAAAACATTCTGTTTTGAGAGTAAGAGAAGGCAGGATTCGAGTGAGGTTTGCTTTGGTCATGGCTTCTGAAGCTTGATAATTGCAGAAGTTCCATCTGTAAGATGCTCGATTAAAATTCTTGATGAATTGAGTAATCTCCACAAGGCCAGAGAATCTAATGTTCTTGAATTTGTTCCATATTCACAATAGATCTAGTAACCATGTGTAGTAATCAGACAAATTCTCCAAAACATGCAGCCAGCTGGATTCCTGAACTTTAACAAAGTTTTTATGCCGACTGCTTCTGCAACCTGACTAACTAGCCAGCCTAGATAGGAAACTCCCTTCTTCATTCATTCATAAAGTACCTTTTGCTATATAGACCCGATCTCTAATAAACCTTTTGGAGATCAATTTGCATATGTGATAAAACTGAAAAAGTTGGTCTTCAGATACCTACTACAGAAAAAAAAAGTGAAAAAGTTCTTAAGCAGATGAGAAATTTAAATAAGATTTTAGATATTTTCTGAACATTAATTCACCTCATGACTTTTGAAACTTTGGTCAGATGGAAATGTTCATTCCTTCTCCCTGAAAGAGTTGATGGTTAGATTTCATAACACAGAAGCTAGTAAAGCAAATGCATTAAGAAAAGTAGCCTCCCATAGCTATTCAAACGTATTCAAAATTAAGAGAGCAGGAAGTCTAAATGTTTAAAATATGCTTCGCTAACTTCTGATTCCTTGAATCTATCCCCATTTATTAATGTTTATATAGAGAACAAAAAAACAGAAAAATTACTGTGATGACTATTAATTACATCATTTTCCAAAAGGGGAAAAATATTGTAATCAATGAAACCTGAATATACTTTTATAATTGATAAGATTAAAGAAAAAGTTGTAATTCCACTTCAATAAATAAAAGAGTTATTCGGAAGATAAAGCATTTATAATGATGGACCTAGATTTCTGCTTTCTATAGAGATTTCATGCCCACGTACACATATTCTGGTTACACAGGAAGGCTCATGAGTTGAATACTTTGGCCAGCCTTCTATTTTGTAAGTATTGGCAGAGAAATACTTAAGAAAAAAATGATTTCGTAAATAAACTTATAATTAAGAGAATGAAGAAGAAGATGTAGCTCTTGGGGCTTCCATTGCCTCCTAACAGAAAACATCTGCTGGACTTCCGGAATTTTCCTAAGACCTTGAGAAAACACCCACGCATTTCCAACTTTTTTCCTAACCAGTGAGTTGGCTTCAGCAGTTTTCAGTTTTATAGCTGACTGTCCCATCCCAACAGTTGTTCAGCTTTGCCCTTTATTATAAATTCATTCCCATTTGTTTATTGCATAGATAAGTATTGGTTACCTTCTGTTAATTGGGAGGTGGGGAGGAGGACCAGAGAACAAGCTCATAGGTAGAAACCTTGTCAAAACTAAAACCTGTTTTGTAGATGAGGCTTGGTTCCTTGTGTTGTTAGCATTGCCTTTTAGTAGAATCAACCCAACTCATTTTAGTACCATCTGTATCTTTCAAAATGAATAAGAGTAGTTAAAACAATATGAAGTATGGCATGTGTCAAACTCTACGAAGGTGTTTTCCATATAAACTTGAGAAAACCTAATTAAGTGGGTTTTGAAGAGACAATGGAGCTTTGTTTATATGTTTGCCTACCCAGGGGAACTAAAACAAGCAAAACTTATTTTTAAAAAGCTTCTTCAAAGTTCTCATTTTGTTTTAGAAGAACTTTCAGCTTCATTACTTTCTAAGTAGCTTCGTATCATTAGAAACTGATATGCTTAGCACAGTCAGCTCAAGATAAGTTAACCAGCTTACATCCACCTATATGTTTAAGGGTTCTCTTGGTCTAAAAGGTCTTGAAAACCAAATCTCTGTGAATCAGTTACTGTCTTAGTCCACTTGGGCTGTTATAACAAAAATACCTTAGACTGGATAATTTATAAACAACAAAAATTTATTTCTCACTGTTCTAGAGGCTGGGAAGTCCAAGATCAAAGCACTAGTAGATTTGGTGTCTGATGAGAGCCAGGATTCATAGATGGTGCCCTGCTGCTGTGTCCTCACACAGCAGAAGGGACAGATGCTCCCTCCTTTATAAGGGCACTGATCCCACTCATGAGGACATCACTCTCATGACCTAATCACTTCCCAAAGGCACCACCTCTCAATACCAGCAGATTGGGGATTAGATTTCAGCCTCTGAATTTTGGAGGGACACATTCAGTCCGTAACATTTCACCCCTAACCTCCCAAAATTTATATCCTTCTCACATGCAAAATACATCCATTCCATTCTAATAGCCCCCAAAAGTCTTAACTCTTTCCAAAATCAACTTAAAAAGTCTAAAGTCCACAGTCTTATCTAAATATCATCTAAATCAGATACAAGTGAGAGTCCAGGTATGACTGATCCTGAGGCACGTTTCTCTCCCAGTATGAGCCTATGAAATCAAATAAATTGTGTGCTTCCAAAATACAATGGCGGGACAGGCATAAGACAGACATTTCTATTCCAAAAGGGGGAAACAGGAAAGGAGAAACGAGTAAGTGATGCCAGGTGAGTCCAAAACACAACGGGGCAAAGAACATTCTATTTTAAGTCTTGAGGGTCATCTCTGACTCCATATCCCGCCTTCTGGACACACTGGGGTGGGGATTGGTTCCTCGAGTCTCGGGGCGGCCCCATCTCCCATGGCTTCACTGGGCACAGCCTTCATTGCAGCTCTCTAGGCTGGAGTTACACACTGGTCACTCCACCGTTCTGGGTGCTGGGGGCAACCCCACTCCCACACCTCCCCACCTAGAAGAAACCTACACTGCCATGAACAGAATATTATTCATGGTGTTCTGATAGACTGAGGCTTTTTCTACAGCTCTCTTCTTCTTATGAGCCTTCACCATAAGGAGTGAGGAGCCCCACTCCCACAACACTGCCCTCGTGGGGCCTCTCTGTGTTGGCCCTGCTCCTGTGTCAGGTCTGTGCCTGGTCACAGAGGTTCTCCAGGGCATCCCTTGGAAGCTGGGTGGAGGTGTCCACATTGTCACAGCTGTTGCACTCTGTGTGCCTGCAGAGTTGGCACCACATGGAGGTCACCAAGGCTTCCTGCCTGTGTCCTCCAGAGAGACCATCTGAGCTGCACCTGGACCTACTGGAGCCATAGCTGGGGCAGCTGAGGAGCACTGCACCCAATTGCAGGGAGCAGAGACTTGAAATTGTTCTGGCCCCAGGGTCCTGGCATTCTGGGCCTAAGATGGGTGGGGCAGCCCCAAAGATTGCCTCCAGGGGTGCTTCCTCAGTTGTCTTGATTAGCAGCGTCTGGCTTCCCTCTGCCATACTCATCTCTTTATCAAATGTTTGCTTGGCTACAATCTTGATGTTCTCTCCTAAACATGTTTTCTACTCTTCTACTACCTGGCCAGTCTAAGAATTTTCTAAATCTTTCAGTTCTGCTTTCTGTTTCTTGATAAATTCCATCTTTAATTTGTTTCTCTCTGTTTACACTTTACTGTAAGCAGTCAAGAAAAGTCATGCCACACCCTCACTTTGCTTAGATATTTCTTCTGCCAAATATCTTATTTTATGGCTCAGAAGTCTACCTTCCACAAAACACAAGTAGATGAGCATGATTCAGCCAAATTCTTTGCTGCTTTGTGACGAGGATGGCCTTTCCTGTCCACATTTCTACCAACATTCTGATCATGACCACTTAGGGAATCTCTAAGATGGTTGAGGCTTTCTCTACAGCCCCCCTCTTCTTATGAGCCCTCATCAGAATCACCCTTAAGGTTCTGTTCATGGCCATGTAGGTTTTTTTCCAGCATGCACCTCCAAATTCTTTCGGACCCTACCCATTACCCAGTTCTAAAGCTAATTTTACATTTTTAAGTGTTTGTTACCCCAGCACCCCACTTTTCATACCAATTTCTGTCTCAGTCCATTCATAGTCCATGCTATAACAAAAATACCTTAAGAGTAGGTGATTTATGTACAACAGAATGTCATTGCTCATAGTTCTGCAGGCTGGGAAGTTGAAGAGCAAGTGAACAGCGGATGTGCTGTCTGGTAAGGGTTCTCTGCTTCATAGACGGTGCCTTGCTGCTATGTCTTCACTTGACAGAAGGGACAACAGGCTCCCTTGGGCCTCTTTGAGAGATGCACTAATTCCACTCACCAGGGCTGTACCACCAGGACCTACTCACCTTCCAAAGTCCCCACCTCCTAATGCCAACACACTGGGGATCAGATTTCTACTCATGAATTCTGGAGGGACACAGACATTCAGACCATAGCAGTTATTGCTCAAAACAAAGAAGTAAAAGCTAGCAAATAATATAAGTATGATGTATTTAGATGCATTTTAGTCATGGTTATTGCCTTTTTAAGGTAAACTTTCTGGGTCAATTGAGCTGTTTAGATGCAGACTCATATTTGAAGGTTCTGCTACTCCTCTACAATACCAGACTTATAAAAATCAGTATATTCCAATCATTCATATACTCAGCGAACATGCTGACACCTACTGTGTGAAGGATTCTGTGATATGGGCAGGGGATGCAGACTTGTATCAGGCAGCTACTCTCTCAGAATTCACTGCCTGGCAGGGGGAGGCCAGGAGGCTGTCCCCAGCTAAGACACAAGGCGTGGCTTGTGCTAGGCCAACAGGGAGGTGCCGGGAGTGTAATACAACAAGGAGGAGCTGCCACGGCTCACCGGAGGGTCTCCATATGGATCCACCATTGCCGAGTGTGTGTAAGAAGAAGAGCAGGACCTGGGAGGTGGGGCTGAGAAACAGTACTGATTAAGAAGGAGTCCAGGAAGGAACCCCTGAAAAGAAAATGAAGACCAAGTGGATAGAGAGACAGGAAAGGAGCCACAGACAGGTCTCCCAGAGAAAGAGGAGGTTAGGTGGAGGGAGTGGTCCACAGGACCTAGTACCTCTGGGAGACAAGGGTAGAATCCACACCATTTTTTAAATGAGTTGGGGCTGGGCACGGTGGCTCATGCCTGTAATGCCAGCACTTTGGGAGGCTGAAGCAGGTGGATCACTTGAGCTCAGGAGCTCAAGACCAGCCTAAGTAAGCAACATAATCCAAAAAAAAATTAGCCAGGCATGATGGTGCGTGCCTGTAGTCTCAGCTACTCAGGAAGTTGAGAAGTGAGGATTGCTTTAGCCTAGGAGGTTGAGGCTGCAGTGAGTTGTGATCGTGCCACTGCATTCCAGCCTGGGTGACAGAGTGAGACACTGTCTCAAAATTAAATAAATAAAGAAATAAATAAAATTAAAACACGTTGGGAAGAGAGGAAGAAGAGGGTGGTACCTGGAGGGAGAGCTGGGCTAGAGAGAAACATTTTAGAAAATCCCTGTAAAATCCAAACGCAGCAGATTATTTCAGAGGCCACCAGGGTGAATTATGGCTGGGAAATGGACCAACACAAAATAGATGCTGGTGGATATTGTGGAGGTTCGGGAAGGGTGGGACTCATGATGTGTTCGACAAGGCTGTATGGAAGCCTGGGTTGAGTCTGTGTCCCAGGAAACGCCCACTAGTGGGTCCTGGTGTGGGAACCACCCCCGGCCCCCACCCCAGGAGCATGAGAGCAGGGTTCTCCCTTCCTGCCCCTTCTGGCTTTCTGCCCCCACTCCCAGACCCGTCTTCTCCATCACCCGACGTTTTCCTTGAAGGGCATAGAACTTACACCAGGAGGGGACCTCCAAGTTAGACAGGGGGAGAGGCTGGAGGACGTGAATGGCCGCACAGTCAGGGCCCATTCACCTGATCTCGGCTCTGTGGAGGTGAACGTGGTTGAGTTGCCCTTTTTGTGAAGAGGTGGTAGCTGCCGGTATGGACAACTTACATGTTGAACAATTTATATACTATTTGAAGTCACCTCACTTTTTCCCTTGGTTGTTGGTTTCTGGGATCTTCTAAGAGGGGAGAGTGACTCGTGTCTTTCCCACTAGCAGGTGGCCTTGGTTTTAATGCTGCTCAATAGATTCTAAGAGCGCATCCCAGGAACCTGCTGGTATCAGCCCAGCACATTTTTGGGGTCTCTGGGAATGAGCTTGGGAAGGTGAGTGAAGAACAGCTGAAAACAATGAAGCGCATTTGTGGCTGGAGGTCATTTTCTGATGAATCACGATCAGGGGAAGCTATGGCTGCTCTTGCAGTGATCAAGTGTCTGCTGCCTGGATTCTTTCCTGGCATGTCAGATCTGCAGCTTCCAAGAAAGTGCTACTGTCTTGCATGACAAAGTAATATTTGGCTCAAAGAAATCACTGCCAAACTGAGCAGCCAGTAAATCCTATGACAGCATTCACCGTAATTCCCAAATGTAAAGTAGATAGTAAATTGTCGTTCATAACCAGCGGACTGTCAGAAATCAGAGAAACGTGGGAGTGGCCTGCAGAAGCTGATCTGCTGCCCCTACAGACACTGATGGCTTCCTTCATCAGTGCAGATGGGGGGAGAAGTGGGTGAGGTGTAGGCCCCAAGCAGTCCCAGGCTGAGAGCCCTGCACAGGACTGGAAATACACGTCAGGGTTCGCAGGCTGTCTGGTCTTAAGGAAGGGACAGCATAAGCAGGAGCATGTGAGTAAATTCACAGCAATTCCCTGCGTGCAAATCTGTTTGCAGATGGACACCTCTCACTCTTGCGTGACCGGCTCCAATAGAAGCAAAACTTGGGTCCATCCTAGAGCACATCCCAGGGTGTTTCTCTATGGGGGATGAGCTTCAAAAGTAATTGTAATTTAATTAGAAATTTAGATGTCAGTACCTGGTGTTTTTAGTGGGACCCTTTTTTTTTCTTGGTAATTTATACATTAGCCGAGACGCTTTTCCTACTGCACTGCCAGAAGTTAACTTCTAATAGAGTTCATACATTTTGTTCTCTCTCATGGTTTTTCTCTGTCACCTATTCTTCACACCTTCTAAATTTTAACAAGTATGTACGTATACATCTGTGCGTGTGTGTATATGTCTCCTTGGCAGCAGCCCTCACTCCTATGGTGATTACTAAACACTTGAGGACTGATAAACTGTGAGGAATTGAATCTTGCTGGCTGAAAGGTAGAGGACCAGAGTCTGCCTTGCTCCCCTTATGCCGTCAGGGTCCCGGCAGGGTCTCCTGCTCCTGGGGCTCATCCTGCAAGAGGCGGCTGGTATCCAAGCAGCCCACCCTGATCGCCTCCTCGGGGAAGAGGGCAGGGCAGTTAGGAGGCAATGCTTCTCCATGGTGCTGGGAATCTCTGTGGTATAGACCCGTTGGGATGGAGGAGATAATTTCAAATAATTGATATTTACTTGCACTGACCATGAAACCAACCCTTCACGAGCACCCTCTCTGGCCCAGGGCAGCACTGCGCCCCCCGGGTGGGGAAGCCGGTGTGGGAGGGTCCAACCCTGCAGGAGAGGGCTTGGAGAAGCTCCCGCCTGGGACACTGAAGAAGTGAGCGAGGAGGAATGATGCCTCAGTTCAGTTCGCCAGGAGAAACATGGAAAGGCCAGTGTTGCGAGGACAGCGTCGCACAGTTGTGGGGATGTCAGCAGACACAGCGAGGGACCATGGATGCGGGGCTCCAGCCACCAGAGTGCAGGGCAGAGAGGAGCTGCACCTAGAAAGCCGTGGCACACGCAGCACCAGGAGGCCTGAGCATCACACCCACCAACCCGAGTTTCACTCTGCAGGGAGCAGAGGGGCCTTCATGTTTTCACATTAGAAAGGGGTCGGAGAGCACGCTGGATTTCAGAATTTGAATGAAGGCAGCTAAGAGAGGAGATACATGAGGGTGCAGCGGGGTGCACAGAGGTAGTTCCAGAGTTTATGCAAGCAAGCAATGAGGAAGTCCAGATCCAGGAAGGAGGTGCTGGGAATGTGGAGGAAACGGCAGACTCCAGAGATGCTTGGCGGAAAGCCCAATGGAATCAGTGCCCTCCCAGTGCAGTGTGAGGACGGGGGTCAGCAGTGGCTCCCCCTTTCAGGTTCTGAAGCCCGGCTTATGGGCCTTGCAATTCACTGAGTTAAGGAGCAGAGAAGGAAAGGGGAGGGGTTGTTTCTGTTTTTTGGAGTTTTGCTGGGAGCAAGGTTGGAGGAAATGAGGTAAGAAGTTCAACTTGAAGCCTGCTGAGTTTAAAGCATCTCTAGACCCTCTAGACAGAGGCGTCCAGGAGGGAGGTAGGAGCTGTCCGCCTCTGAGCGTTCACTGAAGCCATTTGGTGTGAATGAGGTATCCCACCTCATGAGTTCCGAGGGGAAGAGAGCAGCAGAACTCCAATGTTCAGCAGAACAGGAATCAGGAAGGGGCCAGAGGTGTGAGGAGAAACCCAGGCGGGTGTATGGCCACCAGAAAAGCCCATTCCAGGAGGGAGGGGGCAGCTGTGCCGGGGCCGCCAGGGTCCCCAGGGCGGGGAGGGGCCCTCACAGCTGGGGATAGTGGCATTGCAGGCCCTTGAAGAAGAGTGTCAGGCCAGAAACCAGCTCGCCATGGTTCAAGGTGTGAATGGGGACAGGAAGTGGCTTTGGAATATGTCCAGGTTCTTTTTGAATAGAGAAAAATTCTTCCATCACCATGCTTCCCAAAAAGAGAATGAACCCACACTCTGGGATGTGAGGGCAGGAGAGTTGGCTTCACCGTCGGCTGGCCGTCCCCAAGTCCTGCCCCTTCTCCCGCTTCTGTCTGATGTGAGAGGTGTTGCCACTGCAGCATATCCAAAGTTCCAGACACGCAGAGCCACCCTCTGGCCATCGTCGGGGTCATGGATCCGTTAGGAGTGAGGAAGCGGGATGCGTTGGTGTGGAAGGCCTTTCATATGGCCAGGCGTGGACACAGAGAGAAAGTTCCAAACATCCTTGCGGCATTGCTCCTGCCTGGCTGAACAGTACATTCGCAGTGAGACAAACCCAGGTCATAATGAGAGCAGAAGACCACAACAGCCACATGACACATGCACACACACACGCACACATATACACACACACACACACGCACATATACAGGTGCACACACACACACACACATACATGCACATATACACATGCACACACACGCACACATATACACACGGACACATACACATAACACGCACATGCACATGCACACATGTACACACATGCACATTTACACATGCACACACACATACATACATGCACACATATACACACATTCTTGCACAAAAATCTCACAAAAACATCACGGGTGAAGCTTTCTAGGAATAATCTTATTAATATTACGAAGCTGACCACCCAGGCTGTGATGGGTAAATCGCAATATGGATATTCCAACCCCAAAGAAAGCAAGAATGTACCGTGATCAGCACAGACCCACCCCAGGACTCTAGTTTCCCTCTCCTTGCTCCTAATGAACCGAGTGCATCTCTGGGGTCTGTGCTGCTGCTGCTACACCTTTGTAACACCAAATGCTCAGGAAGCGTATCGGGGCAGCACGGCTGCCCTCAGTTGTTGCCTTCTATTTTGTGGATGAAAACTGCTATTGATTTCTCTTTTAACAAATGCCGCTGGGAAGAACCAGTGTTCTGGAGGCTGTTTTCGCCCGTGTCATGAGAACACGGCGCCAGCTGAGTCACTTCTCTGGAATGGAAGTTAATGTCACTTGGTTTCCTCTCACCCAGGACCCCAGGCTTCATGTCTGGACAAATGAGCCATGTATTATCTTTCCACCAGACTGAAGAAAGATCAGTTTCTTGTGGTTTGTTGTTCTTTTTTTAATTGCGGATGTGTGTTCAGCATTCGCCCAAATAATCATTCCAAACCGGGGAGTCTTAGGGGGAGTGCAGGATGTCCAGATAGCACCAGCCCTTTGTTAACTGGAGAGACAACAGACAATAACCCCGGCATGGTGAAACCCAGCCCACACGTCCCGCCCGCCCCAGGGCCAATGCTAGGGCCACCAAGTGGCCCTGGTAGCCAGTGGCTCCAGGACCAGCCTCAGACACTCGGTGTTACTATGGACAGTAGCTTTGTATAAGTTCCTAGCGAGGTGATTTCCAAAATATTAGATACCTTTAAAGACAGAGATGAGGAAGACTGGATTGGGATCTGGCTTTTACTGTCCGCCATTTAACCTTCCTCACACCAAGCTTCAAGGCAACAGGGAGCGTGAGACATCCGTGAGCAAGAAGCCAGGCTGCTCAGCCACTCACGGGCCACGTCCTCTTTCCCCTCGGGGGGCTTGCAGTTATCACAAAGTTAGCCCAGGTTTTTCTCTAGGCGTTGTTGCCAAGCTTATAATTCCACATGTTCACAGTCAAATATATGTTCAGATACTTTAAGTTGCTGCTGACATCCTGAGGGTATCTTCTGGCTGTAAACAAACATAATTCTGACCGCTGGGAGACTCATTCTGTTCTTGGACAGCCCCTTGGGGTTCAGGGACATGGACTCCAAGTTAACCATCTGATATGTGGGCTTCTGCCACTGGTGCTGTCATCTGGCACCTCCCTAAAACCTTCCCATTCGTACATGACCCCCGGCACCTGTTCTTTTTCTCCCCTGTCTTTTCTTCTTGACATCAAATTCGAAGCCACTTTCATACCCTTTTGTTTCCTTCACGACAAAATATGTTACTGATGTTAGTGTTACTGTTATAGCAGCTTGGTTTGTTCAGAAATCTAAACAGTGACATCTTTCTTCCATCTGGTGGAAAGATCATCAGAACTGATTTAACAGTAACATCAGTTCTTTCCTAGAAAACCCAGCTAGGTGGTATCAGTGAATATTTCCATTTCCCAAATAAAGAAAATGAGGCTCAGGGAAGGGCAGTGACTTGCCTGTGATCACAGAACTGGCAGAGCTGGGATTCAACCCCGGTAGCACTTCAAATCTGGTACTCTTCCTTCTTGACTGCACGGGGCTCCAAATCACGTGAATCCGTGTTTAACTGATCAGTGTTAAATCACTTCGGTTTGTTCACAAACCAAATGGCCACCATTCTGCCCTTTTCTCCTCTCAGCTGCCTCCTTCTCAATGCTCTTAAGCCCTCACTCACGGCCTGTGGGGTTACTGCAGGGACTTCTACCACTGTCTCCCACGTCCCATCTCAGCTGCTATCTGTGGTCAGCACCCAGGCCTCCCTACAGGCCTTCTCAGCCACAACAGCCTTCTCCCGAGGAACCTGTGCCTCCGCGAGGTGGCCTCCTGATTCCCACAGCTCCCCTGGAACACGAAGCTCGTCTTCTCCAAGGTCCAGCTAAACCCTGCTTCAGAATATGCTTAATCAGCCAACCTTTTGAGCATGCAGAACTCCAAAGCTGTTTAGAAAATCTTCCTAAGGCAGCCTGTTTTCAACAACGAATCTGTTCAGAGAAGCTAGAGAAAGCATAGGTTATGTCTAAATATTTCCCTGGAGTGTATTAATATTTCAGAATATTAGCCTGCAGCTCCAGGGGCCCCCTCTGCATACCTTTTCACCAGCGTTGCTAAAAAGTAACAGAAATGGCTTGTTTGGGTTTCACCTTCTTTTTCTACCCATCACTCTCTAGCAGGGAGGGGGATTAATGAGCCGTGAAATGGCTACAGTTGAGCAGGGTAGGGTTAAAGCAGAGAAGCCGTGTTCTTAAATCACCTCTGCAGGACTGTGGCTGGCTTGGTTTTGTATGGCTTTCCATGAACCCCAGGCATACATTGTTTATTTTTGTAGACAACTTGTCCATCTGCTTTTGGCTTAATTACCGCTTCAGGAAGATCAGTGGAAAAGATACATTCAGAGTCTAAGGTCATGTCTGTTCCTCAAGGGAAGTCTGTGTGTGGATGGCAATGCCCTATGGAACTCTTTTGAAAAGCCCCATATGAATCTTCTCTTTTATATACCAGCCGAATGGCCCAAACCTCTCTGTGCCTCAGTTTCCTCACCCATAAAATGGGTACCATGACAGTACCTACCTCGTAGAGGTTTGTGAGGACTACATAGGCTGACTATTGGAAAGTGCTCCAAACAGTGAACACTCTAGAGTCTAAAAATGTCAGCTGCTGTTACAGCTTAGTCCCAGCCAGGGGTCAAAGCTAATAACCTGAAACACTCTCTCATGGACCCTCTGCAATGGGCTGGGCCTAACAGGTCCGCCAATACACAAATTTGGAACACTTTCCTTTAAGCAAGTCAAAGGGAAGGGAATTGTCCAACGAATCAGTGGTTGAGTTTGTTCAACCACCCTGTAGAAAGGAAAATGGAATTCGATGTGCTCTTTCGACCTCTTTGGAACTCTGCAGTCAGGCCTTTCCTCGTGAGAGGCGAGCTCCCCCTGACAAATGAGGGAGCTGCCCTCTCTCCCATCGAGAGGAGTCATTGTAACCCAAAACAATCTCAAAATCTTTGACATCACTGCTGTTTGCAAATCTGTGCCTCCGGCCAAGGGCCAGTGGATGCTACTGCCTGCCACCTCGTGTTCACCACTGGAACTGCATGTCACTCCGAATCTGCTGACTTCATACCCTGGCTTAGAAACAGTAAAAAGACCAAACAAAAACGTGTCTTTTTTGGATCTAAGGTTGAAATCTGATTTTAAAACAGAGACATTCAGTAAGCATTAAACATCTTCCTTTTATAGTTTTCTCACAGACCTACATTGACAAACTCACCCCTTCCCTCCATAACCTTTACGCCCCTGAGTCACAGTAGTTGCCCTGAATTGCTTACGCAGGTCTGGCTTATCACCGACAGTTGTCCTCCAAACACTTGGTTCACATATTACCAGAACTAAATCTGGAGGAGGGAGTCCTGGCATTCCAGAGCCCTTGCCTCATTTTCTAGTGATCCCAGCAGATGGTCTGATTTATCTAATCAGATGCTGAGCGCGGGCCTCACTGGCCCAGCCCTCCTTTCCACAAGTCTGGTGGTCTCCTTTTTTATGACTCCACTTGAGAGGCCTGGAAAACTTTCTCCCTGATAATGCAAGTGATAAAACCAGAACATCTGATGGAACGAACAATCAGAAATTCCATTGGGCGGGCACAGGGCTTGGAGAAGAGTTGAGATTGCGGATGATGTTTTCCGGTAGATGAAGGTGACTGAAGGAATTGAATGGAGGGTGGGAGGGACCAAAGGAGAGGGTGAAGTCCTCCACAGCATGACCCACTGATACTCGGCGTCAGAAATTGGGAAGTCATTATAATGATCAGAAACGTGTTCTAAAAATAGAAGATTCCATGTGGGAAGAACATGAATTCTGCAGCCAGGCAGAGGGGTTAAATAGCAGTGCCATAACGCATGTGTTTAACAGACAGCACATGGAGTGTGTTCTGTGTGTCAAATCCTGCAAGAGATGCTGGGGACAGAGTGTGAATGAGGCATGGTCCCTACCTCCAAGGGCCTCGCGGTCCCACATGAAATGTGGGTACAAGGATGTAGCATGGCAGTGCCCTGCAGTGTGCCATGGGGAAGGAGCCCCAGCCGCCTCCTCCAGTTGTGAGGAGGGGAAGATGCCCCCAGAGAGCCCGTGCTTGAGTCACATCCTCTAGTGACCCTGAGAGCCGCAGGCTGTGAGGGCTGCGTGTGCCATGGCCCTGAGGTTCCAGAGAAACCGGCCCAACCGCTAGGCACTCAGTTAGACTGGAGGGTGCAGCGCACTGCGCCAGCGTGGGAAGGGGTGTGCCAGGGCAGCAGGGGACAAAAAAGCCCCAATGGCCATGGCGGGGTGGGGTGCGGTGGCTCACAGAGCCTGCAGAGCTGACACAGTGGCTTGGGGGCAAGGCAGACAGGGCTCTCAGAGGCCCCCCCCAACCTTCGCTTCACAAATGAGACATGAGCCAGCAGTGCTCGGCGGTGGCGAGCAGCCCGGACTGTGACGTGGGACCCTCAGCGTGTGGGACCCTCGGGGCGTGGGAAGTGGGTATTGCTACATGCAGAGCACCACTGGGTCCAGGTGAGAGGCTGTGGGTGAGAGGCTCATCTCTCCGGGCTGCCCCCTCACCTGTCTACGTGAGAAATAGACACACTCCTTGGCTCCCAAACCTGCCTGTGAATCTGAAGGGCTTGGGGGCCTTGCTGGAAACATCAACTCCTGACCGGGTGGTGGCTCATGGCTGTAACCCCAGCACTTTGGGAGGCTGAGGCAGAAGGATGACTTGAGCCCGGGAGTTTGAGCTGCAGTGAGCTATGACTGTGCCACTGCAGTCCAGCCGGGCAACAGCAAAACCCCGACTCAAAAAATATGTGTTCCATATAGATAAATGCCGTCTTTTTGTGGGTCATCAGCATGCTGCTGGGGCGTTCACACTCATGTGTGAGACATGCCTCTCTCAAACCTTGTTAAGATGTCAGCACATGACCCATCTCACATGAAAAAATTAAAAAGAAGAAAACAAGGAAAAAGAAAAATACATACATAAATTCTTCCCAGGCTCCTTCCTCTGACTCCCAAACTGCTAGACCAGAAAATTCACAAGGTCTGAGACTCCCCATAGTTGGTACTTTGGCAGCCAGCCCAGGCCATTCCTGGGACAGGGACCACTTCAGAACGATCACCCGGAACCCTGTTAAAATGCAGGACAGGAGAGGGCCCAAGCGCCCTGCCTGATAGGTAATGAGCCCCCAGGTGACTCTCACGCTGCTGACACCCCGATCTCTCTCAGACGCCCCAGATGCTCTCTGAGGTCCCTTCCAAGTCCAACATTTTGTGAAGCCTTTGGGAAAATAATCAGTTACCAATGGCAAAGAGCAGAGATGTAAATGTGAAAAGTTAGATTATATTGGTCTAATTTCAAATGGCTATCACTGTCTATAATCTATAAGACTTTTGCTAGGGAATGAGGCTTATGTTTGCCTATTAAGGAAGACAAAGGTTGTTTTTGTATCATAATGTATGAGAAGGAAATATTCTTTTATCCAAAATAAAATGAATCCATACTCTAGGTAAGAACTTTGGAGCCGTGTTTCTCTTTAGTTTCTGTATGGTAGAATTTTTTTTTGTTAATTATCTTTTTCCCCTGTCTTTCTGTAGCAGCAACACTCTGGGTGAATCTCAAATGCATTGTGCTAAGTGAAAGGAGCCAGGCTCAAGACTCCACACTGTATGGTTCTATTTCTGTGAGTGTCTAGAAAAGGCAAACTACATGGAGGCAGAAACATGAGGGATGGACCGAGGTTTGGAGAAGGGAGCATTTGATAACAAAGGGGCAACACCCAGAATGTTGGGTGATATGGAGCTTTTCTGTCTCTTGCTGATAGTGGTGGTTACACAACTCTGTTATTTGTTGTGTCTGTTAATGACACACCAAATAACACTCCAAAAAAAGTGAATGTATGTAAATTAAAAGATAAAATTTTTTTAAAGGGGTAAGAAAATGAAGTCAAAATAAAATAACAGTTAACTAGGCAGTAAGTAGCCAAAGGAGAAGGAGGACAATGGTGGTTATCAAGCATTTTCTAACAACAGAAAAGGTGGAGATCTATTTAAAGCACGTCCTATTCAGGAACATTTCAAATAAAGATAAGAGGGGAAAACGCTGTGCATCACAGCCAGTTCAAACCCCCTCCCCATGCCCACCGCCCTACCTTTGGCTCGTAACCTTTTTTCTTAGTTGGCCAATGTGGTGTTTGTTTGTTTCATCATAGCGGAACCAACTCAATATAATGCTAACTTCAAGAATATTTTTCTCTCATATATATAGACTGCTTTTCAGTCTAAATGCAGAATAGATATAACTCTTGGTCCTGTCCCTGGGCTATGCCACAGATCCTGAGCAGTCACCCTGGAAGGCAGGCAGCCTGCTTGCGCAGCTCACCGGGAGCCAGCCTTTGGAAGGCCGCCCACACGCCTTTCCTCTCTGCTTCCACCTGGGGCAGACTCTGCAGGCTGTTAGCTGCTTACTACCTGCAGAGGCCCCATGGGGTAATGACAGTCACGTGGCGCAATGGGAACACACCATCTCGGCCATGAGTCATGCCATGCTCTTGGGTGTGAAGATGACCTAAGAATACCAGGAAAATATTGGCACGTGCAGTTGGCACATGAAAATTAGTAACCTGCGAGTGAGGTCATAGTATAGACAATTAGCTCTTTTAATTGCCAGTCATCGTGTGATCCTGGTAGCTCAGTAGTTGCCGCCTATGCTAATGGTCACTCTCTAACCATGTAAGTGGAGGCCACCACCACAGCATCCGTTACCTCTTCATGACATCCAGGCTGCGTGAGGGTGATGCTCTGAGCATTGACACATTGCATGTCAGCGGTGCTAAATTAGAGCGTTTCATACCCATTCGAGGCCTGACAGCCACAGCTCTCTGCATGCTGCCTGCGGCTCCAGAATCTGCTTCCTCCTGGCCCCTTCCTCAGGTGCGGTCCGGACTCTCAGGGCCCTGAATCCATCCACAATCAGACTCCAAGTTTTCTTAGAGGATAAGCAGGCTTAGGAAATCACGTCAGTCTATTACACAATGACTCACATTTAGGCAAATGAAATGTATTTATTGCTAAAAGCACAGAGATAATAAAAGGCTTTCCCAGAAAATCAACTTTTCCAACACATGCCAGGCAAAATCATATCCAGACTATAAAAAGTTTGGGCTAAAAGCCATTGAGCACAACCGCCCATGTGCTGCCTATTTTTAGAAGAAGGAGCAGGGGTTTTCAGACACTGATACTATGGGTGGGGAAGAGGAGACCATCCACTTTTTCTCTGCTTTAAAATATACGCCCACCCCAGTCAAATCATTTCAGATAAAACTATATAACAGCATCTTAGAATTGTAGGTGGTACCTTCTGGGATTTGAAAATTTGTCTATGCAGATAAAGCATGACAGAAACCAGTGGCTTCCCAGACTTCGCCTTCACTCCTGAATCTAATTCGCTCCTGACCCACTTTCAGTTCTGCTGCCCTGTGGGCTGTGTCCCAGACAGTTCTCGAAATTTCTGTCAGTATCACCATCAGACAGACCAGATTCCATACAAGGAAAGCTAGGTCTTGGTTTCTTCAGATTATTTCCCTGGCAGACTTTTATTTTATTTTATTTTATTTTATTTTTATTTTTTGAGACAGAGTCTCACCCTGTTGCCACGCTGGAGTGCAGTGGCGCGATCTCGGCTCACTGCAAGCTCCACCTCCTGGGTTCACGCCATTCTCCTGCCTCAACCTCCCGAGTAGCTGGGGCTACAGGAGCCCGCCACCTCACCTAGCTCATTTTTGTATTTTTAGTAGAGACAAGGTTTCACCATGTTGGCCAGTGATCCGCCTGCCTCAGCCTCCCGAAGTCCTGGGATTACAGGCCTGAGCCATCCCGCCCAGCCCCTGGCAGACATTTTTAAAAAGCATTCGGCTAAATGTTTTTTTACAAATGTCACTTTAAAGGGGTAGACTCTCCTTCCTTTTCGAACTGTTCTCTATCGCATAAGCTCAGTTGCAGGAATACCTGGAAGGGACATAATCTCGGTCGCCGGGCAACACGCCTGTGATGTCAGGGCTTGTCTTCTTCATCTTTGCCTTTACTCAGCTCTTTTGTTTGTTTTTAGGTCAAGGTTATTGAGGCATAATTGACATGCAAGTCACTGAATACTGACAAACGTATACAGCCATAGAACCACCAGAATCATGCTATGGAGAAGGTCCGTTACCCCAGAAACTTTCCTTGTGCCCTCTCAGTTAGTCCCTCCCCTCCACCTCCAGCCCTGGCAGCCACTCATCTGTTTTCTGTCTTTAGTTTCGCCTTTTCTAGAATGTCATAAAAATAGCATCAGACAGTAAGTAGCATTTGCGTCTGGCTTCCTTCACATAGCAGAATGCCTTTGAGATTCAGCCTTCACTGCTGCACACATCGGGCACTTTGTTCATTTTGATTGCGGAATAGCAGTCCCAGGAGTGAGCTAATTTAATAAAACCGGGATGAACATTCTCATACAGGTCTTGGTGTGGACATAGGCCTTCGTTTCTCTCAGGTGTATACCTAGGAGTGGGATTGTTGGGTCCTGTGAACTTTAGAAGAAACTGCCAAACTGTCTTCTGAAGAGGCTGCACCCTTTTGCATTCCTGCGGGCAGCCCATGGAATTCGAGGTGTCATCCTTCCCAGCTCTTGGCGTGGCCACCTTTTTCTGTGTGTATTCACCATTTGAGTCCATCACAGTTATATCTCTCTGTGGATTTAATTTGCTTTTCCCTAATGACCACTGAAGTTTAGCATCTCTTCATGTGTACAACTTCTTTGGTGGTGTCTGCTCAAATCTTCTGCCAAATTTTGCAGTTGGGTTGTTCATTTCTTTAGTATTGAGTTTTGAGAGTTCTTTACATGTTCCGGAAGAAGTTGTTTATCAGATATGTGTTTTGCAAATATGTCTCCCAGTCTGTCCCCTGCCTTTTTATTTTTAACAGTATCTTTTGACAATCAAACTTTTTAAATCTAGCCAACTTTTTTTTTATAGGTTGTAATCTTTGCATCTTATCTAAGAAAACTTTGCCTAATCCAAAGTCACAAAGATATTCCCCTGTGTTTTCTTCTAGAAGGGATACAGCTTTAGCTCTTACATTTAGGTCCATTTTGAGTAAATGTCTGTATATCAAGTGACATAAAGGTGAAGGTGTGTTTCTTTACATGTGGATGTTATTTACTTTGTATTGACACTAGTGCTACAGTCTGCATCAAATAATTTTGGAGGGCAGAAATTCCAAGGGTCCATATAATTCTACCTCATATAACTGAAATTCTTAATAAAGAATAGTACCCAGGGGTGGGGCAGAGGTTTTATATACTAAATAAGGAGATAGAGATAGAAGGTGTCCAACTTAACCTCAGCTCTGTGTTGCATGGAATAGGCTGCTGATAGTTATGTGTGTAATATACTGTACGAATATTAGCCTTTACATTATTGTTACCTTGGAATATGCTACTAATTTCATCTTGCCAGGGTAGTCTAAAAATTGCTCAGAAATGCTAACTGACCATCCTTAAGAACAACGAATACTTCTAAATTTTGGCTGGTGGAATTATTCTTCTAGAGCTTAAAAAGTAGTCCTTTACGCCTTTTGGGACATTTTACATATTTGAAATGTGTGGCAAAGAGCTCACAGAAATTAACTAGGACTTAGGTTGGAATCCCCGGAGGATCACCAGGAATTGCAGCCTTGGACAGGCCTTGAAGGTCTGGAACACACTGCGGAAGGGAGGGAGGGTCCGCCCTGGGGAATGGAGAGGATATGGGCGTCTGCTGGGCGCCAGTGCCCATAAAAGGTGAGACAGGAAGAGTCCGCTTAGGAAGGAGAAGGGATTTCCTACTATTCAGATTTCGGCTGGTAAGTCATGAAAAGCTCATTCTTATTCTACCAGTAAAATACTGTACTGTAGATTAAAAATCCTGATGTGTAGTGAAGCAAGTTTTATCCTAGGCAAGACTGTTTTTATCCTTCTCTGATAAATGAAACTCTTTCTACTCCCTTACCCAAGGAATATTTTAAGGTTAATGAACAATGAATGGAAAGCACAGGGTTGTGTGATGTGGGGCCCTGATGAGTCATCCATCTGTCCACCTTTGTTTAAGTCTGAGGCTGTAGGGCTGCACTGCGTATGCCCGTATCTCATCATCTTTTGCCTCTTTTCTCAGAAGTGAAATTCCCCAATTCAGGAATGCGGCAGTGTCGGGACCGTGAGCGCATTGGCTCCACAGTCGTGGTATTTGAGTCATGTGGGTTCAAGTCTGGATTTGTTGTCTCTGCCTTTTCAGACTGCAGCTTCCAAAACCGGCCCGGATGGCCCATGCGCACCCCAGCCATGACTTCAGACAGGGAAAACAACGTGCAACACCCTCGTCCTCATGATAGTCAAAATGGATTCTGTCTTGTAGATATCACTGAAGTATAAGGCCAAGACTGATTGAATTAGAAATAATATTTAACCCACATAAATACTCTATGTTCCTCTGCATGACCCAGTAAGCCAGACCTTTCTACTGAGCTCCAACTCCATGCTTAAGAGGTTTTTCTTATTGAAAGTCACCTATCTCTTCCCTCAGGAATGCCAGGATGGGGGTTATGGTGGTCTCGCACAGTGGTTCTCAAACTTTTATATACCAAGGAGTCCTCTGGGGATCAGTTCAAATGCAGATTTGGGAGTTCTGGGGCCAGGCCTGAGACTCCGCATTTATAGCAAGCTCCCGGGTGACGCTGCTGACACAGACCTCCCTTGGAGCAGTAAGGGCCTGGTGAAGTCAGCCAGCTCCCCAGAGCTGAGTGCACCTCAGCCAGCCCTGACACTGGTCCCGTCTGAGCCCCCGTCCTCTCTCCTCTCCACTGGAGTTCGTGTCACTGCATGCAGTTGCCGTGGGGACAAAATGAGAGAAACCATGTTTAAAACTTGTAACAACGCATCATCTCAAAAGATACAAACAGTTAAACGATACTGTTCATTATCCTGTTTCTTAGGAAGTAGTACCTCTACATGGTCTGGTGGTGGGAGCAGGGCGGGGGACAGGGGGCATGACATTACCACTCCTGTCCACAGCGTCTGCTTGCTTCTGAGAAGTACTTTGTAGAAATATTTTTCTCAAGGATGTTGGAGGAATATTAGGAGCTTTAGAAATTTAGGAGCTTTTGAGATTTATGCAAAGACATTTAAACTAGACTCTTCACTTTCTGGGAGTAGTTTTTATTTTTAATGTCACTTATCACAAAAGGAAAGAAAGAGATGAAAATAACTTTTCCTGTCAGGACTTTTTGACTGAGGATGGAAGTTGATAAGGACGATGATTAGCACAAAGGAAAACCCTTGGCATGTACCTGGTCCTCCCAGCTGCTCTTTATAGATGCACCACACTTCCTTAGTGGGCAGGAAATCCTGGGGAAAAGCTCCATCCTGATGACCAAAGCGTGGCCTCCTCGGGCCGTGCAGTAAATGTCCACTGAATCCCAGCAAAGCAGGCTTTACATTGTGCACAGCGGAAAGGGCTCCCTCTGGGAGGACTAAGGTCTAACTCATTCTGCCCAGGCTCTTCCTGGCCCTCTCTCAGCGGGGAAGCTGGATGGAATTCTGGGAAATGTTCCATCTCATCAGAAGCTCAGGATGGACTGTTGAGAAGTGATGCCATCTTGACACTCACTAGAATGGCTATCGCCCAAAAAATGGAAAATCCTAAGTATTGGTGAGGGTACAGAGGAATTGGAAACTTTGTGCATTGCTGGTGGGAATGTAAAAGGGTGCAGTCAGTGTGGAAAAAGAAATTTAGCAATACCTCAAATATGTGATACTCGTGCACACATATTTATAGCAGCACTATTTACCGATTCCACTCCTAGGAACACACCCAAAAGAATTCAGAACAGAGACTCAAGTAGTCACTCACACACACATATTCACAGCAGTGCTATCCACAGTAGCCAAAAGGTAGAGACACCCCAGATGTCCATGAACAAATGAATGAACCCATTGTGGTCTATCCGTACAGTGGAATATTATTCACCCATAAGTGAATGAGGTAATGAACCCCAAAAACATGATCACTGAAAGAAGCCAGACACAAAAGGTCACACATCGTTATGATTGATTCTATTTATTGGTAAATCCATAGAGACAGAAAGCAGAGTGGTGGTTGCCAGGGGCTGGGAGGAAAGGGAATGGGGAGTGATTGATTAATGGGTTTGGGGCTTCCTTTTGGAGTGAGGAAAATGTTTTGGAACTAGGTAGAGGTAGTGGTCGCATAACATGGTGAATGCACTAAAAGGCACTGAGTTGTATCCTTTAAAATGGTTAGCTTTATGTTATGTGAATTTCACTTCAATAAAAAGAAAAGGTTACAGCATACTCCAGAAAAGGAAAGACTCGAGTTTTTTATTCCAAAGTCAGACTCCCTAACCAAGAAATAAAGATGAGAAAGGGGTTTACTGACAGTGAAAGGAAAATGAGTACATGATGTGGTTAGCCACTTTCCCCCATCAAAGGGAATTGAGGAAGGGTTGAGGAATGCAGATAAGAATGTGGTTTTTATCAATAAGACGTGCATATTTCCATTTTGGTTAGTAGCAGATGTTCCCTTTGAGTTGACTGTATGAAATAATCCCACTGGTCACTGCTGCTTGTTTGGTCGGCTAAAAAAAAATAATAATCCCACTGGATAGATATGTAGTTTATGGGCAATAAAGTAACAGTCCTGATAAGAAACATTTTATCCCCCAGAAGACAGCCAGCAGACACTAACAAACCGCAGGCCTCAACATAGTGAGGGGAGCGTAGAGCTTCGTGGCATGGTATGTAATCTTAAGAAGGTTATAGTCTAGCATAGCCACAAACTAAACAAAAATGAGCATCACTGGGAAGGATCCACAAAAGTTGGAATCAAAACATGTTTTGTTCCCAAACTTACAACATTAAATGTCGTGTAGGAAACCACTAAGCATTGGAGATAGAATGAGTCTGGGATATCGTGCGTCCAGGGCCAGGGCCACCCATCTTCCATGAGTCTCCTCGCCTAGGTAGAAACACAGTGGCAATAGCTTCCATTGTAGAATGTTCTCCAAAGACACTAAAGTGCACGGGCTTCACCACGACTTAGGAGGCCTGAGATCAGGCTTCCCGAGGTGAGTACTGATGTGGCAGTGACAGGACCCCTCTGGGACACGTGGAGGGCAGAGGAGAACCCACTGTCTCTAAAACTCTGACTTCGGTCCAGACCAGGTTACCCTGAGGGAGATTTCCCAGCTTCCCTTGGTTTGAGGGGACAGGGGTCCCAAGATTCGGGATACATCATCTTCCATCCACAGCCTTAATCTGCGTTGATAGCTTCCACCCCAAAAAATCATCTTACCTACTTCCCCTGATGCCTGGGGCCTGACATCTCAAGGAATTGCCAGTTAGGAACAGTAATGAATTTGGAGGTGAGATCTCCCCACACCCCTCCATGCTGCTGCCTCAGTGACATTAACACTGTACCCTGGGCTGCGTTTTTAAGTTCCCATTTCACTTCAACTGTGTGGATTGCTGAGAATGGCATTATGAACATTCTGTGAAGACAGACACGTCTCAGCTGAACAGTTTACGTAGGAAGTTACCTAGAGGCAACAGAAGAAAAGCTTACAAAAATGGCTCAGGTCCCCCTCAATCTCAGGGCAAGACAGGAATTTGACATTTCACAGCAAATGGGGCTTGGCAAGTAAAGGTGCCGTGTGATGAATCAACAGCAGACTCATTCGTCTCAAGAGGAAATTAGGACATACTTTTTTTAAGTTTGGGCTAGCCTGTGAAATGTTAAAATATAACTATAATACAATAGTTAGTTCCAGCCATAGGAGAGATGGAACTTCCGCTCCCCTCCTTTCTCGTTTTTAAAACATTTTTATTGTGGTAAATTTATTTTTAATTTTTTAATGTAACATTTTAAAACTTTTGTTGTATTAAAAATATGCATATGTCCTCGCTTATGAGTGGGAGCTGAACAATGTGAACACATGGACACAGGGAGGGAAGCAACACACCCAGGGCCGGTGGGCGGGTCGGCGGGAGGGAGAGCATCAGGACAAATAGCAAATACCTGCTGGGCTTAACACCTAGGTGATGGGTTGATACTTTATTGTATGAAGTTCCAGGGTACTAATAAAATAAAATAAATGCATAACATCAAAATTACCTTTTGAGTCATATTGACGTGTCTGATTCAGTGGCATTAAGTTCTTTCACGTTGTTGTGCAACCTTCACCACCAATCCATCTCCAGAACTTTCTCATCTTCCCAAACCGAACCTCTGTCCCCATGAAACACTGCCTCCCCCTGCCCCTCTCCGCCCAGCCCCTGGCAGCCCTCATTCTACTGTCTGTCTCCATGGATTTGACCGTTCTAGGGACTGCATATAAGGGGACTCTATACAGGATTTGTCGTTTTGTGACTGGCTCATTTCACTCAGCACAGAGTCCTCAAGGTTCTTCCGTGTCACTGCCTAGGTGACTACATCCTTCCTCTTTAAAGGCTGAGTCCTATTCCACTGTGTGGGCGTCTACCCATTGTTGGACATTTGAGTGGTTTCCACCTTTTGGCTATTGTGAATCACGCTGCCGTGCGTGTAAGTGTACCAACGCTAGCCCCTGCTTTCTATATACCCAGAAGTGGAATCGCGGGATGCTGTAGTGATTCTCTTTTTTAACGTGTTAAGGAGCCGCCAGAGTGTTTTCCAAAGCAGCTGCACCATTTCACATTCCCACCAGCAGTGCACAGAGATTCTGATTTCTCCACATCCTCACCAATACTTATGATTTTTTTTAAAATAATAGCCATCCTATTTAGTGTGGACAAACATTTTTATATGTTTCAGAAGCTCTTTTTTTTTCCTCTGTGTGAACAAAAGGAGAGATTAACCACTTAAACATCTGAGGGTCATTTTGATATCTGAATGCAATATACATTTCCACACTTACTGTATACATTGTATTGAGGAAAATAGAGATAAAATTGTAGAAATTCATTTGGAAAATTTTTTATACTGAAACGACCTTAAAAAGAACCCAAATAAGTTAATTCTTTCATCCCAACCTAGTATTATCATTTCACAATGACATGACTTTAGTAATTTAGGATAATTTTTTTCTCACATTCCATATTTTCTCTTCTTAAACTCTGACTTCTTTTGTTAGCTATCATGGCAGTAGATAATGGTTTACATATAATGTTCCCTGTAGATTATAGCTCTTTAAAAGCAAAAAAAAATGTAGTTTTGAAAGTAACCGTAACTGATGAGTATTTATTGTGATTAATTGCGGAAATTGAACCTATGTTGTTCCCACAGGGTCAGCCTGGGCCAGTGGGCCCCCAGGGGTACAACGGGCCACCAGGATTACAAGGATTCCCGGGACTGCAGGGACGCAAAGGAGACAAGGGTGAACGGGGAGCCCCCGGAATAACAGGACCCAAGGGCGACGTGGTATGCACCGCTGTTGTACTCCCCTGGCCTCATGAGGGTGGCGGGTATCTCAGCCTTGGTTAATTTCATTTGCTTTCTTCATAGGGAGCAAGAGGCGTTTCTGGATTCCCTGGTGCCGATGGAATTCCTGTAAGTTTTATGGAAGACTGGAATTTTAAAACATTGCGTGCATTCTAGGCAATACATTTGTGACTTAAAGAAACATTCTGAATGAGACCTCCTTTTTGTTTATAACATAAAACGTGGGGACTATATGTGCGTATTCTCTCCACAGAATTCAGTCAGACAGTGAACAAATTGTTTGCTTTGTAAACGTCCTTATAGACTCGGCTTCCGAATTGAGACAACTTTGCTAAACTGCACATTGTTTGGTAATAAAAAGCTAGAGTGCTATCCAGATATTCGCCCTAAAGAGCCAGTCTTGCGATCTCGTTTGAACTATAGAGCAACCTGCATATAAAGTCGTTCAGCCAAGAGCATGGGCAGAATGAAGCCCTGCTGAGCATTTGTGCAGCTTCTCAAGTTCTTTACAGCAACCTCACATGAAACAAAAAAAAAGGCATGGTTTGTTCATGAGAAAAATCTCAAAATGCAATAAAATGTGTTTTTATAACCTAGTTTACTTTACTTCTTGTGGCATAAAAAAATAAACAAAACAGCCTGACTCACAGCCTTCTTCACAGGGACCCACAAGCAGATTTCCCAGGGCTGGCTTCCTGGCCAGACCTGACCTCAGGGATCAATGTGTTTATCGCACGTTCTGACCCGCCTCCCATCCGGCTACTGCTGTGGTTCTGAGACATCTGCTTCACAAACCTCACACATATACACAGATGTGTGTGCCCGTGTCCTGCAGAGGCAAGTTCTGTATCACCACACACGCACACGCACAGGGAGAGAGACTCCGTTCCCAGGCTGCACGAGTAGGGCCATGCCTTGCAGAAGAGAAGGAGGGAATGAGTGAGTGGAGGGCAGTCCCAGAGAACTCATGCGTTTCCATCAGATCTTTAGTCCCACCGTCGAGGAGACATCTGCAGAGCAGAAGGAGACAGTCAGGGCAAAATAAAGGAAGTCACGTTTGCCAAGACAAGAGCTGCAAGCCAGTGATCTCGGGGCTACCTGAATGGTGGGCTCAAACGGACACTTGGGTTCACCACATAGCCCTGAACAAATAAGGAAATAATGTCCACATCAGTCAGAATCTTGAGAAATGGACAGAAATGAAGAATCTGCACATTCCAAAGATTAAACAAATTTGGAAAGTATTTTCATACTAATGGCCTGAATCTAAATCACCCATTTTTAAACTACTCTTTTGAACTCTTTGGAGTGTCTTTCAGTTTTGTCTCCAGTTGAAATCTGAGTTAAAATGGAATGACATTATGGAAAGCAATTGCAACTCATCTGTACCAAGTTTCCTTCATGTTTCCACTTTATACTCATTCAATATCAGAGGCAAATGTCTCACAAACTAAGGAGGAAGTAATCATAATTTGGAGGAATGATTGTGGTGAGCAGGTGAGGACCATTTTCTACGGAACCGGCTGCTCAAAGGATCCAGTCTCTTTTAACCGCAGAACTCTGATACTACAAATTAAGTTAACATAAATGTCACCTGCCATAAGTAATCAGTTAACAAATGTAGAGTTTGAGGGACCTGGATCATTTTAGCTGATTAGAAGTTATATATAAGAAGTGATATGCAGAAAATCCTAAAGTGGTTTCATATAGCAGTGTGTCTAATTTGATGCTGAGCAGAGACAGACATTTAGCTCAATATAACTGAAATTTTTCTTTGAAGCACAATTTCAAACTAAGATTAGATTGACATGCAATTTCAAGTAACAGATCAGTTCTAAGCAAGTAAGAAACACAAATGGCAGACAAATAATAGAGAAGAATTTAAACATTACAGTTCATTTTAAGCAAAAGCATCACAGAATACTAAAAATCTGGAGCAGAGCATGTGGAGAGCTGTTTTCTCAAGCGGAAGCGCAAGGGCCCCTCATGTCTTTATCTCAAAGGCCACTAGAGTGCCAGCTCTGCAAACAGATCGAGAAGCTGCCCACAAATGGGGATTCCTGTGGCTCATCAGAGAGTTTGACTGAAGCCTGTTGGATCTCTCATCTGACGGCACCAGTTCAACCAATGGCTGTGGACATCTATCTGAAGCAAAGAGATGTGCAAATAAAAGTTCTACTTTTTTATTTTATTTCTTAATATCATTCAGGTTACGGAGAGCTATATGTAGGATTTGTTGTGTGGGGGTTTTGAGGTTTGTTTTTTGTTTGTTTTGTGTTGTTTTGTTTTGAGACAGAGTCTTGTTCGCCCAGGCTGGAGTGCAGTGGTGCGATCTTAGCTCACTGCAACCTCTGCCACCTGTGCTCAAGCAATTCTCATGGCTCATTCTCCCGAGTAGCTGGGATTACAGGCGCATGCCACCATGTCTGGCTAATTTTTGTATTTTTAGTAGAGACAGGGTTTCACCATGCTGGCCAGGCTGGTCTCGAACTCCTGGCCTCAAGTGATCCGCCTGCCTCAGCCTGCCAAAGTGCTGGCATTACAGGTATGAGCCACTGTGCTCAGCCACGTTTGTTTCTTTATCTTGAAATTTTCCAAATTTCTCAAAGTAACTGTAAAAGACATCCCAATGGTCTCAAAAATCACTCTGGAATATATGTTTGGTTTATTATCAAGAAAACTAAAGTTTTAAAGTAACTACACAATAACCAAGCATATAGCTAAATATCTGTTGTTTAAAGAAACAGCAAAACAGGCTGTGGCCAGGTAGTGCAGAAATTATAGATTATTAACCCAGCCCCCGTATGTCTTCTGGAACCAGCTTACTGCAGTGAAGATGCCCACAAATTTAGCCTGAGTCCCTCTAGTCATTGCAGACACTTGGCTGTGTTGCCTTTCCCCACCCCCAGACATTTCAGAAAACCTGACATGCTTTATATTCATGTTTAAAATCTAAAACGTCATGTTTCCCAAGAAAGCAAACAAGAGGCAATCAGTTCTTTCAAACATGGCAAGGCCATTGATAAAATCACATTGTGGGTGTGTCTTCTCTGTTTAGGATATGGATCTGTGAAACTCACTATCTAAAATGCAGTTGGGCAAGTAAGAAAGTTGCTTAACTGATAAGGACCTCCCTGTTATCCCTGAGAAGGAGGTAGCTGCTTCTAAAATCTTTCCTAGAATTTTTAAAATGTACCTTTACTTGCTTTCTACAGGGATAAGGACCTTGTTATCCCTGAGAAGGAAGTAGCTGCTTCTAAAATCTTTTCTAGAATTTTTGAAATGTAATTTTACTTGTCCCTGCTAATAGTCACTCCACTAGTAAGACAGGAGAAACCCCGACAGTGTACTTCTTACCCAAGCCCAGGTGAAGCAGAACTTTGCTTCGAAATCCTTTCCCTGCTTAGAACTATACCTTATGCCTTCACTTATTTCATCTTTCATTCATTCATTTGTTCACTTTTGAGGTGTCTTTTCCTTGGATTCATGCCGGGAACATGGCTGATGAGAATATTTAAGACTGTTTTATCGCACAGTTACATGACAACTAGAAACCTGCTGATTGGCTGATTCTCTCACTGTTCTCTTTCCCAGGGACACCCGGGGCAAGGTGGGCCCAGGGGAAGGCCCGGCTATGATGGCTGCAACGGAACCCAAGGAGACTCAGGTCCACAGGGGCCCCCCGGCTCTGAGGGGTTCACCGGGCCTCCCGTGAGTATCCCCACAGCGCCTGTGCTCCAGGGACAGGCAGACCCTGCTAAGCCCTGCCTTTATAACCTGGCCGGGGGAGGCCTCCCGCTCACTGTGGCCAGAACGGAAGCATAACTACCTGTTGACGCCCAAGACATGACGTTTCTGGATTCAAGTAACTTCATTTTTCGTATTCTTTAAATGTTAGATAGAAAATCATTGTTGTGGTTGATGTTGTTCACGCTCAGTCTCCCAAGTGTCACTTCTTTTCTTTCAAATTCTCATGCGTGATAATGGAATCATAAAACGAAAAAAGCTGAAACCTTGACAAAATTCTGTCCATCACCATCTTTATCAGATTATGAAATACTTTGTGATGTGGGAGTGCAGTTATTCTCCAGCAGATACAATGCAGGAGTTTGTTTTTTAATGGGGGAACTTTTATATCATCATCTGTTTTGTGGCCTCATTTATTTTTTAAGGTCTTGGTAAAACATCCTGAAATGTGTCTTCAGTAGTATGTTGCTACCTTATTTCCAAGAAAATCTTGCAAATTCAGGGTTAGACTAAAATTTTGTTTGGTGAGACTTTTTATTTAAAAACAAAAACTTTAAAGTGGGAAGAACAGTCATTAATCACCTTCATCACGTTTTCACCTGAAGCAAATGAAGTTCTCCTACTCAGTTCCACCTCCACCTGCCAGTTCCCCTTTCCTCGGCTGTTTCTGTTTTATGTGGTTCAGTTTTTCAATAAACTACATCATCTTCTACTCTATATATCGTCAATTTCGTTATCAAGAAACATATCTATTACTTTAAGTGATTCTTATAGTAGATGCTGAAAGATATTTACACATGCACATATGTATTATGTATATACCTACTGTTTATATTTGACACAATTCCAATGTTAAAGAATGACCCAGTATCTATTCTGCAAATGGGTGCTTGTGTTAATATGTTCAGTACACTAATGTCAAAGAAAGCACATAATAGTATCAGAAATAAAAATAACATTGGCATATTAGAGGGTTGGTTGGCAGAGTATTCATTTGGGTTTTGAAAATAATTTAAATCCTAAAGTATTTCTATTTTAACTCTAGGAAAGATACGATTGGGTCAATAGGAAATTAAAGGTCTCACCCTTGTTGCTGAATATAGGGTTGGTGTTCAGAATAACCCCCATCAGCCATAAGAACAATTAGACTTTGCCCACAAAAGTCAATGTTCAATCATCCAATTACCATAGCTGCACCAAATGTTAATGGATTTTTTTTGTTGTTTTTTCTTTTTACAATATATCTGCTAATTAGGGGCCCCAAGGACCAAAAGGGCAGAAAGGGGAGCCTTATGCACTGCCTAAAGAGGAGCGTGACAGATATCGGGTACGTTTGCAAGAGATGGGAGGGGTAATGAAGGGACCAGTGTAAATTCTCAACTAACAGAGTTAATTGCCAAGTGAACTTTGCATGTAAGAATGAATGTACTGAAGGCATGCCTAGAATGGCGGCATAATCCAAGTCACAGTGAATTTAAAAGTCATCTTATTTCCGATCAGGATGCTTTCAATCTTATTTTTAATTGTGTGTTTATCTCTTTCCCATATTCACAGTACTCCAAGCTAAATTAAATTAGTACTTGTAGTTAATATTAGTAAATATTAATATTACTAAAATATATTCTGACTAAATAATATTAGTAAAAATTAATATTAGTAAATTAACATTACTAAGTCCTGATAGGGCTGATCTGTTTGATATGCTTATTTCCAACTCTGCAATAAAAGGTAACTAAATCTAAAGATGGTTAAAAGCTATCACTCTTAAAATTATTTCTTCTCCATTAGGGTGAACCTGGAGAACCTGGATTGGTCGGTTTCCAGGTAAGTTTATTTTTATTAGACGATATTCCCAACAAAAGTTTAAGAGCTTCAGAACTCCAAGTACCAGTTTACCTCTCTTAAAAACATTCTCTCGCTGCCTATCCATAGGGACCTCCCGGCCGCCCTGGGCATGTGGGACAGATGGGTCCAGTTGGAGCTCCAGGGAGACCAGTAAGTACCTGGACACAGGTGCCCACTCTGGGACCATCGTCCGGTCATCCCTTCCAGATGCCACTTCTTCAATGGTTGAATCCAGATGAGAGCTTTAAGAACAACTATGATGCTTATAGGCGTAGCAGAGAACATCAAGACAAAACGGACCATTCCTTGCACACATGTTGCTGCTGTTAAGGTTGAAGAATAAGGGCTTAAAATTATGGTCACCAGCTCTCTGCCAGTTATGTCAAATTTTGACTTGGTCCCGGCAGGGTGCCCTTCCATCGCCACCCCATACCTACCCAGTGACAAAGAGCCCATCATCCCTGGGCAAGGCAAAACAAAGTCCCACAGGTTCATAAGGAGGAAAAGGAGTCTGCCTGTGCCACGCCCATGCTAGCAAGCGTATCACACCTGGGCTCATTACAGCAGGTGAGATATTGGCCATTGTTTAACAAAATGGCCCTAGAGGGCTCATTGCAAGTAGGGACGAGCAGAAAAAGGCACTTGCTAAGGCTTGTGTAGCTCTCTGGCCATTCCCACCACTGCACAATGACCTGGAAGGTGGACTAGCCACTGCGAGAGCTCCTGACTCACTCATTCCCCACATGTTAGTAATCAGATAAACAGGCCTTAACTTATACAAGGAGAGATGTGGGCTGCAGGTGAGAGAGATCTTCTCACAAGAAGCCATTGCTCAAGACTGAGACAAGCTATCAAGGGACACTAACACCAGTTCCTTGACAGATATTAAGAAAAAAATGAAGTCATATATGTTTGGGGAGACTCAGTCAAACTAACAGTTGGGGGGTACTCATAATTCTCTTCAGATTATAATAAATTACAATAATAATAATAGATTTTGTTTCTACAAAGCAAATTTCCCTGGTGCTGTGAAAGTGATTTTTGCAAGTAGCCCCATCTGTGAAAGACCTGGTCAAGGTGGCTGAAATCAGGATCATACGAGACACCCTTGCTGTTTCACTCCATATGGTTGTTGGCTTAGTCATAGCACACACGCCACATGGTTGGGTTTCATACTTTAAATGCACAGCTCGGAGAAGTCCGGCACAACAGATTGTAATTGCTAGGTCCTTAGCTGCTCTGACAGCTTTTGGTTCTTCACATGAGCCATGCAATCATCCACAACCCCCTCCCTATCCACTCCTTTGTATCCACTTATTTGTACTGAAACACTCTTCCCCTGCATCTGAAATACTTTAATCCTAAGCACAGTGTTGACACTGAATGCTCTGCAGAAAGACACACCATGATACTGCAGATGGACTTTCTGCTCTGCAGTGCCAGGCTGTAGATTCATTCTGTCCATGAAAGTTGGCCAAGCTACCAGGAAGAAGTCCCGCATGGACTCTCGTGGGGACTCCCAGAGGAAGTCAGGGAAGCTGTCTCTGCAGTCACAGGGCCTGGGACCTTGCAAAGGGATCAGAACAAACACAGAGAGGAGATGGGTGAAGTCGAAAGCCCAAACACACAAAAGCAAAGCAGAAACAGCTGTCCGTAGACAGCCAGCAGATTCTGAGAACTGGAGCTGACCCAAGTCCCTCTCTCCCAGCATGTCATCTCTGCCAAGCCAAATGCATCAGAAACCTCCATGCATCCTACACTGTGTCCTAAATATACAGTCAGTGGCTTTCCCAGAGCTTTCCAGCAGATGTTTTCTGGGTCCTGGGGTAAAGAAAACCATTGACACATTTCTTTGTATTTGTACAGGGACCACCCGGACCCCCTGGACCAAAAGGACAGCAAGTAAGTTGGTTTTGGGGGATGAGGATGAGGGAAGGGGGTACTTAGGTGTTTGTGGATTTGTTTTTTACCATAAAACTTCTTCGTTGACAACTATTTATTGTTTATATTATGATGAAAACGGTTTTGGAGGTTTTTAAGACTTAATGTTAAACTCCAAGGATAGATCCATGGTGCCTCTGGACATTAAAAACGTGAACAGGTGGAACGATTTGTTGTTTGCAAATTAATTACCACATGCCTGTTGCTGTATGAAAACCAAACTGAGGAACATTTGATTGAAAATGAAGATTACAACAATTTAGGGACAGCTCACGTTTATTCACGTGCATTGATTTACGAGAATGGACAAAATGTAACTCTATCTGTTGTAGGGAGGCCAATGTCATTCTTCTTATCTGGCTAGAATTAGGTTCTACAGGAGTCTAATGTCAGCCTCTGGGGATATATTCAGTGATAATCAAGTTAGGCTAGAGCCCAAAGCTATATACTGTTTTCATCCCAGAAAGGTTACTAAATTGATTGGAACACAGCAAAGTAGGTGGTTTGTTAGAAACTCGGAGGACAGAACTAGGGTTCCTTATTGTCTGAGAAAGCTGGATAAATGTCCAAGACAAACGAATGCAGTTGACAAGGGAAGTATTTGATCAAAATGCAACACAATTCAGAAATGCTGGGCTGCCAACGGGAAGCATCTAGGAACCTTTCCCTTGCCCTGTGTCCCGACGGAGGAGGCGCCAAGCCCACACGTTGCCATGGCTGCCCATTGCTGTGACCCCTGGTGACCACAGCTGCCACTGCCTATGCCCCCAGGCTCCTGTCCCCTCTGACACGGCTTCCGGTCAGCTGGAGAGCTTGCGCAGGCTGCTGGACGCCCCACCGCCTGGCAGCCTGGAGCAGGATGAGATGGGCCCCAGGCCAAGAGCAGCAGAAATAGGACCAGGCGGCCGGGCTGAGGAGGCAGCAGCCAAGCCCTGAGCCCAGGCCTGAGCCTCAGATCTCCCCTTGCTGCAGCAAACATAAACAGCCCTCCTCACCCCTGACAAAGGCACTTCCTGGTGACTTTGACGACCAGCTCAGGAGGCAGAGAGGGACCGTGGGGGACTCGCACAAATTGCATTCTAATCTAGCCTGGCCGCGTTTCTGTGCTTTGATTTCAGCTCCCCACCAGGTGGGGAAGAAGCAAAAGGCAAAAATTCATTGAAGGCTTTGTTTTTATTTTCAGAAAATATCTGGACATTGGAGGGGGCGGACGGTAGACTGCAGAGAGAGAGAGATCAGATAGGGCTTGTGTGAGCCTGCTGTCACTGTGGGAACACACAGAAACCCTGGGAAAGAAGCAAAGCTGTTGGGAGTAGAAGAGGACTGTGCCTATGATGTGCACAAATTTGTCATCTTGCTTTTTCTATGCATGAATCTTAGAGGTCAGCGTTGTCAGTCCTCCCACACATGGCTACTGCGTTCGTGAAATTATTCAATCCTTACTATGATACTGGGCCTAGCTTTGCTTCTTAGGTAAAAAGGAAGACAAAAAGGTTGGATAAAGCCCAGAGAATCACCTAAAATCATTACATTCTGATTGATTTTAAATTTCCAAAGATTATTAAAAAGATGGGTAAAGTTTATATGAAATGAGGATTATTTTGCCACAATGAGAGAAGACTGAGCCAGAAGAAAAGACGAATCATGATCTTCAAATGCAGAGTCCAGGGAGTGAAATGGGGCTGCTTCTTCCATCTACAGGGGTCAGAACCCAGGGACATGCTCTTAGACTACAGTCTGTAGAGACCATATACTCACGATCGAGGGCCAGCACCACCTGGGGTCCAATCTCAGCTCCCACTCATTCACTCTGAGGTCTTGGTCAACCGAAATGACAAACTGTCAATTAGTTTCTATAAAAAGCAAGAATATTATGCAAATATAGTTGCTCAGTAAAGTCGCCGATAATTAGGTCTTGGGTTTCTTTTTCTAAGAAAAATAATTTTATTTCTCTCTGATTGTTGGCTTTTTAAAACTTACAGAAATTATTTATCTTTTCAGGGCAACAGAGGACTTGGTTTCTACGGAGTTAAGGGTGAAAAGGTAAAGGAAGCCTGGTCAATTCCAGCAGAGGCATGCAGCATTTCTCAGCCAGGAAATAAATCATTTTAATTACTAAGTTCTACGCTGTAAAACTTTTACCTTGAGTTGATCTGCAGACAGACCATTTGCGTAGGGAAATAATCATTGCAAAGTGCTAGGCTGTCACCCACATGCCAGTGATAATTCTGCATCAACAAGATGGTAAACACACACCATCTAGGCTAGCCGAGACTCTGACACAGAGACATAAACTCAGCTCATCTTCAGAAGGTGGAGGTGAGGACATGTCACTGAGAGCATCTTCTCATGTGTGGAACCCAGAGGTGATTGACGGGACTGAGACTACAGCCAGAGGCTGACATGGAGCCATCTCAGAGGGGACCAGGGGATCTCAGGGACCAGCCCTGGTAGGGCACAAAGGCAGCCGTAAGAACCGCGTGGCTTTTCTCCTTCCTTAGAGTGCTAAGATCCAAAGACCTCATGGCCTTTGAGAGGAACGTGTGAGATCACGTGCACGACAGGCTTAACACAGTGCCACACCCCGCAAGCAAAACCTCACCAACACAGTCCCATTGCATTCACCACAAAAGCCATGTGCCCACTGTGAAGTAGACCTGACCCTTGGCCTCATGATTGGAACATTTCTATTTTGTTTTCCCTTCTGCTTTTTGATGGAACAGCACAGTAAGTTGAATCAAGTCCTGCTCATGTGTGAAGAAGAAACTCTTCCTTCTTTACATTAATGCCATAGAAGAAGTCAAAAAAGAACAATTAGCAAGCAGTGGGCTTCTGGAAAAAAAATAAAGAAACACACATAAAAATTTATAGCCCCATACAATGAAATATAACAAAATAATAAAATAAAAACAAGAAAAATCTGGGAAGAAACCATTGGTGGGAGAAGAGAATAGTCCCATTAGATATAATGGAGATGAAGTTAGAGTCTACAGTCTACAAAGGACTTATGCAAATAATGAGGAAAAAACATCAGGGGCCCAACAGGTACAAGGGAGGAGAACAAACAGCTTGGGTATTTTAAGATATTCTATTAGTGGACACTCAGCGTACACTGTGGAGTATCACTTTCTGCAGCTGACCCATCATCTCCATTTACTGCTGTCCATGTTATGTGATACCTGGGCTCAGACTTGTATGATACAGTTTAATGTGGAAAGAAAGGAAAAGACAATGATGTTCTTTTTGTGTCAATCAGTTTCTGGGAGGTAAATCCAGAATATTATACAAGGATAACTGTCCAGTAATGTTCTAGATAGATCGGTTTCACCATCTGTGCACCACATCAAAAAATCAAAATGATTTTATCATTTGCTAATGATAAAAATGCAAATTAAAGCAATCTTGGGATATTATAGTTATTTAAGATTGTTTTTTATTATATAAAAACATCTTTAGCTGGGGAAGTAGTCTTTCATTTCTTCAGCATTTCTTTTATCTTGGTGCCCATCTTGGCAACCAGTACAGTAATACCTGTCAAAAACCATAAAGACATTTAGCCTTGATACCTAATAATTCCCATCTATAGAAATTCATTGTAAGGAAACAACCCCACAGAAACAAATGCAGTCCAGAATTGTAAACAACGTACATGGCTTTTATGCATAAATTCTAAATGATTGCTAATGAAAGGAGGATATAAAAAACTTATATTAGGATTACTCTATTTTGTGATTATTATACTATAAATAGGTATACATATGGTAAGTAATATGCAGACATTAAAACTGCAGTATTTTGGCCAGGTTGTATTTGTATTCGAGTTTTGTAGTTTCCTTTCGATTTAAAGACAACTGCTTTTGCTTAACAATATGCAGGGTGACGTAGGGCAGCCGGGACCCAACGGGATTCCATCAGACACCCTCCACCCCATCATCGCGCCCACGGGAGTCACCTTCCACCCGGATCAGTACAAGGTAAAGAGCAAAACTGACTGTTTTCCTAGTTGAACTAAAAAAAGGGAAAGTAAAAGTAAATTTCTTCAATTGTATCCAACCACATTCCAAGTAAAACAAGCCTCACCACCAACTTGGCAAATTACGCATGAAAACATAACCAGGTCCTCCCAGAATGTTTTCAACGCTTCCAGACAGTTACTAGATTCACAGTGCAATCGCGTCATCAGTCCGTCATCTCAATTGTGATGAATCTGAAGCAACATGAGAATTCATTTAAAAAAAACCTTACATCTGTCCTTACGTTCAGTGTAGATGGAGGCTAATGGTCATACCGGAATTCAAAGCCAGAATCGCGGAACTGTCTAGCAAAATGTGTTCAGCAAAATAAAACCTACTTCTTTGCTGACATGAAGCACCTTTTTGGAGGATCAAAGTCAGTTTTTGACAGTTTCTGAATCATTCAATTAACATTTTGCTTAATTGAAATCATGCTGTTAGTCTGAAATAGGAATTGCTGTGTCCACTCTGGGTTTGGAGGCTGCTGTGCCACCCACCCACTCAGGGAGGTCCCGCAGCCTTTCTAGGGCTTCCTGTTCCCCCTGTCAAATGGGATGGTGACACTGACCTCCTGGAGCTGACGAGGAGGTGGCAGGCGACTGTGAAACACTCAGTACCATGTCGGGCACACGGAATACCTGGGAACTAAAATAGAAACCCCAAACGGGGAGATCTTACCTTTCCAAATAGAATCTTGTTCCCAACTCTTGAGCAGGGTGGGGCTTGGGCCCTGTGTCCTGGGTCCTGCGTCCTGGGGCGGATTTGGCAGGCAGGACCACTGCCTTGCGGGGGAAATCAACCCAGGTGGCTGAGGCTCGAGTTATGAGTGACCGTTGACAAAAATGTCCTGGGAGGCGGCAGGGAGGGCCTCTGTCCAGCTTCTGAACGGGAGCCCAGAGCAGGTTTGATCCGTGTGGAGGTGCTCAGTCTTCCGAGTCAAGTTTCCCACCTTTTCTACAACCCAGGCCAGGGTGGGATCTGGGGCTGGGCATGGCCAACCTGCAGGGGCAGTTGTGAGCTGCAGGAATCCAAGGTACCCTCAGGAATGACGGGGACAAAGGACCCGCCAATTGCTGTTTCCTTCACCATTTTAGACGAAGAGAAGTGGGAAAAACGTAGATCATGCTTTTGATCTGTGATATTGACATGGCTTTCAACAGCCACTTTTGCTTCAAGTTTCAATATGTTCCATGTGTATCTTTTCCTCAGAGGACCTCCTAGTAATGTTTTCTTCCAAAGAGTATTTTCATTAAGGCTTTTCCTTGGGCACGTTGTCCCACCATACGGATGTAAACAATCTGCCTGGAACTGTGTGGGGGATAAAGGAAAACACAGAGAGAAGGAAAGACAGACTTTCACTTGTACCAAGAGGAATACAGGAATTAATTTATCTTGTGAAAATCTAGAAGAAATGACACATCTTTTCTCTTGAATTTTGAAGCGGCAAAATTTGAGTCGTGTTGTAATCAATTTATAATGATTGAGGATTGATTGAATACTTTCAGCTCATGTCATGAACCCTGATTTTTACCCATTACCATCCTCAAATTAATAAGCGTTTCTTATTTTTCATATTCTTCACAGGGTGAAAAAGGCAGTGAAGGGGAACCAGGAGTAAGAGTAAGTCGCGTAACGAGCATGCTTCCTCCCCTGTGGCTCCTGGGCTCTCGGCGCTCTGCCCGGCATGACGGGTGCACCGTGCGCTCGGGGCCCGCACACCGTCACTCTCTCATCCCCTTGTCCGTAGCAGAACAGTATTAGCATGCATTTTTACACTCTATTTTAAGAAGTCAGTTCTAGAATTTCTTCCTCTTGGCATCATAAGCACTGGCTAATCATCTTCTTTTTTTTTTTTTTTTTTTTTTTTAAAGTTTATCTCTATTTTTCACTTTTCTTTTTTTATTTTTTTTTTATTTTATTTTTTTATTTTTTTTTATTTTTTTTTATTTTTTATTATACTTTAGGGTTTTAGGGTACATGTGCACAATGTGCAGGTTTGTTACATATGTATCCATGTGCCATGTTGATTTCCTGTACCCATTAACTCGTCATTTAGCATTAGGTGTATCTCCTAATGCTGTCCCTCCCCCCTCCCCCCACCCACAACAGTCCCCGGAGTGTGATGTTCCCCTTCCTGTGTCCATGAGTTCTCATTGTTCAATTCCCACCTATGAGTGAGAACATGCGGTGTTTGGTTTTTTGTCCTTGCGATAGTTTACTGAGAATGATGTTTTCCAGTTTCATCCATGTCCCTACAAAGGACACGAACTCATCATTTTTTATGGCTGCATAGTATTCCATGGTGTATATGTGCCACATTTTCTTAATCCAGTCTATCGTTGTTGGACATTTGGGTTGGTTCCAACTCTTTGCTATTGTGAATAGTGCCGCAATAAACATACGTGTGCATGTGTCTTTATAGCAGCATGATTTATAGTCCTTTGGGTATATACCCAGTAATGGGATAGCTGGGTCAAATGGTATTTCTAGTTTGAGATCCCTGAGGAATCGCCACACTGACTTCCACAATGGTTGAACTAGTTTACAGTCCCACCAACAGTGTAAAAGTGTTCCTATTTCTCCACATCCTCTCCAGCACCTGTTGTTTCCTGATTTTTTAATGATGGCCATTCTAACTGGTGTGAGATGGTATCTCACTGTGGTTTTGATTTGCATTTCTCTGATGGCCAGTGATGATGAGCATTTCTTCATGTGTTTTTTGGCTGCATAAATGTCTTCTTTTGAGAAGTGTCTGTTCATGTCCTCTGCCCACTTTTTGATGGGGTTGTTTGTTTTTTTCTTGTAAATTTGTTTGAGTTCATTGTAGATTCTGGATATTAGCCCTTTGTCAGATGAGTAGGTTGCAAAAATTTTCTCCCATTGTGTAGGTTGCCTGTTCACTCTGATGATAGTTTCTTTTGCTGTGCAGAAGCTCTTTAGTTTAATGAGATCCCATTTGTCGATTTTGGCTTTTGTTGCCATTGCTTTTGGTGTTTTAGACATGAAGTCCTTGCCCACGCCTATGTCCTGAATGGTATTGCCTAGGTTTTCTTGTAGGATTTTAATGGTTTTAGGTCTAACATATAAGTCTTTAATCCATCTTGAATTAATTTTTGTATAAGGCGTAAGGAAGGGATCCAGTTTCAGCTTTCTACATATGGCTAGCCAGTTTTCCCAGCACCATTTATTAAATAGGGAATCCTTTCCCCATTTCTTGTTTTTGTCAGGTTTGTCAAAGATCAGATAGTTGTAGCTATGCAGCATCATTTCTGAGGGCTCTGTTCTGTTCCATTGATCTATGTCTCTGTTGTGGTACCAGTACCATGCTGTTTTGGTTACTGTAGCCTTGTAGTAGAGTTTAAAGTCAGGTAGCGTGATGCCTCCAGCTTTGTTCTTTTGGCTTAGGATTGACTTGGCGATGCGGGCTCTTTTTTGGTTCCATATGAACTTTAAAGTAGTTTTTTCCAATTCTGTGAAGAAAGTCATTGGTAGCTTGATGGGGATGGCATTGAATCTATAAATTACCTTGGGCAGTATGGCCATTTTCACGATATTGATTCTTCCAACCCATGAGCATGGAATGTTCTTCCATTTGTTTGTATCCTCTTTTATTTCATTGAGCAGTGGTTTGTAGTTCTCCTTGAAGAGGTCTTTCACATCCCTTGTAAGTTGGATTCCTAGGTATTTTATTCTCTTTGAAGCAATTGTGAATGGGAGTTCACTCATGATTTGGCTCTCTGTTTGTCTGTTATTGGTGTACAAGAATACTTGTGATTTTTGTACATTAATTTTGTATCCTGAGACTTTGCTGAAGTTGCTAATCAGCTTAAGGAGATTTTGGGCTGAGACAATGGGGTTTTCTAGATATACAATCATGTCATCTGCAAACAGGGACAATTTGACTTCCTCTTTTCCTAATTGAATACCCTTTATTTCCTTCTCCTGCCTGATTGCTCTGGCCAGAACTTCCAGCACTATGTTGAATAGGAGTGGTGAGAGAGGGCATCCCTGTCTTGTGCCAGTTTTCAGAGGGAATGCTTCCAGTTTTTGCCCATTCAGTATGATATTGGCTGTGGGTTTGTCATAGATAGCTGTTATTATTTTGAGATATGTCCCATCAATACCTAATTTATTGAGAGTTTTTAGCATGAAGGGTTGTTGAATTTTGTCAAAGGCCTTTTCTGCATCTATTGAGATAATCATGTGGTTTTTGTCTTTGGTTCTGTTTATATGCTGGATTACATTTATTGATTTGCGTATGTTGAACCAGCCTTGCATCCCAGGGATGAAGCCCACTTGATCATGGTGGATAAGCTTTTTGATGTGCTGCTGGATTCGGGTTGCCAGTATTTTATTGAGGATTTTTGCATCAATGTTCATCAAGGATATTGGTGTGAAATTCTCTTTTTTGGTTAAGTCTCTGCCAGGTTTTGGTATCAGGACGATGCTGGCTTCGTAAAATGTGTTAGGGAGGATTCCCTCTTTTTCTATCGATTGGGATAGTTTCAGAAGGAATGGTACCAGTTCCTCCTTGTACCTCTGGTAGAATTCAGCTGTGAATCCATCAGGTCCTGGACTCTTTTTGGTTGGTAAGCTATTGATTATTGCCACAATTTCAGAACCTGTTATTGGTCTATTCAGAGATTCAACTTCTTCCTGGTTTAGTCTTGGAAGGGTGTATTTGTCGAGGAATTTATCCATTTCTTCTAGATTTTCTAGTTTATTTGCATAGAGGTGTTTGTAGTATTCTCTGATGGTACATTGTATTTCTGTGGGATCGGTGGTGATATCCCCTTTTTCGTTTTTTATTGCATCTATTTGATTCTTCTCTCTTTTCTTCTTTATTAGTCTTGCTAGCGGTCCATCAATTTTGTTGATCTTTTCAAAAAACCAGCTCCTGGATTCATTAATTTTTTGAAGGGTTTTTTGTGTCTCTATTTCCTTCAGTTCTGCTCTGATTTTAGTTATTTCTAGCCTTCTGCTAGCTTTTGAATGTGTTTGCTCTTGCTTTTCTAGTTCTTTTAATTGTGATGTTAGGGTGTCAATTTTGGATCTTTCCTGCTTTCTCTTGTGGGCATTTAGTGCTATAAATTTCCCTCTACACACTGCTTTGAATGTGTCCCAGAGATTCTGGTATGTTGTGTCTTTGTTCTCGTTGGTTTCAAAGAACATCTTTATTTCTGCCTTCATTTTATTATGTACCCAATAGTCATTCAGGAGCAGGTTGTTCAGTTTCCATGTAGTTGAGCGGTTTTGAGTGAGTTTCTTAATCCTGAGGTCTAGTTTGATTGCACTGTGGTCTGAGAGACAGTTTGTTATAATTTCTGTTCTTTTACATTTGCTGAGGAGAGCTTTACTTCCAACTATGTGGTCAATTTTGGAATAGGTGTGGTGTGGTGCCGAAAAAAATGTATATTCTGTTGACTTGGGGTGGAGAGTTCTGTAGATGTCTATTAGGTCCACTTTATGTAGAGCTGAGTTCAATTCCTGGATATCCTTGTTAACTTTCTGTCTCGTTGATCTGTCTAATGCTGACAGTGGGGTGTTAAAATCTCCCATTATTATTGTGTGGGAGTTTAAGTCCCTTTGTAGGTCACTGAGGACTTGCTTTATGAATCTGGGTGCTCCTGTGTTGGGTGCATATATATTTAGGATAGTTAGCTCTTCTTGTTGGATTGATCCCTTTACCATTATGTAATGGCCTTCTTTGTCTCTTTTGATCTTTGTTGGTTTAAAGTCTATTTTATCAGAGACTAGGATTGCAACCCCTGCCTTTTTTTGATTTCCAGTTGCTTGATAGATCTTCCTCCATCCCTTTATTTTGAGTCTATGTGTGTCTCTGCACGTGAGATGGGTTTCCTGAATATGGCACACTGATGGGTCCTGACTCCTTATCCAGTTTGCCAGTCTGTGTCTTTTGATTGGAGCATTTAGCCCATTTACATTTAACGTTAATATTGTTATGTGTGAATCTGATCCTGTCATTATGATGTTAGTTGGTTATTTTGCTCGTTAGTTGCTATAGTTTCTTCCTAGCCTCGATGGTCTTTATAATTTGGCATGTTTTTGCAGTGGCTGGTACCGGTTGTTCCTTTCCATGTTTAGTGCTTCCTTCAGGAGTTCTTTTAGGGCAGGCCTGGTGGTAACAAAATCACTCAGCGTTTGCTTGTCTGTAAAGTATTTTATTTCTCCTTCACTTATGAAGCTTAGTTTGGCGGGATAGGAGATTCTGGGTTGAAAATTCTTTTCTTTAAGAACGTTGAATATCGGCCCCCACTCTCTTCTGGCTTGTAGAGTTTCTGCTGAGAGATCAGCTGTTAGTCTGATGGGCTTCCCTTTGTGGGTAACCCGACCTTTCTCTCTGGCTGCCCTTAACATTTTTTCCTTCATTTCAACTTTGGTGAATCTGACAATTATGTGTCTTGGAGTTGCCCTTCTCGAGGAGTATCTTTGTGGCGTTCTCTGTATTTCCTGAATCTGAATGCTGGCCTGCCTTGCTAGATTGGGGAAGTTCTCCTGGATAATATCTTGCAGAGTGTTTTCCAACTTGGTTCCATTCTCCCCATCATTTTCAGGTACACCAATCAGACGTAGGTTTGGTCTTTTCACATAGTCCCAAATTTCTTGGAGGCTTTGTTCATTTCTTTTTATTCTTTTTTCTCTGAACTTCCCTTCTCTCTTCATTTCATTCATTTCATCTTCCATCAGCGATACCCTTTCTTCCAGTTGATTGCATCTGCTACTGAGGCTTCTGCAATCTTCGCGTAGTTCTCGAAACTTGGCTTTCAGCTCCATCAGCTCCTTGAAGCCCTTCTCTCCATTGGTTATTCTAGTTATCCATTCTTCTAATTTTTTTTCAAAGTTTTTAACTTCTTTGCTATTGTTTTGAATTTCCTCTCGTAGCTCAGAGTAGTTTGATCGTCTGAAGCCTTCTTCTCTCAACTCATCAAAGTCATCCTCCATCCAGCTTTGTTCCGTTGCTGGTGAGGAACTGCGTTCTTTTGGAGGACGAGAGGTGCTCTGTTTTTTAGAGTTTCCAGTTTTTGTGCTCTGTTTTTTCCCCATCTTTGTGGTTTTATCTACTTTTTGTCTTTGATGATGGTGATGTACAGATGGGTTTTTGGTGTGGATGTCCTTTCTGTTTGTTAGTTTTCCTTCTACCAGACAGGACCCTCAGCTGCAGGTCTGTTGGAGTTTACTAGAGGTCCACTCCAGACCCTGTTTGGCTGGGTGTCAGCAGCGGTGGCTGCAGAGCAGCGGATTTTCGTGAGACCACAAATTCAGCTGTCTGATAGTTCCTCTGAAAGTTTTGTCTCAGAGGAGTACCCGGTTGAATGAGGTGTCAGTCTGTCCCTACTGGGGGGTGCCTCCCAGTTAGGCTGCTCAGGGGTGAGGGACCCACTTTAGGAGGCAGTCTGTCCGTTCTCAGATCTCCAGCTGCCTGCTGGGGGAACGACTACTCTCTTCAAAGCTGTCAGTCAGACAGGGACATTTAAGTCTGTGGAGGTTCTTGCTGAGTTTTTGTTTGTCTGTGCCCTGCCCCCAGAGGTGGAGCCTACAGAGGCAGGCAGGCCTCCTTGAGCTGTGGTGGGCTCCACCCAGTTCGAGCTTCCTGGCTGCTTTGTTTACCTAAGCAAGCCTGGGCAATGGCGGACGCCCCTCCCCCAGCCTCGCTGCTGCCTTGCAGCTTGATCTCAGACTGCTGTGCTAGCAATCAGCAAGACTCCGTGGGCATAGGACCCTCCGAGCCAGGTGCGGGACACAATCTCCTAGTGTGCCGTTTTCCAGGCCCGTTGGAAAAGCGCAGTATTAGGATGGGACTGACCCGATATTCCAGGTGCCGTCTGTTTCCCCTTTCTTTGACTAGGAAAGGGAACTCCCTGACCCCTTGCGCTTCCCGAGTGAGGCAATGCCTCGCCCTGCTTCGGCTCGCGCACAGTGAGCTTCACGGACTGTCCTGCACCCACTGTTAGGCACTCCCTAGTGAGATGAAACCGGTACCTCAAGCAGAATTGCAGAAATCACCCATCTTCTGTGTCACTGGGGCTGGGAGCTGGAGACGGGAGCTGTTCCTATTCGGCCATCTTGGCTCCACCCTCTGGCTAATCATCTTCTGAGGTTTGGGAAGGGAGCGTGAAGATGGCGGAGGGGCGTGGTTTCCGCTCAGGCGCCTCCAGGTTCTGCCCTCCGTCTCCTCTGTCACTGCCTCTGTCACTGCCTGTCCTCAGAGCTCCAGCTCTCCCTCGCGGTCGCTCACCACGTGACGTGACACATGCAGTCCTGGATGGGTGACAGCCCGGGAAGGCTGGCGGGTCTCCTAGGACCGTGCCCCGCACTGCGCCTGAGCTGAGCATCGCCAGGCGGTCTGGACACCGTCGGGGCTGAGAACACTGAGTCCTGCAGCAGAGGATGACACGTGGGCCCTGCCGGCTGGAGGGGCCGCCCCTGGGCTGCTCCTTACGCCCCCTCTGCTCTCTCCTAGGGCATTTCCTTGAAGGGAGAAGAAGGAATCATGGGCTTTCCTGGACCGAGGGTAAACCACGCCTTTTATAACTGCACTTGTTGGTCTGGTTGGGTTTTTTTCAATAGGCTTTCATTTTTAGAGCTGTTTCAGATTCACAGCAAAATTTAGCAGAAAGTATAGAGATTTCTCATTATTACTCCCCACCTCCACACACACACAGCCCCCCAGCACGAACATCTAGCCCTGGGGGCTGCACTGGCTACAGTCCGTGAACCACCTTGACACACCCTCTTCACCCAGCAGCAGGTGTGCAGACGTGGCCCTCCCCGCGGAGGAGGCGCGAGTACCGCACAAAACCTTTCTGCTTGTGTGTGTTCAGCTCAGTTAATCTGTAGTAACCAAAAATGTAGAATATCTCAAACACACGTTGATTTCCGATTGTCCCAAGAGCCCAACAGAAATGTCCCTAGTTGTAAGGGTCGGGAAGGGGTCCCCGTCCACGGTGATTCAGCCACCTGAGAGACCTCACCTTCAGAGCCCCAGCCTGGACTGACCCCACTCACTCCACGACCACACCTAGCTGAGGGCTGGGACAGGTGGTCAGAGCCCTGGGCCCAGGAAGAAAAAGCAGAATTTTGGTGGCTATCTGGCAGTTGCTACCACTCAAAAGACCATATTTTACATTCTCCAAAAATAAGAATAGAGAGACAGTAGAACATTAGAGTACAAGCCTTTTTATATTTTTAGTTTTTTATTGTACTATCTTTATGGATTTCTCTGTATTTCTTTAAGTGGTAGAAATGAAAGTATTGCTAAAATGATGTATCTCCCTCAGGAAATGAAAGTCTTGGGATGGCTCTGATGCCTTCCATAGTGAAGCAGCTTTGAGATTAGGATGGGTTCTGCTTTCTTTGAGCCATTTTATCATAGTCATTATTTCCCACCCCCGCCCCGCACAACTTTGTAAAGGGGGAAGAATTGTGTTAATAGTTGGTATTGAATTTGGCAATTTGTTGCTATTCTTCAAAATCTGGACCTGAGACTTGATCAGTCTGTCCATCAGCATTTTGCTGTAATCACAGCCAGGTGCCATAGTCAAGCCCTCTGGAAATGTCTACTGCATATTCTGAGCCGTTTGCCTCTGTTTTTTGTTCATTCCAGGGTTACCCTGGCTTGAGTGGTGAAAAAGGATCACCAGGACAGAAGGTAAGTTGGATGCATGAACTGCAATCTGCTCTGGGCCCACGACATCCCACAGAGGTTAAATAAATAGGCCTTGGCATCTCAGGAAAGAAAATTGTTTCCAGAAAAAAACATTGAAAACGGTTCTTGTATTTGCAGTCACAAAGATAATCCTGCCTCACGATACTTGAGGCAGGTCATTACCTTGGCTCTCATTTTTGCAAACTATCTTTTGGTTCCTCCCCTTCAAAGTGTCCATCACTCGACCCCACCAGCCATGGCTTCTATATCGTCCAACCTCACAACCCTCCTCCATGTCCTTGTCACTCGTAAGAAGGTCCTGGACTTGGTGACCCAGGGTCCACCTAAATTTTTTTATAGATTGACCCATACTGTGACACTTCATTTATGTTTAATGACAACCCAATTATTTTTATCATGAGTTCTGTGGACAGATTTTTGGCTTTTTTTTAGGAGAAAAATGTTATGTAAGAAATGTATTATGGGCCAGGTGCAGTGTCTCATGCCTGTAATCCCAGCACTTTGGGAGGCCTGAGGAGGGTGGATCACCTGAGGTCAGGAGTTTGAGACCAGCCTGACCAACATGTTGAAACCCTGTCTCTACTAAAAATACAAAATTTGCCAGGCATGGTGTGGGCACCTGTAATCCCAGCTACTCGGAAGGCTGAGGCAGGAGAATCACTTGAACCCAGGAGGCAGAAGCTACAGTAAGCCGAGATCGCGCCATTGCACTCCGGCCTGGGCAACAAGAGTGAAACTCCATCATAAAATAATAATAATAATGATAAAATTTTTAAAAAGACGTGTATTATGAATCTAGGTCAGATTTAGAACCGTCTGAACTCTAGGTCATACACGATATTTTAGTTCAGTGGTTGATGCCTTTTCACTGTTCACCGTGCCTGCGGGTCCCACCGCACAGCACACAGCACATGCCTCCCACGGCAGGCCCGGCAGTCTCCCCAGCCACCACCGCTGACAGCCCCTTGGGTCTCACATCACATTCATGCCAACATACACACAAAGACGTGTAGCTTCACATACATGTAACGGAGCAACAAAAGAAATGACTGTGTCTGTGCTGCTCTGCCCAGTGCCCCTTAGAGAATGTTCCACGTTGGCAGGTACACATCTGCCTCGTTCTTTAAAGCTGCAGAGAATGGCAGTCAATAGATGCACCATATTTCCGTACCCCCTCGAGGTGTTTTTCATATTTCCAGCAAATATGCAGTCACCTTGGTGGTACACAGGGCTTGGCTGCCTGCCCATGGGCTAGTATGTCCTTCGCTCAGTCCTAGTGGGTGCATAGAGATAGAGTTTTGTCAGAATCACTAGCCTCAGAATCACAACTCCGTTGAATCCTGCTCAGGGCTGCACAGAGGGTAGCGTGGCGTCTGGAGGCCCACGGGCTTCAGTTAGCTGGTACAGAAGCTCGGCAGGCCTAGCGGGGGTTCCGCCATGCTTGTTCCAGGACCGCAGATGCACCTGCCTCCCAGACTCGCTTTCTGACCTCCACTGGCTCTAGACAGGGGCCGTCTTGACCCAGCATTCTGGTTTTGACCATTCAAACTTAACACCAACCTTGCTGACTTCCTGAAACCTCAAATGATCTTACTGTTCCCATTCCTGTTACTTTATGCTAAACTCAGCCCGAGGAGCCAACACCAGGCTTTGCTGTAATCACACCCAGCCTTTCATGACATCAGTTACTGATCGGAGTACTCCCAAAGGCAGCACACCTAGAGCAAGAGCTACCCAAATGCACCCCACCCAGAGGCCATATTCTAGTTCATGGCTTAGGAAAAGCAAATGTTGTAAAGGGACAGAGACTAAAGCAGACATTATCGTTCAAAAGTAACCCATTTCCACCTATCGCATGTGATTAAAGTGCTGCTGTTAATTTCCTACCATGTGCTGGTAAAATTATAATTATCTTTCGTTTTCCATCTTCAACACAAGGGAGTTGTAGCATTTAAAAGTGTATTTCCAGATGCCTGTAATCCCAGCAGTTTGGGAGGCCAAGGTGAGTGGATCATAGAGGTCAGGAGTTCAAGACCAACCTGGCCAACATGGTGAAACCCTGTCTCTACTAAAAATACAAAAAAAAAAAAAACAAGAAAAATTACCTGGGTGTGGCGCATGCCTGTAATTCCAGCTACTCAGGAGGCTGAGGCACGAGAATCGCTTGAACCTGGGAGGCAGAGGTTGCAGTGAGCCAAGATCGCGCCACTGCACTCCAGCCTGGGGGAGAGAGTGAGACTCTCTGTCTCAAAAAAAAAAAAAAAAAAAAAAAAAAAAAAAAAAAAAAAAAAAAATGTGCATTCCACAGAGATGCTCCCTGGAACTCCAAAGTTAATGAAAGATAAGATGCTATGTAAACAGTGGCCACCTGGCAGCTCTGGGGCTGAGGCCCAGATGTGAAGATGGTGAGGCATCGGGCTTTTGTTTCCAGCTTTCTGCAGTTGCAACAACTCAGGAAGATGCAGATATTTCCAGTTAAGTGGGTTACGGGGAGGCAGTTTACTCAACTATAGAAGTGGGAAATAGGCAGACATACACAAATGACGCAGCCGCCCTGCTTGTGAGCACCGATCTGCACCACAGCTGTGTCCGCCCTCTGTCATCCCACTGGCCAGGTGGCCGTCACTCCATGACTTTCAGTTGTCCCCACCCGACACCTCCCCCCAGACACCAAAAGCCCCTCCAAGGAACAACTGCTTGGTAACATAAACAGTGCATCAAAATGGGAGGAACCAGAAAAGAAAAGATATCCTGGGTAGAAACTTGCCCTCCTCTACATAAACACAGAATTGGTCACCTGTCATCCCTACTGAGATTGTCAGAACTTCTATTAGTTCCAACCTTTTCTAAAAAGGAATGGAGACGTAGCGTTTATGAATTCGGTTATTTTCAATTTTCTGAGAAATTAGAGATGGTTTCCGCTCCTCTTTCTAGGGGAAACATATCGTTAGTAACTGAGCAAATGCTGTCCACAGTGTTATTTTATAATTTTATAATTTTAAAATAACTCCACAGAGTTATTTTAAGAAGTGTTCATTGAGACCTAGTCTCCTTTGAGGAATACATGCCACACCAACACGCGTTGTGTTGTGGGAAGTCCCCCCTCAGTAGGACCGTTGTCCTGTATGAGGACTGTCCAGGACTTCAGGGACACTGCATTTGCACCAGCTGCAGTGTCGATGACTTGGACTCTCACCAGATGCAGCCTCAGTCTTCCCTGCGGCTGTGTGTAGGTTTCCTCTGCAAAGCTTGAAGTGACAGACATGACCTCAGATTGAGTTCTTTTATGGAACTCTCACTGTCTTTAGTCTTTTTATACTAAATTACATCTCATTTGCAGGCTGGCGGGGTTTCTTTGCAGAGGCGCCTCTTTCAAGAGGCACATGCGTTCTATTTAGCCTAACAGGTGCTCCCTCAGCCACTGAAATGAAAAGGGTACAACAGGCAAATGAAGAACAGAAAGATAACAGGGGCCAGTTCACACCACGAGAGGCAGCAGACTGCTTTTAAGCTTCAGAAGCATGCATTTCCCTAAAAATGTCTAGCCGTACATTCTTTTCATCTGTTTGTTGCAGCTAGTCCCTGAGGACTTCTGCCCAAGGACTTTCCTTACTCCAGTTATTTCCACCCTTGAAAAACATAAAATCAACCTTGTACTTCTAAAATTGCATAATCAGAACTTCCCATGAATCATATATATGACCTCACTGAATTCAAATGAGTGATATGTTATTAGGTTTCGGGGAGGGCCGGGGAGAAAGGAGTGTGCAGTTTCAAAGCCCTTCACAGTTATCCATTCTAAAATAGTGATCTGCATGTCATCTCCTGACCTCAGCTTCCCCTAAGGGTGGGCTGTGTGGTGAGCTTGCTAGCAAGAATACAGACCTTGCCTGGAAGCAGGGTCTCAGGGAGCCCCGTGGAGCCTCCGCTGGGTCCTTCCCTGAGTGGTCGCCAGCCTGACTCTGGGAGCGCCTGGGTGATTCCTCCTTGGCCATCCCTGTGCCTCCCCGACCCTGTTGTGTTTGCCACTGAGAAACAGAGAGGAAAAAGTTTTGATCGTCATTTTGACTTAGGGTTCCCGCCTATCTGGGTTTCACTGCCAGTGGTCTCAGATGAACCCTGAGGGTGCATTTTCTCCTTGAGTGATGCATAACCCTCAGCCTCCTCCGAGTCAGTTGACCTGTTGACCTGCTGCTGGGAACTCCCGTGGAAACTTCTAGCTCATCGCTTTGGCTCTTGGGGTTCCAGCTGCCTCCGAGGAGTCCTGAGTGCTCCTTAAGTTGTCCCCCTTCCCCAATGGGTTTTCTATAATACCCAGTGCATTTCAGATGGTTCAAAGTGCCCATGCTGTCTTGGACCCTTCAGCAGAGATGGCGACACGTGGTGTCTGGGGTGCTTGTTTTGTTTGCTGAGGATGCCACAACATGGGGGTGTGATGCTCGTGGCCCGGAGTGAAGCTCAGATTTGACAAATTCCAGGGCACCCTCTGAGCTGGCCAGTTTGTGGCTGTGCTCACGGCCCCCACTGAGTGTCCAGCTGCCAGCTCCCATCACGGTGGGTACTTAAGGATTCCTAGCTTATCTCATGACGTGGCCTCTAAACAGGACCTCATTTTTAAAATCACAGAAGTTTGTCTTTACTTTTGAGTCTTCAGCTCCACCTAGCGTGAGAGAAAGTCCGGGTCCAAACCACAGGACCACAGCAAAACACACAAAGTGAAGTCCGTCTCAGTTAAGTCTAAACAACATGACTTTCAGTGCACCTGCTCCTGGGTATCAAGATAACCTCGAAAGTAATCAGAGAATGGACCTTTCTTATACCTGTGGTGTCTGGCATTCTGAATTTTGGGAGCTGAACCATGCATATTCTTTAAAAGAGAGAATACATTGCTAGATTTTTAGAGAGCTTTACTCTTCTGTCCAGATACATCATGATATGACTCAATGATAAACTTTTTCTTTCAAAAAATGTTCAAGGGAATGAGAAAACAAAACTTAGTGTTATGGTTGTTTTCTGTTTTTGTTTTTGTTTTTGAAACAGGGTGTTGCTCTGTTGCCCAGGCTGGAGAGCAGTGGCACCATCACAGCTCACTGCAACCTCAAACTCCTGGGTTCAAGCGATCCTCCCACCTCAGCCTCCCAAGTAGCTGGGACTGCAGGTGCATGCCACCATACCCGGTTACATTATGTATTTTTTGTAGAGACAGGGTTTCGCTATGTTTCCCGAGCTGGTCTCAAACTCCTGGGCTCAAGTGATCCTCCCACCTTGGCCTCCCGAAGTGCTGGGATTATAGGCATGGGCAACCACACACCGCAGAGATTTTTTTTAATGAAGAGAAAAAAACTCTAACTTAAGTAACCTTAATGCATCTATTTTGGTACTAAATGAAGATTTTCAAAACCCACCCTGGGGGAGAGTTTCAACAGTTGGTTCAGGTTGTCAATACCGGACCCCACTGATCAGTCGTAAAAGCAACCCGGCACTCGTACATTCTGTAGGAGAAGAGGTGCCCAGCATCCTCTGCTAACGATCCCTGCTGAAACCTGGGGCAGCCTCCAGCCATAATGACTCATGTGGAGGAAACATGGGGTTAGAAGAACAGATTGTACAACACCACGGGGATGAGACTGACCACAGCCCACCACACAGAACATCCACAGCACAGATGACCCAGTGTCTTCAACAACCACAAAATGATACTAAAAACATAGAAAGGAAGAAGGGACTATTGTGAATTAAATGAGAATTCAGATACATAGCAGCCAAGTGTTATATTTGGACTTTTTTGGCTCCTGGTTCAAGCAAAGCAACCTTAAAAAGACACTTTTGAGACCGAAGTCAGGGAAAATTGAACACAGACTGGGTTAATACATGACTTTAATGAACTGTTGTTAATTTTATGAGATATAATAATGCTATTGCGGTCACTTTTTGGAGTTATACATCAGAGACAAAAATTAAAAGCAAATATCTTTCTTGCAGGGAAGCCGAGGCCTGGATGGCTATCAAGGCCCTGATGGACCCCGGGGACCCAAGGTGAGCCCGTTTCTCATGTCTTTGCCACTTATGGTGTCTCGCCCACCCTGGCTGGCCTTACTCCCCTCCTGATGGTGTCCTGTGGAGGCATCCCCTGCCCTAAAAAGTACGAGATCCCCAAATACACGGCCTCTGACACTGGACAGATGAGGTGAATGGTGACCTACGAGCCACTTGTGCTCCCAGCCAGGGAGAAGGGTGCCGCCTGCCACTCGGGGCCACGCAGGGGTGCACTCAGGCACAGAGGGAGCCAGCAGGCCTGGGGAAGGCAGGCTTTGTAGTAACAAGAGGGTGAGGTGCCCCTGGTTTCCAAGGGAGGGTGTGGCTTGTGTGAGTAATTCCGGAGCTTGCAGGGAGGGGAGACCATTAGGTGGAGGACCAGGTGGGTGCTGCTGGTCGAGCTGAGAGGGAACTCACCTGTGGGGAACCTGGGTGGGGGCACATCTGGAGAGGACTTCTGAGCCGGGTGAGGCTCAAAGAAGTGAAGGTGGTGCCTGGGATGCTGCCTTATGACAAATGCTGCCTTACGACACAGATGGCGCTCCACGGGGGTCCTGCGGCCGCATCATCTCCCAGCCCACCCTCGCCAGGCGGCTCGGCTATCACTACCCAAAATGTAATAGTCTGAACTACCGAAAGCACAGTCTCCTGGCATTCGACAAGGATTTCAAAATGAGATGAGCCCCTGCCTGTCTTGTTCTCTTTGGGCACCTGTGGCTGGTGGCTGGGATGCCAGGCTCTGCCACCCTAGCATGGGGATGCTGCCCCAGGCACTGTCTGTGGTTCCACTGGTTGAAATAGCTGCTCTGCCAGCCTGACGGTCCACGCTCGGGTTTCTTCTTTGGAAATATGTGTACTGTCAAAAACTCCAAAAAGCTATTCTCACGTCCTGTTTTTCTCTTTTCTTTCTCTAGGGAGAAGCCGGAGACCCAGGGCCTCCTGGACTACCTGCCTACTCCCCTCATCCTTCCCTAGCAAAAGGTATGTGAACAATTTCACCTGCATAGTTCAGCATCACATACACATTCTCTCCTGTTAAGGACACAGAGCCATGAACTTTCAAGACAGATTTTCTAAGCAACCCTAAAACTTGAAGTATAATAATAATAATAATAAAACGAAATTTAGTACATAACTTCATGTACAATTTCCTTCATGCTTAAATGTATCACAGGGAGACCTTTGTGTTGCCTGTGCCTGAGACAGTCCTCACCACCTACACGTGAGAAATCCCCTCTGTTGGGGAATTCTTTCATTTCTGCTTAACTTGTAGAGTTCTAGTTCTGCCGTCTGGACTATCGCTAAAGAAATCAAGGGGCAGCAGCCCCAGCCACCTTCGGATTTTTTCCCCAAATGTACCAAGGTTCTTAAGCCCTCTGCTTGCCAGCCCGACACCTGGAATTGATCATAACTCATAACCAGTGAACAGTCACATGCTTTCAGGCTTCAAGGCAACTAAATTCCCAGATATTTGCACATAACAACCACTCCCCACTGTCACAGTTGACCTTGGAGTGTAAACGAAGGACTTTGCGCATGTCGTCACTAATGCTCATCTTGTTGTTAAGGCTCAGCCTTCCAAATTGGAAAGATTATATGGAAATCCAATCCTAGTCCTACAACTAGAGCACTTGGCTCTGAACCTTGTAGAATGCACATCCTTCTAGGTTAAAAAAAAAGTTTCGAGAACCTCCTCCTAATAATCGTGCGTATATATCTTTGCGGATCATTGGCCCATGTTATAGTCAGCTCTGTGAGGACAGACATTTCAGCCTGTCTTGTTCGCTGCTGTATTCCCAATGCGTGGAACAGGACAGGCACAGAGTTGGAGCTCAGCAAACGCCTGACTGTGTGAGTGAACGACATGCCGAAACATACATCAGACAGGCGTTGTGAAGGGTGGGGTTTTTTAAATACACACGCTCTGGTGTTTACCTCTTGAACTCAGCAGGTCACCTGGTCTCCCTGTCCTCTAAGCCTAGGTGTCAAGAATTCACCTCCCTGCTTAGATGCGAGCCCTCTGTCAGTTTGATAATGGCTTTGCATGTCTTCATCCAATGCTGATCAAAACACAGGACAGAACAGGGCCACGAGCAGTGCCTCGAGGAGCCCCTGAGACGTCTGTCTGGGGAGGCGTGGAGCCATGAATGGGGATATTTTGAAATCCATGCTCAGCTTCCATGATGCCCGTAACTATGAGAGTGGCATTTCCTGCCTCATCCGTGGCGCACACCTGGCTACCAAACCTGAGACCCACTAACAAGGGTCATGAGCCCACTTTGACTTGACTCATTATTAAAAATTTTGGTAAAAAGGAAATATTCTCTTTGAGATTTTAGGAACATAATTTTTAAGTTAATGCTGGCGATGTTTCTTTTGCATTTTTTAAAAATGTTGCTGACTGAGAACCCAGCTCTCACCAACCCCTCCCTTCTCACCGCACTATATTCCTGGAAATCACACTGCAAAGGCGGGTGCTTTCAAAATTCACTTTTTCCCACAAGCGGATTCAGAAATGCGGAGGTTGCCTGCCGCCTTTTCTACTGGACAACATTCCCGAGGTATTGGTGAGCTGGAATGTGACTGACTTGCTTTCCAGGGTTTCTTAAAGGTTGACTAACCTGCAGATTCCCTCAGGGAAAAGAGGCAGTAAGCGTATCTTTTTCAAGGTAACATTGCATGAACTTGTCAAAAGGCAAAAAGGAGAGAGGGGTTTGTATTAAAAGAAATGATTCCGAGGTACCTAGAAATAAAAGTAATCTTGCTATTCTTCCAAACAATGAGATCTGTGACTTTCAATTTTGTCTCTTTTTATGGAATCATGACAATGGCTAACAGGTGTATAGGTCACACTGTGTGCCAGGCGATGCTCCAAGTTGTCCTAGTTGTACTTTTCAGTGTGTTTACCCCTCTGGGTGACCCTGTGAGGTGGAGATGGACTTGGCTGCATTTACTGAGGGAGAGCTGGAAGCGCAGGGCAGTTGAGTTCCTTGCCCAGGGTTGTGTTTAAGTGGAGGAGCCAGATTCAGGCCCAGGGCCTCTGGCTGCAGAGCGCAGCCCCCTGCACACTCGGCATGAAGCTGCCCAAGCAGGAGATGCCATACACGGAAGTCAGGCCTTCTGTCGCTTGCACGTGTGACTTCAGTGTGACGCCCAGCAAACCCTCTCCTTATTTTAAGGAACTTCATAAGATGACATGCAGAGTGAAAGCTTTCCTAGAAATTCCTAATGCCTACATGATAAAAAGTCCTATTTTCTTCTCTTCTCATCTTTCCCAATTATAGTCTAGAAAACAATGTGTTCTACAATAAAGCATCGCTATTTACACAGCAAAGGAACATAGCCATGCCACTTTGTCTTTGTTTGTTCAGGGGTGAAAGTTTTTAAAAGCCAAATTTTTTTATTCATCCAGCAGACAGGGATGAGGAAAAGAGCCTAATAGGGTTAAAGCTGGGGCTGAGGGGCAAAGTGGGGTGCAGGGAGTGAGGCCTCCTCGCTCCCAGGCCTCCAGCAGAATTGGCAACCACATTAGCTCCTTCTTTATTCGAGCTTTGGACTCACCTACTTCCTCACCCGGTTTTCACTAATCCTGTTCCCCTGCTGGCGATTGAGCCCCTTAAAAAGAGAGACCACCCCATGTATTAATCATCTTAACTCCTCATCAGGCCGCATACAGCATATGGAGCATTTGGTAAATATGTAGTCAATGAAAAAGCGAACGCCAGCTGCGATCCGTAGACTACGGTCTTGTTCTTACTGTGGGACTTGTTTCACTTCCAGGTGCCAGAGGTGACCCGGGATTCCCAGGGGCCCAAGGGGAGCCAGGAAGCCAGGGTGAGCCAGGAGACCCGGGCCTCCCAGGCCCCCCTGGCCTCTCCATCGGAGATGGAGGTAATGTGGCTTCATAATATCAACACCGGAGACCCAAAGCGCCTGCGCTCAGGTCCTAGCACACGCAAGTGAGCCTTCATTGACGACGTCGCTGTGTCGTCGTTACTCTTCCCCACTGACTAGTCTTAGCAACTCTAAGGAGCCCCGCGCACATGCTTTGGACACCTTCACAGAACCTCTGCACATATGACAGCCACTCCCCAACTAGGTTAGATGGTGCCACGATGAGTAACTGGCACGCTTCCACCTGTGGGTTGGGAAGAGAATGGAGAATCATCAGGTGTTATTGCCCAGTGTTGATCACAACTATCAAGCCATTATTTAAGGGGCAAGAAGAGGGATGTTTTTAATGTTGAAAAACGATAATGAACTATACCAATGGCTTCTACCCATCGGAGTTATTGATGGGGCCACGAAGCCCACTAGTGCCCCAGTGGGCCCCTCTGGACACGAACACAAAGGCAGTGGTGTAGTATGGGAGACTCACGCTGCAGGTGAATGCTGTTTGGTTTCAGATCAGAGGAGAGGCCTGCCGGGTGAGATGGGACCCAAGGGCTTCATCGGAGAGCCCGGCATCCCTGCGCTCTACGGGGGCCCACCTGGACCTGATGGAAAGCGAGGGCCTCCAGGACCCCCCGGGCTCCCTGGACCACCTGGACCTGATGGTGAGTGGAGGGAAACAAAAGGGAGGGTGTATCCTAATGTCCAGATGAGGCCCGGTCCCAGCCAGATGTTATTTGGGATTCTGTGCTAAATGACTCTGGGAACGAATCCAGCAGGCCAGTGATTAGGGTTCAGTGGATCCAGGTAGATTAGGGTGTAGTGGGTGCTCTCTGGGGTCCATGCAGAAGCTGGGGATGGAAGCTGAAGCCCTGTAAGCCTGTGAGTATCACAACCCCGTGGATGCCACACAGTGAGGTTTAGTTGCTGCAGCTTCGGTGAAATCCATCCTTCAGCGAGACATCTGAGCTGCACGGTCTGGAAACAGATGTGAGCTGACATCGCTGCGTCTGTGTCGGGGTGAGACATTCCACAAACCTAATCCAGGGTGAGGGCCTCACCCTTGACTGGCAGCCTCTCTCCTCTGTTACTCCAGCATGTTTAAGCCACCTTGATAATCTGCCTTCTCAGCCCGTGCACAGCCAAAGCTACAAGTGAACAGGTGAGAGTAGCTGGTGGCAAAAAGAGATGGCTGCATTATCTGCAAAAATAAGTGACAGCCGTCGGCCAAGGCCCAGACAAATGCCCATGAAAGTCAATAAAGCTGGCGGGCACAGGAGTGTGGACCCACCTGCCACCCAGCAGTGCATCCCTGAGTCAGCAAAGATGCTCTTTCAGGTTATAACGTTAGGTGACTCAGCTTGAGTTGAGAATGACCTGTCTCAGGCAGCGGGAAACATGCAGTCCCGCCTGGAGCTTGCTGTCAGCAAAGGCTGCTCTTTCAGCTTCAGCATTCAGAGAATTATGCTTTAAAGACCAAGCTTGTCCAACCCATGGGCCACATGCAGCCCAGGACGGCTTCAAATACAGCCCAACAAAATTCATAAACTTTTTAAAAATATTTTTACAATTTTTTTAGCTAATCAGCTGTATTAGTTCGTTCTCACGCTGCTGTAAGAACATACCCAAGACTGGGTGACTTATAAAGGAAAGAGGTTTAATTGACTCACAGTTCTGCAGGGCTCGGGAGGCCTCGGGAAATTTACAGTCATGGCAGAAGGGGAAGCAAACATGTCCTTCATGGCATCAGGAAGGAGAAGCAAGGAGTGAAGAGGGGAAAAGCCCCTTCTAAAACTGTCAGATCTCATGAGAACTCACTCACTATCGTGAGAACAGCATGGTGGAAACCGCCTCCATGATTCAGTTACCTCCTGTGAACCAGGTCCCCACCATGACATCTGGGGATTATGGGAACTACAACTCAAGATGAGATTTCAGTAGGGACACAAGACCTAACCATATCACCAGCTAACATTAGTGTTAGTGTATTTTATGTGTGGCCCAAGACAATTCTTCTTCCAATGTGGCCCACAGAAGCCAAAAGAGTGGACACTCCTGCTTTCAATGTTGTGAAATGCCTAATAGGAATATTTCATTCTCTCACAAGAGTGAATATAGGAGACGTCGGGAGAAAATAAGAGGTCATAGTCTCTTTCCGTGTGACGTTGACCAAAAGTTAACAGCCTCTTCTTTCCAAAGTCGTTTAAATTCCCTGACATTGCCCCTAATAATCTCTTATAGCCTCCTACCTTCGGGGAGGAAAAACACCATGTTTGCTAATGGACAGTGTTTGGTTTTAGTAACAGGTCAAATTCAAAGTCTCTGTTTTTGTTTTTGTTTGTTTGTTTGTTTGTTTTGAGACGGAGTCACGCTCTGTCACCCAGGCTGGAGTGCAGTGGCGCAATCTCGGCTCACTGCAAGCTCCGCCTCCTGGGTTCACTCCATTCTCCTGCCTCAGCCTGCCGAGTAGCTGGGACCACAGGCGCCCGCCACCACACAGCTGGGACCACAGGTGCCCGCCACCACACCCGGCTTATTTTTTGTGTTTTTAATAGAGACGGGGTTTCACCGTGTTAGCCAGGATGGTCTTGATCTCCTGACCTCGTGATCCGCCCGCCTCGGTCTCCCAAAGTGCTGGGATTACAGGCATGAGCCACCGTGCCCGGCCCAAAGTCTCTGTTTTAATTGTTTTTGGAAGATTACTTCTCTTTGACACATCTAGAAGGAAAATCATTGGAGTTATTAGAGGCAATATCTTCTATTTAAAAAGTAGTAGTCACTTCTCTGTGTCTGTTTTATATTATGAAGTAAAATTTTAACTTAATATGCTTTCTACTTTCCCAATTTTTCTTCAACTAGAAAACTCACATATTCCCACATTATTTTGAAAATTTTTAGGTGCAGGTATTTCCCTGGATCATGAACCTGCCAAAGAGTCTGAGCAGTGTGAACTTTATTTTTTTTATTTTTTATTTTTTTGAGGCAGGGTCTCGCTCTGTATCCCAGGCTGGAGTGCAGTGGTGCGATCTCTGCTCACTGCAACCTCCACCTCGTGGGATCAAGCGATCTTCCCACCTCAGCCTCTTGAGCAGCTGGGATTACAGGCATACACCACCACCACGCCTGGCTAATTTTGTAATTTTGGTAGAGACGGGGGTTTCACTATGTTGCCCAGGCTGGTCTTGAACTCCTGAGCTCAGGTGATCTGCCCACCTCAGCCTCCCACAGTGCTGGGATTACAGGTGTGAATCACCACACCTGGCCTTTAATTTTTTTTATTATCCTGGACTGCTGTGATAAGAGCTAGGTTTCTATGAGCATTATATTTCCTAAGCAAATGGTATCTTTTGAGTTTTCTTTTTCTGGAGCAGGACATAACATGTTAAAAACAAAAGCATACAAATATTCCACTTTAATGGCCAGGCATGGTGGCTCACACCTGTAATCCCAGCGCTTTGGGAAGCCAACGTGGGCCGATCACCTGAGGTCGGGAGTTCAAGACCAGCCTGACCAACATGGTGAAACCCCATCTCTACTAAAAATACAAAATTAGCCAGGTGCAGTGGCGCATGCCTGTAATCCCAGTTACTTGGGAGGCTGAGGCAGGAGAATCACTTGAATCCAGGAGGCAGAGGTTGCAGTGAGCCAGGATCGCACCTTTGCACTCCAGCCTGGGCAACAAGAGCAAAACTCCATCTCAATTAAAAAAAAGAAAAAACATCCACTTTAAAGAACTGTGATCAAAGGCTAACATCGCCATTATTCCTGTAACTAAACTCCATTTTGATAAAGTCACAAGCATATGCCATCTTGCTTTTCAAGTCTTGCGTAGTAAATCCGTGGTTTACTAGCATAAGTCAACTGCGAACAATTTAATTTCTGATCTGTATTGTGGGCTGATGAGGAAAATAATAAAATGAATGGTGTCAGATCAATATTACCAGCTAAAAATTTTAAAAGCACACAACTTAAGTCCTTTAATTATATATATTACCCCTGTGAGACACAAGGTTTCCAAATCAACATTTTTAAAGCAAGTTCTTATACAAAAAGTAACCCACCATAATGGCCTTTGGAAAATGTGGTGTGGTTGTAGTTTAGTAGGAATGACCTTGATTCCCATGGAGTTCTCTGACTTTTCCCCTGGAATGAAATTGTTAGATTCCTCTCTTGTTAACTACATTTCATCCTGTTTTATAGGTTGCTACTGATGAAAACCAGAATTTTTAGTCTTTTGCAGCTCCAGTAAAATCAAACCATGAAGACAGTTTTCTTTCTGGGTGAAATATTTTGCTTCCCTCTGTTCTAGTTCAGTTAGCTGAATTGAGTTCTGGGAAGTTCTGTTCCACTGTAGAAAAAGTCAAAATAGGCCTGGCTTGTTTGGCCAGGGGCTCTTTGTGGAAATCACGTTGCAAACATCTAAGAGGCACACTGCTATTCTATAGGACTTATTTAAAATGACTAATGTATTAGAGAAGAGGAGAGCAGCAGGGAGGCAGAGGAAGGCTGTCACCTTCAGAGAGCCGCTGTGTGCCTCTGGGACTAAATTTGCAAAGCATCCAATGCTTCCATTGTAAGGAGCGCCCACAATCTCTTTGTCCTGAATGAATGACATGTCTCAGATTGACAATGGTGATGTCTCTGAAGTGTGTGTGGTTAAATTTCTCTCTACCTGTGACACTGCACATCTCATCACACAGAGGGAGGGCTTGGAGACATAGAACAAAGCTCACAAAGTCCACAACTGACCGGACACGCAGCTGACCTGGTCACCAGTCACCCTTTGTCCCCAGCAGCACGGGGTGCGGCCGCCTCTCCTCCTAAGACGCTGTCTTCTCCCCTCCACTCCTGGGAAATCCCACTGCCCCCTTGACATCTCTCCTCTGAAGTCCCTGCCCCTCCCTGCACTCCCCACCTGGATGAACTGGTCCTCCACCTGAAAGTACATGCAGTGTGTGCTGGTCACTCACTCATTTCCTCTCCAGCCCTGTTCTGTGTTCTGAGCTACTAACAGAAACCGTTAACTCAACACAGAGTCAACCCTATGCACGTGTCTCACAAATGCCTCAAGCTCTCCCTGTCCAAAATGGAGCTCTGGGCCTCCTCCGTCCCCACCCCCTGCCACCCCGCAGGCCTCGCCCTTGGTCCTCACCCCCCTGCACAAACCCGGGAGCTCCAGCAGAACCCTGGGCCGCTCTGCGTCCCTCACCCATTTTGTACTGGATCCCTCGCACATCCTGGCGGGTCCTCCGCTCCAATGCTGTGTGTGCCCTTGCTATCCACCACCACCGCCCACGCAGCCTGCTAGGATGACACCCGCTGTTCCTTCCCTCGCCAGCGTGTCATCCACATGGCACACCCACATGGCACACCCACATGGCAGACCGCGTAGCCTCCCTCCTTGATGCCCTTTAATGGCTTCCTACTGCCCTCGGGGTAAAAGTCAAGTCTGGTTTCTTCCCCTCCCTTTGTGCAAATCTGCCCTTCACTCACCACCCTCTGGGTGCTGGCCTTCTCCCTATTTCAGGGCCTTTTAGAAACCCTGTCCTCACTCTGGAACATTCCCTCCCACTCCCCACTTCGGGGGCTCCTTTTTATTCTTTGGGCTTTAATTTAAGCATCACTTCCTCAGAAAGGACTCTCCTGACTACCCCCAAAACATTTCACTGGGCCTCTCCCTGCTGCTTTTCCCTTGTTCCCCAGCATGGGCCATAATTTGAAAATCCGCATTAGTGTGTTTACTGCATTGTGGGTTTAATGTGTGTCTCCACATCTAAGCTGTAAGCTCTGTGAGAGTCCATCAGTTTCATTTCCGGTTGTATACACACAGCACCTTGCACACAGCCTGGCACAGCATAGGCACGGGATAAGTGTTTGATGAGCGAATGAATGAATGAGCTATGGTAAACGTGCAGTGAGCAAACTGCATGGGACGGTATCCATGTCCTCGTTCTCATAGACGTTTATCCTCACCTGGCATTTCTCTGACTTGCAAACTCCCATGCTCTTTTCCAAGCAGATAGCTGGGTTATTTAAAGTTGGAGTTTTCTCACCTTCCTATGTGTAATGGCCTCATCCCCTGCTCCTCTCAAGTTCCATGTAGTGTCTATAGCAACATGTCTTTTAATTTGCTGGGGTGAGTGCCATTTGCCCGTTGGAGCTCTGACCCTATTATTTAACAGTGAGGAGGACAGATTGCCGCAGGGCACACCTGCAGAGCCTGCCCCCAGCAGCGCCTGCCCCCTGCGGCTTGTGTGTCCTGCAGACGTGCACCCTCCTCCTGCCACGAGATGGCACTCTTCTCCGGTGCGACAGCGCGCACTTTGCTGGTGTTGAGAGCACCGTGTTTCTTGCACCGTCACCATTAGGGATGCCCCCGCCAGGATCATTGAGCCCTGCCGGAGTTAGTGGGGAGAGGTTTAGAAGGGCAAGGTGGTGGGCAAGGTCATCCAACATGGTTGACCACGCTGAATCCAGATTGGCCACAACATTTAATTAGCATAACACTTAGTTGTGCTAACTCCGTGTGTGTGCGTGTAAGGCGTGAAAGAGGAAACTGTTCTGGGGGGATGCACACGTGTGCCCCCATTCCCATATCAGAAAAAGATCAAAATGGGAAACTGAGTTCATCTTTTTTTTTTTTTAATTTCTTTGGGGGGAACCAGAAGTGTGTAGCAGTCTTGGAATCCAAGTTATGTGATCAGAAAATCAAAACTTTTCTTTGGACTCAATGTTTCTCAAAAGGAATAATTGTTATCCCTATAGTTTAATGGAAAAACTAAATCTGCAGACTGTTACATTTCTTTCCAACCCTGAAGGCTATCGCCACAAAACAGTCTAAGTTTTCTTTTGAAAAAATGTGCTTTTGTTTATGAAATTGGGTTTATGGATCATTTGGGGAGGCTTGGCTGAAAGCCACCCGGGCTGGGTGGGACGCCAGGCGTCTCTGTGGTGCCCATGCCCTGTGTCTGGGGGGCACCCTGGGCATCCTTGATGCTGGTGCCTCACAACTGGGTGGGATGCCGGGCACCCATGGTGCCAATGCCCTGCGTCTGCGTGGGACCCCAGGCGTCTGTGGGGCTGATGCCCTGCGTCTGTGTGGGACTCCAGGAGTCTGTGGGGCTGATGCCCTGCGTCTGTGTGGGACTCCAGGCGTCTGTGGGGCTGATGCCCTGCGTCTGCGTGGGACCCCAGGCGTCTGTGGGGCTGATGCCCTGCGTCTGTGTGGGACCCCAGGCGTCTGTGGGGCTGATGCCCTGCGTCTGCGTGGGACTCCAGGAGTCTGTGGGGCTGATGCCCTGCGTCTGTGTGGGACTCCAGGAGTCTGTGGGGCTGATGCCCTGCGTCTGTGTGGGACTCCAGGAGTCTGTGGGGCTGATGCCCTGCGTCTGTGTGGGACTCCAGGAGTCTGTGGGGCTGATGCCCTGCGTCTGTGTGGGACTCCAGGAGTCTGTGGGGCTGATGCCCTGCGTCTGCGTGGGACTCCAGGAGTCTGTGGGGCTGATGCCCTGCGTCTGCGTGGGACTCCAGGAGTCTGTGGGGCTGATGCCCTGCGTCTGTGTGGGACCCCAGGCGTCTGTGGGGCTGATGCCCTGCGTCTGTGTGGGACCCCAGGCGTCTGTGGGGCTGATGCCCTGCGTCTGCGTGGGACTCCAGGAGTCTGTGGGGCTGATGCCCTGCGTCTGTGTGGGACTCCAGGAGTCTGTGGGGCTGATGCCCTGCGTCTGTGTGGGACTCCAGGAGTCTGTGGGGCTGATGCCCTGCGTCTGCGTGGGACTCCTGGAGTCTGTGGGGCTGATGCCCTGCGTCTGTGTGGGACTCCAGGAGTCTGTGGGGCTGATGCCCTGCGTCTGTGTGGGACTCCTGGAGTCTGTGGGGCTGATGCCCTGCGTCTGCGTGGGACTCCAGGAGTCTGTGGGGCTGATGCCCTGCGTCTGTGTGGGACCCCAGGCGTCTGTGGGGCTGATGCCCTGCGTCTGTGTGGGACCCCAGGCGTCTGTGGGGCTGATGCCCTGCGTCTGCGTGGGACTCCAGGAGTCTGTGGGGCTGATGCCCTGCGTCTGTGTGGGACTCCAGGAGTCTGTGGGGCTGATGCCCTGCGTCTGTGTGGGACTCCAGGAGTCTGTGGGGCTGATGCCCTGCGTCTGCGTGGGACTCCTGGAGTCTGTGGGGCTGATGCCCTGCGTCTGTGTGGGACTCCAGGAGTCTGTGGGGCTGATGCCCTGCGTCTGTGTGGGACTCCTGGAGTCTGTGGGGCTGATGCCCTGCGTCTGCGTGGGACTCCAGGAGTCTGTGGGGCTGATGCCCTGTGTCTGCGTGGGACTCCAGGAGTCTGTGGGGCTGATGCCCTGCGTCTGCGTGGGACTCCAGGAGTCTGTGGGGCTGATGCCCTGCATCTGTGGTTGTCTCTCTAGGCTTCCTGTTCGGGCTGAAAGGAGCAGAAGGAAGAGCGGGCTTCCCTGGGCTTCCCGGCTCCCCTGGAGCCCGCGGACCAAAGGGATGGAAAGGTGAGAACGTCTGGGAGAGATGGGATGAGGAGAGCCTGGCCTTTCCAAGTCTGTCACCTTATAGAAGGTGAAATCCGTCCCCTACTGACGTGTTTGGAGATGAAAATGAGCCTGCATGTCCCTCCCAGCCTCCTGTCCCCCTGGCGGTGGCACTGAGAGGGAGGCGCATGGAGCCAGCGGTGCTATCTGAGCACTTGACCCAACCCAGGCTCACCGTCCCTGCTCTCTATCTGCCATCCTCGTCACTGACCTTCCTAGCAGCAGTGAGCCCAGTGCTGAGTCCTGTGCTGGGTTAAAAGGGAAAACAGTTATTTCTTAGGCTGCACTCAGGTAGTGTCTCAAGGGCTCAGCTCCAAGGCATTGTAACAGAGGTCTGTAGAGAGCTCTGTCCATGGCAAGGTGCTGGTATAGTCACCATCCCTGGTCCCACTGAGACTCGGTGGAGTGATGTGGCTTTCCTGGGTCTCCCTTCCCGTTGATGAGGAGGTGAACTTGGAACAAGTGGTCTTTGCACCTGACCCTTCCCAGTCACCTCAGGGACTCTGCTCCTAGCTCAAAGCCATCCTCTGTGAGGCTCTGTGGGCCCTGGTGTGGTGCAGGGTGTGCTCCTGCTCAGCTCTCCCCTCCCAGAACGCGGGGAGCACTTCCTGGCACTCACCACGCCCTGGCGGTTTTGGCATATGTGGGATGTGCGGTGCATTCAGCACCCCGCTGTGAATGGGCATGACCTGAGAGCGGGCTCCGCGGGACCTGGAGGAAGTGGGGCCTCCCCACTGGGCATCCTCTCTGCCCTGGGGGAGCCAACCCCTGCCACCAGCATGGTGCTGCCTTGCTGCCCAACTCCCTGGGTTCAGCTGTGGCAAAACAGAGGAAGAGAGATCAGGCATGTCTTCCCTGCTCACCTATGACCTTTCATGACCTTGGCCTCTGAGGCCAGGGCTCTTGCCCTCCCTGACAGCTCCCTGGAGCCGGCTCCTCCCCTTGGCATGCAGGCCCAGTGGTGGCAATCTTCAGCTCCGAGCACTGAATTCCTTAACCTCCTTCACACTCCCCGCAACTCAACATGTGCCTCTGAATGTGGTCCCAGTTTTTAAGTATCTTTAGTAAATATCAGAGTCAAATTCTGAACCCCATGAGACTGTGAGTGAACACTTGAGTCACTTAATCTGAGCCTCAGTTTTCCCATCTAAGAAATGGGAGTCATAGTGCCCATCAGAACAGGCAGTGTCCGTAAAGCACCAAGCGTGGCGCCCAGCTCTCCCCGCTGCCTGATGCCCCTCTCCCCACCACGCTAATAGGAATGCGGAACAAGGAGACCCTCTTCTCCCTCTGCAGGTGATGGTGGGGACTGCAGATGTGCAGAAGGCGACGAAGCTATCACAGGTCTTCCGGGACTGCCAGGACCCAAGGGCTTCGCAGGCATCAACGGGGAGCCGGGGAGGAAAGGGGACAAAGGAGACCCCGGCCAACACGGCCTCCCTGGGTTCCCAGGGCTCAAGGTGAGGAACAGTTTCATCATGAAGCTGGCAAGACACTCTGAGGCCTCCCCAGGTGTCCCGTTCTTGCCTTTTATCTCCTACGTTTACACAGCTTCAGACCAGCAACACTCATGGACCCAAGGCATGGCTAAACCATTCAAAAAACCCACACACATACCCCAAGGTGGACTTTCTACACGTCCGCTGGTGAGACTGAGAAGGGGCGCTGCTGTGGGAACCGCAGCCGACAGCTCTTGAAAGGGTTCAATAGGGGGTCACCACGTGACCCAGAAACGCCACTGCTGGTGTATCCCCAAGAGACTTGAAAGCACATGTCCGCACAAACACACATACACCAATGTTCAGAGCAGCATTGTTCAAAACAGGCAGAAGGTGAAACTATCCAAATGTGTGTCACCTGATGAATGGATCAGCTAAATCTATACAGCATCTATACCACAGAATAGCCTTGACCTTCACATGGGAGTGAGATGCTGAGCCATACCACACTGTGGATGAACCTGGAACATGTTATGCCATGGGGACTGAGACCCACACAGAAGGACACGTGCTATCACATGGTCTCTCATTCTGTTCTTGTGAAATGTCCACACAGGCAACCTAGAAACAGGAAGTCGATTGGTAGCTGCCGCAGGTGGGGGTGGGGGTGGGGAGTACCAGCTTAATGGGAATGGGGTTTCTTTTTGATATAATGAAGATGTTCTGGAATTAGATGAGATTGTTGGTTGCACAACCTTGTGAAAATACTAAAAATCACCTAATTTTATGCTTTAAAACTGAATTTTGTGCTATATGAATTGTATCTCCAAAAAACGTGTTATCGTTTTTAATGTAAAGGACATTATTTATTTATCAAACATTCGCCTTCTCAAGTTTAGCAAGAACTGGTTTAGCATTGTTGGAAGGCTTCCTTCACCTGATAAAAAGCAAGACCTTTTGATTTTTAAACTGTGCATGTGCTTGTGTGGAGGTGTAGACCCCACACACATCAGCTCATGGCCTTTATGTGCCTTATGAAAAGGTCACCTGCAGCAGACCTTTCTTCTATGGCAGATTTTAGCTGACCAAAGAGTTCAAAGTGAATTTCAGATGTAGACAAAGAAATTACACTATTTGTTGATTTTTTAACTTAAAAAGAGAACTTTGGGAAACTTATAAAGCAAAAAGTTCATTATTTTACATATTCAGCAGTAGAGGAAAAACAGTTGGTCAGGACACTTGGCCAAGGAAACTTAAAGGGTATGAGTCCACAGCATGGAAGGAACTGCAGCCCTGCAGAGCTGTGTTGCCAACGGCCATGACTCCCAACTGCTTCCTGGCACAGAGCTGTGCAGGTGAAAATGAGACCCGGGCACCTGGCTTATCCATGCCCTAGGTTTTCTCAGAAAACAAATAGGAAAATTCAACAAAAAATAGCAGGTGCTCATTTTATCCCAGCTTAAAAAGGATACCATCTCCGAATCATGGCTGTCTAGCAGTAAAAGTGGCTCTAGTATTCAGAAAAAGTGCATGTGGTGAGAACTGCAAACACACCAATGGCAAAGCTAGTAGGATCCTCGGTTGTTTAAAAAGTGACCGAATATTTCCTAGAAGCCAAGTGGATCCCATTCTATGCCCCTGAAATGTCTAAAACCTTCCAAGCACACACATCCACAGAACTTTTATTCACACGCCTCTGGCTGTGCCTGGTGTCCTGCACTGAATTCTATGATTGTGTGTATGGAAACCACACTGCAGTGGGAATACCTGAGACCATTTGGGAGTTTTTTGGTTAGTTTTTGTTTGTTTTTATTGTTGTTTTTGGTTTTTCATATTTGTACTGGCAGAGTCTGGCAGGGCGCTTGAAGTGTGCGAGTGGGTCAATAAACCCATCCCTCCATCCATGTACCCAACGTGTATTGATTGATTGGGCCTGGTCTGTGTGTGAGGAACTCTCCTAGATGCTAAAGTAATGTTGCAAAGCACTAAATAAATCAAGAATCTGTGGAATTTTCTAGAAGGGAAACTCCCAATTACTTGCAACATTCCATTTAATTAAAGCAACTCCACACATTCCCATATTCTTGGAAATAGCATCAACCAAGATACGTCAAAAGCTAGCACAGCTCACGTTTGAAAACACAACGCTGACCGGTACCCTGCTCATCGTGGAAAGAGCTAGACACGATTTTCCAGGCTGCGATTGGAGAGTCCCTGCAGGCAGCTTCTCTCTAAAGTATCTTTTTCTCCCAACGTTAACCTCAGTGCAGGAAACAAATTTCTATTAAATACCATTTATTGTTCTCAATATTATCACAAACTTTTATCCTCCATACGTGGATTAACCTGCTTGGCTACTAAACGACCGTGGTTTAGAGGAAGCCACCTTGACTTTTAGTTCAGCGCTTCTCAAAAGGCACTGAGCCCGTGGATCCCTGGGGCCTCTGGACACAAAGGCAATGATTCAGCTGCCCCGGGCTGGGGCCTGCACATCTGCACCACTGGGCAGAGCCCAGGGACACTGAAGATGGGCCTAGGACCTGGGTTTCCCTGTCCAGCCACCTGTGGCTACTTCCACTGCATTGCATTCATTCATTCATTCATTCATTTTTTTTTTTTTTTTTTTTTTTTTTTTTTTTTTTTTTGGAGACAGAGTCTCACTTTGTTGCTTAGGCTGGAATGCAGTGGCAAGATCTCGGCTCACTGCAACCTCCACCTCCTGGTTTCAAGTGATTCTCCTGCCTCAGCCTCCCGAGTAGCTGGGATTACAGGCACCGGCCACCACACTCCACCGCCACATTCGGCTAAGTTTCTGTGTTTTTAGTAGGGAGAAGGTTTCACCATGTTGGCCAGGCTGGTCTCGAACTACTGACCTCAATTGATCCGCCCACCTCAGCCTGTGCTGTGATTACAGAAGTGAATCACTGTGCCCGGCCACATTGTAATTATTTAAAATTAAAGAAAAAGTACCATCCAGTTCCTTAGTCCCACCATCCGCAGTTCCAGTGCTCCACAGCCACTGTGGCCAGTGGTCCCACACTGGGCAGCTGGATGGGGGCGTGTCCAGCATCGCAGAAAGTGCCCCTCGGGTGGCGCTCGGCTTGGTGACGGGTGACTGCCTGCCAGCTGTGTGAGATGAAAAAGCTTGCCAGCCGTCTTCTCAGATGCCCTCACAGTGCGAAGGAGGAAGACTTTTTTTGTCTGTTTTCCACAGGGAGTGCCTGGCAACGTTGGTGCTCCCGGACCCAAAGGAGCAAAAGGAGATTCCAGAACAATCACGACCAAAGGTCAGTTCCTCTCTGGCCACGCAGCCGCTGGGGCACTGAGCCTTCCTGTGGGCGCCTGCTTGGGCAGCTTCACATGCAAATCCCTTTCCAGGTGAGCGGGGACAGCCCGGCGTCCCAGGTGTGCCCGGGATGAAAGGTGACGATGGCAGCCCAGGCCGCGATGGCCTCGATGGATTCCCCGGCCTCCCAGGCCCTCCCGTGAGTAGCTACAAACTGCGGCGGCTCCGTCTTCTCTTCTTCATCCTTCAGGTTCTCCAAATACCCCAGAAGCAAACAGTATTGACATGAGCACTAAACCAACCTGTGCATAGGACAGGCTGCTCATTCTGCTCGTTCTATTTTTAATGAGCAGAAATCAGATTTTTTAGGAAACGGTGAATTAAGTTGGAAGCCAATCTCCAAATGAACATTTAAAAGTCAACAAGCAAATAAATATTCCTCCTGGTGTAACAGACTAAGAACCCCCCCCCAAAAAAAAGTAGAATATTCTAAAATGGCTGGTGGAACTCTATTTTTCCAAGGTAAATCATAAAATATATAATTTTATTTTTGCAACAAACACACACTGGTGTTGAAGGAGGGGCTACCTAGTAGCCTGCAGAGACCCCAGCATCGGTTCCTCGGGGGAGGCTGGGGTCAGAGGTGAGGGAGGCAGCCATGGAGGGAGACAAGACCCCCTCCTGCACACCCTCCGGCCTCTGAGCCTCTCCTGCCACCACGCCTTTCCCACTGCCAGCTCTGGAGCATTCTCTTCTCAGAAGGACCTTGCAACCTTATTTCTCACGTCTTTTTTTCCTAGATACCATTTTCCTCCCTCTGGTCACCAAGCCTGTGCCTCCTTAAGCTCTTTGTACTGGTTTCCTGGGGCTGAGGTCACAAAGTGCAACAGACTGGGCAGCTTAGACATCAGAAACGTATGGTCTCACAGCTGTGGAGGCTGGAAGCCGACGTCAAGGTGTCTGCAGGGCTGGTTCCTTCTGAGACAGTGCAGGAGGATCTGTCCCTGCCTCTCTCCCGGCTTCCAGGAGTTCTGGCATTCCTTGGCTTATAGACGACTATCTTCCCATCATCTGTCCTCTCTGTGTGTCTGTCTCTGGGTCCGAATTTCCCTTTTTTATAGGGAGAGTGGTCATATTGGAATGGGCCCATCCTGAAGACCTCATCTGACCTTGAGCACCCTCAAAGACCTTATTTCCAAATAAGGTCACATGTCTAGGTCCTGGGGGTTAAGACTTCAACATCATTGGAGGACAATTGAAGCCATAATTCTCCTCCTCCTCCTCAGAGCCTCATGCCTGAATTCTATTTGCAGCTTATTTGCCTCATTCCATAACCCATGTCTTCTCTAGTTTTAATGTGGGTCATGTCTGTAGTAACACTCTTGAGTGCAGTGGTACAATCAAAGCTCACTGCAGCCTCGAACTTCTGGGCTCAAGCCATCCTCCTGCCTCAACCTCCCGAGTACCTGGGACCACAGGTGCACACCAGCACACCCACCTAATATTTTTTAAATTTTTTGTAGCGATGAGATCTCTCTATGTTGCCCATGCTGGTCTCAAACTCCTGGGCTCAAGTGATTCTCCTGCCTTGGCTTCCCCAAAGCACTGGTTTCACAGACATGAGCCACTACACCCAGCCCACATTCTTACAATTTAAGTGCAGTTTTTTAGGGCCAGAGAACACAGATAATTCTATGATTGGGTATCTTAAAAATCTCATCTGGGAGGCAACAGGGTTAAATAAGAGGCAAAGCCATAATTGGTCACTTTAGCCAGAAGAGGAGGATGAGTGATGATTCCTGTGGTTGGGACAGTCTTTGGCCTGTTCAGTGTCATATGGGGTGGGGGTGGTGAGTGTATGTGTGGTGTGTGGTGTGCTCATGTGTGTATGTGTGTGGTCCGTTTGAGTCTGGATTGGTTACGGTAGTGGTGGCCTTCCCTGGAGTTGGTGCCTTATGAAGTTGGTGACCAGGAGGTGCACCTGTCCAGCCATGGGGTTCACCTACCCCTGCAGCTCCCAAGCCTGGCTGCCAGTCCCAGCCCAGCTGGGGGCAGGTGGATGGAGCAGGGGTAGGGGTAGGGGTGAGGGTTAGGGTCAGGGAGAACCTTGCAGCCTCAGCTTCCCATTCTCAGGGTGTAGGGGCTTTTCCCAGTGCTTGTGTGCCTTCCTTGTTTGGTGGCATCTCTAGGCCAAGAATGTCAAATTCTGCCTTTAGAAAACTCATGATCCTGCCTATGCCACCTTCCAGTGGCATTATCCCCACTGCTGTCCACTAAGTTTGGGGCATCTGTCCTGTGATCTCTGCAACAGCCTTGTGTCCCCCTCCCCTGTGAAAAAAAGCTAAAACACAGGGGTGCACCACTTAATCAAGGTCTCATAAATAGAGAGGGCTGGACCAGTGTCCCTGCCCCGCTCCGTCATGCCTTTGACAAGGAAGGGGCTGTGGTGTCGGTGGAGAGCAGGGTTTGATTTCTTATAAGCAGCTGCCTCATTGTCATGAGAACACCCAGCCTCGTCCCATGGCTCGGCAGTTGGGCAGGGCTTATGTGCATGGCTGTTCCACCAGCACGTGGGGACAGCACCGAGCCGTGCCGTGGTGTGTGCGCAGATCACACCAGCATCACTGCTGCCAGCCTTCCCACCCCATCCCTGCACCTCCCAGCAGCTCCCCCTGGCAGTTGGTGCTTTCATCCACAGGGCAGCCCCTCTCCGTTCCCAATCCTGTAATCTCTCCTAACTTCTGAGGGGCACACGGCTCTTTCCTTGTCCAAATTAGCTTCCTTTCCTTTAACAATGTAGCATCCCTTAAAATGAGAGCCGTTTCACCAATGCTAAATTATAACAACAAAATCATGTGTTTCTCCCTCCACCCGCAGTAGAACACAAAAGCCTGTGCCTTCGCTGCTCTGGGGATGAAGGCCCAGGCTGATGCAGGGGAGCTGGTGGGTGGGAAGAGAGAAATGCTCAAGCATGTACATGTGCCTTCCAGAACCGGCTTCCGTGGCATGGCTTAGACTGCTACACAGTCTGTCACTGGCTCCTGTGACCTGGCTGGCCATGGCACTAGGTTCCTGTTCATCTCTTGTCTTTCTGTTCTGGATCCATAGCTCAGAATTCCGGGAAGTAGGAAAGGAAACAGGGAAGTCGAGGCGATCTTTAACATTAGTATATGTTTGAAGAAATAAACTGAATTTTCACACAGGGTGATGGCATCAAAGGCCCTCCAGGGGACCCAGGCTATCCAGGAATACCTGGAACGAAGGGTACTCCAGGAGAAAGGGGCCCCCCAGGACTGGGCCTTCCCGGCCTCAAAGGCCAACGTGGTTTCCCTGGAGACGCCGGCTTACCTGGACCACCAGGCTTCCTGGGCCCTCCTGGCCCCGCAGGAACCCCAGGACAAATAGGTATGAAGGAATCCTCCCTTTTACCTTCCACAGTCCTGAGACATTCCACGCTTTCGTTTGTCAGTGTAGACGTTTCCCAGTAGAGTCAGATGAGGATGCTGTTTTGCCTCATCTGTTCTCGCACGTACAAGGGATGACCCGACTGTGGGGTTTCTGAGCCCTCACCAGCCTCCTCTCAGCAGCTGAAACATGCAGCCTCTCCTCTAGCACTACAGTGACAGAGGCCTTGCCCAGAAGTTCAGAGATGGCTTTCCCGTCCCCTGCCCACATCACAGCCTTCCTGTCCCCACCAGCAACATGTGCGACACACCTTCACACACATGCACGCCCCAGACGAGCCAGTAACTCTTATCTGTTTCAAAATTGCCTCACTCTGTCCTTATGTCTTCCCCCCCAGATTGTGACACAGATGTGAAAATTGCCATTGGAGGTGACAGACAGGAGACCATCCAGCCAGGTACTCTGGGAAGTGCAGGTGGCTTTAGGACACTAGAGAACTCTCAGTCGGTCTGCTGGTTAAGCTCTTGCAGTATGCATGGGATAAGAAATTAATAATATGTGCAAGCCACGTTTGATTTCCATGGCACTAGCAGAGTGGCCTGGTGAGCACTATACATTGCATGAATAACAACCTGGTCGAGACGGAGAGACATTTAACCAATCCCCTCTTGTCAGAAATCCTTTTTCACTGGAAAGCACCAGTGCATTCCAAGTCAGCTCCACAGGCACGTGTGCCGCCAGGAGGGTCCAGGCGGAGGAGGCTGAGCCCAGCCCAGACGATGGCCAGGATGTCAGGCCAAGATGGGAGCCTGGTCCGGATTCCCAGGCACACAGACGAAAGAAAGCTCCAAGAGTGACTATTCTTACAAGAGAGCCTCTTAGACGAAGGACAGACAACACAGTACCCCAGCTGGAGTGTCACTGCTCGCAGCCACACCAACCCAACCAGAAGTGCCCACAGCCTTGATTTAATTTTGCAAGGTAGCTGATTGCTGTGGTTCACTCTGAAAGGAAACAAAGTCACAAAGGAGAAGCCAAATAATTCATTTTGAAATCGCAGGCTGTCTCCATTGCTGGCAGATGCTTCCAGACAAAAGAACAGCATCCACACTGACTCGCAGGGTAGCAGCTGGATTAACTCGGTTTGCACCCAGGCTCCTGCCCTGCAGGAGGGAATCAATTGTTTCCAGCACAGTGCCAGTTTTTATTTGACTAGACTGGCTTAGTTTGCATTTTATACGAATATTTTGATTTCATTACACAATGAAATTAAACTTTTATTTACATCAGAACCAAGATGAATTAAATCATTAAATTACTCTGATCCCAGAATGGTAGCCAGTTTGCACGGCTCGTGCTTTTGACCTTGGGGATCCCCAAGGCCGTGGGACTCAGCGTTTAGGATTGCTTGGGCTCATCTTTTCTCCTTTCTGTCCCCAGGTTGCGTAGGAGGGCCCAAGGGATTGCCAGGCCTGCCAGGACCCCCAGGCCCCACAGGTAATGCACGGAGGGAACCCGGAGTGCACCCAGCCTTCCTCCCACATCTTCACACTGCTGTGTCTCCCCCGCCCATCTTTCCTCTAGTCCTGCATCCCCCACCCCAGACATGGTCGTGTCCAGCATCTCAGCACAAACTGGTCTTGCGCCTACAGGGAGCCCACTGTCATTTGCCACTACAGAAAAAGGAATCTGGTAGCTGACGCTTAGCTGGGGCCAAGCTAGAAGAGAAAATTCAGCCATGGCTGCAGGGGAACGCCCCCAGGGGCAGAGATGGAAGCCTCGTGTTTAGGACTGGAAAGGGGTTGCACCTCTATGTATTTTCATTTTATGCCTTTCCATCCCAGGATCTAGGGGAAGAACCTACAGGAGAAGATTCTTTCTTTTGGGTTTTGATTAACAGGAAACGGGAATAAACAAGGCTAGACTGTTTGTCTCTAGCACCTGGGAGGACCTGGGCTTCTGTCTGCTGGCCCAGGCCATCTCTCAGCTCATGTGAGAAAGCGCCCGGCGCCCTTCACAGAGCCCATGCCTAAGGCCGCCTGCGTGTCCAGTGTTGGCGGTGGGGGCCTGGCCGGCCACCACTGCTGTTGGGATCCCCGACCTACACTGCGATTCTGCTGCCCTGCACTCCAGGGTCTCCGTGGAGATGCCTGTGAGCATCGGGGAACACAGAGCCAGGGCTTCCACTCAAGCAGGAGGAGGGCTGGACCCTGAGAGGTGGTTCTATGCCTGTGTGCATCAGCCTGAGAAAAGCGAGTTCTCTGAGCAGTAGGATTCCCCTTTGGATGTCTCTTCCACTCGGCCTGTGATGGGGCCGGGGAAGCATGTCACTTGGGTAACTCAGTGTCGCAAGCACCAGACACAGCCAGAGCTGTTCTCACTTGTTCCTTCTGGAACTAAGTCCCCACCTATGCAAGATGAATAGTGCAGACAGATGTTCTAGATGCTTCCTGCTGCACAAATCATGCCCTCACTGCTTCCCGTGATAAACTGTAGAGAGCGACACCAGTGTAGTGTGAATAGCACTGAGAGTTAGGAAAGTGGACAGACATTCTGTGTGCCCTGCACCTTAAGGGGGTCTTTGGACAGACATTCTGTGTGCCCTGCACCTTAAGGGGGTCTTCGGACAGATGCATTCTGTGTGCCCTGCACCTTAAGGGGGTCTTCGGACAGACATTCTGTGTGCCCTGCACCTTAAGGGGGTCTTCGGACAGATGCATTCTGTGTGCCCTGCACCTTAAGGGGGTCTTCGGACAGACATTCTGTGTGCCCTGCACCTTAAGGGGGTCTTCGGACAGACATTCTGTGTGCCCTACACCTTAAGGGGGTCTTCGGACAGACATTCTGTGTGCCCTGCACCTTAAGGGGGTCTTCGGACAGACATTCTGTGTGCCCTGCACCTTAAGGGGGTCTTCGGACAGACATTCTGTGTGCCCTGCACCTTAAGGGGGTCTTCAGAGCACACCGTGATCACAGGGTCTGGGCACCGCAGGACAAGTGCAGAGGTATCTGCACCGTGAGCAGAGGTAAAGGCTCCTTGTGTTGTCTTCTGAGAACTGAGCTTGTATCTTCCACGTTCCATTAGACCTGCCCCCGGTCTAATTCCATCCATGGATTTCAACACCATCATTCATACAACAACCCCCAAAATGGTGACAACTCCGCATGTCTCAGATGGTCAGAGAGAACTAGAGGCCAGCACGCTCAACACACACCCAGACCACAGCCGTGTGCCAAGGCCAGTCTCCAGGAAAGCTCCAGCAATGCGAGTGTGGGTTTCTGTGGCTCCAGGGCTCCCCTAGCCATGCCCGGTTATTTCCATTTCATGCCCAGGCCCCCATTGCTGGGAGCCCCTTGCTGGCCTCCCATCCGCTCCTCCCGCTCACTCCTGCTGTCCGCACACCACTTTCTAAGAGTGAGGGTAGGTTTGCCTCACACACATCCCCTTCCCAAGAGGCGCCAGGAACGGGGATAAAAAAGCATGGCAGTTGGGTTTGGTGACATTGCTGAGGAACCTCAGTCCTTCAATTATCAGAAAACACCTGGAGCCCACATACTGGGCCAAGCAGGGTTTAAGTGTTTGAAAAGAGTCACCTCATAGTCTTCGTGGCGTCCTCATGAGGCAGGCAGTCATTCTCCCCACTTTACAGATGAGGCAACTGAGGCACAGAAAGTTGTCCACGGTCACACGGGTAGAATACGTAGGGCCAAAATTTACAGCCAGGCATCTGACCCCACCTCCAAAGCCCTCATTTAGAGCACTGTAGAATCTAAATATTGGATATTATTATTATTATGGTTCCAGTCTGTAAACAGGATTTTAAACACTGAAAATCATTTTGTAAGCCTGGAGGTGCTGTTTCAGGCTAATATTCCCCCCAGCCTCATTTTTTCCCGGTTTCATGAGATCCACATTAAGTCGGATGCCAAGCATGACCATGCCCATTTATCCTCGTGGAGCCTGATGTGGTTTGTGGTTTATTTGGGTATTTAGGTGCCAAAGGCCTCCGAGGAATCCCAGGCTTCTCAGGAGCTGATGGAGGACCAGGGCCCAAGGGCTTGCCAGGAGACCCAGGTCGTGAAGGGTTCCCAGGACCCCCAGGTGAGTTGAGATCAGACCCCCATTGAGCCCCTGGGTTCTGGCGGGGACCTGTGTGTGATTCATCAGCATCCAGCTCTATTATCTTCCACTCTGTAGAAGCTGTTTTAACAAATACTTGACAACTTTTGCATTTGTCCTTGGGAGATTAGAAATTCTTGATTTTTCATCACTGGTACTGTACTGGGTTTTTGCAGAAGCTATCTGCAGATCTTGCAGGAAAAAGGAGACAGGTGTTTCGGAATGGCTGTCCTCTGCAACACCTGTCTCCCAGGTATGTCCTCAGGGGTAATAATGATTAATATTAAACATTCTAAGGGCAACACAAAGTTATCCTCTCCTGAGAGAACCCTTAAAGGCATAAATAGCCCTCTCACGATGTGGCTGCAAGAGCTTAAGGCATTAATCTGTATGTGGAGGAAAACGAGGTTTCCCTTAACCAGCTCTGGTGGAGTACCCACTGGCGTGTCAGTGTGCTCTGGAATGCAGCCAGGCGTCTGCAGACGTAGGTGTCCTGCAGTTGTGCCATAGGCGATGTGCATGAGTGGGATGGCACTGCCTTGATTGCAGGGGCATACGTGTCTTTTTTTTTTTTTTTTTTTATGAAATGGAGTCTCGCTCTGTCACCCAGGCTGGAGTGCAGTGGCACAATCTCAGCTCACTGCAACCTCCGCCTTCTGGGTTCAAGGGACTCTCCTGCCTCAGCCTCCTAAGTAGCTGGGATTACAGGCATGTGCCACCACACCTGGCTGATTTTTGTATTTTCAGTAGAGACGGGGATTTCACCATGTTGGCCAGGCTGGTCTCGAACTCCTGACATTAGGTGATCCGCCTGCCTCAGCCTGCCAAAGTGCTGGGATGACAGGCGTGAGCCACTGCGCCAGGTCACACACGTCTTCGATAGTGTTTGTCTAATGAAACCATGGAAGCCATTATGGACAACTTTCCACCCAAGATGAAACATCCTTCCACAGGGGCCTGGGCAGGTTCCTCCAGCCTCTGCTGGAGTCCCGCTTGTCACCTAGAACCTGTGGCACATTGGAACCCTCTTGTTGCTAGAAAGCTCCTCCCTGGAATACAGCCTGCCTCCCGGGGAGTTCTCACTGGGCTGTTCCTGAGGCACACAGTTGACTTCCTCATAACCACACACCCTGAGAGAGGCGGCCACATCTCCCACAGACGTCTCATGAACAGGCAGAACTGACCCCGGGAAGACACACTTTCTTTTAATGACATCGTTCCATGCCCTTGGAATTCTGAGCAACCTTCTAGGACCCCCACTTACAGGATTCTTTTCCAGCTGGGCTCTAGAAACGGAATAAAGTGCTCCCCAAGTCTGGAATATCACACAGAACATCGGGACTGTTGGGCCCTTAGGTTGAACATCTTGCAGATGTTCCCAGTGAAGACTAATTGAACCTGCCCCTCCCCTGACCTCCACTCAGACAGCTGATTTAAGCCTCAATGCAGAATTGTCTGTCCGTCCCTGATAGATGGTATCTTTTGGAATTTCGTGTTGCAGCCCATAGGGATTGTTCCAAACCCTCACCCTGTTTCCTTTCATATGATGCGTTTCTCCATGTTTTGTGAAATTGGGAAGCAGGCTTCCTGTGTCCGTATCAAGGCCCTGGTAAAAACAACTCTGCGTTCAAGTGAAGCAAAGGAAGTCTCCATGCCTCTGCCCCAGGGGTTGGTCTCTGCAGTTTTGTTGCCCTGCTGGAAGTGTCTAAATATTTAGAAGTGCAACATTGCTACTCTCATGATTTCATATATACTAAGTTTAAGCATTCATGATTTTGAGAGAAGGATAGTAATTCTTGAACAGCTTCTTGCTGTGAATATGAAAGTTCTCTGGTAATTATGATTGGAGTGCACAGCCATGTGTGCGTGAACGCCATACGGGGCTACCCTTTAGGGGGGAATGGATGGGATGTGCCCATTGTCAGGTGATTTAGACAGTTGCCCACGTGAGTTGGGAGCCTGTTCCGCCATCAAATGTGAGCCCTTACATCATGAACAGGGAGGCTGGGGCAGGCCGGGAGTGGGTGGTGATTGAGGAACTGATCAGTTTCTGAAACGCATGTCACTTTTTATGGTGCTGAAATATACTGCCCTTCTGTCACCACATGCAGAAGAGGATAAAACGCCCAATTCAAGGATTGCAAAAATCAGAGAGTCTATTCCAGATCTAAGACCCACACATGCAAACCCAAGTGCACGGCTCCCTGGGTACAGTTTGTAACATTGCCAGTGAAAGTCATGTCTCTTCATTGTGAGTAAATCACACCGTTAGAACTCCAAATACGGTCTAGCTGATTAATGTCAGGTTAATCCAGATCCTTTATTCTGTATTCCAGTCACTCCCAGCTCACAGGCGGGGATGGCTGTACAGGCCCAGGAGGGCCCAGGGCCCTGCTCATTGGATCTTTTTGGTGGGATACACCCCACAGAACACAGAGAACGTTCCCTTTTCCATATCCATACATAGGAGTGCCGAGCCTGCCGTGTACTTGATCCTGTCCCGCAGAATCACCTGCCAGTCTCATCGTTGCAGGCTTCTCTCCTGCATGCACAGCGTGGGTGGTGGTGACCTCAGAAGCCTTTCCTTCTGAGCACAGTGTGACTGTCAGCTGTGGGAGTTCATTCTGAGGCCACATCAGGGCTGACTGCACCAAAAAAGGAAGTGACCCGATGAGATCATTTTATCCAGTGGCACCCACAAAAGACACAGGACAGCTGCCTTCCCTCCATCCACAGATGGGACTTGATGATTTTCTTTTTTTTTTTTTTTTTTTTTTTTTTTTTTGAGACAGAGTCTCGCTGTGTCGCCCAGGCTGGAGTGCAGTGGCGCGATCTCGGCTCACTGCAAGTTCCGCCTCCCAGGTTCACGCCATTCTCCCACCTCAGCCTCCCGAGTAGCTGGGACTACAGGCGCCCACCACCATGCCCGGCTAATTTTTTGTATTTTTAGTAGAGATGGGGTTTCACCGTGTTAGCCAGGATGGTCTCGATTTCCTGACCTTGTGATTCGCCCACCTCGGCCTCCCAAAGTGCTGGGATTGGGACTTGATGATTTTCATGGTCAATACAACAGAGGGGTGTCATTCCTCTTTGAAGCGTTTCCAAACTGACAGTGACGGGTTTCTACCAGGGAGATGTTACAGCAGGCAGCGTTTTGGCTCTGACGGCCCTGTTCGTTCCTGCCTCCCTGGGATTTTCCATCCCAAAGTGCCGTTCCTCACTCACCACAACCTAGAAGGTCCCACAAAAAGCTATTCTTTGGGGCTTATTTGCAAAGCAGGGGAACCCATAAATTATGCAAATCGAGGTCCAAGGAGGTGTTCTTATGGGCTTATCCACCTTCGCTCAGTTTTAGGGCTGGGGGCCGGATGGCAGGGGAAGCAGAAGAAACATAACTGACAGAACGACGTGGCGAAGGTTGTAGGTTCCAAAAAGGGCGACAGAGACAAGGGCTCGAGCTGAGGAATGCCTTCTGAGGACCCCATAGCCAAATTTTTGCTGTTTCCAGCCTCTTTTTGACACTTCTCTTAAAACGTCACCATGCTAACTTGTGGTTTGGGGCCCACCCATGTTTCCTTTTAGGGTTCATAGGACCCCGAGGATCCAAAGGTGCAGTGGGTCTCCCTGGCCCAGATGGATCCCCAGGTCCCATCGGCCTGCCAGGGCCAGACGGGCCCCCTGGGGAAAGGGGCCTTCCTGGAGAAGTCCTGGGAGCCCAGCCCGGGCCACGAGGAGATGCTGGTGTGCCTGGACAGCCTGGGCTTAAAGGCCTTCCCGGAGACAGAGGCCCCCCTGGATTCAGAGGTGAGTGCCCCATTGGGAAGCCGGGGGGCCCCATCCCAGCTGCACAGTGGCCTCCAAGGGCGACCCCAATCCCTTCCGGGGGATTTGGTAGGAAGCAGCAGTGCCCTATGGTGCTAGCCATGCGTACCTTCTCCCATGGCCTTCCAACGCTCCTTTAGAATGTGTCTATCACAACACTGTGATTACCCGCGGTAGCCGGTGCGGTCTGGCCGTCTGAGAACTTTGACAGGTGTGGATTCACTGATGTAATCTGTTATCAAGTTGCATATGCCTGGCCGTGACAGGGGCCGTGACAGGCTCACTGTTTTTCTTGGCAGAATCTTTACAGTTGGTATGAAGAAAAGATGGGCCTGGCCATGCTTAGTCAGAGGTGAAGAAGGAAAATAGGAATAATCTGGAATGCAATTTTATTGGTGTAAAAATTAATACATTTTTTAAAATGTCTTAATGTTGTTTACAATGTTATCAAGGTATCTCTATCAAAGTAGACAGCATCTACGGTTTCATGAGTGACAAGGCACCCAGTGGCTTTAAGGGTTCAACTGCTGCCAAATTGGCTTTGGGAACCCGAGCCCCGAGCTGTAATGAAAGATGATGCCATGGACAGCAAGTGTTCACACTGGGTGAACCCCAGGCTGGGGATTGCTAGATCATTGGAACCTGCCATTCAGTGTTCCAAATCAACAATGAGGCTGAGCACGGTGGCTTCCACCTGTAATCCCAACACTTTGGGAGGCCAAGGCAAGAGGCTTCATTGAGCTCAGGGTTTCAAAACCATCCTGGGCTACACAGGGAGACCCCATCTCTACAAAAAAAAAATCAAATAACTAACTTGGCGTGGTGTTGTGCACCTGTAATCCCAACTACATGGGAAGCTGAGGTGGGAGGACCGCTTGAGCCCAGGAATTGGAGACTGCAGTGAGCTATGATCATTCCACTGCGCTCCAGCCTGGGTGACAGAGTGAGACCCTGTCTCAAAAAGAAAAGAAAAGATAATGCGGGATAAAACTGTGACTCAATGCGTTCACTGTTTATCTGTTGATGGCATTGTCGTTAGTCCCTTCTGCCAACCCCAGCCCAAAGAGGCTTCTCTGTGGTGTGGGAAGCAGGTGTCGCTCCCCTGATTCTGCTGTCAGCCCACATCAGGCATCCTGAGCGAGATGGAGGCTAGGCCTCCGCTGGCAGGCGAACCCATGAAGCTCAGGAGCGTGAATTGGTTTTCGGATGAACCTGTCAGATTCCTAGCAAGGCCTGGAGGGGTTGGGACCCAGGACAGGGGAGTTTTGATGATGATGAGACTGATCAGCCCCCCCAGCTGTTGGTACTACGGAGCGCCCATGGGTGCCACGGTTCACTGAGAGAGCAAGGAAGAGCCTAAGATGGCCGGAGTGCGCACACACACACACACTCACAGTCACACTCATGCACACACACACACACTCACAGTCACACTCATGCACACACACACACACAGTCACACTCATGCACACACACACACTCACAGTCACACTCATGCACACACACAGTCACACTCATGCAGACACACGCACAGTCACACTCATGCACACACACACATGCTCACAGTCACACTCATGCACACTCACATGATCACACACATACACACATGCACATGCCCACACACGTGCCTATGCACATTCATACATGATCACACACTCCATACAACACTCACGTGCCTATGCACATTCACACATGATCACACACGCACGTACCCACACACGTGCCTATTCATGCTCACACATGATCACACATGCACGTACCCACACACATGCCTGTGCACGCTCACATATGATCACACACGCACGTACCCACACACGTGCCTGTGCATGCTCACACACGATCACACACTCCATACAACACTCACGTGCCCACACACGTGCCTGTGCACACTCACACACGATCACACACACGCACGTACCCACACACGTGCCTGTGCACGCTCACATACGATCACACACACATGCATGTACCCACACACGTGCCTGTGCACACACACATGATCACACTCACATACACACACATACATACCCACACATGTGCCTATGCACACACACATGATCACACACTCACATACACACACATACATACCCACACACGTGCCTGTGCACACACACACGATCGCACACTCACATACACACACGTGCCTATGCATGCTCACACGTACGCATCCAACCCTGACAAGCCAGCTAGAGCAGGTCATTGAGTGAAATTACCAGGATGGGGAGACCTCGTGCTCGGCCATTCAGATCTCCCCTTTTCAGTCCTACTGACTCTCCAGGTCATTTATGGAAGGTAAGATGCAGATCAGCGCTGTCTACAGAAACTGAGGACTCAGCGCTGAGAGGTGGGGCTCCGTGTGTCAGCCTTCCTGGTGGGCACTTAAATGCGTTCACAGAAGGCAAAGTGAAGGACATACATAGGTGACTTGAGTGTCCACCGTCGATCTGTTCTGCAACCCAGCTGTCAAAATCCTGCCCCAAGCTCTTTGACATAAGGGTACTTCTGGTAGAATTTTTTTAAAACTTAATTACTTCCTGCAGGCTTCGGAATGTTTGAGCATGAAAACAAATGGCAGCAGGCTTACTTTCGATGTCTGATTAAGGTCTTCACCATGATCAACGTCACCTTTATGACAAGCTTCATATGGCTTGTTAGGCAGAATGTTTTGGGTGGTAAAAATCCTGACTCCCAAAGTATCAACATTCCAAGTAACTATTTCAGTTTCAGCTCCGCTCACCAGTGCTACAGGAGCAGCGTGCAGTGGCTCCTGCTTCCGTTCGACTGGCTGTACAGGACAGCCACAGACACACACAGGTGCACTCTGCACTTCTGAGCAGAACTCTTGGAATAAAGTAATGCAGATGTCCACAGATGAGATGTGATTTCACTGAGGGAGACTGATTTTTAGCAGTCGTTCGTTTTTTAACAGATAGTCTATAAGTGGAAACTGACCTGAAACATTCAGCTCCAAAGAAATAATCACAAAGCACCTCGGTGCCTGATTTTTGCAAGGCAGTCCCTGCCGGAGGAGTGGGCATTCATGCACATTCACCCGTAGACTGTGCTGTCCACTTCCAGTAGGGGAGGAGGGGCAGCGCTCAGAAGCATGCCCAGACCGTCTCCAGCCCTGCTGGCCCCTGCTGAGGCCATCTCGCCTGCTCAGCCCCCGGTCCCCCCACAGTCCATGTCCCCGGGTTATGGATGTTACCTTATGTCTGTCAGATCCCCACCCTATTGTTCTTGTCAATGAGCAGGAGTGGGGTGGACCTGCCATCACTGCGAAACCTTTACAGCCTGCAGCGCTGCCTGCCTACTCTTCACAACCATTAGCACCCACTAACAATCCATTTCTCCTGGAGCTCTTCACCCTAAAGATAGAAGACCAAAAAATAAAAGTGTCCTCATTTCTCACAGTACTACAGGAGGAGGTGAGAATCGATGCATCCGTGCATCTCAGAGAATTTCATTTCAGACTTCGGCTTCGAGTGCGCCTCCTGCCCAAGTCAGCCCTCTCCCTCGCTGCAGGTTGACGCAGTCAGACAATGCACAGTCAGCAGCCTGACTCTCAGTTCTGGGTTGGTCCAAGACTGACCGGGTCCCTTTTGTCACTGCCCCCTCCTGTGCATCCCCCTGGCTCGTCTGCCTCCCTATCCTGGACCAGCCCTGCACACCTGCAGGATGGCTGTGAGGCTATGTGAGAGTGTAGACTGGAAAGTGGTGGCAGGAGTGTGCACCTCCACGCTCCAGTGTTAATAATTGGAGAGCAGCTGCGACAAGCGTCAGGCTCATGAAGGGAGGGGGAAATGCCTGAATATAAGGAGGTCCAGGGAGCTAGTGTTAAAAACTAGAAGAAAACAGATGCCCTTAATATCTGACCACTGGGCAGGACAGGATATTCCAAACTTAAAATGAAAAGAAGAAATCACACATGTGCACACACACCCACACACACACCATATGAAATTTGAATACAAAGGTTAGTACCCTGCACATGGAAAGCAAAATCAAAGTTTGAGCAGCAGAATAAACTTTACAATAGATATGAAGGAAAATTCGTCAATGTATATGAGGAATACTAAAATCTATCAGGAAAATATAAAAATCCCCAAAGGGAAATAGGAGCAAAGAGGCCAGGCACGGTGGCTCATGCCTGTAATCCCAGCACTTTGGGAGGCCAAGGCAGGCAGATCGCGTGAGCTCAGGAGTTTGAAACCAGCCTCGGCAATATGGCGAAACCCTGTCTCCATTTAAAAAAGAAAGAAAGAGAGAGAAGATACGAGCAAAGAACTAAAACTTCACCAAAATCAATAACCAGGAGAAAGAAACATAGATCATAATGAAGACCATCACGTGGATCCCCGACACCACGTTTCACTACATCACGACTGCCAGGGTTCCGTTTTGCTTCGATGCTAACGCTCAGTGCTGGGAAAACACTGGTAGAATAAATGGGTGTAGACTTTCTGAAAGCAGCACGATGTATCTTTTAAAAAACATTAAATTAGTGTTTGCTTTGATACACGATGTCAATTTCTCAGGCAGTTTCCTAAAGAAATTACCTACGACATGGACATGGATAAACACAGCAAAAAAAGAAAACTCTCCAACTATTCCTGACAGTGCTATTTGCAAAAGTGAAAAAAGTGGGGAGGATGCGGTGGAATACATTAAATGTGTCCAGACGATAGAGTTTTATTCATGTAGTTATTTTAAATGTTTGCAAAGACTATTTTTAAACATGGCAAAATGTTCAAAATATAATGTCAAGTGAAGAAAACTAGGTGAAAACTGTACTCATAGTGCCATGTCAACTCTGCAGATGTCTGGTTATTTATAGGAATAGAAAAGGGCAGGAAGGACATACCCAGTGGTAGTCATTATTGCTGGGTGATGGTGTGCGCTACCTTGATTTTATCCTTTATACTTGGTGTTTTCCTGATTCTCTAGAGTCCAGAAAAGCATGAATTACTCTTTTCACAGAATGAGTGTGTGGAGGGAGATGCTGTCTGTGATGAACAGTCCAGAGTTGGCCCCCACAGCTCTTGTCTCTGATTTCTGCAGGAAGCCAAGGGATGCCTGGAATGCCAGGGCTGAAGGGCCAGCCAGGCCTCCCAGGACCTTCCGGCCAGCCAGGCCCGTACGGGCCTCCAGGACTGCATGGATTCCCAGGAGCTCCTGGCCAAGGGGGGCCCTTGGGGCTGCCAGGAATCCCAGGCCTTGAAGGTAAGACTCCAGCCCTCCCATAAACGAGTGGGGTCCTCACTGGTCCTACCAAGAGAACGAGCACTGTCTTGTGGAGCTCTCAAACTCTGTTCCGTGGAACCCCTGAAGAGAGCTGCAGGGGTTCCCAAACCAGAACATGGATTTCACCTAACACGGAGACACAAACAGCCTGAGACATCGGCTCATCCTCTGTACCTGTTGTATATATTAAGGATCTAGGGAAGGTCTCATCGGGAAAAAAGAAAAAGAACGAAATTCCTCCTACAAAAGTTCAGAATCACTGCTCTCATGTGGAGAGGAGAAAGGGTTTTATGAAAGTGCAGGGCGTGGGTTGGAAAGGCAGGTGGCTCCGTCAGGGAAACCTGGGGTAGATGGGCTGGAGCAGAGGAGCAGGGAGGGGAGCCTTGGCTGCATGCCCACCACACAGAGGCCAAAGCAGGTGGCAGAGGTGGCCCAGAAGGCAGGCAGGGCACAGCATCCATGGGCATCGCCCACCACTGCCCAGGCTGCTCTCCCACACTCAGCACAGCCAGTTCCCAGACTTCTACACTTCACCGTCCAGGGAAACTGTCAGTGCTGGTTGGAGGAATCAATATACTTTCCCACCTTTTTGTTTTGTCCAGAAACACAGCTTTTTAAGGAAGTGTTGGATGTCACCAAAGGACGCTAACTGAAAAGTGGGAAAGACGCAGTTGCTTAGTAAGGAGTGGTCTCCATGGATCACAGTCACCTTTTAGAAACTCTCAATCTTACCATAGTTCTCTGGTTTGCCACAGTCAGGCAACAGCTTTGTCCAGGACCTTAGCAGGTCTTGCTAAGGAACTGCCACTCCACTTGAAGACACACGCTGGCTTCCCCGATGTGGGGCCTCGCCTGTGTCCAAGAGCGGGGGGGCTGGACTCAGGTAGGGCGCGCTCCCCCATTGCCGCACTAGCCACTGGCTTCCCCGGGGTAGCAAACCTGGACCGGAGGTTCAGGCTCCTGTCTCAGTATCGACAGGGCGGTGCTGGTTCTCATCTACTAAGAATCAGCTGAACACAGCCTCGTGTGGTGCTTACGAGACCCATGGGAAAGCCTGTCCTGAACTAAAGCCTACGCTTTAGGTGGGGAGAGAGACACACACATTAAAAGGCCTGGGCAAGCCAGCAGAGTGACAAGGCCACGCGGTCCCCGGTGACCCAGAGGAGGCGGGGACAGGCAGGTCAGAGCAAGCCCAAGGGGAGAAGTGCCTGGTGCCAGCGGGGGAGAAGGCTGGGACTGGAATGTGGGGTGCTCTCTAGGAAAGGGGGACCACCCCAGCAGAGACAGGATTGCCCAGGGAACACTTTGGAGCCTGTGATCCCCAGACCGGCTGGGGAAGAGAGCCTGATTTGAGGGGACTGGGGGTTTAGATAGGAAGGTTGAGCCGAAGGTTGGGAGCAGTGAATGCTGGAGCTAGGGAGTTAGAGCCCCGAGGCAGAGGGGGCCTTTGGGAGTTTTTAACAGAGAAATGCATTAAGAAGGGATTGTAGGGACCCAGCAGGCAGCCCTTGGACGGCTTGGAGTCGGGGGAGGCAGGAGGACAGCTGTGGGCTGGGAGCTGCCAAGCTCACGACAGTAGCAATGATGAGATGGGAGCACGAAGACCAGAGAGGGCAGCAGCAGCAAATGGGCAGCTGGAGGGTCCCCCCAGACTAACTCTGGGCTGGAGCCAGTGGTGTTCGCGAGGAACAGGCCAGCTCTTGACTAACCCCAGTGACCATGCCCCGGCCAGAGCTGGCAAGGCCCCCCACTCACATCAGCATCCAGAGAGCTTTGTCCCTTGGCTTCTGAAGGCTGCAGTGGGAAAGCCATGTTGGCTGGCACCCCCCAGCACAGCCTCAACCGCCTGATAAAGACCTCTCCAGAAAGGCCAGCCCCAGGGTCCCGCTCCGGCCATACTTTGGAAACTCACCCCAACATGGTGGTTTTCCACTTTCCTTCTAAGGAGTTTTTCTTACTGAACACTCGATGCCGTAAAAGCAGAAGAGAAATTTCCCCTGTGTGTGTTTGTCCACCCTCTTTGATTTGCTCCTCTTCCTGACAGGTCTGCCTGGTGATAGAGGGGACCCTGGGGACACAGGCGCTCCTGGCCCTGTGGGCATGAAAGGTCTCTCTGGTGACAGAGGAGACGCTGGCTTGGCCGGGGAGCGAGGCCATCCAGGAAGCCCTGGATTTAAAGGAATTGATGGAATGCCTGGGACCCCCGGGCTAAAAGGTAATTGTGTGACTGTGACCAGGGATCCCTTGGCAGGGAGGTTGGGTCTGATCAACTCTGACCTGAGACAGCTTTGCTGGGCACCTCTGTGGGCCGTGGGGCTGGCCTCACACTTCTGCAGATGGGAGGCCTTGGGACTCTCCTGACCCAGGAGACAGCAGCCCCAGGACAGCTGGTTAATGCTGCTTAGACGCGGGTGGGACCAATGCGCCTGACAAAGCCGGTTTATGAATTCACCAAGACAAACTGCTCCTGCCTGGGAAACATCATCTTATTGTAAATATCACCATCTGCACAGGGAGATTTGTGGAGAGGCCCACTCAGGGGCCCGGATTCAGATCCAGAGGTTATTTGGTGAATTTGAAACCAAAGCAAAGCAAAGTGGTTAGTACAGGGATTTATTTCAGCACAAGCAGCCAATCTAGAAGCAGAGCCCTCCAGCCCATGAACATTGCTAGAGACACACTGTTCTGTCCCTCCGTTGCTGGAGACACTGTGTTCTGTCCCTCCGTTGCTGGAGACACACTGTTCTGTCCCTCCGTTGCTGGAGACACACTGTTCTGTCCCTCCGTTGCTGGAGACACACTGTTCTGTCCCTCCGTTGCTGGAGACACACTGTTCTGTCCCTCCGTTGCTGGAGACACACTGTTCTGTCCCTCCGTTGCTGGAGACACACTGTTCTGTCCCTCCATTGCTGGAGACACTGTGTTCTGTCCCTCCGTTGCTGGAGACACACTGTTCTGTCCCTCCGTTGCTGGAGACACACTGTTCTGTCCCTCCGTTGCTGGAGACACACTGTTCTGTCCCTCCGTTGCTGGAGACACACTGTTCTGTCCCTCCGTTGCTGGAGACACACTGTTCTGTCCCTCCGTTGCTGGAGACACACTGTTCTGTCCCTCCGTTGCTGGAGACACACTGTTCTGTCCCTCCGTTGCTGGAGACACACTGTTCTGTCCCTCCGTTGCTGGAGACACACTGTTCTGTCCCTCCGTTGCTGGAGACACACTGTTCTGTCCCTCCGTTGCTGGAGACACACTGTTCTGTCCCTCCGTTGCTGGAGACACACTGTTCTGTCCCTCCGTTGCTGGAGACACACTGTTCTGTCCCTCCGTTGCTGGAGACACACTGTTCTGTCCCTCCGTTGCTGGAGACACACTGTTCTGTCCCTCCGTTGCTGGAGACCAACATGGGTTGGTCTTTCCATTACTAGAGACATATGCGTCTGTCTTTCTGTTGCTGGAGACACCTTCGCTTGTCCTTCTGTTGCTGGAGACATTGGCCTGTCTCTCCGTGGTCCTGTGTCGCATTTCCATGCCAGGTGCGGTGTTACTGCTGCCTTCCTTTCCAGCGCGCCCCTCTGCCTTTGTCTGATGGGCCTGCGGGCCAGTGGACCTGCATCATCTTCAGATTTCCCTCCTACTCTTCCTGCCTGACCTTTGTGTGTTTCCTTGTTGCCAATGTCTGGTCTGAAGACAGGCTGATTCTGGAATGCTGTCTGTTAACAGTAGAGGTCAACAGACAGAAGTTGCTTAGAAGATGGTGTCCCCGGAAATTCCTATTTTAGGTTCAGAATCTTCTCACTTGAGTTACATTGCCGAAATGTTACGGAGACGTGAGATTGAAATGTCCCGTGCATTTTATTCGTGTCTAACCCAGCACTTTCCTCTTTTCCTCTGAAGGAGATAGAGGCTCACCTGGGATGGATGGTTTCCAAGGCATGCCTGGACTCAAAGGGAGACCTGGCTTTCCAGGGAGCAAAGGCGAGGCTGGATTTTTCGGAATACCCGGTCTGAAGGGTCTGGCTGGTGAGCCAGGTTTTAAAGGTATGTCCCTCTCTTAACATCCTCCATACCTGATCATGGTGGCATCCTCCTTACCCTTTCGTGGTGGCATAACATTGCCCAGAATGAATTTTTGAAAACCCATGCATCCGGGAACCCTAAAGCTAGACAAAACAAACAAAATGAACTAACAAAAATGCAAAGGCTTTATCCCTGCCTCAACACACTGACCATGTGATAAGGGAATAATCCTAACCAAAGGAAACTCTTGAGAACCAAAATGATGGCATCGCCAAGAACCAAATATGTCATGAAAACATATTTCACCATGATTATACTGTGGTAAACATGAAGAGGCGGCGGTGAAAAGCAGGGGACAGGTGAGTTCCAAGAGGTGGAAGTACCACCCGGCACAGGAGGACGCAGCTCTCCAGGTGGAAGGACATAACACGGTGCCAGAGAGAACGTGGTCCACACATGAGGTGGGTTCAAACCCTCACGTGGACAGGCATCTCAAGACCCCCCACATCAGGCCCCTTGTTCATTGAGTTTATTACTAACAAGTCACATTTTCATGTCTTCTGTTCAGATGCTTTTGTTCTGAAATAATCACAGTGGTCTCTAAAAAGTTAATGACTAAGAGTGAGTGTTGGTGAGGAGGTGGAGAAATGGGAACCTTCACAGGCTGCCAGCGGGAGTGTAAAACGCTGCGGCCAGTGTGCAAAACAGTTGGCAGTTCATTAAGAAACGAACCATACTTTTACACTGTTGGTGGGACTGTAAACTAGTTCAACCATTGTGGAAGTCAGTGTGGCGATTCCTCAGGGATCTCGAACTAGAAATACCATTTGACCCAGCCATCCCATTACTGGGTATATACCCAAAGGACTATAAATCATGCTGCTATAAAGACACATGCACACGTATGTTTATTGCGGCACTATTCACAATAGCAAAGAGTTGGAACCAACCCAAATGTCCAACAACGATAGACTGGATTAAGAAAATGTGGCACATATACACCATGGAATACTATGCAGCCATAAAAAATGATGAGTTCGTGTCCTTTGTAGGGACATGGATGAAACTGGAAAACATCATTCTCAGTAAACTATCGCAAGGACAAAAAACCAAACACCGCATGTTCTCACTCATAGGTGGGAATTGAACAATGAGAACTCATGGACACAGGAAGGGGAACATCACACTCCGGGGACTGTTGTGGGGTGTGGGGAGGGGGGAGGGACAGCATTAGGAGATATACCTAATGCTAAATGACGAGTTAAAGGGTGCAGGAAATCAACATGGCACATGGATACATATGTAACAAAACTGCACATTGTGCACATGTACCCTAAAACCCTAAAGTATAATAAAAAAAAAAAAAAGAAAAAAAAAAAGAAACGAACCATAGAGTTACCCAGAAGTTCTACTCCTAGATGAAGATCATTGAAAACATAGGTACAGACAAAAATGTGGACACAAATCTCATGGCAGTAACCTTTATAGCAGCCGTAAATGGAAACAGCCTGAAAATGCATCGACTGATGAATGGATGAGTAAACTATGGCGGAGCTGTGCGAGGGGCACATTCAGTGCTGAGGAAGGATGGCGCTCTCAGACGTGGCGCGTGGGCGAGCCTTGAGAACACGATGCCACGTGTCGTCTGACCGCGTGTATATGAGATGTCCCCAGTAAGCAAATTTACAGAAATGAAAAGGAGATTCGCAGTTTCCTACAGCCGAGGGGTTAGGGGAGAATTAGAGAATGGCTGCCAGTGGCCCCAGGGTTTCATTTTCGGGGATAAAGTGTTCTCAAGTTAGATGGTGCTGCTCGCTCACAGCTCTGTGAATACACTAAAGTTACGTAATTGTTCTCTTTACTGGAGTGAGTTGTAGGGTATATAAATCACACATCAATAAGCTGTTTCAGAAAACCTTCATTACTCTCCAGAGTTACAGCTTTTACAAATTTTCAGCAAAATAAAAATTGCAATCTAGGGTGCTCATTTTTTTTAGGGTTTTTACTCACACTTGCGCTTTCAAGGAGTCTTCATGTTAGCAGAGATTTCAGGCTGTTTCAGGCAAAATGGCATGTTAAGATTAAGTAATTTTCAGCTCCACGGAAATTATTTCCTTGAGCCTCCTTAGGGTGAAGTTAACCATGGGGGTGTCTGTCCCTCCACTGGTGGGCACGCTCTGTGGGGTCAGGACCAATTTATGATTTTGATCCCATCAGCCTTTAGCCTAGCGCCGAATACACAGTAAATGCTTAGAGAATGAAGCTCAGTTATTTTCACTCAGCCAGATTGCACTCACTCCTCCAGTGAGCATGGATTCCAGGGCATCCCCAGCCTGAACTAGCACAGTTTCCCGCCCGGCCCGCAGCTCTGGGCCCCTCCCCTCCTGCAATTCCTCAGCTCCTCAGAACCCCTCGGAGGCCTCCCTTCCATGCTTCTCCTCCCAGTGAAGGTGCCTATAGGAGGACACGGAGCTGGTGCCTGCCTCACGGGCCTGCCTGCTTGTGACCGAGGTCTATCATGGTCTCGTCAGAGCACACACAACAAAATGACCCTCTCACAAAGCATCCTGTGGGAGCCACGGTGGCTTTGAGCGCTCCCTCTGCATCTGCTGCAGGCATTTCCCCCCAACTGTGGTGCTGTGTGCTCAGTGACACCAGCCCCAGGCCCAGGACCCTGGAGCCACCCCCAACTCCGACTACTCAGATGGACACAGGAGAGGCTTCTCCGGCGCCCTTGGTCTCTCTCCAAGGCTTCCCGCCTGGGGGAGACGTGCAGCCCCCATGGCTCAGGGACCAGGCCTTCACCTGTGCTCTCCTGCGTGGTCTGGAGCCCCCAGAAAATGACAGCACTCTATTCCCTTCCAGGCAGCCGAGGGGACCCTGGGCCCCCAGGACCACCTCCCGTCATCCTGCCGGGAATGAAAGACATTAAAGGAGAGAAAGGAGACGAAGGGCCTATGGGGCTGAAAGGATACCTGGGCGCAAAAGGTGAGGCTTCTGACCTACAGCCAATGGCCCCTAGTCCCTGCCGCCCCAGCCTGCACCAGCTCCTGCCGCTCTCCATCCCCAGAGACGCCCGTGCCCTCCACCTGGCTTTCTTCATGCTTTTCATGTCTGGGCGCCCTGTGTGTCCACAGCTGGTGCAGGGTTGTTCTCTGATGCCTGACTAACCTCGGTTTCCCGTCTTAAGATTCGAAGCACTGGCCGGGCGTGGTGGCTCACGCCTGTAATCCCAGCACTTTGAGAGGTCGAGGCGGGCGGATCACAAGGTCAGGAGATTAAGACCATCCTGGCTAACACGGTGAAACCCCGTCTCTACTAAAAATACAAAAAATTAGCCGGGTGTGGTGGCGGGTGCCTGGAGTCCCAGCTACTTGGGAGGCTGGGGCAGGAGAATGGCGTGAACCCGGGAGGTGGAGCTTGTAGTGAGCCGAGATTGCGCTACTGCACTCCAGCCTGGGTGACAGAGCAAGAGTCCGTCTCAAAAAAAAAAAAAAAAAAAAAAAAAGATTCGCAGCACATAGGACAGCAAAATGCATCCAGGCTGCAAAATTGAAAACTTCTGGAGGGCGGGCGCTGCGTCCTCACCAGAGTGTTACACACCAGGGTCTTCCTGCAGGTATCCAAGGAATGCCAGGCATCCCGGGGCTGTCAGGAATCCCTGGGCTGCCTGGGAGGCCCGGCCACATCAAAGGAGTCAAGGGAGACATCGGAGTCCCCGGCATCCCTGGTTTGCCAGGATTCCCTGGGGTGGCTGGCCCCCCTGGAATTACAGGATTCCCAGGATTCATAGGAAGCCGGGTGAGTGGGCGTCTTTTACTCCCCTTGTTCTGTGAGCTCCTCTCCCCTTTGCTCGTTAATGAACATGCTTTGGTCTGGAATTTGCTAGGGTGAGAGTGTCAGCGGCAGGTTCAGGGCAGCCTCAGGCTTGGCGGGGTCCACACAGCCCTGTAAGGAGCTGCTGCACTTGGACACCGTGCGGATGTGATGTGAGTCCACCCAGCTGCCGTGGCCCTTCTGTGGGCTTGTGCTGGGTGAAGCATGTTGTCCGCATTTTTCATGGGGGCCTTGAGAGAACAAAACTTGAATTTTCAGGGATCAGAGCTCTAAAATTGAGCACATCAGTGATACCAGGCCTGAGAGCCCATGGCTGAATCACAGCGTAGACCTGGGGCCGGGCAGCCTGGCTTCCCATCCGGGCCACCATTCACTCAGCCTTTGTTCAGCAGATGTCTGTTGAGCACTTGACCTGGGCCAGACACGCTGTTGTGATGGTAACAATGGTGACCCCTGACCCTGGACAGGGCTCTCTTCTCCACACCTTCTCCCTCAGCTGCAGAATGAAGGTAGTAGCTACTTGCAGTTTTCTTGTGTGCTGTATAGACAGTGTATATAACATAGCACAGCGTGGCTCCCCATAGATTCCGTTAACTAGAATTCCATTTCTAGCCTCTTTCATGTGAAGATAGTGTATTCTCACAATCCCCAGCACACGGCTGGCCTTCCCAAGGGGATGGGCACATTTGGAGCAGATCAGAAGGTCTGGGCCCCTTGGTGTGTTTCACTCGCGTCCCTGTGAAGAGACCACCAAACAGGCTTTGTGTGAGCGATAAAGCTGTTTACTTCACCTGGGTGCAGGCGGGCTGAGTCCGAAAAGAGAGTCAGTGAAGGGAGATAGGGGTGGGGCCGTTTTATAGGATTTGGGTAGGTAAAGGAAAAAGGGGAGTTGTTCTCTGGCGGGCAGGAGTGAGGGGTCACAAGATGCTCAGTAGGGGAGCTTTTGAGCCAGGGTAAGCCAGGAGAAGGAATTTCACAAGATAATGTCATCAGTTAAGGCAGGAACCGGCCATCTGGATGTGTACGTGCAGGTCACAGGGGATATGATGGCTTAGCTTGGGCTCAGAGGCCTGACAGTGTGCCTGTGTGTCTGGCCTACCTTGGTATACAGAATTCTTCAGGGGTCTTCCTCCCCTCACTCCCAAAATCTGCAGCTGAGAGGATCTTCTAGCCAGTCTGTGTGTGCTATTCAGGTCACTTTAAAAAAGAAAGATGCCAGCCAGGTGCAGTGGCTCTTGCCTATAATCCCAGCACTTTGGGAGGCCAAGGCAGGCAGATCACTTGAGGTCAGGAGATCGAGACTAGCCTGGCCAACACGGTAAAACCCCGTCTCTACCAAAAATATAAAAAATTAACTGGGTTTGGTGGTGCGCACTCATAATCCCAGCTACTGGGGAGGCCGAGGCAGAAGAATCGCCAGAACCCAGGAGGCAGAGGTTGCAGTGAGCCGAGATTGCGCCATTGCACTCCAGCTTGGGTGACAAAGCAAGACTCCATCTCAAAAAAAAAAAAGAAAGAAAAAAGAAAGATGCCTGTGTCTACCAAAGACACCTACAACATCCAAAGGACCTTCATTCATAACAGCTCGAAACGAAAACAGCCCAAATGTCCATCATCAGGGAAAAGAATAAATGAACATGGTATATTCTGACCAGACACAGCATTATCTGTGCATTTTATCTCCATACACAGCAATAAATGAGAATTCTTGGTAAAATCCAACAACCTGACTTCATTTCCAAACTTTATGTTGAACAAAATAAACCAGAAACAGAAAAGTACACATGATTCAGTTTCATTGATGTGAAGTTCAAGAACTGACAAGGCTGTTTGTTGGGGTATCGGGAGCATGGCTGCTTTAGGTGGGGTTATCACAGAGTGCTGACGGTGTTCTATGTCTTTCAGTGACACACGAGTTCAAATGCATTGAGCTGTGCATTTAAGATGAGTGGACATTACTGTATTTAAGTTTTGCCTCAGAAAAGTAAACTTTGAGAAAGAAAAATAGAGCATTATCTAAACCAAGGTGCAGCCTGTGGATACCCTCCCCCTTCCTCCCACAAAGGAGCTTTTTTTGTGTGTGGTTTGTTTTTTTTTTTTTTTGAGACAGAGTCTCACTCTGTCACCCAGGCTGGAGTGCAATGACATGATCTTAGCTCACTGCAACCACCACCTCCTGGTTCAAACGATTCCCCTGCCACAGCCTCCCAAGTAGCTGGGATTATAGGCACACGCCACCACGCCCAGCTAATTTTGTATTTTTAGTAGAGACAGGGTTTCACCATGTTGGCCAGGCTGGTCTTGAACTCCTGACCTCAGGCAGTCCACCTGCCTCAGCCTCCCAAAGTGCTGGGATTCTAGGCTTGAGCCACCATGCCCAGCCTAGCTATATTAATACTGCAGCGACTCATGTTAGGCCATGCTTGGGCATTGATGCTGTAGTACTAAAGTCCCAGTGGCACCCAGGTAGACCAGAACTCTCATGCTCCCTCTGGGGAGGAAGCCACTCTAGAAAGGAAAACTAGGGCTTCCAGGAAGCCACCAAGCAACGCAGGCATCTTCCCAATCTCCTCACCAGCCACCTGTGTCTTTCTGGAGAAGTCTCCCTCTGCACAGATGGAGGTGCACAGTCCCATGTCTGTGTTATAATCTAGAGAGCAAGTTCTGCAGTCTGGCTGCCCAAATTGAAATCTCAGTTCTGCCACTTGCTGACTGACTGACCTTAAGCAAAACCTTTCTGTGCTTCAGTTCCTTTGCCTGTCATCAGGAAGTAACGGTGCCTGCCTGGCAGGGTTTTCATGAGGCGTGAATACGCTCTTGAGATTGGGTCCACCACGTGCACGCGGGAAAGCGTAGTGGAACGAGGATGTGGTCAGAGTCCCCGCGGCTGCTGACATCACCACACCGTCGTGATGGAGACTGGGCCACTGATGCTCTTAATTATGATGCAGTTGCCAAGCTTGTTTCATTGTATCACTTCACAGTTCTGTAAGAACAGCAAGGCCAGGCGCAGTGGCTCACGCCTGTAATCCCAGCACTTTGGGAAGCAGAGGAGAGAGAATCATTGAACCCAGGAGTTCAAGACCAGCCTGCGCAACATAGCAAGATCCCATCTCTACTAAAAATTTAAAAACTGTTAGCAGCCGGGCTTAGTGGCTCACACCTGTCATCCCAGCCGCACAGGAGGCTGAGACGGAAGAATGGCCTGAGCCCAGGAAGTCAAGGCGGCATTGAGCTGTGACTGGGCCTCCGCACTCCAGCCTGGGTGACAGAGCGAGATACTGTCTCAAAGAAAAACATAAATAAATGAACAAAAAGAACAGCTAAGCAAACCGCCTAGGATACACACTGAAAAACTCAAGTTTTCCACAAAGTGAAAAGATCACAAACCTTGAGTGTTGTCGTTAGCATACTGGATGGTTAAATAAGTGAGCTAACTTCAGAGTTACAACCGACTTCACTAACAGCCTTCTAAGATGGTTCATGTCTGTCTTTAGGGTGAGAAAGGTGCCCCAGGGAGAGCAGGCCTGTATGGCGAGATCGGCCCGACTGGTGATTTCGGTGAGTGTTGCCCGTCCAGTGAAAACAGGGAGTCCACAATTCAGAGCTCTCTGAGCATGTGAGCCAATATCAGACCTGCAAGTGCTGTTAGGTATTTTAAAGCAAATTGTTCTTGTTAGGAATGTAACAAAATAGAAGTTGCAAAACTCACAGCCTCCCAGTGGAAAGTCCTGTTCTTAGCCATCTTTTTTGCATGTAACAGGTGACATCGGGGACACTATAAATTTACCAGGAAGACCAGGCCTGAAGGGGGAGCGGGGCACCACTGGAATACCAGGTACGCAAGTTATTTTCCATGTCTTCATCGTCAACAATAGCCCTGAGCCTTTGTCTAGGAGCCCGACTTGCCAAACAGATCAAATTCGGTAACAACCACAGAGCACTTGATAGTGAATGAGGTCTTCGAGTCCAATGCGCAAGAAAGACCATCATTTTTAATTAAGTTAAAGCTGAAGGCAAAGTCAGGAAGTCTTTCTCTCTCTCTCTGTCTCTCTCTTTGATACTGAAAAAAGCCAGAATGGACCCTCGGTGGATGAGAATCACTGCAGTCCATGAAGTGTAACTGGTGAGAAGCCAGCTAGCACCCTGGCTCCCAGAACACCTGAGGGCGTGCAGCAGGTGGTCGCTGACCCAAGCTTCTCAGAAACAGCGAAGGGTCCAGGAAAGGGGGAGTCAGGCCGTCGCTTGAGAGAGATATGGAGGCAGCTGACCAGCCCGAGCAAGTTGGGGGGGCCTGGGGCGGCACAGTGCCTCCCTTCTCTTCTGCATATCACTGAGGTTCCACTCCTAAATTCCTGCCTGCAGTGATGTCTCAAGGGGCCTGTGACAGTTTTCTTCTTTCTGGGGATTTTCTTTTGGGGGGACCCCACACTGCTCAAGTTGCTGGGGCCCCAGAGGCTTGCAGGGCTGTCCCTGGTGGGAGGGAAGGAGTCTGTCCAGGGTTGGCCAGTGGGGAGACTGCTGGGCCAGTTCTTTGTCTAGAAATTGCTCTGGAATGGAAAGACGTGTTCAGTTGAGCACAGGATCAGAGAACCGCTGCTGAGAAATAAGCGCCCCTGTTGACCAGCCTTCCCAGGCTCCTTGGTTATCTGTGACCTGGGCTCCCGGTGGCTTCCTCCTGAGTGACAGGGGAGCTCTGTACTGCTGAGCCATCCGGTGCTTGGCTGGCTGTGTCTCCCACCCTAGGCCATCACACTGGCCATTTGGTTTATAAAGACAGAAATGTGGACCATCATTACCACACGTCTCTAATGATGCCTTCACTTGTTCAACTGAAAATGTGTCAGGGAAGAGATGCTACCCCTGCCCAAGAATTATTTTTGCTGTTACCTTTGAACATTTTGGTTTTTATTAAACTCTGGGCCCAGAAAGGCTTTGGAGTGGAGCCTCCCCTGCATCCATCACCAGGAGACGGTATCTCAGAGCTGTGGTCCCACAATGGAAGGGCGGGGCCAGCTGTACCCATCATCCCTGGGAGTGTCCTGTTTTCCCTAAGACAGTGAGGGGTGCATAGGTGCTGCCTTGGAAGCTGGCTAGTGCAGGCTCAGAGGGAGGAACTAGGTTAAAAATCAGCTAGGGAAGGAGCACGGTTAGATGCCTCTGTCCATTCCTGGAGGAGCAGCAGTGTGGTTCTGCACATCCTAGAGCCGGGGTTCCCGGGAACCCACAGGGGCGCCGTGTCTGTTTGTTCCAAGCAGCATGTCTGTGGTTGCAGGTCTGAAGGGATTCTTTGGAGAGAAGGGAACAGAAGGTGACATCGGCTTCCCTGGGATAACAGGCGTGACTGGAGTCCAAGGCCCTCCTGGACTTAAAGGACAAACAGGTAAAATCTCCCGCAGCCACACAGCCTTCCTCAGGCAGGCCCTCCGGAGACCCCAAAACAAAGGCAGCCAACATTGTCAATTTCCTCCAATCACACCCAACCCTGGAAGCTCACTCGTGCCTGCTGCCTGCTTAGGAGGCTTCCTCAGGGCTGATGGCATGGAGAGAAACAACCACCTGGGCTGGGGGGAGACCTGAGAATTGGGGAGAAGCATGGGGATGAACAAGAAGTGCCTCTTCGGCCGAGCTTCTGTCTCTCGTATAGAAGCCGACAGTTTATAAGGGATCCCTTTGCTTGCGTTGAATATGCAGAAACCCCTATGAACATCCTAGGTTAGAGAAGGAGAGCGGACAGTGGGCTGGCTTCCCGCGCTGTTGCTGCTGCTTCTGGCTGTGTTTACTCAGCACCGGGTAACTCCAAGAGACTCCTCTCTCCAGGCACTGCCTCAGGGTCCTCTCCAGATGTCTATTTGGATAATAGGGCGAGAATTAAAACTACACGCTATTTTCTCTCTGGCAAGGCTGAGCAAATCCGATTGAATTTGTGTGTGGGGTCTAAGACCACCTGCATCCCCAGCTTGAGGGACAGTTCTCATCTCTCCTCCAACTGGCACTGCAGCCCTTCCGGCCCTCAGCCCCTCCCAGAGCTGCTGCCCCTCCTGCCAGGACCTCACCAGGCAGCGCCCAAGGTGTCCTGTGTGCTCAGACTTAACGCTGTGTTCACCCCCAGGCTTTCCAGGGCTGACTGGGTCTCCAGGGTCGCAGGGAGAGCCGGGGCGGATTGGACTGCCTGGTGGCAAAGGAGACGATGGCTGGCCGGGAGCTCCGGGCTTACCAGGTAAGGCCACGTGAAACACGCGGTCACCCAGACCCAGGGTCGTGGGCTGTGCAGGAGGCACCGCCGAGCAGGCCAGCCTCTCTCAGGGCAACTTCTAAGGCCCATACGAGAGCAAAGGCAGGTTTGCTGTGGCTTATAGTGGTCTGCAGTAACATAGCAGCACAGGGTATACTGGTGCCCCAGGCAACTGGGAATCAAAGCAGATGCACAAATCTGCCCAGGGCTTCACCTCCCAGAAGGATGAATGAAAGCCTCCCGGAGAGGCTTCAGGGTCCACTTGTCATCGCCACACAGGGACACACAGCAAGATCAGGGTGCAGGAGCAGCATCAGTGTCCCACTGTGCTGCACGGGCCACCCCCGAGGCCCCCTTACAGCCCCCTTGCAGCCCCGAGACGGACCACCCTGCCATGCTCACTGCCCACGTCACAGAAGGAGTTGCCACCTGTTTGCTGTGTCCTGCTTTAGAAATATTTACCCTCAGAAATCCAGAGGGAATGGAAATGACACCAGGCTATTTGTTCCAAACAGCTTTTACAAACCAAACATACAGCAGTGGCCAGGCGTCAAGAAGAGGCATAGGACATGTCACTCCCCAGGCCCCTTCTGGCCTAGTGAGTCTGTTAAAAAGATTCCATGAAGACAGTGTTCCAGTTCAATGGTTTTCCTAGGTAACATAAGAGTGGTTAGTTTACATGTTGTGTAAGTTGAGCGTGTGGCTTAGCTGCTTCCTAATTGTGGGGCTTTAGTAGGATTGGATGGGTGACAGTATCAGGTCACAGTTTCAGAGCCAACAAAACACATCTGAGTTATCTTGAGGGTTTCTCCCACCCAGAACCCCTTGCGCCATCCTACACATGAAATAACGATGAGTGACACCCTCACAGGTTTTCCAGGACTCCGTGGGATCCGCGGCTTACACGGCTTGCCAGGCACCAAAGGCTTTCCAGGATCCCCAGGTACTCTCTGCCGTCCCAGCCCCGAGTCCCACACAGAGATGTCGAGGGTGGGGACGCTGTGCTGAGTCTGCCCTCCAGACTTCAGGGAAGGGAGGGTCTCAGAGAGCAGGGTGGGCTTCCTGAAGTGCTATGTGATTGGCCCTGAGGGGCGGGTCCGGGCCCTGTGGTCCTGTACGCTGCTAAGATGTGCTCCCTAAGAATCAGTTTCTCAAGCCAGTTGCTGTGTTGAATGGACTCCTCAGGCTTTTAGACGGAGAGAGAAATAGAGTCCTTGCTTTTTCAGCAGCACTGTGGGGAGGGTGGGATGCACCTGCGCCCCTCAGGTGTCCGGAGTATTCACTCTGCCCATTGCCTGTCTGTGATCTTTCATTTCGTTGGCATAAGGAAGCCAGCGCTCTCCACCTGCCCCTGGGCAGTTCTGACGCTGGAGACAGTGATAGCACTGAGTCTGTGGGCACCCACAGGCTGGGAGCCAAAAACAACCAAAATGCGTTTCCTCCCAGTTCTGGAGGCTGGAGGCTGGAGGCTGGGATCAGCATGCCAGTGTGGTCGGGTTCCAGGAGGGCCGCGTCCTGGCTGCTCGCTGTGTCCTCACGAGGGAGAGCACCTGCTCTTCCCTGTCACTTCTTATAAGGGCAGTAACCCCATCTTGGGGCCCCGCCCTCATGACCTGGCCTAACCCTAATTACCTCCCAAAGGCCCCCCTCCAAATGCCATCACACCGGAGTTAGGGCTTCCACTTATGAACTTTGGAGTTGGGGAGAATGACACAATCAGTCCATAGCAATGGCGAACCAAGGGCTTCTTCTTCTGCAGGAAAAAGAAACTGACACCTTTCATAGCATTTTCTGGCTTATTTTATAAACTATTGTAGCACATTTTTTCCCTGAAGGGGATATAAAGCCTCATTATTTCCAAAAGCCAATGGCAGAATAAGGTTTCCATCCTGAGCCCTTCCAGGATATAATAACAGCAACTGGATGTTGATTTATTCCTCAAAAGGATCATCAGGCTTTCCCACAGAAGGCCTCCCTTTAACCCTGTCCTCCCCAAGAAGCTGAGATAGCATAGTGCAGGAAGGCTTGGCAGCTTCTTGAAACTTATTTTAAATTCAGCTATTTTCATCCTAAATCTTAATGTCCTTGTCTTTTCATTTAATTTTGAAATCTATTATAGGACTAATAAAATAACATTTGAAGGACATCAGGCACTAAGTGGGGAATCATTTTATTATTATGTCTTTTTTTTTCAAAAGATTACCTTGTTTTCTTTTCAATTTATACAAATTATGTTCAGTGGAGAAAAAAAATTAACACATTTAAACACATTTTAAAAATTAACACATTTAAGAGGAAAAAAAGCACCCATAATCCTAAAGCTGCTTTTAGAATGTGCTGTTTATAGACATTTCCTATAACCAAATATTGCTGTCTACAGGCGAATTTGTATGTGTGTATATTACATGTAAATTCATGCACTCCTGTGTCCTTAACACTCCATTCCAGTTCCAGTGGGCAAGTGGCGGGAGATCCTCGTCAAGTTGTCTTGCTGTTTCCTGCCATGATGGCGATGAGCACCTGATAGGAGAACAGGGAAGACTTTAGATAGTGTTTACTTTGAAAACCTAATTAAGCATAGCCTGAAGAGCAGCCCCCAGGAGCCTAGAGGCCCGGGAGGGGTCCCAGCTCCTTGACCCACTGTTTCTGTGAATTTGGACCCTCTGATGGGCCTCGATCCTCATATCCATAGAGCTAAGGGCTTCCACTGTGATCTCTGTAAGAGCCCTTCCAAATCTCAGCTCCTGTGACCTGGAGGCCATAGATTGTAATGCAAGCTGAAATCATCATGGCTGCCTCTGTTTCTCTGCTTTTGAGGCACCCCGAGCTGTTCTTTCACTTAGGAAAGTGAACTGTACATCAGCTGCTGTTATAACTCTTCCACAGGTTCTGACATCCACGGAGACCCAGGCTTCCCCGGCCCTCCTGGGGAAAGAGGTGACCCAGGAGAGGCCAACACCCTTCCAGGCCCTGTGGGAGTCCCAGGACAGAAAGGAGACCAAGGATCTCCAGGTGAGGCCACACATTCCAAAGCCAACATTGCCATCCCAGTAACCAGAACCCACCCAGAGGTGGGGCCATGGAGTGTCTATGGGGTGGGAGAGGCTGTACAGAGTACAGGAAAGAGCTGGTTTTTCTGGGGAGGACTACTTGTTGCAGAACCTCTCAGCTAGTCTTAGTTTGTTAGGCAATTTATTTTATCCCATTGGTGTTAGTGAGGCACTGACCACCCATCCCGAGGAGTAACTGATAAGCTCCCTGGCCTAGAGACCCCGTCAGATCCTCCTTGCACCCGGGACACTGGCACAGGCCTTGCCATAACAAGCATTCTGGGTAGTGAATGTGCAAATAAATAAGTGCATTAAACCTCCTAGCAGAGCCACGCTGACCCATATTTGGGTAGGAAATACCCAGAAACCTATCTTCCCACCCCATAGCCTCCCTGCTCACTAGCCAAGGTGGGCTCAAATCTAAATGGCAGTGAGAAACATTCCTAGATAAAAACAGAAACCAGGACTTTTCTGGGAGCCAGTCTGCTGAGGGTGTTGCGGTCTCGTTGTGCACGAGCCCACAGCCCCAGAGTCTGCTCTGAGATCCATGGGCCCCTCCCCCACCCCACCCACCTCACCAGCCTGACCGGGGCATCTCCTGGCTCAGGTGTGGGAGCTGGGCAGCACACCTGGACGGACAGCCTGGGCACCCTGGGCTCCATGCTGGCAACAGAAACTCTGGCTTCCATGCACAAAGGCCTGAGTTTTTCTAGTGCCCATTCCCCATGAAGCTAGAACCAGACATCCACAGGAGAGGAAGTCAGGACCAAGGAGGCCAGCAACCCTGGCTTTTTCTGGGGTGCAAGGATGTCTCAAGGCTTGCAGATCATATCTGACTCTCCTGGATCTGCTGCCTGCCCTCTCCCCTCACCAGCAGCTGGAAACTCCAGAATCCCCTAGCCTCAGAGCTCCACAGCACTGATTTGAAGATAGGAGAAAGAGGAGGGGCTCTGCCAACAGGAGCCAGACTATCCTGGGAGGCTGCATGGTGCTGCCAGAGCCCTAGTCAGGGTGAGGATCCAGGACAGTCCACCAGCACAGCCTCAGCCAGCGGTGAGGATCTAGGGTCAGTCCACCAGCCCAGCCTCAGTCAGAGTTGAGGATGTAGGGTCAGTCCACCAGCACAGCCTCAGTCAAGGATGAGGATGTAGGGTCAGTCCACCAGCACAGCCTCAGTAAAGGATGAGGATCTAGGGTCAGTCCGCCAGCACAGCCCCAGCTAGGGATGAGGATCTAGGGTCAGTCCACCAGCACAGCCTCAGTCAAGGATGAGGATCTCGGGTCAGTCCACCAGCACAGCCTCAGCCAGGGATGAGGATCTCGGGTCAGTCCACCAGCACAGCCTCAGTCAGGGGTGAGGATCTAGGGTCAGCGCACCAGCACGAGCTCCACTCAGGAGTGAGAATCTAAGGTCAGTCTACCAGCACAGCCTCAGTCAGGGGTAAGGATCTAGGACAGTCCACCAGCATAACCTCAGCCAGGGGTGAGGATCTAGGGTCAGCACACCAGCAGAAGCCCCACCCAGGAGTGAGGATCTAAGGTGACTCCACCAGCACAACCTCACTCAGGTGAGGATCTAGGTCAATCCACCAGCACAGCCTCACTCAGGAGTGAGGATCTAGGTCAGTATACCAGCACAGCTTCAGCCAGGATTAAGGGTCTAGGGTCAGTCCACTAGCACAACCTCCACTCAGGACTAAGGATTTAGGTCAATCCACCAGCACAACCTCCACTCAGGACTGAGGATTTAGATCAATCCACCAGCACAACCTCCACTCAGGACTGAGGATCTAGGTCAGTCCACCAGCACAGCCTCAGTCAGGGGTGAGGATCTAGGGTCAGTCCACCAGCATAAGTCTCCAAGGACCCCAGCAGTAGAGTTGCCCATGCCCATGACCTTTAAATCAGACACCTGTTGGGTTCTTGTTCTGCGTCTCACATGCAACATATTTTCACCATTTGACCTTGGCCGTGATATTGAATGTCTCTGGCTTTGTCTGTAAAATGAAAATAAAAATGCACTTGTGAGTATTGGGAGGATACAATGAGATACTACAGGTAAAGCTCTTGCACACAGGAGGCCAGCAATAAATGTTTGCTATCTTCAAAGGCCTCAAAACATAGCATTGTTTTCAGAGTGTCCTGATGATCAGTTTACCAGTCTGTCACCTGAAAGGCATCTGGGAACGCAGCAATGGGGAAGACTTGGCCAGGAGATGTGGAGAGCAGATCCGGCACAGGGAGGGGTGGAGGAAACTGAGATGGGATTTCGACAGGGTGCACACAGTGGCCCATAGAGGGGAGGTCACAGAACACAGCTGCTAGCATTTTGTATGACCATGCGTTTTTAACGTTTGATTCACACAGCATGATGTTCAGGCCCTGTACTTGACCACAAAAAAGATTAAGATTTCCATCCCCAAGGACAGAGATTTATCGCATTTATTTTCCACTTAATACCTCAGCAAAATGCTTGTCCGTGTGTGAATGCTCAACAAATACTTGCTGGAGAAGAATATTGTGAAATTGTAGGATAATTTTCTGACATCAGTGGAGAGTTATGTGTAGCTCAGAACACCCCTAAGGTAACATTGATGGCCTTATTACACATTTGATCTGTGTGGGACCCATTTATCAAAACTCTTCGTGACCTCCTGTGGTGCTCCCTGCATTCCATCCCAGGGACCTGGACAGTGTCCCTGGCTTCCAAGCCACCGTGCGGCATGCTGACTTTTGCAAGCCATGCCCCCACCCTTGACCTGCATGAACATCGCAGTGGGCCCATAAGCTGATGACTTCAGAGCAGGTCCTGGAGGCCAGAGCAGACACTGTCCAGCGCCTGTGGGCCTTGGCATATGAGGCCATTGCCTCTGGCTGGTGATGAGGGAAAGACGACTTTCCATGATGACGTTCACACACTGATCATAATGTCATTCAGGACACACACTCTTCTCTGAAAATATGGGAATAATTTGAATCCATCATCTTCCTTTGCATGAGTTGCATCTCATTTGTATTAGTTCGTTCTCATGCTGCTATGAAGAAATACCAGAGACTGGGTAATTTATAAAGGAAAGAGGTTTAATTGACTCAGCTCTGCATGGCTGGGGAGGCCTCAGGAAACTTACGATCATGGTGGAGGGGGAAGCAAACACATCCTTCTTCACTGGCGGCAGGAGAGAGAAGTGCCAAGTAAAGGGTGGGGGGAAGCCCCTTATAAAACTATCAGCTCTTGTGGGAACTATCACGAGAACAGCATGAGGATAGCCACCCCCATGATTCAATTACTTCCCACCAGGTCCCTCCTAGGACATGTGGGGATTATGGGAACTACAAGTCAAGATGAGATTTTGGTGGGGACACAGCCAGACCGTATCACAGCTCACTGACGCTAGAATTTGCAACCTCACCTATTTCTGCAGTTGGAATTCAAGCATCAGTTCCTGATTTGGCCTTGAGTCATGCAACATGGCCCTTCATGGAACCCCTGTTAGTGAGACTTTTTTATGTCAGTACTTAGGACGATCCATGGGGGCTACTGAGAAATCGTAGTGGTTTCCATCTAGATTCCAGCAAACTGACTCATGTTTGCTAAATGTTCTCATTAGCAGAGTCCTCATCACTGCAGTTAAGTTAATTATGTTTTCGTGGGAATCTGCCAGTCTGCGGATTGCACTGGATCATCTAACTCAGGAGTCTGCCATTATTTACTGACACTCACCATCTGTTTCGGGTACTTTGTGACAATAGCTAGAAGCAGTTCAGTTGGTGTCATTTTATATCAAACTACAGATGGTGGCTCACTCATGCCCTCAGGGCTAATGAACCCACTTGGGTGTTGTCTGTGATGTGTGAGACAAGCCTCACCTCTAAATATTTCTCCTGCTGTTTGTTTTGTCCTACTTGGAAGCACACATGAATGCAATCCTTTCCCCTGGGATGGATAATGGATACCAGGATCTTCCAAAGGGAAACCCCTCTTCCTGCTGCTGATGTGTGTCGATTAGTCGTAAAGCCAGGGGGAGACAGAAAACCACTGTTGCTACCTTTTCTCATTTTTATAGATTTGCACTGTTCACCCAGCTCACTATTTCCTGCAGAGCAGAAACGATGCCCTCCTCGCCCACTCGGACATTCTGACATTTTGCAGGGTTCTAATACTAATCTTGGTTCCCAGCCCCAGGAAAAACAAAAGGCTGAAGGTGGTTAGGAGAGAAAGTAGACTTAATCCGCCCAGACTCAAGTGCACACTGATTTCTACCCACCACTGCCCTACAGCACATAAAGCTCCATTCGTGTCTTGTTGGCTGACAGGACAGGGAGGAGTGGCATTTCCACAGATTTCCTTATGTGGCCATTTCCCTCTTACTCTCCTACTAGTGCCAAAGAGCTCCAGCCTTTGACCCAAAAGCTGTTGGTTCTCATTATTCACAGTAGTTATGTTCTTAAGAACACTGACTTAGTGAATACTGAACCATTGCTTCTATGGGAAATACAAGGCTAAGTTCCTGCAAGCCTCTGCTCACAAGATGTTTGTCAATGATCAATATATAAGCTGGTTTTCTGTGTAACGGCACCTTGTTTAGTGTGGATTGCTGATTCATGAACATTCAACATGCACTCTCACCCGTGCCTGAATGCAGCTTCTCTTACATATGTGTTTCTCCATAAGGGACTTCACAGCCTTCTTGCGCTTACCAACACTGGTGTGCACTTCAACACAATGCATGGCGGGGGGGGGGGGGCATTTGAAACAGCAAAATCACCAGCATAAAGCACAAAAATATGGAAAACGGCACTACAGAGACCAAGACAAGCACACGTGTGTACAGTATGAGCTGCAGCAAGAAGGCAGGAGCGTCACCTTGCTGGACCTCAGCTGGGACTCATTTTGCCTCTGTGTATATCCGTGAATGCCAGTGTTGATTTGGGGGGGATTCCAAGTGAGTTTTAGTGAGTAGACAAATTGGGAAGCACAGAATCTGTGAATAATGAGGACCAACTCTATCCAAGCTGGGATCCGAGGCACTGGAGGACAGCCGCAGGGAGGGTTGACAATACTGATGTCAATTGCAAGCCTCATTTGCAATTTTTCAACCTTCTGTCCATCACCTGTGCTGACCACTGTCCACACATATCAGGATCAGAATCTGAGCAGCTGTGCCATGCCTGGGGCTGAGGCTCCATCTAAGCATGATCAAGCAATGCCTTGGGGAAGTGGAACACAGCAGACAGGAGCCCAGTGGAGGGCTCCTCACAGGAGAGAAAGGCTGGGGTTGGGGAGGGGCTCACACAGCCCCTGCTGCCTCCCCACCCCCACCCTGAGAGCCTCCCCAGCCCCACCATGAGATGTTCCTTGGTCTGAGGCCACCTCCCATCACTGTCTCTCTCACTGGGCTCTGGTCCACCACAGGTGATGGTGTCAGTAGATTTGAAAAGTTGGGTGCTAATGCTGAAAATAATTTCTTCTGTTTTCATCCTAAGGGGAACGAGGCCCACCTGGGAGTCCAGGACTTCAGGGGTTCCCTGGCATCACGCCCCCTTCCAACATCTCTGGGGCACCTGGGGACAAAGGGGCGCCAGGGATATTTGGCCTGAAAGGTAAGCGGGATTTACACATCTGTGCTTCGATATCTCTATGGGCAGGAGCTGGCAATGGCCCACTTAACCTAGGGGAGAACAGACGTTCATTTCCACACTGTGCCCAGACTCCGGTCAAAGAGGCAGGGGCCATGATGGCTCCTCCTGTGTCATTTCCATCACCTGCACGACCTGGTCCCTGGGAAGCTGAGACACAGGCCATGTCATTTACTTGCTGTAATAGCAGATATTCAAACTGCAGGGGACTCCGAAATGTGCAATATGAACAGCTTTCTTCTTCCTCACTGTATTGTGTTTAGACAAATATTAAATTTAATTTGCACTTCCTAATCACAAACGAGCTGAATATTGGAAAGAGATGGCGTAAAGATGAAGTCACCTGTCAAGCAAGTATTTGTGTGTCAAGGTTCACAGCAGCACTATTCACAAGCACCAAGTGCTAAAAGCAACCCGAGTGTCCATCGACAGAGGAATTAAGAAGGAAAATGCAGTCAGTATACACCCAGTGCAAGAGGAGTCTGTCTTTTTTGTTTGGCTATTTTCTTGTTTTTTGTTTTTTGAGATAGTGTTTCTCTGTCGCCCAGGCTGGAGTGCAGTGGCACAATCTCAGCTCGCTGCAATCTCTGCCTCCTGGGTTCAAGGAATTCTCGTGCCTCAGCCTCCCGAGTAGCTGGGATTACAGGTGTCCACCACCACGCCCAGCTGATTTTTGTATTTTTAGTAGAGACAGGGTTTCACCATGTTGGCAAGGCTGGTCTCAAACTCTTGACCTCAAGCGATCCTCCCACCTCGGCCTCCCAAAGTGCTGAGATGACAGCTGACACCTTGCCCAGCCTTTATTCCGTCTTAAAAAGAAGGAACTCTTATCACCTGCTACCAGCTAGATGACCCTTGAGGGCATTCTGCCAAGTGCAAGAAGCCAGTCACAAAAGGTCAGATTCTGTGATTCCACATATGAGGCCCCTGAAGTCATCAAATTCATAGAAACAGAAAGTACAATGGCTGTTGCTATTGGGGGGAGAGGGACGTGGGGAGTGAGTGTATAACGGGGACAGATTTCAGTTTAGGATGAGAAAGTTCTGGAGATAGTCGGCGGTGAAGGTGAATATATTTAATGCCACTGAGCAGTGCACCTAAAAATGATTAAAATGGTAACTTTAATGTTATACGTATTTTATGACAATTTTTTAAAAACAAAGACAAAGTCATTCCATGCCACAAACTTGCCAGAGACTGTCGCCTGAATGGGTGACTGTGCACCTGACTGCCCCCAGGGACCTTGGGGTCCTGTTTAAACCCTTCTTTCTTGTCCCTAATGCCAACAGGTTATCGGGGCCCACCAGGGCCACCGGGGTCTGCTGCTCTTCCTGGAAGCAAAGGTGACACAGGGAACCCAGGAGCTCCAGGAACCCCGGGGACCAAAGGATGGGCCGGGGACTCCGGGCCCCAGGGCAGGCCTGGTGTGTTCGGTCTCCCGGGAGAAAAAGGTAACAGTGCCCATGGCCATGGGCCAGCAGCCCCGGCCACAGTGAGAGGAGCCCCCTCCCCACAGACTTTCGTGTCCCTAACGTCTCGTTTGTGTTGCAGGGCCCAGGGGCGAACAAGGCTTCATGGGGAACACTGGACCCACCGGGGCAGTGGGCGACAGAGGCCCCAAGGGACCCAAGGGAGACCCAGGATTCCCTGGTAAGTGACCGTCTGGCACCTGCAGAGCTAGTGGCTCAGCCCAGCCTCTCCAGGCTTGGGGACATCCTGGAGGTCAAACGGCCGGGATCCTCTCTGGCATGGGTCACATGTTGTAAAGAGCAGGGAGGAAACCAAGGCTGCACCTCGGATATTGTCACAGGGCCTTGGGGAATGGAAAGCTTGATTTCAAATGGCAGGCGCTAAGTCGCAGCTCAGGCCCATGAGTGTCTGGCTCATCTCTAGAAAGCACAATTGTCGGGGAAGCTCCAAGCCTCCCGGGGTGAGAAACGCAGTAGCACTCAGAGCAAGAGAGTGGAATGACCTTGTGTGTTTACTGGGGCCTCTCTGTTTCCCTTCCAGGTGCCCCCGGGACTGTGGGAGCCCCCGGGATTGCAGGAATCCCCCAGAAGATTGCCGTCCAACCAGGGACAGTGGGTCCCCAGGGGAGGCGAGGCCCCCCTGGGGCACCGGGGGAGATGGGGCCCCAGGGCCCCCCCGGAGAACCAGGTAGAGTGCTGAGCTGGGGCCTGGAGCCCCTCGGGGCTGCCCGGGCAAGGCCGGGGCCTGCTGGCATTGCGTCCTCTTGTGTTCTCTTTGCGGATCACCGGCTGTGCCAGGCATGGTCACAGTTTCCAGCCATAATGCTTCTTTGGTGGCTTGCAGGTTTCCGTGGGGCTCCAGGGAAAGCTGGGCCCCAAGGAAGAGGTGGTGTGTCTGCTGTTCCCGGGTTCCGGGGAGATGAAGGACCCATAGGCCACCAGGGGCCGATTGGCCAAGAAGGTGAGTGACAATGGGGAAGGACCTTCCCAGGTCCGAGTGCTCTGGGTCTGACTCACAGACTGTGGTCTGCAGGAAAGGGACACATGAGAGCCCAGAAAAGCCAGAAATGAGGCGCTGCCCCACCCTCCTGCTCCTAATCTGGGCATGCCGCTACACTGCTGTGCCCGGCAGAACACCTGGCACCGAGTCCCGGGACAGCCTCCCTCCTTTTCCTGGGACACCTGCAGTGTTGTGGAGTGGGCGGCAGGGATCAGTGGACTTCAAGGGTCAGGATTAGACAAGGAGCCAAAAGAAACCAACTATTAAAATGTACAAGAGCCACGTTGCAAAGCCCTGTCTTTTTTTTTATTTTTATTTTTAGACAGTCTCGCTCTGTCTCACCCAGGCTGGAGTGCAGTGGCGTGATCTCAGCACACTGCAGCTTCTGCCTCCCGGGTTCAAGTGATTCTCCTGTCTTAGCCTCCCAAGTAGTTGGGACTACAGGCATGTGCCACCATACCTGGCTAACTTTTTTGTATTTGTAGTAGAGATGGGGTTTCACCATGTTGGCCAGGCTGGTCTCGAACTCCTGACCTCGAGTGATCCACCCGCCTTGGCCCCTCAAAGTGCTGGGATTACAGGTGTAAGTCACCGTGCCTGGTCGTCTTACTTATTTTTTTAAATTATTTGCACATATGCAGAATGAAATAGGCCAGGAATAACAGCTATTCATGAAAAAAAAAAAAAAAAACTCAAAATTTGTCTTAACCTAAGCTCAGTTTGAGCCAATGGTCTGGGCTTAAACCCTAGTTTTAATTTAAAATTAAAATTAAACATAGGGGCCGGGCGCGGTGGCTCACGCCTGTAATCCCAGCACTTTGGGAGGCCGAGGCGGGCGGATCACTAGGTCAGGAGATCGAGACCATCCTGGCTAACACGGTGAAACCCTGTCTCTACTAAAAATACAAAAAATTAGCCAGGCGTGGTGGCGAGCGCCTGTAGTCCGAGCTATTCGGGAGGCTGAGGCAGGAGAATAGCATGAACCCAGGAGATGGAGCTTGCAGTGAGCCGAGATCATGCCACTGCATTCCAGCCTGGTGACAGAGCAAGACTCCATCTCAAAAAAAAAAAAAAAAAAAAAAATTAAACATGGGTAGTATTATTGGTGTCCAAGTCAAAGGAAATAGCAATCCCCTGCCCCTGGGGACAGATCCGTAGCCGGCAAGTTATGGGTAGTGTGGGGTGCACCTGAAGACAAATGCCGGCAAATGGGAGCCCGCCCAGGGTAGGAGACAAGCTAGGGATGACGGAGGGGAAGTGTCCTGGGAAAAAGGGCCATGACCATGGGTGTCCCTTGGAAGGGGAGGGGACAATGGGAGAAAGGTTCACCAGGGATAGCTGAGAAATATTCACAGAGCTGCTGTGCTGGAGGCAGATGAGCCACCCCAGTGTGCTCCTCGGGTAGGAGTTACAAGAGGGCGGATCTCAGCTGCACGCAGAAAGAACATTCTAACCCAGGATGTGGTCAAGTGCGCAGTCAGCGTGGCCTGCGATGAGCCACGTCTCCTGGAAGTGTCCAGCAGAGGGAGGCCGCTGTTGGGGGTGGGGGTGCTGGCCTGCAATACTCCTCCAGACACTTCCAACGCCAGGCACGTTGGGCACACCCTCAGGGGCACACGCCTACCTATGGCTGACTGAGTCTTTTATGGAAAGGGCCCCTCTTCTGTGCCCAGTGCCCTCACTGCCATCATTTCATGCTACTGAGCACAAAGTGTAGATCAAATCCTTCCCAAGAGTCTCCTGATCTCAACAGACTGAGCCCCAAGATCTGGGGAAGGAGAGCAATGGTTCTAGGCGCACCTGGAAACTGCCCTGCGCTCCTGGGTCCCGAGGTTTCTGTGGGGTGGCTGTCAAGGGGGCTGCTCTCTCTTTCTCGGGCTGCAGGTGCACCAGGCCGTCCACTCTCTCTCTTTCTCGGGCTCTAGGTGCACCAGGCCGTCCAGGGAGCCCAGGCCTGCCGGGTATGCCAGGCCGCAGCGTCAGCATCGGCTACCTCCTGGTGAAGCACAGCCAGACGGACCAGGAGCCCATGTGCCCGGTGGGCATGAACAAGCTCTGGAGTGGATACAGCCTGCTGTACTTCGAGGGCCAGGAGAAGGCGCACAACCAGGACCTGGGTAGGTCCCTCCCGCCTGGCCCCCGTGGCCTGCTCAGGGCTGGCCTGGAAGTGGCCAAGATCAAAGGGCCGCCACAAGACTCCCAAACCCTCCACTGCTGATAAGTTCCCCTGACGGAAGGGTCGACCTACATTCCTCGAGTGCAGAAAGATTAAAACGGCCTTTGAAGCAGAAGCCTTAGAAAGCCCTTAAACCTCAGGACCTTAACACAGGGACCTGCCTTTTAACCTGGTATCGACTTCCACAGGCTCCCATGTGACCCGTCTGACCCCTGACCCCTCTCCCGTGGAGACCACCAATTACTTCACTTCCTTCTTGCTTTTTGACCCAAGTTCTGTAGACTTGGAGTCAGGCAGGGGCCATGAGGGGCTAGGGTTCATATAAGACTCTCCCATACGGGCCCCCCAGGAAAATGGACCCATGGACACGTGTGCATGCTCTTATTTAAGGAAGCCTTTAAAAGGCATTAACGTGACTTCGAATACAGAAAATGCAACACACACAAATTACAAGGGGAGGTAGCTTAGTCTGAGGTCCTCTTTGAGGGGGTGACGGGAAGGGTCTCTGGGACACTGGCTGTGTTCTGCCTCCTCGGTGCAGGTTACACCAGGCGTTCTGCCCCCGGGAAGCATGGAGCTGGCTCATGGTGCCTGCACATTTCCTGCCCGTGCGCCCCACCTCCACAATGAGTTTCTAAAGAACAGTGGGGCAAAGGCTGCCAAGGATAAGGGCCTAAAATAGATCTAGGAACAGGGCCAAGGAGGCAAGCCTAGCACTGGGCATGTTTGCTAAAGGTGGCTGCGCTTCTGGGTCTGAGGTTTTCAGCATCCATGTGAAGAGGGAAACCTGCTTAGCTGCAGCATTCATTGTGGCCAGGAGATAAAGGCTATCTTAGTCTCCAGAAGCAATAAGGCTACATGGAAGGGAGAGGGGCCAGGGCTCCTTCTGGGGTGGCTCCTTGGGGTCAAAGAGCGACCCCTTGGAGGCCATCAGAGTTTTCTTGGGGCCAGTGCTGTTAAGACCCCACTAAGGTAAGGCTCACCCAAAATGCTATTCCATGAAGACGCCACTCCCTGATGATCCAACTTGGCCCAGTATGTCTGAGAACTCATAGAAGAACAGAGCTGTTCCGAAATGCCAGTGTAGTCTGTTTGATCAAAAAGAGAAAAAGAAAGAAATCGGGAAGCCTTAGCCTGGCCCTCCAGTAGGTGGCTGAACTCCACCAGGTGCCCTGGGGCAAGTCCGTGACACGGAGCCTCCTGGGCCTGGCTGGGGCTGGCAGGTGCGTCTTCTAGCCACACTGCACTGGGATCTCACAACTCCCCCTTCCGCAGGGCTGGCGGGCTCCTGCCTGGCACGGTTCAGTACCATGCCCTTCCTGTACTGCAACCCTGGTGATGTCTGCTACTATGCCAGCCGGAACGACAAGTCCTACTGGCTCTCTACCACTGCCCCGCTGCCCATGATGCCTGTGGCCGAAGACGAGATCAAGCCCTACATCAGCCGCTGCTCTGTGTGTGAGGCCCCAGCCGTCGCCATTGCGGTCCACAGTCAGGATGTCTCCATCCCACACTGCCCAGCTGGGTGGCGGAGTTTGTGGATCGGATATTCCTTCCTCATGGTATGTGGTATTTGCCCAGTTCCCCTCCCCAGCCACACCCTGCTGGGGACACAGCAAGAACAGCTGCCTTTGTAAGAATAATCAGACAGGGCAGTTCAGGGTGTGCACTGCACAAGGGTACTTGGCCCAGGAAGCGAGTGAGAGCTGGAATACAGCTTACACTTTGCTAACTGAGCCACATGCTGGGCACAGGGCTTCCCCCACCCAGAAAGGGCTCATTAATTTGCCAGCAGGCCTTTGTAAGGAGTGTAACCAGGACGAACTTGCCTGTTATCCGTCTTACTAGGTATAACACCAACACCAGAGGTGCAGCTGCTTTGGGTTTACCAGAAGTCTAAATATATGGCAGACTTTTCTCTAGAATCCTGATCTTATTTAGAATCTATCTGGAACCTAGAATACCCTGAAGCAATACCTATTAACAGGCTGGCTTAAAATGGATATATATTCGTGAGGAAAATTCTGGAATACCTTTGGGTATAAAATAGAGAGCCTGTGGATACTCTGAAAGCCAGGAGAAGGTGCACAACTAGGACCTGGGAAGGCACCGCCCACCCTTCTGGATTGCCTTTGGGTATGAAATGGAGAACCCTCAGCTTTGGCCAGATTAGGTTTAGCTTAACCTCCAGGGGAGAGACCACAGCGCCACAGTGTCTCTTGCAATATTGCCTCTTAAAGCAGAGGCTCCTCAGCTTGGAATAGGGTCCCATCCCGATAAATTCATTGTAAGATGAAGATATCGTAAGTTGAAAGTGCGTTTTCAATTTATGATGGGTTTATCTGGATGTAGCCCCACCAGAAATCAAACAGTGAATTGAATACATACTGCTTTTGCACCATCGAAAACTCAAAAATCCTAAGGCTAACCATGGTGAATCAGGGACCATCTGTATACTATTGTGGGGAGAAAAGAAAGTGTCGCTGAGGACAGTGGGTCTTCCACTGAGTTTATTTATATGCATTATAACTGTCATAACTCCAGCTATATGGATCAGATGGATGCCCAGCATGTTAAATATTTCATAAATTATATACATATACACACAACATAAAATATAAATTACATAATGATTGCTAATCTTTCAAAACAACAGGAAAAGAAATCCAGATTCTAGGAAAGGAAGGAAAAGACAAGTATTGGCATGTTCATAGGTATTGTTGCTATGATAAGTTGGAGCAACAGGATACTAAATCCTGGGCAGGGACAGACACAATATCTACCTTTCCAGAAGCTTATCATGGAAGGTGACTTTGGAGCAACCTTCTTTTGTTTCACAGTGACCTTCAGGGTGCCCCTGTGTCATGGAGGAAGTAAGCTTTGGTTGCTCCTATTTTTTTAACTCCCATTGTTAAATTCAAAATAAATGAGCCTCTCCCTTGTGAAGGGCATGATTACACAGTATCCAGAAAGGTCAGGCATCCCCTGTTCCATTAGCAATCAGGTTTCAAATTACTGTCACGAGATAAGCAGATATCCTCTGCATACATAACTCTCTGCTTAAATAAATGGCTGACAGCCCCAGCAAGCCTGGAACTTGACATCCCCAAAAGGCATGGGTTGAGACGCTCCTGGGTCAGGACAGATGGGCCAGAAGTACCTTGACTTCTGAGAACAACAGAAAGTCCCCATTGGCTCTGACAGTGGATAAGTGAGCAGACACATCTGTGTACTGGAGATGTGCCCCCTCCAGATGTGCCCTGACTGCCGTCTAGGAGGCAGGACCTAAACCAAGACAGCTGTATGCCTCGTCTGCATTTTAAATACTCTTTGATCCCTTCTGTGTGGTGACAAGCCTGTGGTACCACTAGGGCTGCTGGTATCTAAGCATAATGAGAGCTGACTTTGGAGAGGAGACGACAGCTCGGCTGAGAGCGACTGCCCCATCGTCCCCAGTGGGTACGCAGAAGGCGAGAGCAGTGCTGAGGCTAGCGCCTGGCTCACCCTTCTTTTGTCCGTGAGGATGGGTGGCCCCAGAGGATGCATTTTCTGCATTCCCTACAAGCGAGCACCACGTGGGAGGGAGGCCGAGGGCAGAGCCCTGGATGCTGACTACAGCAGCAAAGGTCATTTTCCTCCCCTCCCTCGGTGGCCTCTCTCAAAGCTGCTCTGGCGGAGGCTACAAATATCTAGCCAGCCATTATTTTAGTTCCTCTTTTTTCAATTCTGGCTACAATCTGGAGCCCTCACAGCCCCTTCTCCAGGCCAGCCTCTCGTCCAGGCAGTTCTCTTAAGATATATGAGCTGCTATGAGTACCAAAGGCAGAGGCTTGTCCACTGAGAGGAGCACATTGGAAAGGGTGCGTGTGCCTGGACTGTGTGCACTTAGGCACGTGTGTGCACAGGGGTGTGTACACAAGCATGCACTGTGTGGGTGTACATGCGTGCATTTGTGTGTGTGCATGAGTGTACACCATGTGTGTGCATGTGTGCATGTATGCATGTGTGTGCGTGCATCAAACTCAGCTCTTACCTGGCTGGTGCCAGCCTCTAAGACTTCTCACATTGCACTTCCTTCTGACCTCATCCTGGGAGTCCCAGGTGTCTCCTTTGGGCAGCTCCCAGCACGGCCTCAGCTCCTTCAGACTAAAGTGAAGCCGGGGGTGCCCTGGAGGACGTCTCCACTTCTTATTACCTGCTTATTAGCAGACAAGAGCAGGCAGCTCAGAGCTGGACAGGCTTCTGCCTTATGTGAGCAGAACACTTTTTAAAGGTTTTTTGGGTTTTTTTGTATTTAAAAGAAAGCTTAAACTGGGACCCCTGCCCAAATATATCATAGTACAGCCCCTTTTTTCCCTGCGAACTGAACAGAGATATTTCTATTCTAAGTAAACAGATTCCGAAGCCCACTTACCACTCAAAGCCTGCTCGGCCAAGCCAAATGGCCCTTATACACCAACTCTGGGATCCAGGAGGCCTGCCATGCACTTCCATAAAGGCTAAACATGTTGATGCAACAGAAAGTAGAACTTTAAACTGGAAAAAAAAAAAAAATAAGGCTCCCTTGAAGACCTCACCCATCTTCCAGCCAGCCTCAGAATCAACTATTTAACAACCTCTGAAAAAAATTTAATTACACAAGTAATACATATCTATTGTGAAAAATCAGCAAGTACAGATTTAAAAAAAAAAATAACTACAACCACTCATCTTTCCTCCCTGATCATCAGCATTTTCAGAGAAGGGGCTGGGAGGCCTGGTTGGGTAATTATTTTTAACTTACTAGCCTCAGATGCTAGCCTACATCTTAATTTTATTTTTTTCTTTTAAAAAGAGTAAACATTGTGTTGTCTCTTCTGCCAGGTATTTTTCTTTGAATGGATGATTAGGTAGATGTTTTGTTTTGTTTTGTTTTGTTACTGAAATGTAGTCAATTATATCTACCGCTCATATCTGCTGTCACTGCTCTAGTTCTTACTGAACGGCCAGCCTGGCTGTGAATTAGTGTCCACACACCTGCCTCTGCAGCACACCCTAGTGCCTGGGGCTGCCTCCTGCAGGGGGCCCAGGTGTATTTCACCAGCCCCCTCTTGCTGAAGGTGCATTTGCGAGGATGCCTCATGTCCGTATTGACACAGACGAATGGTCACGGTTTGCTGTTCAGTAAAAACAGACACACAGAAGAGGGCTATGCCCTGACCCCGTGCCACCTGCAGCCTGTGATTCCTAACCTGTCCTGCCCCCATCTCTGTGCAGCACACGGCAGCGGGAGACGAAGGCGGTGGCCAGTCACTGGTGTCACCAGGCAGCTGTCTAGAGGACTTCCGCGCCACACCATTCATCGAGTGCAATGGAGGCCGCGGCACCTGCCACTACTTCGCCAACAAGTACAGCTTCTGGCTGACCACCATTCCCGAGCAGAGCTTCCAGGGCTCGCCCTCCGCCGACACGCTCAAGGCCGGCCTGATCCGCACCCACATCAGCCGCTGCCAGGTGTGCATGAAGAACCTGTGAGCCGGCGCGTGCAAGGAAGGGCCATTTTGGTGCTTATTCTTAACTTATTACCTCAGGTGCCAACCCAAAAATTGGTTTTATTTTTTTCTTAAAAAAAAAAAAGTCTACCAAAGGAATTTGCATCCAGCAGCAGCACTTAGAGCTGCCAGCCACTGTCATTGAGCGGGTGCAAGTACTCGGGACCCCTGCAGGGCAAGCCCTGCCCATAGAAGGCCAGGAGCAGCCCTGGCCCCCGTCACCCCTGCTAGATGTACCGCCTGGAGGCACAGCTAACCACTTCGCACACACCCATGTAACCACTGCACTTTCAAACGCCACAAACAACTCACATTGTTCACCTCACTTCTCGGGGTGGGATAGACGAGACAACAGCACACAGGCAGCCAGCCATGGCCAGAGGCTCGAGGGGCTCAGGCACCCGTCCCCACATGAGGGCCCTGTGGGTGGGCCTGGCCCTGCTTTCTATGCCAATGTTATGCCAGCTCTACGTTCTCCCAAATACCGTTGATGTGAATTATCTTAAAGGCAAAACCGTGCTCTTTATTTTAAAAACACTGATAAATGACACTGCGGTCGGCCATTCTTTTGCCACTCCCTATAGACCGCTGGATTTGGCAAAACCCAGGCAGAAGTGGAGACCTTTCTAGGCATCATTGTCAGCCCTGCTACTTGAAGGTACACCCCGTAGGGTCGGAGGTGCTGTCCCCACTGCCCCACGTTGTCCCTGAGATTTAACCCCTCCACTGCTGGGGGTGAGCCGTGCTCTTCTGACTACCCCCTCCTGTGTAACGACTACAAAATAAAACTTGGTTCTGAATATTTTTAAACCCCACGTTGTTGACTGCCTTAATCTCGCGTCCATAGGGCAAAACGTTTGCGCAGATGAATGCAAGGCACTGCGTCCGCCCACGCTGCTGTTTTTATCCATCTCAGTAGAGTTGGACCCATTCGTGGTATTGCAGCCATTTCTCAGGGAATGTGTTTATGTTTATAACTCACTAATGCTTACAGAAAACATCCCAACCAGGCCATGCGTGCTGGCTCACACCTGTAATCCCAACACTTTGGGAGGCTGAGGCAGGTGGATCACCTGAGGTCAGGAGTTCAAGACCAGCCTGGCCAACATGGTGAAACCCCGTCTCTACTAAAAATATAAAAATTTGCCGGCACCTGTAATCGCAGCTACTCGGGAGGCTGAGGCAGGAGAATCACTTGAACCCAGGAGGCAGAGGTTGCAGTGAGCTGAGATCATGCCACTGCACTCCAGCCTGGGCAACAAAAGTGAAACTCCATCTTAAAAAAAAAAAAAGAAAAGAAAAGAAAACACCCCAACCAGCACTGGTGGGCATTTGGAGAAAGGGCACTTCAGAAATGGATTTCCAAAGTCATTCAATTTGTTCCAACATAGGCTGGGTGCAGTGTCTCACATCTGTAATTCTAGCACTTCGGGAGGCTGAGGTGGGAGGATCACTTGAGCCTAGGAGTTTGAGACCAGCCTGGACAATACAGTGAGACCCATGTCCACAAAAAAAAAAAAAAGATCCCAGATAACTTCCCACGTCAAAGCTCAGGATTTCAAAGAAACAATCTCCGAGATTCAACTCACAGAGTTTATTCTGACCCTCTGAAACGCAATCTCAAATTGAAGTTTTCCTAAGGAAAATGTTCACATTATGAAATAAGTGTCCTACCTTATAATGTTATTTGACATAGATAAGCAGCTGCCCTGGCTCGTGTTCCTCCAGAAGCTGGCTGAGGCCAGGACCTCTACACAGCAGGGCTATGTGGGAAGGCGAGATCAGGAAGCCTGAGTGGGACCTGGAGGGGGTGAAACCAGGAAGAAGAAAAGCCAACTTAAGGACATGGGACTACAGGGGTTACCACCGCGGGCAGTTTAGGCTTGATCCTGCTGGGGATCCACCAAGGAAGGATCCTCAGATGGTCCAGCCGTGGCTGGAAAGGGAAGTGTTCTCCGTGAGCTGCGGTCTCGACTGGTCAGGGGTTGCCTGACAGTGTTGATTCCCCCACACTCCCAGGTACACCACACACCAGCATGGCTGAGCGGGCTCCTGCCAGATGCCAGGTGGAAGTGGTAGAGAACCAGTGCAGGCCACACCTGCACATGGCCGGTCACCACAGCAATAGCTGTAGCAAAACGGTGGGCCCAGAGCGTGTGAGACAGGCAGGGATCAGGAGACCAGAGCTTGCAACCACAGCAACTCTAGAAGCTGGGAAGCAGCAATTCATTCTAGACTCCACCCCCACTGCCAAGGAGGCAACCGCAAAGTGTGCTGTGGTCCTGAAGACCCCTGCTCGACTCGGGGTAGGCTTGATACCTTGTGTGTGGATCACACTTCAGCGTCAGTGCCCAGTGTTAAACATAAGAGGAATGTTTCACCCTAGACCTAAAATAAATGAGAAGACAAAGATCCTCAACACATAATTGGTTTCCAAAATGTGGATCATAAAATATAAACCAATCACAATTCATAACCCTGACATCTGTGCCAAGGAGCCCACGATCCCGCTGAAGTATAGTGAGTGGAGATGCCTCATCTGGAATCGAACCACTGGACATCCTGCACCTTGAAAATCAGAGCTCTGTCCTTCATGGATCCTGCATGTTGCAAAAGACAGATTTTTTCCAGGCTAGTTTCTTGGTGCCAGGAATAACTGCCGCCTGAGAGCTGAGTGTGCTTGAACCACCCACTAATGATGTGTCGCATTTTCCAGAGGGTGTGGGTGCCCCAAAGTCAGAATCACTTCCACCTCCCAGCTGCTTCGGACAGTGACTTTCAGCACCCCTTGCAGAGACGCTGCTGGAATGTACATGAAGATGCGTCTGCAGCCGTCCTGACTGGGTAGGGGCACCCAGGAAGACTCACAAGCCCTGGAGAGCACATCGGCCTTTAAACCACCCAAGAAGAGCAAGTTGGCAAGGATGGCCTGGATGGGCTTCTTCAGTGGGCTGGGCCTCCAGTAAAATGAATCAAAGTACCTGTGCATCAGAGTGACATCAGGAGAACGAAATCAGTCACTACACGTGAATGTGCCTAAAGCTGCAGGCATGTAAGCACTCATACGTGTCCAGGACCTAAGAGGAAGGAGGTAGAGAATCACTGCAACTTGGGAGTTGTAAATGGGTTGAGGCTGAGCACTATGATTTAAAATGCACAGTGCAGGGAAGGGAGTAGAATGATTAGGAAAGTAAATTCCATGACATGCTAGACACGGAAGGGAAGGGTAACACTGAGCTGATCTTAAAGTGACAGACCAAACCCAAGCAGATGTCTTGAAGGCAATGAGGGAACAGCATCCTCACCTCCCATATGTGGTGCAGCAAGAGCCTCACTCTGCAGACTCAGGAAGGCACCATGCTACAAACATCTATGAGCTATTTGTATTCATACAGCCTAAGTTCAGCTTAGACAATAGAATGTAAGGCTGTCCTTCACCCTGAGAAATACTCAGTGCTTCTGGTTACACCTGGAGGTGGCTTTTCCTTGAGGCTGCCTTCCTGGAAAAGGGCCATCCACTTATTTAAAAGGAAAAAGCCACAGAAGTTTCAGGAACTCATTGAAGCCAATAGGGGAAAGGTGCTGTTAATAATACAAGCAATTTGGAAATGAATGGCGTCTGTAAGAACGAAGGCAAAGAGAACTGCACACAGCATTGTACTCTGGTGGATAAAGTTGTTTCTTGCAGGAGTACCAGTGAACAGTGCTGACACTATATTCATGCTAAAACTGAACCATTGGTTGGGCGCGGTGGTTCACGCCTGTAATCCCACAACACAGCGAGACTCTGTCTCAAAAAAAAAAAAAAAAAAAAATGAACCATTAAGCGGACGGTTGATGGTGGGAGCCATGTTTCTCATTGTTGGAGGAGAATTTACAGTGAAGTGGGGAAATGACACAATGGTTAGAGTCAGAGATATGAGTAGGAACTCAGATTTAACCTATTATAGACACCTATAGTCACATAAAGAAATACCCGTAGGTATGTGTATACATAGGGGTTAGTACACACACATGTATTTCTTTGCTCTGTCAGCTGAGAGGGCCTGAGAGAAGCAGCCCTGCAGGAGCGGTGAGCTGGCCCCAGATCTGGGGTCCTACACTGTTCTCCAATAAAAGGACCCGAGGCTCCTCAGGGAGGTGGCTGATTCCGAGACGGGGGCAGGAAATATAGACCATGAGACTGGAACACCTTGTAGTGCCAGAAAGTAAAGAAGTGCTCAAATAAAACCCCAAATGGAGACATGTGGAAGGGACATGGGAGCCAACTGAAAGAGCTCCCTAAGACCCAAGATGAAGCCATCTGAACAAGAAAGTGAGACGGTATTGCATAACAACCCAAAGTGTAAAATAAATACCCATGAGTCCATTCTGAGTCCTCAGCCTTCCTCTCTAAGGATGAACTGCTGTCCCCAGCACCCAGCGAGGTCCTCAAGGCTGAACGGTGTCCGAGGGAGAGTGACTCATGGGTGGCACATCTCCTGCACGACCTGTGCCCAGCTGTGCCGGGCGGCTACAACTCCGACGATGCACGTGTGTGTGCAGCTGTGCAGTGGCGCGTGTGGCACACGTACACCCTCCCCAGAAAAGAAGCACCTTTCCTGCTCCTACACCTCCCTGTCAGGCACTTCTCACAATGCTGCCAAAACCAAGGGAGATGAAAAACGAAATGTCACAAAGGCAATGTGCTTTTTTTTTTTTTTTTTTTTTTTTTGAGACAGAGTCTGGCTCTGTTGCCCAGGCTGGAGGCTGGAGTGCAATGGCAGGATCTCGGCTCACTGCAGCCTCCACCTCCTGGGTTCAAGCAATTCTCCTGCCTCAGCCTCCTGAGTAGCTGGGAGAGGTGTGCACCACCAAACCTGGCTAAATTTTTTTGTATTTTTTAACAAAGACAGGGTTTCATCATGCTGGCCAGGCTGGTCTTGAACTCCTGGCCTCAAGTGATCCCCTCCCAAAGTGCTAGGATTACAGGCATGAGCCTCCCTGCCTGGCCCCAAGGCAATGTGCTTTAAAGCGAAGCTGGCTTTCTCTCTGGCATTACTGAAAAAGGGAAAATCATTGCTTTCTGGCCATTTTTCTCTAGTGGCTGCTTCATGGTGACATCACTCTGCTGGGGTTGGAGGTGGAAGAAGATGGTCATCTTCCTCCTGTGGTCCAGCCTCTGCAAAGTGCTGTCCCGGGTGCTTTTCCTGCCTCCCACTACTCTGTGAAGTAGGTACGATATACCCCATTTCATAAAGAGATTTTCCCCAGAGATAGCAAATCAACTTGCCCAGGATAACACAACCCATGAACTCAGGGGTCATTCAAACCAAACCTCTACACTCCCTTCAGGAACTCAGCTGACTTCCTAAAAACAGCGACCATTGAGCATCAACCACATGCCAGGCACCCGAGGCACTTCATATAACATTACCTGCGATGTCCAGAAGCTCAAACGGTGGGGTCATTTCCACATACTGCGAGAGTCCCTGCACCCGAGGGGTATTTCACAATTTCATTGCACAAGCCCATTTTAATTAACTAGGTTCTTCTCAGAGGCCAGGAACACTTAGAGATGAGAGGCTGCAGCTGCAAACCACATGGGATGGGGCAGGAGGGGACTGCTGTCTTCCCGAGTTTAAAATACGTCCAGGAGCCCTCTTCCCCCACCCCACCTGCAGATTCACACTTGAGAGGACCTTGCCACATGCAGGGGTGACTCAGGGACCTTCTCCTCCCATTCATGGCCAAAGTACAAGAACAAAGGGCAGATGGGGTGGAGGCCGCTTAGAAGATGTGGGTGCCGTGACGGCATAAACCAGCCCTAAAGCTGGAGCCATTCCTGCAGAGGCCATTTCATCCCACATGGGACAGGACCCCGCTTCTCCTCCAGGTGGGACCCATTCTTTTGCCTTGAGCTGGCTTATTCTTAACTGTACACTCACAAAAATAATCCATTTTATCTGCAGGATTCCTGGGAAAGGAATTCTTGCATTCAGATTATGAGGACTCTGTCCAGGGGGCTCTCACACCTCCCTCGAAGCAGGGAGAGCTCGCCCCTGGCCATGGGAGCCGCCTGCCACACAGGGGCTGGTGAACGAGGCCGCCACGCAGTGAGGCTGAGGGAGGGGGTTTGGAAGTGCTACTGGGGATGACAGTGGCCACTCCCAGGCCTGCCACCTTCAGACCAAGAGCAGGCACGAGCCAACCCTGCTCACTTAACTGAGACCAGCTCCCAAGAGACACCGTTCCAGGCCCCCATGCCTTCTCCCGGTGGGAAAATCTGGATGGGGGATAAAAAAAGGGGCTGAGGCTTGTTCTGGATCCATGGGTATCCATCATTCGCAGCCCGAACAACCAAGCCCACCTTTAGGGGAGGAAAGACATGGCAGCAACTGGAACGTGGCATTGGAAGTCCAAGGCTCAGCTTCCCAAGCCGCCATGCCCCAGGCACGACCTTCCACAATGACATCCCAAGAAAACAGCCAACGTAGACTGAGCGGGGAAGGCCTGGTGAGGAAGTGGGTGGGGCCGGGAGCCAAGGCCTGGGCGTGTCTCACTCCGGCCACTGACACCCTGGCCCAGGACGCAGCTTCTCGGGCCTTGGGTCCACATATCCTCAAGCAAGGTGCCCTCCAGATCCAATCCCTGAGGGCTGGGCCAGCGGGTTCAAGGCAAACACAAAGGGAAGGGGAGGGACACAGAGCTTCATAACCACGCAAAGACGCTTGCTCTGAAGGCGTCAGCTCTCCCTGAAGGAGGCAGCCTGGACCACAAGAGAGGACTGGTCCCAAGAGCTTCCACAGCAGGCACAGAGGAGGCCGCGTGCAGGCGGCACGTGTGTGCAGGGTCTCGGCTGTGCGCGTGCGGGGTCTCAGCTGTGAGAGCAGGGTCTCAACTGTGCGTCCACCACACCGCACCCAGCCCCTCTGTCCTGTTTCGACAATGAGGCTCGAAAGATCCAGCTCTGCGAAGTGGGAGGATGGAAGATCCCTGCACACTGTGGAGAAGGGGCTGTGCTCCTAATATGGGCACGTAAGAGGACGAGGGGCACGGGCCACCCTGCCTGGCCACAGAAGGGAAGATACGACCTGGACTCCACCAACCAGGGCTGGGAGGATCTGTGCCTTTGAAATCCTTCCAACACCTGTGGTGGGAGTGCCACACTACTGCACGCCCACCAGGGTCTCTGGGGTCCAGGTCCCACTCTTCTTCCTCCTTCAGAGGTTTGTGGTCATTGCTCAGTAGGGACTCAGCCTGGTTAGAGTCTCCCAGGAGCACGGAGTGAAGGCCGAGCTCAGAGCCATTGCCCCTTCTCTCTGGAAGACAAGCGCCATCTCCGTGTCTCATGGGGTCTGTCTTATGGGCCTTGAGCAGCAGCTCGCCTCTGCCGCAGGGATCCATGTGCTGGGAGCACCCGTGTGCTGTGGGGATCCATGTGCTGGGGGAACCCGTGTGCTGCGGGGACCTGTGTGCTGGAGGGATCCGTGTGCTGGAGGGAACCCGTGTAGTGGGGGCACCCGTGTGCTGGGGGGAATCTATGTGCTGGGAACATTCATGTGAGGTTGTTTTCCTGGCACAGCAGGGGCTGTTTAAACCAGGAAGTTGGGTCCAGAAATGGCAACGTCATACTCTTTAAGAAACTAGGCCTGGGAGCCTGGGGAAGGGGACATTCTGACTGACAGCACCCAGATTACCACATACCCAACCCCAAGGCTCCCTGACACCACTGCCAGGCACGAGGCTTCAAGGGCACTAGGAAATACCTGGTTATGAGGTGTCATTGAGGAAAGGGTTCTCATCTGCATGGGGACACGGACAGCTGGAAAGTGCAGAAGGGAGCTCCAAGACCACACGCAGCCATTAACCCTGGACCGTCACTTGCTCTTCTCCTCCCTGGAGTGGCCGCTTTGTACAAAGGAAAGACGGATGCTCGAGGTCACGAGCTCAAACCCACACCCAGTGGGGAAATCTGCGCCGTCTCCAACAGCTGAGTTGCCAAACTGAGAGATTTCAAGCTTTCCAAGAACTGACGTGGTTTCTGGAAGGAAACAGAGGCCACATGAGATGAGGGTGGGGGAGTAGGACCCAAGACCAGGCTCCCCAGCGAGGAGCCAGGCTGGTATCCAAGGTCCACTTGGAATGCAGCCCAGGACACAGGGTGCCAGGGGGCCTGTGGCGGCACCGTCATTGAAACTATCCCAATCGCTCAGCTCCAGGAAGGGCTGTGGAGAGTGACTGCTCAGTGAGATGTGCTGAATTAATGAGCCCCTCATGCCCTTACAAAAGCACTTGTGAGGGCAGCTGGAAGTTGCTAGCACAGGAGAGACTGTAGTGCCGACTGCTCAGAGGAACTCATTTAAAAGGAGCCCACAGGGATGCTTATTTTAAGGACAACACATATAGGATGAAACGCTTAAACAGAGTTGATGGAGAATGTGCCACCCGTGGGCACCATCCCCGGAGCACGCGGCCCCTCGAGGAAACAAGCTGTTGGGTGCCCAGAGCAGATGGGAAATCGAATCCAAGGATGTTCAGGAAGAACGGGCCTCAGGCATTCACACAGCCCTCCCTGCCTTCAAGCACCAACTACAAAAACAGTGCCATATGATACTTTCTCTCCCTTCACAGCCTTCAAAGAAAGACTCTGGCCAGGGCCGGGGCTCGTGCTTATGATCCCAGCACTTTGGGAGGCTGAGGCAGGAGGACTGCATGAGCCCAGGAGTTCCAGACCAGCCTGAGAAACACAGCAAGACCTCATCTCTACAAAAAATAAAAATAAAAAATTAGCCAGGCATACTGACACACCCCTGTAGTCCCAGCTACTCGGGTGACTGAGGTGGGTGGATTACTTGTGTTCAGGAGTTCGAGGCTGCAGTGAGCTGACATTGTGCCACTGCACTCCAGCCTGGGCAACAGAGTGAGACCCTGTCTCAAAAAAAAAAAAAAAAAGATTCCAAGGTCTCTTTGGTTAGCATATTTCCTAGATGTGTCACTAGCAAAGATGCACTTTATAGAAAACAAATATAACTTCTGTCCCTACAGTGGTATATTCAGCCAAGTCAATAAAAAGTCACAAGTCAGGCTGATTTGCGTTCACTTCTCAATGGGCTGCTGTTGCGAAACTCAAGTTTTAAACTCTGAAACCCAATTGCAGGGGTTGCCTCAGTGCTTCCTCCCGGGGTCCAAGCTCCCTTCCTTGCCTGAAAGCACTCACTCCACAGGAGCAGAGAAGTTAGGCCTGCAGCAGCCAGAAACTGGAGAGCACAGGCCTTCAGCAAATTATGAACAGCTTCCCAGAAAACAAAGCATCCCTGTAATCCCAGCATGTTGGGAGGCTGAGTCGGGAGGATCGCTTGAGTTCAAGGGTTTGAGACCAGCCTGGGCAACATGACAAAACCCCATCGCTACAAAAAAAAAAAAAATTATTGGGGCATGGTGGCACGTGCCTGTAATCCCAGCTACTTGGGAGGCTAAGGTGGGAGAATTACTTGAACCCGGGAGGTACAGTCTGCAGTGAGCTATGATCATGCCACTGCACTCCAGCCTGGTGACAGAGCAAGAGTCTATCACACACACACACACACACACACAAAAAGAAAGAAAACAGCACTCATGAAACCCACTGTCCAGCGCCACTTGCCCCACGTTGCCTCCCAACAAATAGCCCCGACCCCGGCCTGCTTTTGTTCAGTCACATTTCTGGGAAAACAAATCTACTGTCTCCTGGCGTCTCTGTCCGGCATCTTCCAATAAAGCAGCCACCCCACAGCCAGCAGCAGCAGACCCAAAGGGGGCTTCTGACTCAGACCTGGGTGCTCAGATGCCCCAGACTTCAGCAGAACCAGAGCTTTTAGCTTTGCTACTATTATTGGAATTCAAGTCATCAAGAAAACTAGGCAGATGGGCCAATCTAAATATTCTGCAATTGCTAAGGATTTCACAGAGCTTCTGCAGAAAGAGAGATGTATCTCAAGTTCGCAGCCATCTCCCCAGCACCCCCCACCCTACCCCACAAAGGGTCCCTGGGACTGGGGGTACAAATGAATTCAGTTCAGTCTCAATACCTAAGTTTTTCCAAAAATCCTCTTTAATAATACATGTAGCCAACATTGCTGTAATCAGTATAAAAACAAAGTTATTCCTGATTTTGTATAAATGAAATGTCGAGAGTCAGGATTATAAAGCATCAAGATACAAGTACCAAGTGGGAGGACCAAAGACAACTCAGAGTGAAGAGAAATGCTTGAGAACAAGAAACGTCGAAGTTGTAAGATGTAGTAACAACCCAGGGTGCTGAAAGGGTCGGAGGTGCAGGTGCAGACGCAGGCTTCTGCCTGTGCAAGGGCGAGCGGGCCGTTGGAGGCTGGCTGCAAAGGACCAGTGCCAGGCAGCGGGGCAGACAGCGCCAGGGGTCTCGACTCTGCAGACTGGGCTTTGCAGACGATTCCTGTTTCCCCACCTCCCCACCCCTCTGACAGAGACCAAGGAGACCACACACGTTGACCTCCTCTTCATAGCCGGCCATCATTTCCACTCCAGCGTTCTGCTGCATGTGTCATTCTGGAAAATAATTCCTTGGTGTTCCTTGCTCCTTTCAGATCACAGCTTGCCTGGTCAGACCCCTTCCCACATGCACAATCTGAGTCCAGGAGGCCCTCAAAAGTCAAGCACAACACCCAGATCTGGTCCTCTTGGGTGGCTTATGACTGGATATATCCACTGTGTGTGACGGCCTCTCAGCTCTCTGCTGTAAGATCATTGGCACCACCAGGTCAAACAGGGTCTCAAACAGGAGGTCCACATTGTAGCCGGTCTTGGCGCTGGTCTCAAAGCACATTTGCTCAGCGGCCGGCACGTCCTGCTCATCCAGCATCTTGTACTTGAGGATCTTTTTATAAAGGGCCACCGCGTCCTCCAGCTGCACCTGCTTAGGCGCCCTGGGGGAGACACAGTCCCCGGCGTCCATATTGGGACTGCACTCTTCCTTCTCCTGGCCTGCCAAGGCCCCCTCCTCAGTGAGGTCCACTTTGTTCCCCACGATGGCAAAGAGGCAGTCTTTGCTGGCTGTGTCTGTCAGGCCCAGGAACCGGTCCTCCAGCTCCACCAGGCTCTGCCGGTGATTCACATCATAGGTGAGGATGATGGCGGCCGCCCCCCGGCAGTACATGGAGCCCAGGCCGTGGAACTGCTCCCGCCCTGGTGGGAAAAGAGGGACAGAAAGATTGGTTATCTCTCAACTCAGAACATAGCCACCAGCCACACTGCAAGGGAGCGTCCCACAGGGATGTTTATTTTTAGGGCAACACACACAGGATGAAACGCTTAAACATAGTTGATGGAGAATGTGCCACCCATGGGCACCATCCCCAGAGCAGGCGGCCCCTCGAGGAAACAAGCTGTTGGGTGCCCAGAGTAGATGAGAAATTGAATCCAAGAATGTTCAGGAAGAACGGGCCTCAGGCATTCACACAGCCCTCCCTGCCTTCAAGCACCAACTCCAAAGGAGTCACGCACGGCCCCAGCCGTGGCTGGAGATGGAAAGAATCAAGAACTGATGTCCAGAAAAAAGCAGCGACTGCCAAGGCCCTTGCTGAGATAGAAGCTGACTCAGGAACGCAGGCTCCGGAAGCAAAGTGTGCCCATGTCCCTTCACCCTCCTCCTTTACACCCCCTGGGCACTCCCAGCTGCCCTGTGCTGCCCTGCCCAGGAGGTGCTGCGGGGAGGGCTTCTGAGTTCATAACAGGGGTTGTAAACCACACCTGCACTTATCTGCCCAGAATCACACAGCATCCTGCAGTGCTCACGATATTTTTAGGACACAGTGGACATCTCTCCTCCCTCACTGGAATCGGAATCCCTGAGGAGCCAGGCCCCAGCATTCGCAGCCCCGCCTGCCCTCAGGTTTAAAACAGACAGAGGTGCAGGCAATTGCAGGCCAGCCAGGAACCTGCTCCCAAAACATTTCCAGGTCGAGATCAAACCCTCGGGACACAACTCAACAACAACATATTGGCTACTGACAAGGTGCTGTCTGTCGCTGGGTCTGGCGGGGAACAGGGCCAGCTGGCACGCACCCCTGCAGTGCCTGGAGTGTGGGCCTCTGCTCTCCCTGTGCCCCCAGCACTTCAGCCTCACAAGGTCGATGCGGGCACACACACTTTCCACGAGGAGACTGAAGTGTGGGGGAGTCAGGCACAGCAGCGCTCGAGGGAGGCTGGGCCAGGGCACTGGAACACCCGCCACCATCCTACATTTAAACACAGAGACCCCCAGATTGATGGCTAAAAAGGAGTATTAAAAGGTCCCGGTCTCGGTCTCTGCGTACTTTTACGATGCACTCATCTAATCAAATCAACCCGGGTCAGAATACACTCCCCACAGGTAACACCTGCACATCCATACTGTCCTGTTCCCGACATCTGCCCCAGGACCACTTTTCTACCCCCCAACAGTGCACAGATCCCCAAGGGGGCCTGCTCACCTCCCTACCGGCAGGCGGCTTCCTGGCAGTCTGCTCAAGGGCTACCTAGGAACTTTCTGGCAGAATTCTGAACCCCTGTCTGTAGCACAAGCTTTCTGCATACTCAGATGTGGAGGACAGACTCCCATAAGGGGAGCAGATCTGGCCAAGGCAGGTGTTCCTGGGACAGGTGCAGTGCACGCAGCAGGTGAGAGCCCCCAGCAGGGAGGGCCGAGCCAAGCACGCCTGCTGGGACGTCCTCCAGGCCTTGACGTGCTTTTCATCGTTGGGCACATCTGCCGCACTGGGGGGATGAGCTCTCAGGAAGCAGCTGTGGGAGAGGCAGCAGCATGCACCTTGGCCCCCACCTGCCTCTCGCGGACCGAGCAGGCTGCACATGGCATGGGCCCTCCCTGCTGGCAGGAAGGGGCTTCACAGGTGCTCCTGGTGATGAATTTGTTTCAATCACCAACAAGCAAACCCCAAGTGAGATCTTCCAACCACAAAGCACCTGCTCCCCCACCACACCTGCCAGGGGCATGCTTTCGAAGAGGAATGAGACTGAGACCTGTGTTCAGACGCCATCCCAAGGAGCCTCTGCAGACAGGCCTGGAAGCTCCCATAGCTCCTGCTGCAGGCCAGCTCCTCCCCTCCTCCCCTGGGGCATGTGTGGCCTCCCGGGCTATGCCCTTAGACCAAAAGGAGGGAGAGCTGGGAACGACTGACTAACAGCACTGGCCTCCACTCACGAGCTCTGAACTCAAGGTCAAGTGTCTCTGAACAAGGATGAGGCTGCTGGGGCATTGGCGCAGAGAGAGGTGGCACCCAGGGAGTGTCCAGGCCCCATTCCAATCCCTCGCCTGGGAAAAGTAAGCCTGGTTCTGATTTTTTAAAAAGAAGCTAACAATGTGGATTTTAATCTCCCAAGTTTTAAGCATTCAAAACTAATTCAAAATTTTCTAAAGATCACATTTAGGCAAACCAAATGCAACAGTGGCCCATCACTGGCAGCTTCTAAATTATAAATGGTCCCATGTCACTCTGAGGGCAACTTCCCCTGAGTGTGTGGACAGTGTCGACCAGTAGCAAGGACTCTTAACCACTGGGGTCATAAACCAAATTCACAGGGTCCATGACCTTGAATGGGGGAGAAAATGTCATCTTTGTTTTCACCACCCTCTACCTGAAATTTACCATTTCCTTTCACCATAAATATTGGCAGCAAACTGCAGAAATGGCGGTAAGGGGCACTCATCACCAACAGGGCCAGCAGGTGCTTCCATCCGCATGCCAGACGCCTCAGACACTCCAGCGTGACGCCCATGACCCTTCAGACCTGCCACGCCTCCATTCATTAATATGTGGACCATGAACCACATATCAATCATAATTTTAAAAGGCTCTGTACGACTGTACTTAAGGACAGCTGGTTACCTTTGTGTGTGACTGCATGCACTTGGGCACAGTGTTCTGAGAAGGGGTCCTGAGCTCATACCCCTCAGGGGCCGAGGGGGCCTTGACACAAATGAAGTTAAGGACCGTTGGTCTGTGGGGCTTTGGAGCATGGACTGAACGCACGACACCTGCACACATGTGGCTCTCTAAGGCAGACTGTCCTTTGCCAATAAACCACTATTTAGAGCCAAATAGCCAAGAAACACAACCAAATTTCATCCCGTTCCCATCCCCAATCTTTGTGAAATGGCCACATTCTGATGACACCAAGTCCTCAAACCTTGCTGGGCGATGCTGCCTGGATTTTGAGGGAGGCTGGTCACTCCTTGGGCAACCCTGGAGAGAGGCGCCCACAGAGACACACACTCATGTCCTGTGGGAAGAGCCAGGACTGACCAGTGTGGTCTCCCAGGTCCCGAGCGTGGGCTCCAGCTCCCCCTTCAGCAAAGCCGACAGTGTGCCCTTCGGGGATGGGGAGGGAAAGTGAGCTGGGAGCTGAGCCCAGACCAGCTCTGGTAGGAGTCGGAAGAATGCGCCCTGCTGCCAGTCTGAGGGTCAAAGTGCGAGAGCCACCCGGGTCACCTCCCTCTTCTGGGAAAAGCCAGCCTGGGAATGCTGTAGTTTGGACGACAGAGCCATCCTGTTGGCAAGCAGCTTGTGCTCTGGAATTCAGCACCTGAAGGGCGACATTCCTCCCTTCCGCACGCCTACCCGGGGTCAGCTTCAGACTGAGAAGTCAATCCGTTTCCAGTCAAGCTGGACTGGACCCCAGCAGGCAGAAACCAAACAGTGTCCCTGGAATCCACAGTCATTCTCCCACTACGGAAGACGATGATCAAGAGCCTTTAAAACCCAATATAGCAGCCATTAGCTTAGAAAAGTCTAGGCAGGAGGACCGCTTGAAGCCAGGAGTTGGAGACCAGCTTGGGCAACAGAGCAAGGCTCCTATCTCTACAAATATATATACTTTAATTAGCCAGGCATGGTGACGCATGCCTGTAGTCCCAGCTACTCGGGAGGCTGAGGAGGGAAGATCGTTTGAGCCAAGGAGTTCGAGGCTGCAGTGAGCTATGATCACGCCACTGCACTCCATCCTGAGCAACAGAGTGAGAGCCCATCTCTAAAATAAATTTAAAATGGTAATAATAAAGAAAAGAAAAAGGCCAGAGACTCAGGCCTGGAATCTCAGCACTTTGGGACGCCGAGGTGGGCAGATCACCTGAGTTCGGGAGTTTGAAACCAGCCTGACCAACATGGAGAAAACCCATCCCTACTAAAAATACAAAATTAGCCAGGCATGGTGGCACGTCCCTATAATCTCAGCTACTCGGGAGGCTGAGGCAAGAGAATTGCTTGAACCTGGGAGGCAGAGGTTGCGGTGAGCTGAGATAGCGCCACTGCACTCCAGCCTGGACAAGAGTGAAACTCCATCTCAAAAAAAAAAAAAAAAAAAAAAACAGAAAAGAAAGAAAAATGCTTCTTCGTCATTACCACAGTACTAAGACTTTTGTTTCAAGGACACTAATCCCATAGATAACAGTCCAAGCATCATGAGGTTTTTACGTGAGCTAAAAACGTCATCAGCTTCTATCCACCAGATTTCACAAGAGTGTGACTATGGGAATGCGGAGTCAGGGGCATTCCAGCTACCCTGGAAGAATGTTTCTCAAGTCTCTGTTACATAGTTCACTAGGGCCAAAGGGAGAACCGTGTTGATGCCTGTGCCTAAAATAGTTTTCCATTCCAGATAAAAACGTCTGATTTGCCTTTAAAAAACTAAAAAAGGAAATAATAATATAAAAGGAAAGATCTTAGTAATGAAAGGAAGTAGGAACTGAAGAATCACAAATGCTAGCCAGAAAAAAGAATTGTTGCTTGAACCCTATAATCTGTTATCTACCCATTAATGAATGCAAACCAATTAAATGCGGTTGCCCCAGCTAAAGAATTTACAAGCAAGCAGTTTTCACATTTGAAATTCTAAAACACTGCTTTGGAGATAATGTATAGCTTTTAGGATTGCTAATGGAATAGAAAGGCTGCTGTCAATGAGTGCATTGTCCACAGCAAGAAGGGCCAGTCCCGCAGGGAACAGAAGTTCTGAATTTAATCCTAATTGAATTTGAGTAGGGGCTCTGGTATTTAAGGCATGACAGTGAATATAAGACAATGAAGATAAAATGGTGTCACTACAACTTGACCTTTTGCACTTGGTTTTGACAGATTCACAGTGTATTTGAATCCAAAGGACCCTCATGCGTTTTCTGGAAGTTTGTGAATGTGCTCTGAGCTGGGCCGTCGGCCCCCTGCTGCCAACCCCATACACACGTCAGCCCCTGTATCTCTCAGAGTATTGATTTCCTGTCTACAAATATGGGCTTAAACTGAGTACTTCAAAGTCCCTCTCCCTGGAGACAGGATCAGGCATCTCTATCTCTCTTGCCTTCTCCCCCAGTCCGGAGTCCCTCAGTACCAATCCTGAAGCCAAAGCGCTGAGAGTTCTGGTGGTTTACTTGGACTTTCCTGGAGAAATAAACAGCCTCAGGTCCAATTCTGGGGATGCCAGAGCCCCAGGCTGCCCCAGAAACAAGGCAAAAGAGAAAAATCACAAATTGGTTCAAATTCAACCAACGCAGCCAAGGGTTGGTGAGCTGCCAACCCTGGTCTGGTGAACAGAGCCAGGCTGCCAAGCCTGTGTGCCCACTACCAACACGGGCCTGACATCATCAGGGCTGGGGGCATGGGTTCAAGCCTGAGGAAGGAGCACAGCCTTCCGCCAGACTTTCCCGCCTTTTTGCCTGGGCTGTCTTCGGGCCAAGCAGACGGGAGGATGGGGGAGTGGGGGAGTGGGTGAGTGGGGGAGTGGGGGAGTGGGGGAGTGGGGGGAGTGGGGGAGTGGGTGAGTGGGTGAGTGGGTGAGTGGGGGAGTGGGGGGAGTGGGGGGAGTGGGGGGAGTGGGGGAGTGGGTGAGTGGGTGAGTGGGGGGAGTGGGTGAGTGGGTGAGTGGGGGAGTGGGGGAGTGGGGGAGTGGGGGGAGTGGGGGAGTGGGGGGAGTGGGGGGAGTGGGGGGAGTGGGGGAGTGGGGTGAGTGGGTGAGTGGGGGGAGTGGGGGAGTGGGGGAGTGGGTGAGTGGGGTGAGTGGGTGAGTGGGGTGAGTGGGTGAGTGGGGTGAGTGGGGGAGTGGGGGAGTGGGGGGAGTGGGGTGAGTGGGGGAGTGGGGGGAGTGGGGGGAGTGGGGGGAGTGGGGGAGTGGGGGAGTGGGGGAGTGGGGGGAGTGGGGGGAGTGGGGGAGTGGGGGAGTGGGTGAGTGGGGGGAGTGGGTGAGTGGGTGAGTGGAGGGAGTGGGGGAGTGGGGGAGTGGGTGAGTGGGTGAGTGGGTGAGTGGGGTGAGTGGGTGAGTGGGGTGAGTGGGGGGAGTGGGGGAGTGGGGGGAGTGGGGGAGTGGGGGAGTGGGGTGAGTGGGGTGAGTGGGTGAGTGGGTGAGTGGGGTGAGTGGGGGAGTGGGGTGAGTGGGTGAGTGGGTGAGTGGGGTGAGTGGGGGAGTGGGGGAGTGGGGTGAGTGGGGTGAGTGGGGGAGTGGGGTGAGTGGGGTGAGTGGGGGAGTGGGTGAGTGGGGTGAGTGGGGGAGTGGGGTGAGTGGGGGAGTGGGGGGAGTGGGGGAGTGGGGGGAGTGGGGTGAGTGGGGGAGTGGGGGAGTGGGTGAGTGGGTGAGTGGGTGAGTGGGTGAGTGGGGTGAGTGGGGGAGTGGGGGAGTGGGGTGAGTGGGTGAGTGGGTGAGTGGGGTGAGTGGGTGAGTGGGGGAGTGGGGGAGTGGGGTGAGTGGGGTGAGTGGGGTGAGTGGGGGAGTGGGGGAGTGGGGTGAGTGGGGGAGTGGGGTGAGTGGGGGAGTGGGTGAGTGGGGGAGTGGGGGGAGTGGGGGGATTGGGGGAGTGGGGGAGTGGGGGAGTGGGGGAGTGGGGTGAGTGGGGGAGTGGGGTGAGTGGGGGAGTGGGGGAGTGGGTGAGTGGGTGAGTGACCGGGGCCTGGGTCTCTAGGTTCCACTTGTCCAGGAATTATTACTCGTCTGTGTAGCAAATCCATAAGTGACCTGCTAAGCTGTATGTCACCAACACATACAGACGAAGACGTCAGTTACCCCTGGTGGTGAGGGAAACCTGAATCTGTAAGAACACCTCCCATGTCTGATCAGCCACACTGTTGGACAAACTATTGAAATGCAGCAAAACTGACCAGGACTTTAACCGTGAGTCCAGAGCAGCCAGAAATGAAGATGCCCTGCTCACTGCAGACAGGGCCCTGGGGAGGCAGGTCCCACCCACCCCACCTCTACACAGACACAGGGCCCTGGGGAGGCAGGTCCCACCCACCCCACCTCTACACAGGGCCCTGGAGAGGCAAGTCCTACCCACCCCACCTCTACACAGACACAGGGCCCTGGGGAGGCAGGTCCCACCCACCCCACCTCTACACAGACACAGGGCCCTAGGGAAGTAGGTCCCACCCACCCCACCTCTAAACAGGGCCCTGGAGAGGCAAGTCCTACCCACCCCACCTCTACACAGACACAGGGCCCTGGGGAGGCAGGTCCCACCCACCCCACCTCTACACAGGGCCCTGGAGAGGCAAGTCCCACCCACCCCACCTCTACACAGGGCCCTGGAGAGGCAAGTCCTACCCACTCCACCTCTACACAGACACAGGACCCTGGGGAAGTAGGTCCCACCCCCCACTCACCTCTACACAGACACAGGACCCTGGGGAAGTAGGTCCCACCCACCCCACCTCTACACAGGGCCCTGGGGAGGCAGGTCCCACCCACCCCACCTCTACACAGACACAGGACCCTGGGGAAGTAGGTCCCACCCGCCCCACCTCTACACAGACACAGGGCCCTGGGGAGGCAGGTCCCACCAGCCCCACCTCTACACAGACACAGGACCCTGGGGAAGTAGGTCCCACCCGCCCCACCTCTATGCAGGGCCCTCAGGAGGCAGGTCCCACCAGGTTTGTTTCTCGAATTTACAGATCTAAAAACACAATTGTGTCTGTTCGCCTAAAGAGCTAATTCCACTCACTTTATGAGGTTTAAGTTCTGTCTAAACAAGAGAAATGGAAGCCAGAACAGGACTTGGTAATTTATAGCAGGGAATGAGCTGTTAACTTCCACGATCCCGTCCCCATATCAAGGACAGGAAGCGCTGCATTAGCGATGGGAAGAAGCATGGCCAGCACAGTGTGAGTCCTCAGGGTTTATTATGCTCGTGCAGGCTTCCATTTCCCATGTTTTACAGAAGGAGAAGCTGAGGCACAGATGGAGAAGGAGGTGGGCAACAGACACAGGAGAGGTGGAGCCCTGACAAGCGCCCCGACAACAGGCACCCCAGGGAGTCTGGCCTAACCACTCCCAGAAGCAGAGGAAGGGGCCTAGGGCCCCTTTGAGGTGGGCTGCCGGGCAGGAGAAAAGCCTGCCTCCACCCTGTGGTCCCACAGAGCACAGGCATTTGCAGAGTGCAGCCACCTTCCCAGGAGCTCCCAATTTTACGCAGAGAACTATCCTGGAAGTGCCGGCTAATGCGCTGGGCAGGGACTGCAGAGCGTTCTGGTAAAGAGCCCCCACTCTAGAGACAGACTACATTCAAATCCCCACCGTGTGACCTTGGGCAAGTCACTTAGACACGCGGTACCTCAGTTTCCCCATCACTAAAATGTGGGTCACACCTGCCAAAGGGTGGCTGAGAAACCACAATCTGCACACAGGTAAACTGCCTGGAGCTATACCCAGCATATTAGGCCCTATAATAGAAGTGTTCGTTCCATAAATCGTGAGATTCCTCCCAAAGCTAAGGACGGACGCCACCGTCCCAGGGCTGCCCGTGTCCCGGGTCTCGTCATCCCTCCATTTACACACTACCTCCTGGGGCCGACTGAGCGCTTTTGCAGTGGACCAATCTTCTACATTTCTTATTCTCAGATGATGACCTTCTCCCTGGTCCCTGGGGGTGCTCCGGATGTTGCCAGATCAGCGGAGCTGACATGGCCCAGGGTTCAGGCACAAGGGGAAGGGAAGTCAGCACCCACAGTAATCCCGATTCGCTGTTGCGGAATCGAAAACTGCCCAAGTGCTTTCCATTTCACTCTTCAGCCTTCCCAAAGCCAGACACAGCCAGGCTTCTACCCCAAGTGCTGTGTCATTTTCACTAACGGTTTAAATAAGAGAGTGGGCTGAGACAGCCATCAGAAGCCACAAGTGCTTTCCATTTCACTCTTCAGCCTTCCCAAAGCCAAACACAGCCAGGCTTCTACCCCAAATGCTGTGTCATTTTCACTAACAGTTTAAATAAGAGAGTGGGCTGAGACAGCCATCAGAAGCCACAGACACCCTTGGCTCACATCTGAAGCATGAGGTGGGGAGACTTAAAAAATACTGATGCTCAGACCCTGACCCAGCTGCCAGGATCAAGAGTGGCGCTGGCATTTGTATCAGCTTTAAAAGCTCCCCAGGTGAGTACCACATGCACCAGGAGTGAAAATCAGCAATTTACCCAGTGAAAGTGGAAAATAAAAAGGCAGCTATTGAAATGTAAGAATTAGAAAGCTTGGTATTTCAATTCATTGAAAAGTGAGCCCTACCAGGAAATGCAAACACTGAGACAACAGGAACTTTCATTATTTATTTACTTTTTTTTAGAGACAGAGTCTTGCTCTGTTGCCCAGGCTGGAGTGCAGTGATGCAATCTCAGCTCACTGCAAACTCCACGTCCCGGGTTCAAGCAATTCTCCTGCCTAAGCCTCCCTAGTAGCCGGGATTACAGGCACACACCACCACACCCAGCTAATTTTTGTATTATTAGTAGGGACAGGGTTTCACCATGTTGGCCAGGCTGGTCTCGAACTCCTGACCTCAAGTGATCCACCCACCTTGGACTCCCAAAATGCTGGGATTACAGGCGTGAGGCACCACGCCCAGCCTATTTTATTTAATTATTATTTTTTTGAGACAGTCTTGCTCTGTCACCCAGGCTGAAGTGCAGTGGTATGATCATGGCTCAATGCAGCCTCTATCTTCTGGGCTTAAGTATTCCTCCCACCTCAGCCTTCCGAGTAGCTGGGACCACAGGTGCACACCACTACACCCAGCTAATTTCTTTTATGTTTGTGTAGAGATGGGGACTTACTATGCTGCCCAGGCTGGTCTTGAACTCCTGGGCTCATGCTATATTCCCAACTTGGCCTCCCAAAGTGCTGAGGTCACAGGCATGAGCCACTGTGCCCAGTGGAGAACAGAAACTTTTAAGATGAGTTCTCTGCCTTGCCAGATCGGACAGCCCCCTGGCAGGGAGCTCACAAAACATCAATGTGACAACCTGAGGAAAGGAAAAGTGCATATTCCCAGACCAGAGATGGGAGCAAAATAAGCAACTCCAGCAATGGCACCAGCAGCAGCGCAGCCTAGAGGAGCTGTGACGTACTTCCCTTCAGAGATTGTTCAAAACTACCACTACATGCTTTCTCCAGTGTTTGCAGGTTGCATCCACAAATACGAGCCAAAAGGTTATTTTAGTTCTATTTTGTAAAGTTGATGAGTTTTGGCTAAAGTTTAGAGTCATGGGACCATCTCCACAGGCATAATCTACATTCCCACTAGGTTTGTTTTTTTTTTTAAACTATCTGATAGTGAACTTGGTTAAATAATGGTGCGTGGAGGCCAGGCACAGTGGTTCATACCTGTAATCCTAGCACTTCAGAAGGCTGAGGTGAGAGGATCCCTTGAGCCCGAGTTTGAGACCAGCCGGGGTGACACAGTGAGTCCCTATCTCTACAAAAAAGTTTTAAAAATGAGCTGGGTATGGTGGTATGTGCCTGTAGTCCCAGCTGCTCTGAGGAGGCTAAGGCAGGAGGATCGCTTAAGCCCAGGAGGTTGGGCTGCAGTGAGCTGTGATAGTGCCACTGCACTCTAGCCTGGGCAGCAGAGCAAGACCCTGCCTCAAAAAGAGAGAAAGGGATGTGGAAGCAACCATCCCCTCAGGAGCATTAGAAAAGAATAAATAATTGACTACTATAACCAACATTGTATTCAATTGCTTGTTGATTTTAGTGCAGTAAGGAGGGCCCACAAGAGTCTCCGGGTGCATGAATGGAGCTGGGCTGCCTGGAGCCAGCACAGGGCCTGGCTGGACACACCTGCCCCCCACCAGTACGTGGAAAGTGGAGAGCTAGCAGGCAAGGGCCCCATGCAGTAGGCAGGCCCTTCCCCGAGAACCCACATGCACCAAAGCCTCCAGAGTTGCCAGCCTCCACCCACCGTGATGGGGAACTGTATGTGGTCGGGCCCCGGTGCCCAGCAGTTTGGTCCTGCACTAGCCTGGACATGGCTGGGAAGGTGTTTTTTAGATGGGATCAGCATTTACATCAGTGGATGTGAGAAAGCAGATGGCCCTCTGTGATGTGGTAGGCCTCGTCTAATCAGCTGATGGCCTGAGAAGAAAAGACTGAGCTCTTCCAGAGACGAAGGAATTCAGCCCCCAGACAGCAACAGAGCAACCCTGCCTGAGCTCACACAGCCTCTGTTGGGTCTGTTTCTCTGGGGAAGCCTGGCTGCCTTATTCACGTGGACTGCTCACTTGCTTCCCTGGGATGGAGGCTGTCTGCAAAGCTGAGGCTCTCCAGAGAGGCCTGTACAGCTCCCCCATTTTCAGGCTGTCCCCTGAAGCCGAGCCCCCACAAACAAAGAGGTGCTGCCACCGTGATGTACGGGTGTGCCGGTCAAGGGTGCCAACCACGCCCCGACCCCTGCCTTGCCCCTCAGCCAAACAAATATCCAGGGCAGGGGAAGTGGCATGACAGGGGCTTTTCAGAAAAGTGCAAGGATCACTTTGACCCAAACTGGCCACTTCATTGAGGGTTCCTTGCCCGGGCAGTTGTCCTTCCAAATGCTGATCCAGTATGAACAGCCTCTACTGTGCACCCCGGGGGGCTTCCTAGCAGGCTTCAAAAGAGTGTGAACTCCACAAAACCGGACCTCACCATAAATGCACAAGTCCTCTCCTGCCAGCTGTTCAACAACTAAGCAGTAAAATAGGAAAAATACGATTTCCAAAACGAAGAGCAGAAGACATACCCAGCAACATTTTTTTTTTTTTTTTTTTAAATAGAGACAGGGTCTCGCTCTGTCACCCGGGCTGGAGGGCAGTGGCTCAATCATGGCTCACTGCAACCTCATCCTCCTGGGCTCGAGCGATCCTCCCACCTCAGCCTCCCAAGCAGCTGGGACTACAGGCGTGTACCACCACGCCTGGCTAACTTTTTGATTTTTAGTAGAGATGAGGTCTCACTAAGTTGCCCAGCCTGGTCTCAAACTCCTGAGCTCAAGTGATCCCCCCGCTTCGCCCTTCTAAAGTGCTGGGATTACAGGCCTGAGCCACTGTGCCCAGCCCAGGAACATCTTTTATTGGCAGGGAGATGGAGAATGTAATGAGGAATTTAAATTCAGAATTATTCCTCGTTTTGAAAAGCACACATCTCACCTAGAACTAGCCACATCTCTAAGTCCAAGCCACGTGTGGCCAGTGGCTACCATGCTGGAAAGCACAGAGCAGACTCTGCTCAGAGCCGGAGACCCCCAACCCGAACCCACTCTGAACAGCAGGTGCAGCTCCTGGACCACAGCAGACACTCACGGGCTACCCGGAACAGGCATGAAGGAGACGTGAAGTTACGGAAATGAATAAATAACATATGAGGCTAATTCATACAACCACTTCGTGGGTCGCATCTTCATGGATCCATAAACCACCCTGGGAGGTCTCTGTTTTCCATTTTCGCAGATCTACAAGTCAAGGCTCAGAGACTCTATTGGCGAGATTGGAGCCCATTCCCTAGATTCCACCTCTCCTCCTCCTGCCTGCTCTGAGTGCCTCACAGCTCGGGCCCTTCCATAAAATGCCTGTGCAGTGACTAACTTTTCAAAGGCAGCCGTGAAGCACCGCACACACCCAGCATGCTGGGCCTAGGCCTTCCACGCAGTGGCTGGACCGGCACTGCTGAGCGCCCACTGGACCACACCGTGCTCTCAGCCCAGCAGCAGTACCCGAAGCTCTGGCCACGCAGGGCCTTCGAACACAGACATGGATTTCATTTCTCTCCTTGAAGGTGAACCAGAGGGCAGGAAACACCACTTTCTGTTTAAAAATGGAATCATAAATGTATTATTATGGGTTCGAAAACACATGTTCAAGTCTTCCTCTCTGGCACCCGTGAACGTGGCCTCATTTGGAAACAGGGTCTCTGCAGAGTGATTAGCTAAAATGTGACCACATGGAATACGGCAGGCCCTTAATCCAATCTAACTGGTGTCCTTATTAGAGAAGACACCCAGAGACACAGAGGCGAAGACAGTGTGAAGGCAGCCCCCGGGGGAGGAGATCATGGGGAAACAGAGGCAGAGATGAGAGCCACAGCTCCGCAGGCGAGGATGGCCAGCACCAGTCAGGAGCTGGAGAGTGGCGGGAACAGCCTCTCCCTGCAGCCTCCCGAGGCACATGGCCCTGCCGACGCCAGTTCAGACCCCACCTCCAGGATGGGGAAAGGATGAGCTTCTGCTGTTTGAAGCCCCCCACTTTGTGGAACTTGGTGACTCAGACCCCTACTAAAGCATGGACTGGACGGCAGGTGGATGGTCTCCCCCTAGACAGGCATCGAAAGTCAGGAAGAATGACGTCTCCTCTCACCAAGGTCCACGTGAGAGTCAGGCAGCCAAGAGAAGCTTCTGCTTCCGTCGCCTCCCCACTTCCTCTCCCCGAGGAAAGAATCAAGATGATGATGATGAACTTCAGTGAACCTCACTAAAGGAGAAGTCAGTGAGGATGGGCCAGAGAACACTGAACTCAGACAACCAGAGTTCAGAGAGGAGGAGGCAGGGCCACCTCCAAGCCTGTCAGCAGAACTGCTCGCTTCCTGAAACAAGTCACAGCTCACAGAAATCACATGCACAGAAATATCTAAAATGGCTTTTTTTTTTTTTTTTTTGAGACAGAGTTTCGCTGTCGCCCAGGCTGGAGCGCAGTGGCGCGATCTCAGCTCACTGCAGGCTCCACACCCCGGGGTTCACGCCATTCTCCTGCCTCAGCCTCCCGAGTAGCTGGGACTACAGGCGCCTGCCACCACGCCTGGCTAATTTTTTGTATTTTTAGTAGAGACGGGGTTTCACTGTGTTAGCCAGGATGGTCTCGATCTCCTGACCTCGTGATCCACCCGCCTCGGCCTCCCAAAATGCTGGGATTACAGGCGTGAGCCACCGTGCCTGGCCTAAAATGGCTTTTTTTTGGGGGGGTGTTGTTTTTATGTTTATTTTACTTGTACTTTTTTTTTAAATGGGAATTTTTTTTTTTATTATACTTTAAGTTCTAGGGTACATGTGCACAACGTGCAGGTTTGTTACACAGGTATACATGTGCCATGTTGGTGTGCTGCACCCATTAACTCGTCATTTACATTAGGTATATCTCCTAATGCTTTCCCTCCCCCTTCCCCTCACCCCACAACAGGCCCCACTGTGTGATGTTCCCCTTCCTGTGTCCAAGTGTTTTGGTTTTTTTTCTGACACAGGGTCTCGCTCTGTCACCCAGGCTGGAGTGCAGTGGTGCAATCATAGCTCATTGCAGCTGTGACCTCCCAGGTTCAAACAATCCTCTGCCTTAGACTCTCAAGTAGCTGGGACTACAGGCTCACGCCACTATGCCTGGGTAATTTTTATTTTTATTTATTTATTTATTTTTTGGTACAGATGGGGTCTCACTATTATTGCCCAGGTTGGTCTTGAACTCCAGCGCTCAAACAGTCCTCCCACATTGGCCTTCCACAGTGCTGGGATTACAGGCGTGAGCTACCATGCCCGGCCACTTCACTGTTTTTACATCAACCTAATGCCACCAGTATAAGGAATAAGCAATGCCCTGTAACCCAATTTACACAGCAAGAAATTGGCCAGTTCATTGTCCTTCTTCAGAAATGTGGGAAGAGGCAGTAACCACTGAGAAAGATATCAAAGAAAAACGAATGATTTATCCAGCCAAAGAAGCCATCAATTGTCTGCGCCTTGAAGAGGAAGCTGCCACTAAACTCATGAAGAGGAAAGTGTCTCATCACAGACAGACCAACCTCAGGGTGGGAGCACCACCATCTCCTAGACATAAGGAGCTGCATCCTCAATCAAGCAGAAGAGCAGGGCCAGGCGCTGACTTGGGATGTATGACATTCCGGTTCCTAAAGTGAGTCCAGCCACTATGAACAGCTTTTAGAAACAGCTGATGCCCTCGAGCCCTCACTATGGGCAGGCAATGCCTCTTCAGTGGTTCAGCTCCCATGACCCTGTGGGGCACGGTGCATCACCCCCAGCCCAGATGTGACAAGCATGCAGGCCCCAGTCACACGGGCCCTGGTCACGTGGGCAGCAAATGGCAGAGGCAGGCCTTGAACTCCGGCAAGCAGAGTCCAGGGTTCCTGTTCCCAACAACCATGCCACACTGTCAGCTTCAGGTCCTCCGCCAGGATGGGTCAGGAAAAAAAGAGTTAGAAAAAAGAATGAAGGCCAAGCCGGGTGGATTGTTTCAGCCTAGGAGTTTGAGACCAGTCTGGGCAACATGGCAAAACCTCATCTCTACAGAAAATACAAAAATTAGTGGGCATGGTGGTGTTCACCTATAGGCCCAGCTACTTGGGAGGCTGAGGCAGGAGGATCACTTGAGCCTGGGAGGTCAAGGCTGCAGTGAGCCGTGGTTGTGCCACTGCACTCCAGCCTGGGTGACAGAGCGTGAACTTGTCTCCAAAAAAAAAAAAGAAAAGAAAAGAAAAGAAAAAAAAGAAAAAGAAAAAAGACTGTAGGTATTTCCTAATCTAAAAGAAAAAGGCCAGGCACGGTGGCTCATGACTGTAATCCCATACTTTGGGAGGCAAAGGAGGGAGGATTGCTTGAGCTCAGGAGTCCAAGACCAGCCTGGGCAACATGGTGAGACTCTGTCTCTCCAAAAAATACAAAAATTAGCAGGGTGTGGTGGTGCGCCCCTGTGGTCCCAGCTACTGGGGAGGTTGGGGTGGGAGGATCACCTGAGCCCAGGAGGCAGAGGTTGTAGTGAACTATGACCACACCACTGCACTCCAGCCTGGGTGACGGAGAGAGATCTTGTCTCAAAAAAAAAAAAAAAAAAAAAAAGAGAAAAGAAAAGAAAAAGAAATAAAGAAGGGCTGAGCAAACCCAAAAGTCAAGATATGCATCAAGAGCAAAATGCCTGAATCCACTCCCAGAAAACCAGCTCCCTGGGGATGGCTGTTTCCTCCCAGCAAGGCAGCAGGGGCGAGACTGTGAAAGAACCGTCCTGTGTGCTCAGCTGTGCACTTCCCTCACGTTCTTATTCTGAGACCAAGCTTCCTCCACTGTCCCTGGCCAGGCGAGAGCCCCACGATGGTTACCTGTCGCCATCCAGGAAAAATCTCATGAAAACTCTGCTCAATTGTACCAAGAAAATACTCTGAGCCAACATCCAGCAGCCGGATATGACTGTGGAGTTGACAACAATCCTACCCCTCTAATAGTAACGTTTTTCTGCCAGAAGAGAGAACTAAAACCTCAAGACAAATTAATCAATCACAGGAAGAAAGGAGGTGATTAGGTAACCTTATTTTTTAAATAAGCTAATAATTCAAATTCAGTAATCCAATGTAGTTGCTTGCATTTATAGTTGCTTTAATTTTGTTCTGAATAATCTATGACAATTAAAGGGCATTCAAAAACATAGCTGTGCTTTATAACATAAAGGAGGATGATTACTTTTCTAGTCTAGCAAGTCCAAGGGTTTATATTGGTAATAAAATAAAAATCAGTATTGCAGTCCTGCTTAATGACTGTCTACATCCAGAGACTCAACTACCAGGACTGCTTGGCAAATACTGACCAACAGCCATCCAAACCCCTGCACGCGAAATGAAGCTTTTTTCCTCTTTGAAATAAGAGTCCAAACCCAAAACCATTTCCAATTAATGGAACTGCAACACATGAGGCAGAGGAGAAGTATGCCAGGAAAATGGATTTTTCACATTTAAACATACATCAATGCATTTTTTGTTTTTTGTTTTTGAGATGGAGTCTCACTCTTGCTGCCCAGGCTGGAGTGCAATGGTGCAATCTCGGCTCACTGCAACCTCCGCCTCCCGGACTCAAGCGATTCTCCTGCCTCTGCCTCCCAAGTAGCTGGGATTACAGGCGCCCACCACCATGCCCAGCTAATTTTTTATATTTTTAGTAGAGATGGGGTATCACCATGTTGGCCAGGCTGGTCTTGAACTCCTGACCTCAGGTGATCCGCCCGCCTCAGCCTCCCAAGGTGCTGGGATTACAGGCATGAGCCACCACGTCTGGCCACATCAATGCATTTTTACCCAAATCTGCATGTGTCATTTCTGTTGCTTCTGCTCGATGATCTGAAGGATAAACTGAAAATAAAGCAAGTGTCATACGCCATATGAACCACTCAAATCATTAACTGCAGGTAAAGTAGTTCCACCTGTGGCTCACTACTTGGCTTCTGGAAAAATGACTAATGTAAAGCAATAAGAAGCTTAGTTCTCAAATCACGTCACTCTTCAGACATGAATTTACTAAAAATAGTTCAATGATAAAACCAAATTACTCAAAGAGATGTTCTTTAACACTCCGATATTAACAGAAACAGGCAAGTCTCAAAAAATACACTTATATAACAGATTTAGCTGTAAAACACACACTGGCACACCTGAAAGGTTCTTATCTTCTCATTAACACAAGATTCACTAGAAGAGTTCCAGTGACAATGTCAATTTGGAAAGTATTTAAAACTTCCTCCATTCCTTCTGACTTCTCATTTTTCAGGAAAAGCAGCCAGGTTAGCAGGGAACTGCCTGCCCTAATCTTGGTATTAGCGGAACTCTCTGGGCCAGAGCCCTTTGCCTGCCTGGGGCTCAGCTTCCTCAGTGTCCCTGCACCAACTGGATCTGATTCCTTTAACCAAGTCAGTATTCCTTCCAAAGGGACTTCCCTAAGGGATAACTGACTGCGAGTTTACTTCAAGTGCCAGGCAGAGTTTCAAGCCACCCACACACACTCACATACATGCACGTACATGCCATGCACACATACACGTACTCACAGTTGCATTTCTTTCTCCCCACTATCTGTGTCCACATTTCACACATCTGGAATCAGAGACCCCAGATGCTCACCCACGGAGACAGTAACCAGTGGCCACCATCAGCAGGAAGGGGGTGCAAACAGCCTGGGGCAGGAACTGCCAAATAATAAGGGTGTTTGTTGGTTTTGTTTTTGTTTTGTTTTGCTTTAATTTTATTATTATTATACTTTAAGTTTTAGGGTACATGGGCACAACGTGCAGGATGACGAGTTTTGTTTTGTTTTTAATCAGAACACTTGCTGTATTTTATTCTCAGCTTTACTGGGGTATAAATGACAAGCAAAATTTGTACATATTTAAGATGTACAACATGATATTTTGATGTACTATGAAATGATTACCCCTATTAAGCTAATTAACACATCTATCACTGCACAACACGTCTATCACTGCACACCACATCTATCACTGCACACCACATCTATCACTGCACACCACATCTATCACTGCACACATCTATCACTGCACAACGCATCTATCACTGCACACCGCATCTATCACTGCACACCACATCCATCACTGCACACCACATCCATCACTGCACACCACATCCATCACTGCACACCACATCCATCACTGCACACCACATCCATCACTGCACACCACATCCATCACTGCACACCACATCTATCACTGCACACCACATCTATCACTGCACACATCTATCACTGCACAACGCATCTATCACTGCACACCACATCTATCACTGCACACTGCATCTATCACTGCACACCGCATCTATCACTGCACACCGCATCCATCACTGCACACCACATCCATCACTGCACAACACATCTATCACTGCACACCACATCCATCACTGCACACCACATCCATCACTGCACACCACATCTATCACTGCACACCACATCTATCACTGCACACCACATCTATCACTGCACACCACATCCATCACTGCACACCACATCCATCACTGCACAACACATCTATCACTGCACACCACATCTATCACTGCACACCACATCCATCACTGCACACCACATCCATCACTGCACACCACATCTATCACTGCACACCACATCTATCACTGCACACCACATCTATCACTGCACACCACATCTGTCACTGCACACATCTATCACTGCACAACGCATCTATCACTGCACACCACATCTATCACTGCACACCGCATCTATCACTGCACACCGCATCTATCACTGCACACCACATCCATCACTGCACACCACATCCATCACTGCACAACACATCTATCACTGCACACCACATCTATCACTGCACATAGTTACCATGAGTGTGCACAGAGAACATTTAAACTCTACCCTTTGAGCCAATTGCAAGCCTATGACATGGTACTGTTAACTACAGCCACCTGCCTGGGGCTCTACATTAGACCTCCAGAACTTATTCAGCCTGCAGAACTGAATCTTTGTAGCCTTTGATTAAAAACTCCCCAATTCCCTCTCCCCATCCACCTGCCAGCCCCTTGCAACCACCATTCCACTCTGCTTCAGTGAGTTCAACTTATTCAGATGCCAGGCATCAGTGAGACTATGTGGTATTTGTCTTTCTGTATCTGGCTTATTTCACTTACCATGATGTACTCCAGGTTCACAAACGACAGGATTTCTCCCTTTTCTAAGCTTGGATAGTACTCCACGGTGTATATTTACATTTTCTTGATCCGTGCACATCAATGGAAGCTTAGGTTGATTCTGTATCTTGGCTACTGTGAACACGGGAGTGCAGACGTCTCTGAGAAATACTGATTTCCTTTCTTCTAGATAGATACCCAGCAGTGGGACTGCTGGATCATTTGTTAGCTCTAGTTTTAATTTTTTGAGGCACCATCATGTCTTCCACCATGGCCATACCCATTCCCATTCCCACCAGCACCATGTGGGGTTCACTTTTCTCCACATCCTCACCAGCACTTACCCTTTGTCTTTCTGATGACAGCCATCCTAACAGGTGTGACCTGACAGCTCACTGTACTTCTAACCTGGCTCTCTCTGCAATTAGTCATATTGAACATTTTTTCATATACCTGTTGGCCATTTGTATGTCTTCTTTTGAGAAATGTCTATTCAGTTCAAGACCTTTGCTCATTTTTTTTTTTTTTTTTTTTTTAGAGACAAAGTCTCACTCTGTCACCCAGGCTGGAGTGCGGTGGTGTGATCTTGGCTCACTGGAACCTCAAACTCCTGGGCTCAAGTGATCCTCCTGCCTCAGCCTCCCACGTAGGTGGGACTACAGATGTGCACCACCTCGTCTGGCTAATTTTTCTTATTTTTTTGTAGAGACAGGGTCTATGTTGCCCAGCCTGTTCTTGAACTTCTGGCCTCAAGTGATCCTCTGACACCTCGGCCTTCAAAGTGCTGGGATTATAGTGCGAGCCACGGCGCCTGGCCCTTTGCTCATTGTTTAATCTGGTTGTTTTCTTGTTACTCAGTTGTTTGAGTTCCTTATATATTTTGGATATTAATCCCTTATCAGCTGTATGCTTTCCAAATATCTCCTCCCATTCTGGATGTTCTCTCTTTATTCTGTTGATTGTTTCTTCTGTTCTGCAGAAGCTTTTTGGTTTGATGCAATCCCATTTGTCTATTTTTGCTTTTGTTCTCTGTGCTTTCTGGAGTCACATAAAAAAGAGTCATTAGCCAGACCAACACTGCAAAGCTTTTTTCTTATGTTTTCTTCTAATAGTTTTATAGTTTCAGGTCTTATGCTTGAATCTTTAATCAAATGTGGGTTGATTTTTTTTTTTTTTTTTTTTTTTTTGTGAGACAGAGTCTCACTCTGTCACCCAGGCTGGAGTGCAGTGGTGTGATCTTGGCTCACTGCAACCTCTGCCTCCCAGGTTCAAGTGATTCTCCTGCCTTGGCCTCCTGAGTAGCTAGGATTATAGGCACCTGCCACCACACCTGGCCAATTTTTGTATTTTTAGTAGAGATGCAGTTTCACCATGTTGGCCAGGCTGGTCTCAAACTCCTGACCTCAAGTGATCCACCCACCTCAGCCTCCCAAAATGCTGGGATTACAGGCACCCAGCCTGATTTTTGTATATGGTGTGAGACAAGGGTCTGGTTTTGTTGTGCATATGGATATCCAGTTTCCCTGGTACCATTTATTGAAGAGGCTGTCCTTTCCCCAAAGGTTCTTGGCATCTTTGTCAAAGATCAACTGACAGTAAACGTGTGGACTTGTTTCTGGGCACTCTACCCTGTTCCATTGGTCAATGTGTCTGTTTTCATGCTGAGGTCATGCTGTTTTGATTACTACAGCTTTGTAGCATATTTTGAAGTCAGGCAGTGTGATGATTCCAACTTTATTATTGCTCAAAATTGAGCAAGAATTTTGCTGGCTATTTTGGGTCTTTTGTGGTTCCACATAAATTTCAGAATTTTTTTCTATTTCTGTAAAAAATGCCATTGGAATTATGATAGTGATTGCATTGAATCTATGAGTGGGATTTTAAAGCAATTCTACCTTGACACATGTTAAAAAATAATTTTCCAAAAACGGCAAAATCATGACTCTAATACAGATGTAAAAATAAAGACACATTAAACTCATTCAATGAAGGAGCCAGACCTAGGCCATAACCAACTCAAAGAAGTCAAGAAGGCACAGAGATGTGTGTCATAGACAGACAGGAATACTGGAGCCTGTGGAGGGTGACATCTAGGAAGACACATGGAGAACCAGAGAGGAGTGCCACAGTGAGTGTGGAAACACAGGCAAAGCGCCTCACCGAGGGACAGTGACGCACCACACACCCTCAAATCTCAAGTAGGTCTCTGATATGGTTTGGCTGTGTCTCCATTCAAATCTCGAATTGTATCTCCCAGAATTCCCACGTGTTGTGGGAAGGACCCAGGGGGAGGCAATTGAATCATGAGGGCATAGTCTTTCCCATGCTACTCTCGTGGTAGTGAATAACTCTCACGAGATCTGATGGTTTTATCAGGGGTTTCTGCTTTTGCCTCTTCCTCATTTTCTCTTGCCACCACCATGTAAGAAGTGCCTTTTGCCTCCCGCCATGTTTCTGAGGCCTCCCCAGCCATGTGGAACTGTAAATCCAATTAAATCTCTTTTTCTTCCCAGTCTCGGGTATGTCCTTATTAGCAGCATGAAAACAGACTAACACAGTCTCCATTAAAAAATACCTAAGAGTTACTGTAGTCTTGTAGTATAGTTTGAAGTCAGGTAGCATGATGCCTCCAGCTTTGTTCTTTTGGCTTAGGATTGACTTGGCGATGCAGGCTCTTTTTTGGTTCCATATGAATTTTAAAGTAATTTTTTCCAATTCTGTGAAGAAAGTCATTGGTAGCTTGATGGGGATGGCATTGAATCTATAAATTACCTTGGGCAGTATGGCCATTTTCACGATATTGATTCTTCCAACCCATGAGCATGGAATGTTCTTCCATTTGTTTGTATCCTCTTTTATTTCATTGAGCAGTGGTTTGTAGTTCTCCTTGAAAAGGTCCTTCACATCCCTTGTAAGTTGTATTCCTAGGTATTTTATTCTCTTTGAAGCAATTGTGAATGGGAGTTCACTCATGATTTGGCTCTCTGTTTGTCTGTGATTGGTGTACAAGAATGCTTGTGATTTTTGTACATTGATTTTGTATCCTGAGACTTTGCTGAAGTTGCTAATCAGCTTAAGGAGATTTTGGGCTGAGACAATGGGGCTTTCCAGATATACAACCATGTCATCTGCAAACAGGGACAATTTGACTTCCTCTTTTCCTAATTGAATACCCTTTATTTCCTTCACCTGCCTGATTGCTCTGGCCAGAACTTCTAGCACTATGTTGAATAGGAGCGGTGAGAGAGGGCATCCCTGTCTTGTGCCAGTTTTCAGAGGGAATGCTTCCAGTTTTTGCCCATTCAGTATGATATTGGCTGTGGGTTTGTCGTAGATAGCTCTTATTATTTTGAGATACGTCCCATCAATACCTAATTTATTGAGAGTTTTTAGTATGAAGGGTTGTTGAATTTTGTCAAAGGCCTTTTCTGCATCTGTTGAGATAATCATGTGGTTTTTGTCTTTGGTTCTGTTTATATGCTGGATTACATTTATTGATTTGCGTATGTTGAACCAGCCTTGCATCCCAGGGATGAAGCCCACTTGATTATGGTGGATAAGCTTTTTGATGTGCTGCTGGATTCAGTTTGCCAGTATTTTATTGAGGATTTTTGCATCATTGTTCATCAAGGATATTGGTCTGAAATTCTCTTTTTTGGTTGTGTCTCTGCCAGGCTTTGGTATCAGGACGATGCTGGCTTCATAAAATGTGTTAGGGAGGATTCCCTCTTTTTCTATCGATTGGAATAGTTTCAGAAGGAATGGTACCAGTTCCTCCTTGTACCTCTGGTAGAATTCGGCTGTGAATCCATCAGGTCCTGGACTCTTTTTGGTTGGTAAGCTACTGATTATTGCCACAATTTCAGAATCTGTTATTGGTCTATTCAGAGATTCAACTTCTTCCTGGTTTAGTCTTGGGAGGGCCCCAACAGCATGGTACTGGTACCACAACAGAGACATAGATCAATGGAACAGAACAGAGCCCTCAGAAATGATGCCACATATCTACAACTATCTGATCTTTGACAAACCTGACAAAAACAAGCAATGGGGAAAGGATTCCCTATTTAATAAATGGTGCTGGGAAAACTGGCTAGCCATATGTAGAAAGCTGCAACTGGATCCCTTCCTTACACCTTATACAAAAATTAATTCAAGATGGATTAAAGACTTAAATGTTAGACCTAAAACCATTAAAATCCTACAAAAAAACCTAGGCAATACCATTCAGGACATAGGCGTGGGCAAGGACTTCATGTCTAAAACACCAAAAGCAATGGCAACAAAAGCCAAAATTGACAAATGGGATCTAATTAAACTAAAGAGCTTCTGCACAGCAAAAGAAACTATCATCAGAGTGAACAGGCAACCTACAGAATGGGAGAAAATTTTTGTAACCTACTCATCTGACAAAGGGCTAATATCCAGAATCTACAATGAACTCAAACAAATTTACAAGAAAAAAACAAACAACCCCATCAAAAAGTGGGCAGAGGACATGAACAGACACTTCTCAAAAGAAGACATTTATGCAGCCAAAAAACACATGAAGAAATGCTCATCATCACTGGCCATCAGAGAAATGCAAATCAAAACCACAATGAGATAACATCTCACACCAGTTAGAATGGCCATCATTAAAAAATCAGGAAACAACAGGTGCTGGAGAGGATGTGGAGAAATAGGAACACTTTTACACTGTTGGTGGGACTGTAAACTAGTTCAACCATTGTGGAAGTCAGTGTGGCGATTCCTCAGGGATCTAGAACTAGAAATACCATTTGACCCAGCCATCCCATTACTGGGTATATACCCAAAGGACTATAAATCATGCTGCTATAAAGACACATGCACATGTATGTTTATTGCGGCACTATTCACAATAGCAAAGAGTTGGAACTAACCCAAATGTCCAACAACGATAGACTGGATTAAGAAAATGTGGCACATATACACCATGGAATACTATGCAGCCATAAAAAATGATGAGTTCGTGTCCTTTGTAGGGACATGGATGAAATTGGAAAACATCATTCTCAGTAAACTATCGCAAGGACAAAAAACCAAACACCGCATGTTCTCACTCATAGGTGAGAATTGAACAATGAGAACTCATGGACACAGGAAGGGGAACATCACACTCCGGGGACTGTTGTGGGGTTGGGGGAGGGGGGAGGGATAGCATTAGGAGATATACCTAATGCTAAATGACGAGTTAATGGGTGCAGGAAATCAACATGGCACATGGATACATATGTAACAAACCTGCACATTGTGCACATGTACCCTAAAACCTAAAGTATAATAATAAAAACAAAAACAAAACAAAAAAAATACCTAAGAGTGTAACTGGGTTGTTTGTAACACAAGGGATAAATGCTTGAGGGATGGATACCCCATTTTCCATGATGCAATTATTATGCATTGCATGCCTATATCAACACATTTCATGTACCCCATAAATATATATGTCTACTATGTACTCACAAAAATTTAAAAAGTATTAAATAAGTATATTAGGTCTCCCGAACTAGTGCCCATCCTAGCACCCTCTACTCTTCCTCACAGCACATGTTAGAAATCGTATTGTGAATGCTCTGTCTGTGGTCGGTCTCCCCAGTTGGGCTGTGTATTCTGTCTACTGCCACTTGCCCACGCTTAGCAGAGCGTCTGATTTATGGGCAGTCCTCCAAAAAGTGCTGAATAAATGAATGAGCAAGTTCACACTCACTGAGTGTTCACTCTACACACATCAGGATATTAAAACTAGAAGGAGCTTGGAGATCCTTGTGCTGAGGTGGTGACTGAGGTGGACACATGGGCCCCCAGAGCTTGGGCAAGTCTAGAGAGGTGCATCAGTGCCGCCTCGGGAAGATGATAAAATTCCTGCACTCCCCTTCAAAAAGAAGTACAAAGCAACATATAAAAAGGGCACAACAGGAGTCTATAAAACATGCCCTCTAATGTTAAGGACCTCTTTACCGTCCTTCGTTCTCTATTATTAAGCAATTAATGACTACAGAGCCTTGATGTGGGGAAAATGTTGCATTTACTTCTGAGCTCTACATTCCTGTTTCCTGATCTGACTCCACAGAAACACCGTGGATCCTGTAGTCTTCACTCAGAAGCCAGGACCAAGCATGCAGCAAAGCAGATGAAAAGTCAATGTCCAACCAGGGCCATTCCAATCCATAATTCTGAAAGTGATTCCTTCACATAGCAGAGAAACCCCATGAGACAGGCACCCAAAAAAAAAAGCCTCAGCCATTTAATCCTTATCACCCTTTACAAAGGCTAAGGGAACCTATGACGTGCCAGGAGAAAGAAGATGCCATTGCATTACTGAGAGTTGAGAACCACGCTGGGCCCCCTGCACATCTGTCATCTTATTTAAGCTTCATAACTGTCCCTGGAAATAAGGTTTATTACTACAGTTTTAAGAAGAGATCACTAAGACTCAGAGACAGGATCATATCTTCATTTTGTTTTCTAAAAGTGCTCCAATTGATTCATCTAAAAAGAATACCTGCTGATCCCAAATACAGCTGTGGGGGAAAGGTACATCCCCTAAATTCACCTATTTGGGCAACATAAAGTCATTTCAAGTTATGCCATGAGATGGTAGCGTCCCAAAAGGCAGTTCCAACCCACAAGGAAGCACGGTTACACATGAGTCTTCCATTTCTAAGTAGAAATGCCTCATTTTTTATTGATGCACTCAGCGGCTCTGCAGGCCACCCTTGGTCTGTGTGACAGGGCCACTAAGCGTGTGTCATGGCATGGCGCTGGGTGACGCCCAGGCTCACAAATCTTAACTGACCTGGAGCATTTGTGAACAGTACAAGCTGAACTTCTGTTTTTTGTTTTTTGGGTTTTTTGTTTGTTTGTTTGTTTGTTTGTTTTTGAGACAGGGTCTCACTCTGTTGCCCAAGCTGGGGTGCAGTGGTACAGTTACGGCTCACTGCAGCTTCAAACTCCCAGACTTAGGAGATATACCTAATGCTAAATGACGAGTTAATGGGTTCAGCCTCCCCAGTAGCTGAACCTACAGGTGTGCACCACCATGCCTGGCAATTTTTTTTTCAATTTTTAGTAGAGACAGGGTCTCGCTATGTCGCCTTGGCTGGTATCTATCTTCTGACCTCAAGGGATCCTCCCGTCTGAGTCTCCCGCAGTGCTGGGATTACAGGCATGAGTCACCACGCCTGGCCAAGCTGAACTTTCGTACCACAAACAATAGAAAGTGTTCTTCCTTCTCAAGGACTCATATGTCAGAAGCCTGGAATGCCACCAGTCAAGGACAGGAAGCTGACTGTCGTGCCAAATCACAGCGGTCTACACGGCGCCTCCTCTAACCAGACCGTCCTGAACTAGAGCAGCCAAGGTCAGGAAAGGGAACAGACCCTTGCCTCAAACACACTGAATCAGCTGGCTCTGCTTAAACGAGAAAGCGCATCTCAGACATGAGGTGAACAAGCTTCCTATGTGAATGAAGTGCGTGTAATTCTACATGCGGAAAGCGTTAACAGGAATCTTAATACATTGATCTCGTTAATGATGAAACAGGCCACAGGTTGAAACTACTTTTCATTTACTACCGTTGGGTGCAGCAGGACTTTTCTAGTTCACAGGCACCCCGTGCACGAAATAGAACGTAGCCCAATGTATATTTATTACGTTGTGTGAGTGAATGCATCCCTGGAGCAATTCCTTTCCAGTTCCACTCTCACTTTAGGACCCAAGTCACTTCTATGAAGGACACAGCAGACTGGTGAGATTAAGTGCATAAACCCTCAGACAGGTCTGCCTAGATCAGATCCCCACTCCACCACTTCCTGGAGAACAACCTTGCTACCTGCTATGGTCCCAGAGAGGATTAAAGGAGCTAAAATGGGGAAGCGTTTTGCATAGCCTCTGGCACATACTAAGTGTTGTGGAAGCATTGGCTATAATTTAAGGCCAAAGCTTTAATATAAGGCCAAAGTCTACAGACTGGAACCTCAGTCTTGGAAAGCCTGCACGACCCCACAGGCTAATGCTGACTATCAGCCTACACAACAGTATTGCAAATAGGCCGTCCCATTTATTCTTTGTATCTAAACACTTACTTTAAAATATAGGTAAGCATTTCAGATATAACCTGGAGCAAAAAGTTTCCCATAGCAGGTATTATATAACTGTGTAGCCACCACCAGAGCAACTCCTTACACCGCCAAGGCTCTTAGTAATAAAATTAAGAACTTTCAAAATATAAATAGAAAACTTGGTCAACAGAATACAAAAATAAAAGACACTGTTATCCTCAAGGCAACTTCAGTTAGAATGCCAGTTTTGATCCAACAATTTTTCTTTTAATTTTAAATAATGCAAGGCAAAATGATAGATTAGAAAATACCATAATTTGGCCGGGCACGGTGGCTCATGCCTGTCATTCCAGCACTTTGGGAGGCCCAGGTGGGCAGATCACTTGAGGTCAGGAGTTCGAGACCAGCCTGGCCAGCATGGTGAAACCCCAACTCTACAAAAAATACAAAAATTAGCCGGGTGTGGTGGTGCGCACCTGTAGTCCCAGCTACTCGGGAGGCTGAGGCAGGAGAATCGCTTGAAGCTGGGAGGTGGAGGTTGCAGTGAGCCAAGATCACACCACTGTACTCCAGCCTGGGCAACAGAATGAAACTCTGTCTCAAAAAACAAAAACAAGAACAAAAAAAACTTGTCATTCTAGAAATGTCCACAATTCAGTCTCACCCGCCTCCATCCTCATGAAGGCACCAGGAGAGCACAGTGGGCTCACCTGATTTCTTGGTTAGGTCTGTTCTGTTCCTGTTTTATGCGGGGTCTATCGGTGTGCACTGCTCCAATGTGAGGGGTCCAGGCTCCATCGTAGCCTCTTAACCAGCTCAGTGCCAGGAAGGGTGGACTTTGACAAAAACCCACCTCAAATCTGCACTCCCCAACCTGGAGTGCGCCCTGGGGCAAGCTCCCTAGGCTCTCTGGGCCTCAGCTTCCTCATCTGCACCGAGAGGTGAGGATAACACCAAGCACACAAAGTGGATGCCGGAACAACAGACAATGCCAGAAGGCATTGAGTATGATGTCTGGCACCCAGAAGCATGATAAATGCCTACTACTCTCACAGCCCAGGGGCTCCAGCAAGGTAAGGGCTGGGTCCCTACAGAACCCAGAGGCCTGAACATGTGTGTGATGATTCAAAACTTCCCAGGCCAGTTTTTCATAGGACACTACCCTGACTTCCTTGCAGAACCCTAGCACTAGGTAGCTGAGCTATTTCAGAGGCTTAAGACCAGTGTGCAGAGAGCGGCCAGGCCAGAGAGAGGAAAGACATCTGTTGCCATCAACATCTTGTGAGTCCACAAAACAAATCAGCAAATATTTACGAAATGCTTTGCTTGGAGCTACAAGCTTAACTTGGTCTGTGTTAGAATATAAGCTACTAAAAGTTAAGTGTGTTGATTTGTATCAGCTTGGGTTAAGCAGGAAGGAATATTTCAGACAAAAGCTGAATTCTTGAATGCAGATTCATTTTGCCTGTGCCCTTTGGCATTTCTGAATTTCTAGCTTCTTCAGCCCTGAATCTGGAATCCAGGGAACTCACCACTGTCTTTTCATCCACGCTTCCCAGCTCGCGGTTCTTGCGGCCATTGTGACAGTCTTTTGTTATAACGTTGGGTGCCTTAGGCCTCAGGAACGAAATCTCTCTGACCTTCTCCTGCCCTCCTTTCACCTGGCCCAGGCAGGACTCTAATCTGATTGTGGGTCATTAGACCCTCCTTCCAGAGAGGGTCCTGCCCCATACCCTAGAGGAAGGAATGCTGCAGAAAGGCCCAGGGAATCTGAACAGACAGGTCTTGCTGGGCTTAGATTGCAACCTTTTTATCCAATCACACTTTTTAAAATTCTTTATTTTTATTTTTATTTTTTTAATTGAGATGGAGTCTTGCTCTGTTGCCCAGGCTGGAGTGCAGTGGCATAATCTCAGCTCACTGCAACCTCTGCCTCCTGGGTTCAAATGACCCTCTTGCCTTAGCCTCCTGAGTAGCTGGGATTACAGGCACGCGTCACCACGCGCAGCTAATTTTTGTATTTTTAGTAGAGACAGAGTCTCGCCTTGTTGGCCGGGCTGGTCTCGAACTTCTGCCCTCAAGTGATCTACCCTCCTCGGCCTCCCAAAGTGCTGGGGTGACAGGCCTGAGCCACCACACCCAGCCTTTCCAATCACATTTTGACATGATGCCCATACCTCAACCACAGACAACCAATGAAGTCTCCCTAAGAGGCCCAGAAAACAGAGTTCAGGGAGCTCCCGGAAAGCCGAGCACATGGAGGCCGACAGGAAGGTAAAGAAGAACTCACCCCCATGCCACAAGGGCACCCCAACGCTGTGGCACCCCAACTCCGTGGACCCCAACTCTGTGGCACCCCAACTCCGTGGCACCCCAACTCCATGGCACCCAACTCCACGGCACCCAACTCCACGGCACCCCAACTCCACGGCACCCCAACTCCGTGGCACCCCTTCCAGACCTTGCTCCATATGTCTCTTCATGTGGTTGTTCATTTGTATCCTTTGCAATATCCTGTCTATTAACTAGTAAACAAACATAAGCAACCGTTTCCCAGCAAATTAATTGAACCCAAAGACGGGGTCGTGGGAACCCCCACCTGAAGCCGGTGGATCAGAAATTCCAGACGCCTGGAATTGCAACTAGGGGGAAGGAAAGGGTGGTCTTGTGGGACTGAGCCCTCACCCTGTGGTATGAGACGCTACCTCCGGGTAGATGGTGTCGGAGTTAAACTGGAGGACACCCAGCTGATGTCCACTGCTCGGTGTGTGGGAAAAACCCTCCACCTTTGCTCGCAGGAGTGTCCTGTGTCAATGATGGCTGTGGCGCTGGGAGAGCAGAGGAAAAACTCGCGTTTAGAGGTTTTTCCTGAAACACATTCCCGAGGTATCTAGTGGATCTGCCTTCTCCTTGCCACCTTCCAGAGTCTTATGTTTGCTTTTAAGATAAAATCCAAGGTTTTGGGCTGTAATTAGAGGGAAGAGTAGGGGAAAATACATCTTTTCCATCTTTGCAGAAGCAGTCCTGGTGTGTTAGTCTTTTTAATAGATTTGTAATGATATTGAACTCAAAAGAAATCAAGAGCTACTAAAGAAGTTTTTTAGGATACCATATAGTTAATGCCCCAGACCCACAGTTCCCTACCACGCACACAATGGCCTATTGTATCATAGCACTCAGGACAATGCTATTTCGACACTAATTTTATCATTCAGGGTCAATACATCGCTAGGAAAATGAAACTGCTAATGTCACTCTGTGAATTTTTCCCACTGCTTTCAAAAGTTTCCTTCAGCAAAAACTTGGTTTCAAAAATATCACAGAGCAAAGCGTTAACATTCTGTGGGAAACTCCAAGTGAGTAAACCCCAAGGAGTTTATAAATCCAAGGAAAGAAAAAGAGATCAGAAAAACAGACACCAGCAGTATGTACTACGGGGTGCAAGGTCACTCTGTAGCAGTTTGGTGGAAGGAGGAATTCTTCCCTCTGCTACAAAGACCAAGAAATGCTTCACTGAAAGATGGGATAAAATTCAAGCTGGGCATTGCCAGAGACACTGTAAGCACCTGTGAGAACAGAGGAAAGACAGGGCACACAGGACAAACTGCAAATCGTGCATCAGGGCTCAGGTGCCAGCAGGCAGACAAGAGGAGCGATAAGCTGGGGAGTGCTGGAGGGGCTCTGAGCAGGCAAGGTGACCAGATCCAGGAGGCCTGACGGACCCCTCAGTGAGGTGCAGAAGAGACAGCACCAGGGAAGTCAGGGTTGAAACGAAACTGGAACCTGCCTGGGCAACCTGCCTGGGCCAGCGTTCGTGGCCAGCTGGACCATGGAACTCTGTCATCGCAGTGATGAATCCATTATCCTAAGAATCAACAGCTGTTTAGGAATGTGTGTTTGTACATGTGTGTATGTTTGTACAAAATTTATTCTTCTTGGAGAGGGATGTTATGTGAAGTCTCAATACAGAAAGAAGGGCAATTTGATTTGGCATCATAAAGTTTCAGCCAGGCATGGTAGCTCATGCCTGTAATCTCAGCACTTGGGGAGAACAAGCAGGGAGGATATCTTGAGCCCAGGAGTTCAAGACCAGCCTGGGCAACATACTGAGACCCCTGTCTCTACAAAAAAAAAATATATATATATGTATATATATATAAATTAACCAGGTGTGGTGGTGCTGTAGTCCCAGCTGAGAGGTGGGAGGATTGCTTGAGCCCACGAGGTCAAAGCTGCAGGGAGCCAAGATCACAGCACTGCATTCCAGTCTGGGTGACAGAAGAAGACCCTGTCTCAAAAATAAATAAATAAATAAATAAATAAGATGGGCGCAGTAGCTCACGCCTGTAATCCCAACACTTTGGGAGGCCAAGGCGGGTGGATTGCTTGAGGTCAGGAGTTCAAGACTAGCCTGACCAACATGGTGAAACCCTGTCTCTACTAAAAATACAAAAATTAGCCGGGCACGGTGGTGGGCGCCCGTAATCCCAGCTACTCGGGAAGCTGAGGCAGGAGAATCACTTGAACCCAGGAGGCAGAGGTTGCAGTGAGCCGAGATCATGCCAGCGCACTCCTGCCTGGGCAACAGAGCGAGACTCCGTCTCAAAAAAAAAAAAAAAAAATTTAAATAAATAAATAGGGCCAGGCGCGGTGGCTCACACCTGTAATCCAAGCACTTTGGGAGGCTGAGGCGGGCAGATCATGAGGTCAGGAAATCGAGACCATCCTGGCTAATACAGTGAAACCCCGTCTCTACTAAAAATACAAAAAATTAGCTGGGCTTGGTGGCGGGCGCCTGTAGTCCCAGCTACTTGGGAGGCTGAGGCAGGAGAATGGCATGAACCCGGGAGGCGGAGCTTACACTGAGCCAAGACCATGCCACTGCACTCCAGCCTGGGGGACAGAGCGAGACTCCATCTCAAATACATACATACATACATACATACATACATACATAAAATTTTCTATTTCTCTTGAGAGCTTAAAGATAACAAAGCATGAAATTGTCTCCCAAAGGCATTCAATGCGACTCAGGTGCTCATTAACAAACACAGTTGACCTTAATTAAGTTTCTCCTGAACCACAGCGCACTAAAGGGCCTGCAAGGTCCCCCTGGCACCCCAGGATTCCCAGGCGCCACTCCAGAAGGCTGTGGGCCGAGCCTCCCAGCGCACACTGCTCGCAAGCGGCCACTGTGCTCTGCAATCTCCGAGTATAATGTCGCTTTGTCCACTCCTGCTGAGGCCAGGACAATCAATTAATTCTCCTTCCCCTATCTTAATACCCACATTCATATTCAGGCCACTGTTGCTGGTCAATAAAGCAGAGGGACTCTACAAATGAGGCCTTACACCCAGAAGGCACCTGTTCAAAGTCCTCAGTAGAGGTGACCATGTGGACCCCCATGCGCCTGGGGTTTTGCAGATTGACCTTCCAGATACAAACCTTAACTGGCATTTCTTCCAAGATCTTTTGTTCAGTAGGAGCTGGTGTTCATCTTAAATCCACCCTCACTCCACTGTAGCTCAGCACACACACACAGTAGAAACTTGAGAGCTGCTTGTTGAGTTGAACTGAATCTTGGGGTCCTACGATTGCTGAATATTAAACCTTTTTAGAAGTGTCTATACCTATGGGAACAGACTTTTAGAGAAGCGTTATCTCCTTTACACAACCTAAACCAGGTATCAGCAAATGTTTTCTGCAAAGGGCCAGATAGTAAATATGTTTGGCTTTCGGTGCTGTCTGATCTCTGTTGCAATGACTCAACTCTGCCATTACAAAGTGAAAAAAGCCATAGACAATGCATTTAAGTGCATGCATGTGCATGTGGCTGTGCCAATAAAACTTTATTTACAACAACCAGCAGCAGGCCTGCATCAGCCCCCGGATCTGTAGAAAGACCGTGTAATTGATCAAATGGTCTCCAGGCACACAAACACTAATTGTCAGGCTGAGGGTCACCATATTAAGGCCTCAAAAACCACTCGGAAACCTCTCCTGAGTGAGGCTAAAATAGAAACTAATGTAATAGGAAAGCCAGCTAAAATCTGACTCCTGGCTGGGCACAGTGGCTCATACCTGTAATGCCAGCACTTTGGGAGGCCAAGGTAGGAGGATCACTTTAGCCCAGGAGTTCAAGGCCAGCTTGGGCAGTGTAGCAAGACCCTGTCTTTACAAAAAGAAAAAAAATTTTTTTTAAATAAGGGTGCACACCTGTGGTCCCAGCTACTCAGAAGGCTGAGGTAGGAGGATTGCTTGAGCCTGGGAGGTTGAAGTTACAGTGAGCTGTGGTTACCCCACTGCACTCCAGCCTGGACAACAGACCAAGACCTTGTCTCAAAAAAATTAAATAATTATATAAAGAAATAAAATCCCCCTGGCTCCATGTGTTTTGCAGGCTGTGCATTCACTTCTGCACCCATCTCTCAAGGCTTTTAAAAAATGTGCAGTCCTCACACGTGAGTCAAAAGTGCTGACTCTCAGCCACCCATGGGGTCCCTGCCAAAGAGAGCTGCTCCCCAGGCCCACCCACAGCATCATCACAGTTCCAACCTGAAGCAGCAACACATATGACACAGCCTCCACCCCATTCCCTAAGGAGCAGCTGTCTTGGGGCTGGGGGCTGAGGCTTCCGTGTGGACTGGAAGGAGAGAGGTGGGGGCTCGCGGTCCTCAGAGCTGAACTGTCCCTCTCATTCGGCACCTTCACCCACAAGCCACCTTTGTCCTTCACAAAAGCCACCTGGGCTCTGCCTGGGACAGACAGCAGTTCACAGGATGCAGGCCAGTCTCTTAGCTAACTTCACGGGAACAAGCATTTACATTCTCCCTCCTCCAGGCACCAAGATTTCACAACCAGAAACTCCAGCGTCCTCTCCTGGGCTGCACTGCAGTTGTTCAAGTAAAGAGAAAGCTCTTAAACCAATTGCTCAGAATCTTGCCTGGGGCTTATGAAAGAGCCTGCATGAGCAAAGCAGCATGTTCATTCCCTGCAGAGCCCAGCCTGAGTTCACAGCACCTCTGAGGCCAGAGAGCGCCTGGAGAACCTGAGATCCTAAACCCATCACGAGCCTTTCCTTGAAAACTCCTTGCATTTCGGCTTGGGAGGGAGGGACCTGATCCACTGAGAAACCCGTACTCTAGGTCCTGAGCCAAGCAGCATCCAGACCTTGGGTTCCCAAGGGCAGGAAGACCAAGCTGTGAAGATGAGCAGCCCTGGCACTGTGTCAGGGAGCGACTGTGGGAGCCACCTCCCCTCTGTAAGATGCTGCTTCCCAGTCTGTAGGACGGCAACGTTGACGCCTCCCAGGAGGAGCCTTGTGAAAAGGATGTAGCCCAGGAGTATGGAGCCTGTATAGGGCCTGGCACGTGGCAGGAACCCACATACAGTGGCAATTACTGTAAGTGTTGGAAGCGCGAGTTTCAGAGGCAGCCCAACCCGTTACACACAGGCCACACCTGCTCTCCCACCACAAACCCCCGACGACTCTAATGCGCCGGAGTAGAACTCAAATGAGGCTTGAATTCCTCTTCCATGTGACAACCTTCCAACACTCAAACAGTTCCTGGGACTGGGGCTCCAGTCCTCTCTATTCCACACCACAGAGCCCTCCATCTTCTCAGTCCTGCCTTTTGTCACACAGATTCCAGGGCCATTGCACCCTGATCCCTTCTCAGGTGGCTCAGCCATCAGCATCCTCTAAAGAGGCCAGAGGCTGGGCCCATCTCTCTTCCACACCTTTGCCGTCCACCCGTCCTTGGGTTCTGGCACCAGGAGCATTGGGGTCTGCAAGACTCATGCCAAAGCTCAGACTTCTAGCTGAGACAGACAGAGGAACTGTTGCCTCGCAGCTTGGGCAGAGGACGCCAGAGAAGTGCAAACGAGAATCAGCCTGTGCCTTCGGCGGGTGAAACTAGTCATCAGCCGGCCCCCGGCTCGACTCCAAACAGCAAAGGAAGAAATTCAATATGGCCAGGGCTCCCAGGTTGCTGAGCCCTCGGGTGGCGGATGGCGACTTTTATTCTCACTCTTCACCACGGCCACCGCGAGTGTCCCCCACCTTCCCTCCCCTCGCCGTGGCCTCCCCATTTATTAGAGACTTGTTTGCTGGGGGCCCAGCTGAGCCTCCCTCCTCCCTTTGTAACATACCTGCTGGTGTAATCTCAGTGACAGGCACCCAAGGCCAGGAGACAATGTTTGTTTAGCAAAACTCACGTGGTACTTCCTCATTCTGGCCACTGTTGGAAAACTTTGCCAGCGTTAACTTGCTGACTCCTAACAATGCTCAGACAGGTGCCCCTTTCTTCCCTTATTATATAGGAGGAGCCTGATGCAAAAGGAGATGACACAGCCATGGCCACAGCTGTGGCCGGCAGATGCCCTGATCTCCAGAACCTGTGCCCACATCACATGGGTGAGGGACGCTGAGCCTGCCAGTCAGCCACCCTGAAAACAAGGACCAGGATGGATCCCACAAAATCACAGGGGTCCTTTAAACCCTTAGAAGAGGGAAGCAGAGGGGCTGGTTCAGAGGGATGCTGTGTAGAACAGACCTAACCTGACTGCCTTTTTGGAGAGAGGATAAAGCCAGGAAATCAGGCAGGCTCCAGAAGCCAGGAAAGTCTAAGAAACGGGTTCCTCCTTTCAGCCTCCAGAAAGGAATGCAATCCTGCAAGCTTTGACTTTAGCCCAGTGAGAGGCTCGTTTGGGACTTTTGACCTCCAGACTACTCAAAGACAATAAATCTATGGTTTTAATTTTTATTTATTTATTTATTTGAGACAGGGTCTTGCTCTGTTGCCCAGGCTGGAGCGCAGTGGTATGATCATGGCTCACTGCAGCCTCAACCTCCCAGGCTCAAGGAATCCTCTTACCTCAGCCTCCCAAGTAGCTGGGACTACAGGTGCGCACCATTACACCTGGCTAGCTTCTTTATTCTTTGTAGAGACAGTCTCCCTGTGCTGCCCAGGCTGGTCTTGAACTCCTGGGTTCAAGTGATCCTTTCACTTTGGCCTCCTAAAGTGCTGGGATTACAGGCAGGAGCTACCATGCCCAGCAAATTTGTGTTGTTTTAAGTAACTAATTCGTTATAGCAGCAATAGGAAACTGACACAGATTTTGGAACCGGGAGCAGAGAGAGGCTGTCACGAACATGGAAGTGGCTTTAGAACTGGGCGATGGCAGATCTGGGAGGATCTGAGGATCATGAGAGGGCAGCCTGGATTGGCCTAAACAGATGGTTGGCAGGAAGGTGCACATGAACAGCCCTGCTGGTGAGGAATCAGAAGGAAGCGAGAAGCATAGCAGAGAAAACCTGCATCCTCGTAGTGAACACCTCCACCAGGAGGAGCCAATTACAGGTGGAATCCTGGGGTGGAATGAGGACTGTTATCAGCTGGAGGAGTGAGGATGTGGTGCCAGAGACCTCACCTGAGTCATGCCCCACAGCTGTGAGGGAAGCAAAACCATGTGTGATGAAGTTGGATATTTAGCTGAGGAGATTTCCAAGCAAAGTGTTGAAGGTGTGGATTTTTCTTGCTGTTTATATTAAGATGAGGAAGAACAGATAGGATGAAGGAAGAATTGTTGAACAAAGAGGAGCAGGACTTGGGGATGTGGGAAGTCCTCGGTCAGGCAGATTGCTGGGAGGCTCACACTAGGAGGCCCACCATCCGGAACACCTGTGCTGGAGAGGAGGCCCTGGTGTGGCCACATAACCTTCTGCTGGTGCCTCAGAAGGACCCAAAGGCCAGAGGACTCTCAAGAGACCAGGATGTGTCACCTCTGCGGTGGCCACTGTTCTGTCTGTCACAGCCTGGCTTCAGGCTCCCACAGACGTGCATCCATTCCACATACAAAATACACTCACTCTCTCCAACACCCAGTCCCCAGAGGCGCAGCTGGAGCTGGATGCCGGCATAGGGAAGCGGCTCAATTCTAGGCTCCCCGCCGCCTTCCAGGCTGGCTCTTCAAGGGCCAGGTGCTGGGGATGCAAACGTGAGTCAGGTAATGCCCCCCCTCCCCCCACCTCCCGGCCATCAGTCCACGGCCTTGAGAAGGGAAGGAAAACAAATGCGGAGAGCATTCTGTCTCCAGGGCTCTGGGGACCAGGTCTGTGCTGGGCACACCAGCCGCTTTCTCATCAGCCTGTTGTGTTTTCTTCAGAGCAACGATCAGATGTGAAGCTGTACCATTCACTTCTTGCCTGCTTTTCCCCTTCCTCAAATGCAGAGCCTGCAGGGCAGCAGCCAGCCGCCCTGCTCACTGCTGTAGAACGAGGGCCCCAACAGTGCCCGGCACCGGGGAAGCTCAGTTTATATTTGCCAACAACAGGCAACACCACTTTAGGCTGCCCTGAGCAACCACGCGACGCGACACAGAGGAGCACAGCGGTGTGTTTTCTAGGGCTCTGCCTCCTCGCTGGGCAACCTCCGTTTGCTTCCTGGATGTACCCACCCATGCCCAGCAACCACTCCACATCTGTGTACCCAATTAGACAAGGGCTGGGAGTGGCAAATGCCCCCTAAAAGGGCATAATGAGACAAGGTGAGTTGGCGTTGGATGAACCAAGGTCTGAATCCCACTTAACTTCTGCTGTCTTCCCATCTTTTTTTTTTTTTTTTGAGACAGTCTTACTCTTGTCACCCAGGCTGGAGTGCAATGGCGCAATCTTGGCTCACCGCAACCTCCGCCTCCAGGGTTCAAGCGATTCTCCTGCCACAGCCTCCCAAGTAGCTAGGATTACAGGCGCCAGCCACCATACCCAGCTAATTTTTGTATTTTTAGTAGACACAGGGGTTCACCACATTGACCAGGCTGGTCTCGAACTCCTGACCTTAAGTGATCTGCCCGCCTCAGCCTCCCAAAGTGCTGGGATTACAGGCATGAGCCACCACGCAGCCTTGTCTTCCCTTTTTTTTTTTTTTTTTGAGATAGAGTCTTGCTCTGTCGCCAGGGTGGAGTGCAGTGGTGCGATCTTGGCTCACTACAACCTCTGCCGCCCTGGTTCAAGCGATTCTCCTGCCTCAGCCTCCCGAGCAGCTGGGACTACAGGTGTGCACCACCACGCCCTGCTAATTTTTGTATGTTTAGTAGAGATGGGTTTCCCCATGTTAGCCAGGATGGTCTTGATCTCTTGACCTCGTGATCCACCCGCCTCAGCCTCCCAAAGTGCTGGGATTATAGGCGTGAGCCACCACGCCTGGCCCCATCTTTAACATGCAAGTAATCACACCTCCCTCTGGAGGACTGTTGTGTCAATGGAATAGGGTAATGCACTTCTGCCCTGCCAACTCTATTCCCCCTCTTCAGCTCCATCCACTGCCTGCCTTGCAGGCTACAAGCAGCCAGGCACTGGGTGTACACTGACCCCCGTGCAATCGTTTTTACTGTTAAACATCCTGTCGCCCTCTGCACACCTGCACCCCCACCCCAGCCCACCCTGCCTTGTGTTGCTAAAAGCAACTTTCAAAATGGTTCCTCCTCCAGCTGGTCCTTATCATTCTGCCTCAGTTATGACAATTACAACAAAAACAATTTGAAAAGCAATGTCTGTGGGATGGAGAGAAAGTTTAGGAGCTAAACAAAAGAAAGAAAAGAATAGGGTCCCCTAAAAGTTAAATTCTGAATTTCCAACAATTATAGAAAAGGTTCCTACCTCTCTTTTCCCTTCAAGTACCCGGTCAGGCCACAGGCCACTGAGGAGGCAGGCAAGGGTGCCCTGTGTCCCTGCCAACTCTGGGCCAGGGCTGCCTGAGTGTGTACACAGGACGTCAGGAATGTGGAGAAGGGGCCTGGCCACCCTCTGTTCTGAGGAGCTCTAATAATTCACCCTTAGGATCTTTCGAACAAAGCAGCAGCAGCCTCGGATGCCAGGAAATGAGCTGCTGCCCCCCAGGAACGCTTCAAGACATCCAGGGCATCACATCAGCACAATTGCAAAATCCTCTGGTGATCAAAATTCCGGCTGCATCACGTCCTTGGTGCTGAAGAAGCAAGAGGCCAGTCGAAACGAAACTGCTACTTCATTCCCTCTGATGCAGGGGCCGTTCTAGCACTGCAGGGCAGCTCTTGTTCCAGAAACACGCCATGTGTTAAGAATCTGCCTCCAAGGGCGGCCGCTACAGAGCTTTCGGTTTGGGTCCCCCAATAACACTCCTGCATTAACCTTGCTACTTGTAAACCAAGGGCAGCAGTAAATCCCAGCCAGCCAGCGAAAGCAGCAGAGGGGCAAAGCTTTGTACAAAAGCAAATTGGGTTCAATTTGACTTTGTACAAAAGCAAATTGGGTTCGTGAATTGGGTTCGATTTGACTTCTAGAGCATGCGTTCCATCGTTACCAAATGCTCAGTGTGAGGGAGTCAGCTCAGTAAACCTCATCCTGCAGCCTGGGGCGGAAGACAGAGTTGGAGCAAAGATCAGGGAAATGCACCTCTTTACCTGGGGGACATTGTTTACACAAGACGACTGCCAATAAATTAGTCATGATGTTAACTGGGATGATAATAATAATAATAAAGCATCAAAGAAGGCTAAAGGGAGGGGGAGAACTGGAAGTACCTCTGTGAGCTTCGTTAGTTCAGTTTTAAAGAGAGAATTCATTATTATCTTGTTTATTCAGCATACTGGTGCACCCAAGATGGCAATTTAAGAATTCTGGACGGGGCCTTTGGGTATATGACTTTTTAAAATGCTAACATAAAAGAAGCCAGAACTTTCAGAGTTTCAGGCTTCTAAAAACACACTCATTGAAAATGTGTCACACTATTTCCAGTTTCTTCATTCACTTACAATATCTTATTCTTTTGTAAGGAGAAGGAAATATATTCCATTGCAACGCTACAATCACCAGTGTTATTTTCCAAAGTTAAACAGAAAGCCTGAATTGAGATCCTCTAAGTTGTACTTTTGAAAAGTCACAAATACAACACAATAAAAATAACTCATTACCTATCTTAAAAATGCTTCCACCGGAAGTCACTCCAAACCCAAACCCATATGACGTATCTGAGCCAAGATCAAGCAGAAGATTAACTGTAAAAGGCAGATATGCTCCGGGCTGAGAGGTCCGGAGGCTCCAGTTCTATTTCCTCTCTCCTGACTAAACCCAGCAGGGGGGAACACTGTGCCTCATTTTACTTTTCTTAGAAAGGGGCTAATAACACCAGCTCTGCTCACCCCTCAAGTGAATCTCAAAGGAGCTCATGTTCCTACGGGTACGTGAAAACTGAAAATAACTAACAAAGCAGCCACAGAGGAGCGTCTCTGGTTCCCAGGGCGGCAGAGCAGGAACGCGGGGCTCGGGAGCAAAGGCGGCTTAGGTACATAAGTGACCAGCGGGTTCTCTGCAACCTGGATTGTCGCTGAGGTCACCGAGTGGCTGAGCAGGCAGAGCTCAGCCCAACCAGCAAGGGAGGACGCGTGGGAAACCCCGAGAAGGGGGCATCTGCTGTCCGAGGCCGGGACCCTGTGCGCGGCCGGGTGCCCTGCTGGAAGCCCCGCGCCCCCGGTCCCCGGCTGAGCCCCAGGGCGGTGTGGCTCCTGCGGCGCCGGCCTCACCTGCGGTGTCCCAGATGGAGATGTTGTAGGAGCGCCACTGCTTCAGGTAGAAGGCGCCGCCCACCGTGCTGACCGTGTCCGGGAAGCGCCGCTCCATATACCGCTGCAGCAGCGACGTCTTCCCCACGTTCATGTCCCCCAGCAGCACGATCTTGCTGTCGGGCTTCCTCATCTTCCGTAAGAACCCGCAGCGCCCCCGCGCCCTCTCCCCGAGGCTGGCCGGCTCGTGCGTCCGGGGCGCAGCTGGAGGAGCGGACCCTGGACTCGCTGGGACCCGGATTCTCGTGAACGCTCCGGGACCTTCGCCTCCGGACGACCGGGAGTTCAAGAGAGGAAGCGCGTGTGCGCGCCGGGGCAGGAGCTGGGTGCAGAGCCCGGAGCCCACGTCTGGGGTCCGGACCGCGGCGGCCTCGCCCCGCCCCCGCCCCCGCCCCCCAGGCCCTTCACCGCCCCGGCCCCGCCCTATCGCCCTCCGGCCACCGCCCCCGTCCCGCCCCTGCTGGACCTCGCCCTTTCGCAAGAATCCGAGTTCTCCAGCCGAGGCTCAGGACTGCTGCAGGGTGGAAAATGAAAGTTCTGAGAGCACCTTCCGCCTCTCCGCTTCTGCACAGCCCGGGCTGCGGTGCGAGGAGCCTGGCCGCGGGGCCCCAGCGAGGCGAAGGGGCCGGGGCCCTTGGGGAACCCCCTTCTCTCTTCCACTCTCCCTTAGGTAAAACCCGTGTTCCTCTCACGCTCGACCCAGCGCCTTTCCAGCTGCGGTCGATTTGCTTCTCCGCGTGTAGGTGCAGCCACTCTCAAGGTCATTGAAAAAGTTTGCTTTAAATGAGCGTCTGCGGAACCCGTCCTGAGGCTCTCGCTGTTAGAGATTAGAGATGGGGGCGCTTTCTAGTGGAGGATTTTGCTTTTGCTCTTCTACTTTTGCAAGAAGCCTTTTGTCCTATTTTGTACCTGAAAAGTGGTCAGTCATCTCCATTTATAGCTTGGAATGAAAATTTGACTATGGAAGCTGCAGTCGCTACTTGAGAAATATTTCCTTCTCCTTTATTTTTTGACACGGAGTTTTGCTGTTGTTGCCCAGGCTGGAGAGCAGTGCGCGATCTCGACTCACTGCAACCTCCGCCTTCCGGTTTCAAGCGATTCTCCTGCTTCAGCCTCCCGAGTAGGCGGGATTACAGGTATGTGCCACCATGCCCGGCTAATTTTTGTATTTTTAGTAGACACGGGGTTTCACCATGTTGGCCAGGCTGGTCTCGAACTCCTGACCTCATGATCCACCCGCTTCGGTCTCCCAAGTCCTCCTTCTGTTTTAAAGAGTAAACCTTGAAATGCTTTTAAAATATGCAGCATGTGGAATTTGGTTTGTTGGTTGGTTGGGGTTTTTTAGAGAAAATGAGAGGTAGAATGGACCCTAAGTTAAACCCTGGGGGACAGTGTCACTCTGGCCTCTGGCCTGGCTGGGAAAGGCAATGAGACCCTGAGCAGGTTAAAACCGGTGTCCCGAAGGTGTCCTGTAAAGGGAAATAGGCCCGTTGCCTCCTTCGGTAGGTGCCCTGAGACTCCAACAAGGCAGGAATGCCAAGGCATTTCGGACCTGCCCAGCCCTGCCATGTCAGGTTGCTGAGACCGAGCAGTGTGGGGCTGAGGTGGAAGTGGACCTTTTGGGGCGTGGAAAGGAGACCAGGAGACCCCGGCTCCTTCTCAGCCAGCACTGCCTCATCCTCAGAGCAAATTTAAGTCAATTCAGCATTTATTCAATGCCTGTTGCATGCAAGTGACAACCTAAATAACAGAGAGGATCTCTAAAAGATATTTTGCAATAGAGCATTGCAATAGAAATATGCATGCCATAGTAAACTTGTGCATATTCAGAGAGGCAAAGAAAGCAAAGGCTTTAAAAAAAAAATGAGGCGGATTGCACAATTGTTTGAAAATAATTATCTGTGGCTACAAAGATCCATAACGAAGGCGATGCCAGTTCAAAGTAGGACAGCCAGTGGCTGGGCCATGTCCTTGCAGGACTAGTGTTTTGGGGAGATTGCAGTGGCCTTTGTGCAAGGTTGCGGTTTTTCCAGAGAGTCCTTTCTGTTATCAGGCATGCACGCACAAGAACCCTCTCTTCATGGCCTTCCCCGGCTCTATTTGTCAGGGTTTTCTTAACATTAGTGGCTCCATTTCGATTCTGACAATTTTCACACAAGCTACAGTGCCTGGCTTGGGGCGACACAAACATGAGTCAGGTTTGGTTCCTGTTGGCCAGGCGCAGTGGCACACACCTGTAATCCCACCACTTTGAGAGGCCAAGGCAGATGGATCCTTTGAGCCCAGGAGTTCAAGATTAGCCTGGCAACATAGGGAGACCCCCCGTCTCTCTGAAAATTACAGAAAAAATTTGCCATGCATGGTGGTGTGCACCTATAGTCCTAGTCCAAAGTTGCTTTGACTATTCTGGAACCTTTACTCGTCCATGTGAATTCTGGAATCAATGTATCTAACCTTAGGAAACGCATTAATGACATGTATAGTTAAATTTAGGAAGAGTGGATATCTTTATAATATTAAAATGTCCCATTTATGAACATGGTATACCTCTCCATTTATTCAGCGGGTGTTCAAGGCTCACCTAGAATTTTTACACTTCTTTCTACTTTTTTACCATCGGGAAGTTTAATCACTTCCTGGAGCATTCTTTTTGATTCTCCAAATTTTACCCCCTGTCTGCTTCTCTCACCTGAGCTCTTTGTCCATTTCTTCATCCACCTACAAAGCCTTTCTACATGGATGTCTCAATATGGCAACCCACCACATCATTCATCTGCCCTTCTGTAAATGCAGAGTCATTCATTCTTTCACCTTCTTTATAACCATATCCAATTCATCACCAAGCCCAGTGGATTTTCCCTTCTAAATAAATCCCTCTAACATCTTCTCTCTCTTTTCCCACAGACACCCACTTGTCTGGAACCTTCTTACACCTAAATAGTTAGAATCCACTCCTATTTGGTCTCCTTAACTCCAAGCTCCTGCAGTCCCAATCACTGTCAGACTAACCTTTCATAACCACTGCTTTCTCTACCCAGAGACCTGCCACGGCTCCCTACTTTCTATCTCCACAAGTCCAAATCCTGCCCCCGCCCCCCCCCCCGCCCACACACACACACACTTACCACCCTTTTTACAGTAGCTCTCCCACCTCCTTTACCTCCTGTTGCCCTGTGTGTGGCTTATTTATAGGTTTGATGGTGCAGTTTCCTTCTCTAGGGTGTTAGCTCCATGGGGAAGAAACTTCTGTGTTGTTCACCACTGTGCCTGGTGAACACCACTGTGCCTAGCACACAATGGGCACTGAAGAAGGCACTGAGTCGCAGAAGAATGACTGAATTCCCCTCCCTGGTGAGGCCAGAAGCAACATCCCGTAAGCATATCATGACCAGCTATTCTCCACTTCATTGCTCGCTAAGCTTGCCCACTTGAAAAGCCCTCAACCCCTCATCTGTGCAGGTTTGGAATTCTGTGCAGGACTCAGGAATTCCACAAGGTGCAGCCCAGGCACACCCTTCTAATCCTCTCCCTCTGGGGAGACCTTTCCTGCTCCTTCATCTGAGTTTCTACCACCCTGCTGGCCTCTTCCATGCAGTTTAACCCCTGACAATGACTAACGGACTCATCTGACTCTCATCATCTTTAGTAATTTAAAAATTCCCTAGGGTCAGGGAGCAGGTCCTAGCCTCATTCAACACCTCACCCAGTGCCTTGTCCCTTTCTCAGCACATTCTACTACTCAGTAAATGTTTGAAGAAGCCTCATGAGGGCAGGAATCTTTGTGTTTTGTTTCTCTTATGTCTCCCAAGTACCTGGCCCTGGAAGGCAATTGATGCTCAATCAATACACATTTTAATAAATTTGCTAGTGAACTGAAACACCACCTGGAACACTCACTGCTGCTTTTAGCATTTGTGGAGGGAGGGACTGTTCCCTGTACCTACCCCAGTGACTGGCACCTGGAATTCACTGAGCAAGTTGGTTGAAAAACTTAAAGGAATTTTCCAGCACTTTGAAAAACTAAATCAAGAGACTGTCTCCATATCAAATTTCAGCCACTCCTTATAAAAATGTCTTAAAGGCTGTAAATCACCGTATTAACCTGCAGGAAGCAGTGATAAGGAAGGAGGTAGTATAGGGTTAAGGGTCTATTTAAACCAGTTACTTAGTGCCAAGTTAGATGTTTATTCTATTTTAAACCACTGGCTTAATACGGTAATTAATTTTCCAGTTTCGTCAAAGAAATGTGCTGTGAGGCCAAGAAAATTATGTAGTTCATTTTTTTTAAAAGAGATGCAAACAGAAATTCTGTGACCATTAACAGTCTCATAAAAGAAATAAGAAAATATGATTGTTTCTCTTAGATTTTGCAAAATGGCTAAGGAGCATTTTTAGATACTTTATGGTAGAACAACTCTCTTTTAAGCTACTTTTCTCCTTTCTTAAAAACAAAATGTAGGCCAGGCGCGGTGGCTCACGGCTCACGCCTGCAATCCCAGCACTTTGGGAGGCTGAGATAGATGGATCACCTGAGGTCAGGAGTTCAAAACCAGCCTGGCCAACATGATGAAACCCCATCTCTACTAAAAATACAAAAATTAGCTGGGCGTGATGGTGGGCGCCTGTAATCCCAGCTACTTGGAAGGCTGAGGCACGAGAATCACTTGAATCTGGGAGGCAGAGGTTACAGTGAGCCGAGGTCATGCCACTGCACTCCAGCCTGGTGGTCAGAGCGAGACTTCGGCTCAAAAAAATAAATAAATAAATGTATCACCCATTTATTATGTACTCATTCAGCAGATAGGAGCAAAAGCACCCATTCTACTCTAAGTCCCAACCCAGAAATAGAGCAGTGAGGGAAACTGACAGCATCCTAGGCCTCAGCACCTGCTGGGAGAAAGACAGCCAACAAAATACACAGCAACACACAGGATATAGCACCCTTGGTGTTGATTAAACGCTAGATGAAGAAAAGGGAGGAGGAGACGGGAAGAATGCAGGCTGAGGCGGCGGCAGGGGGTTCCATTTTAAACAGGATATCGACAAAGATAGAATTTCAGTGAGTGCTAGAATGAGGTAAGGACTTACATCAACAATCTGCCCGCACTATTTTTTCTTAGATTTCAGAAACTGTTTTCATTTGGTTCAACACTGGTGCCTTCTCTCGGTTCATTTTCTGTTTATCATAAAAATTATCCTAGGTCTTCAAAACTAATTTAATGGAATTGTATAGAAATGGAAATAAAAGTGACCACAAGCTTCAAAAAGGTGGATTTCGGGTATAAAGACAATCTTGTATTTTTTTTTTTCTTTTTCTAGACAAAGTCTCATGTTGTCAGCCAGGCTAGAGTGCAGTGGCACGATCTAGGCTCACTGCAACTTCTGCCTCCCGGATTCAAGCGATTCTTGTGTCTCAGCCTCCTGAGTAGCTGGGACCACGAGTGTGCACCACCAAGCCTGGCTAATTTTTGTATTTTTAGTAGAGATGGGGTTTTGCCATGTTGGCCAAGCTGGTCTCAAACTCCTGGCCCCAAGTGATACACCTGTCTTGGCCTCCCAAAGTGCTGGGATTACAGGCATGAGCCACCATGCCTGGCCAAAGTGGTGAATTTTATATTAGTGTGGTTTTGCAGTGGCTAGGTCTGTGCAAACCTACCTCCAAAGTCCAAGGAAACTGACAGGCTGAAGAAAGAGGCTGAAATACCCAGTTTCCTAGAAAGAAACATTTAGGGCCAGGCGGGAAGGCTCACGCCTGTATCCCAGCACTTTGGGAGGCTGAGGTGGGGGGATCACCTGAAGTCAGGAGTTCGAGACCAGCCTGGCCAACATGGTGAAACCCCATCTCTACTAAAAATACAAAAATTAGCTGGGCCTGGTGGCACACACCTGTAATCCCAGCTACTCAGGAGGCTGAGGCAGGAGAATTGCTTGAACCTGGGAGGTGGAGGTTGCAGTAAGCCCAGATTGCACCATTGCACTCCAGCCTGGGCAACAAGAGTGAAACTCCATCTCAAAAAAAAAAAAAAAAAAAAGAAGAAAGAAAGAAAGAAAAAGAAACATTTAATAAAGATTGGCAAACAGAAGCCGTGTCTGTGTCTTGGGCACCCTTACCTGCCAGACACAGGCCTTCTGTACTACAGCAAAAGGGTGACTCAGAGGGGATGTACAAGGGAATTGAAGGACGATAACATCAAGGTTGTTTCAACCTCAGGACAGGATTTACAATGAGGACCTGCTCTTACTCAAGGAACAATAAACTGGAAATCCTAGAGGCCTTCCCAGAACTGGGGTTAGTCAGAAGTGAACCCCGCAGATCGCGTCCCAGGTGGAGCTGCTTTAGCCTCCGTATGTATATTTCACCCCCAAGAAAGGTTAAACCGAACTGACGACAGAGACATTCTCTCTTGATAACAGAGACATTCCTCTCTGCACCTCTATTCAATAATGAGGCACAGCAAACTGTGTAGAACACATGACAACCACAGATAAGGAAAGCACTCGCAGAGTCCTGACGCCATCGCCCCCTCTGACGTTCGTTCATGGAGGTCGCCTGCACATTCCATCTTATTCAAAGGGGCGCTGGAATGGGGTCGGGGGAGAGCATCTGCTGTTATCTCTGGCCGAGTGCTAGAGGCTTGAGCCCACATCTGGGGTCTGAGAGAGGATCCTGCACTAGGACCTGGGACTTGATAATGGCCTCAAGGACAGCTTGGAGCATAGAAAATATTTTTGGGTTCGCTGACATTTTAACTGTAATTTTATATAAGAACTTATATTAAATCATCAAAATGGGGGATCCAGGACTCTGTCCTCTTTATGGAGCTGCTGGGCAAACTGACTCACAGAGAGACGATGAGCCATAAACATCCACTCACAAGTGAGGGAACGCCAACGGAGACCACGTGAAAACCACTTCCCCTGCTTAAAAGTCACCAAAGCCGTAATGATGGATACTGAGACAGCAGTGACCCTCAGTATTTCAATGGGACGTGAATAATGTTTAATTGTATGTTCGCATATTGCCTAACAGTTTTAGAAAATCTTCTCTTGTGCAGCACTAGCCTGCTCTGCCCATCCCAAAAGCGAGCGGTGCCTGAAGGAATTCTGAGCCCCTCTATGAGAGGAAGCGCGTCTGTCTTGTCTTTACGACCCCCAGCACTGAGCACAGGGCTTGGAATACTATAAGAAATAAACACATATTTTAAAAATAGTGAAAAACGGAGAGAACATAATCAATCAAATGCCCATGTTATTATTCACGGCATGAGTGTCTTAGAGAATACAGGTGTTGAGGGCTGAAGTGAGTCCCCCTGAGATTCATGGGGAATCCCTAACCCTCAGCACCACAGACTGAGCCTGAGCCTGAAGAGGGGGCCTTGAAAGGGTGATTAAATTAAAATTAGGTCACTGGAAAGAGTCCTAATCTAATGTGACTGGTGTCTTTATAAGAAGTAATTAGGACACAGACACATGGACCAAGGGGCAGCCATGTGAGGCCTCACATAGGTGGGAAGGTGAACCCAGCCCAGCCGACTCCTTGATCTTGGACTTCCAGCCTCCAGAACGGTGAGAAAACACACGTCTGTTGTTGAAGCTGATATAAGAGTTAAAAAGAAATCACTTAGGCAGATAGGGTATGAGAGTCCTCAATAAGGCTTTTATTTTTAATGAAAAGCAGCCCCAAATCATTTTCTAACAAAGCGCAGCCTGTAAAGTGGAGCTGCAGACATGGACAAGCACGCTGGGAGCTTGCACGGGTGAATGCCAGCAGGAACTAAGGACTAGAAACGTTCGAGATGGCAGCTGCATCTTCTCTTCTCTGCCAGCCACGTGTAATGTAAGGAGCAGACAAAATGGCACCGATTGCCCATCAACTCGAAAGACCATTTGCATAATAAGATTAGGGTGGGGTGACCAGCCTTCCTGGTATGCTATGTAAAGGCCATACGTGATCAAACCAATTTGTGAGCCCTATGTAAATCAGACACTGCCTCCTCAAACTGGACTATAAAACCGGGCGCATTCACCACCAGCCAGTCTTTTCCGATTGGAGACCCCTTTCTCTATGGAGAGAGCTGTTTCTCTTTCTCTTCTCTTCTGCCTATTAAACCTCCCCTCCTAAACTCCTCGTGTGCGTCCGTGTCCTAAATTTTCCTGGTGCGCGACAACGAACTCCAGGGTATATACCCCAGACAACGTAGCTGCTTCAAAGCCACCAGGTCTGGATGCTTTGTTGTGGCAGCGCAGGCAGACTAGGGGGAAAAGAGGCCTCTGTTCTTGTTCCCAAGGAGGTGGCCGTCCATTTGGGGAGAATCAAACATAAAGACCCACAGGCATCAGGAGACAGATGTGTGGGCAAGCACCGAGACGTAACAGGCAGCGCGTGTGGTCCACACTGCCAAGCGCTGAAGTCAGGGAAAAGGGAGAGGGGGTGGACAACGTTCTCAACACCCAGTTATGCTCAATAAATACCTGTAGACTGAATGAGTCTGAAAACTTGAGCTAGAGTCAGTGAGGAATACAAAATCAAGAGATGTAAAAAGGAAGAAGTGTTCGAGCACCTTGGCTCATGCCTGCAATTCCAGGACTTTGGGAGGCTGAGGTTGGTGGATCATCTGAGGTCAGGAGTTCAAGACCAGCCTGCCCAACATGGTGAAACCCTGTCTCTACTAAAAGTACAAAAATGAGCTGGGCGTGGTTGTGGGTGCCTATAGTCCCAGCTACTCAGGAGGCTGAGACAGGAGAATGGCTTGAACCCGGGAGGCGGAGGCTGAGTAAGCTGAGATCGTGCTACTGCACTCCAGCCTGGGTGAGACAGAGTTAGACTCTGTCTCAAAAAAAAAAGTAAGAAGTGAAATATTTCAACACGGGCACATCCACAAAACACCAGAAAAAGCAGTGCTTTCACAGAGAAGACAAACCATCTTCTTTTCTCTCCTCGGTCAGAGACGATGTGATGCTGTAGCCAGTGGCTGCAGTACTGGCAAGACAGGCAAGTCAAGGAGGTAACAGTGGATGAATTTGCACAACTTAGAAAAGACCTGTAGGTATAATGTTAAAAACATTAGCCCGGCGTGGCGGCCTGAGCTACTCTGGAGGCTGAGGTGAAAGGATTGCGCGAGCCCAGGAGTTCAGCTGCAGTGAGTTATGATCATGCCAATGAATAGCCACTGCACTCCATCCTGGGCAACATAGTGAGACTGCAGCTCTAAACAATTTTTTTTTTAACTTTTTTTTTTTTTTTTGGAGACAAGGTCTGGCTCTGTCGCCCAGGCTGGAGTGCAGAGGCATGATCTCCGCTCACTGAAACCTCTGCCTCCCAGGCTGAAACCATCCTCCCACCTCAGCCTCACAAGTAGTGTGGACTACAGGCGTACACCACCACAGCTGGCTAATTTTTGGGTTTTTGTGTGTGTGTGTGTGTGGTTTTTTTTTTTTTTGTAGAGACAAGATTTCGTCATGTTGCCCAGGCTGGTCTCGAACTCCTGGGCTCGAGAGATCTTCCTGCCTCCGTCTCCCAAAGTGTTGAGATTACAGGTATGCACCACTGTGTCCGGCCAGCAAGTACTTTGGAATAGTTCCTTATTCTGTCTGCAAAGGACTGTTCATAGGGCTTAGCAAGGGGAATTTGAACTGTTAAAAGAAAAACCTAAGCCTAAAGTATTAAACTACAGGGAAGGGCCAGGTGCAGTGGCTCACACCTGTAATCCTAGAACTTTGGGAGGCCGAGGCGGGCGGATTACCAAGGTGTGCCTATAATCCCAGCTACTCTGGAGGCTGAGGCAAGAGAATTGCTTGAATCAGGAGGCAGAGGTTGCAGTTAGTAGGCCATTAGGAAAGGTATTTAAGTCCTGTGACTTTCCACTATCCAGCGAATCATATCTGGTAACCGTTATTCTGCTTATTAAACACAGATATCCATGTAGATAAGCATAATCTTCCCTTCATGCTTTTCATTTCCTTCTTTCAGAGCCGAGATCGTGCCACTGCACTCCAGGCTGGGTGGCAGAGCAAGACTCCGACTCAAAAAAAAAGAAAATAGAAATAAACTATGGGGAAAAATAAAGAAGGAATTGCCTACGTTTAGAGAAGAGGAAGAAGAACAAAAAGAGGAAAATATATAACTATTTTAAAACCTTAACATAAATAAGTCTTTCAAATCCTAGAAAGCTGGGACTTGTGTGAGGGGAGGACCCTTCTCTCACTCTGTTATGCTTTCTGAATGTTTTCAAAAGCACTGTAGACACGGTGATGCTTAGAACTGGGGGAGGCCAGGCCTCCTGGAAGAAGTTAGCTGAGGGCCTGTGGATAGAGAAGCAGAAACAGGAACACAGCCTGGGGCAAACATCGTGTGGATGATGGGCATCTCGAACACTGGAAATAAGCGAGGCTGCGGGAGTGAAATTGCTGGTTCCCCTGCTGAGCACACCTGCCCTGCTTAGAACAAGAGCAAAGATGTCTGGTGGGGGAGGCGATGTGAGATGGATGGATAGACAGGGCCTCCAGCCTGGGGGATGGGACCAGGGACCATTTGTGAGATAAACCCAGGTATTAGCCCAGGGCTTCTTCAGCAGGCCTGCGCTGGGGTCAGAGAACTCGCATTTCTAAGATGTTCTCAGACTGAGGGACCCAGTGGAAAAGCATCCTGATGACTGGGTTATAAACACCTGAAGAGTTCTGAAAGAAATGGGCCACACCCTCAGGATCCAAAGTCTTAAAGGAAAGCTGAAGAGGTGTCTTGTGAGTTCAGGGGCACCCTGGTGGCTTAGAAAGAAAAGAGGTGTTTATACCAGGAGGGCAGAGAGCAAGGAGCAGGGAGAGGCCAGGGCAGCCCCCAAATCTGAGTCCAAGGCCAGACCCTGTCTCTGACGAGCAGCATGCCCGGCCGCCATGCTGACCCCTGCATCCTTCTTTCTTTGTCCCTTGTAGCCCCTCAAAGTCCTTCCTGAGACACATCCCCTCCCAAGGCATACCCTGGAGGGTCTTGAGACTAGAAAATCAGTCAAGAAGCAGGCAAGGAGTGAGCTGATCACTGTAGTTAAAGAGATGGCACCAAAGACATCGTACAAAAGAGGACAGGAAGATGTCCATGTGTCTGCACCAGACCTTCTGCACCAGTGAGGGATGCTGCAGGCAAAAGACAGGGCAGATGGCAAGAGGGTCCCTACCCAGCCGCAGCACCCGGCGATGCCCAACAGAGCCGACCCCCTGCCCGTGTTCTGTGAGTCCACGTCGTCTGCATCAGGCAGGGTGCTGATGGCAAAGCTTCCGGGTGTCCCTCCATTGCAGGGTCTACTCCTGCAGCATGGACAGCAGAGACAGAGGAAGTTCTCCCAAGTGCGGGGAGGTAGGCTCTGTGGGAAGCCCTTCACTCAAAGGCACACTCATGGTTTTGTTACCAGAGCAGCTGAAGAATTCAAAGTAGCTTCTGAGAACTTTAACTGTCTGGACCATGCTATAGTAAGGGCTGAGCTAACTTAAGAGCCATCCAAAAAAAAAGAAAAGAAAGAAATGAAAAGGTGATTGATGTGAGATGTAAACCCAAGAGGGTAACACAGCAATGCCGAGACATCTGAAACAACTTCCTGTTAGCTGTCCAGGACAGGTCTTAAGGGAGTCTGTCTTTTTTAGTTTAAGGCAGTTGAATACTAAATTATTGAAACAGGTCTTATTTTATGACCCTAATCATCGACAAGAGGCGCTTTTTGTTGTTGTTGTTGACACAGAGTCTGGCTCTGTAGCCCAGGCTGGAGTGCAGTGGCGCATCTCGGCTCACTGCAACCTCCACCTCCCAGGTTCTCTCCTGCCTCAGCCTCCAGAGTAGCTGGGGTTACGGGCACATGCCACCATGCCCAGCTAATTTTTGTATTTTTAGTAGAAATGGGGCTTCATCACCTTGGCCAGGCTGGTCTCAAACCCTGACCTTAAGTAATCCGTCCACCTCGGTCTCCCAAAGCTCTGGGATTACAGGTGTGAGCCACCATGCCCAGCTGACAAGAGGCACTTTTACCTCAAGTTAACAAAAGGAAAAGAGAAAAGAGAAACATTTTGAAGACAAACAATAGATAATTGGGTGAAAGATGGATGAATTCTCCCCACGTCTGTAACTCCTAAGAAACTCATAAGAGGCCCTATGTTCCGCATGAGGACATATCTGTTGTTCACAATCCCCACACTCAGCTGAAAAACACAAACCCACCCAGAGGGATTGCCTTTCTCCTTCTCCGTTTGGGCACTTGCTCTCCAGCTGAATTCCACTTCAATTGCATCAGTGAAGGTCAGTTCAATTGGAGAGACTGCAAGCTCTTTTCAGCATGTAAGGGAGGATTACTCTATGAGAGATCTAATCATTTATTTTTAAAATACAGCACTTGACTAAGAAAAATTTCCTCTGCAATTAGGATTTTACCCACTTCTATGCGATGCACCATATGTCATTTTCTAGAGTGGATCTAAAGTGCTGGAAGAAAAGAAACAAGAGTCACATCCACTTAAAAAGCCATATAAAAATTAAATTATGATATGTTCACAACACAAAAGAATAAGGAAAGAAAATAAAGAACTAAATTTAGTTTCTTTAGAGATAAACACTGAAATGAAATGATAGCACAACTGTAATTGCAAATGAATTTTCATTAAATGGTAGCAAGACTAAATCAGCTAATGGTTCAGAAGCAAAGATGCCCTTTGTTATGGGTTAAATTGTGCCCTCCCCCACCAAAAAAAGATACTTTGAAATCCTACCCCCCGTACTTCAGAGTGTGACCTTACTTGGAAATAAGGTTTTTACAGGGCAATCAAGTTAAAATGAGGTCATTAGGGTGGGCTTCAATCCAATAAGCGGGCGCCCTTATTAAAGGGAGGGATTTGGACACAGCCACACTGAGAGGAAGACGCCCTCTACCAGCCCCGGTGCACTGGAGGTGCCGGGAGTGGGAGACAGGCTGGACAGAGGCTCCCACGCAGCCTCAGGAGGAGCCAACCCTGCTGACACTTCAGACTTCTGTCCTCCAGGGCTGGGAGACAAGGCGTTGATATTGTTCTAAGCCACCCAATTGGTGATACTGTGTTTCTGCAGCCTCTGAGAACTAACATACCTTTAAAGATCCAGATGATTTAGTAAAGCATTGTGGCACATACTCAATGTGCACCAAAATCAGTCTTACCTGTTAAAAAAGCCAAAATCCCTCACTAACCATACGTGGATTCTGAGAAGGCAATAGAAGAGCATATTCACAATGTGAAGTATGACATATCAGAGTTAGGTTTGCTGCAGATTTTACAAATTTCAAGGACGCTAAACAATCAGCCACTGTAATTTTTCAATCAATTTTAGCAGAGGGGACCTACTCCCATCTCCTAGATAGAGCCACGCAGGTGTCACAGACTAGCTCACACAGCACAGAGACCCCCCCAAAACCTGCAGACAGGAACCACTCCTTAATCAAGATCTGAAGTGACTACTTACACATTAGGAAAAAAAAAAAAGACTCAACAATAGCACTGGAAGATACATTCATCAGACCTAATCCTCACGATAGCCTTGGGAAGTAAGCTTGGCCTTCCAGCTTTACAGAAGAAACCGATCGTGAGAGGTGACGTGCCCCAGCAAGGACACCAGGCAGGAGCCACAGAGCTGAGCTGCAGTTCCCACAGGCTCCACTGGTCCAAGCTGCCCACCAGTACCTGGACAAGGACCCCAGCAGTCCAGAGAGGAAAGAGACAGCACAGTCCTTTATCTTTACTTCCTCAGTGGAATCACCAGGAATTGGTGTGCAAAATCATTCCGCATTCTAAGATGTGCAATGTGGTTGTGCTTCACACATCCGTGTATTTTCGGATGGCTACAGTGCACTCAGCAAATCCATTATGCTAGACTTAGGGGCATTTTTTCTACTTTTGAGCAAAAAGTGTATCTGGCTTCAACATGACTCAAAACCAGATTTTGAAGCAGTGTATCTGCTGCTACTAAATTTAAATCTGCTGCTGCGCTTCACAACCTGCAGGAGAAGGAACGCATTTCTTCGCTGGACAGGATGCCTTCCCCAGGGGCTACCATCTGCTCTTCCAGCCTCTCCCTGACACACATGGAACTTCTGGGTGGCTCCCAAATGCAGGCTGACGTCACCAGATGCTGATTCTGATCCTCACCCTCCCAACCCCCATGTCAGCCCTGACCTCAGAGCCTTGTTGCCCATCAAGCCACTTCATTCTGTGCAGCCTCTGGGGAAGCTCCGTGGTGACCTCCGCCGGCAGGATCATCTGGCCCTGGCTCCTTTTTCATCCTTCGTTGGTTAGCAGGTCCGTTTCTCCTGCTGGATGGAGAACTTCTGCAGGGACGGCCAAGCTGAGCCCTCCCCTCACCGCAGGGAAGAGCTGAGTCAGATGAGAGCAGGGAGGCCAATGTCACTTCCCCAATGTCACCAAACGTAAAATACAGAAGTTCATCCGGAAGGAAGCAGTGGGGACGAAACCACCACAGGGTGACTTGTGGGCTCGCAGACAGAGGCCCCTCTTCCCCAACACAACCACCTCTCTCCTTCCCTCCCTTCCACACACCCCAGAGGTCATCACAGCAGCTGGGCGTCCCGCAGCCCATTTGTCCATCCCCACACCCGCTCTCGGGGACCTGCTCCTACACAGCAGACCCTGAAACCAATGTCACCTGCGACTTTGTCGTGGCCCAATCTCGCAGTCATTTTAGCCTTACAATCCACTCGTCTTGCACCCTGTTCCCCACTTCCTTCCTTTTGAAAATCGATCCTGGGCCTTCCCAACCCACCTGACCACAGGGCCCTTTACCTCCCCAGGAATCTCCCTTTGATCAAGTGGGTTTGCTCTTTAAATAAACTCCACAAACACCTGCCAGGTACCTTGCCGTTTTCATCTCTGTGCTGGTTACACAGAAAGTTGTCCACATTTCCCGTGATTCAGGAGGCTGAAGGGGGAAGAATCAGTTGAAACTAGCCTGGGCAACATAGCAAGATGCAGTCTTCACAAAAAATTTAAAAAGTAGCTGGGCATGGTAGCATATGCCTGTGGTCCCAGCTACTCCAGAGGCTGAGGCAGGAGGGTCACTTGAGCCCTTGAGTTTGAGGCTGCAGTGAGCCGAGATCACACCACTGCGATGTTGTGATCTCAGCTCACTGCAACCTCTGCCTCCCGGGTTCAAGCAATTCTCTTGCCTCAGCCTCCCAAGTAGCTGGGACTACAGGTGTGCACCACCACGCCCAGCTAATTTTTTTGTATTTTTAGTAGAGACGGTTTCGCCATGTTGGCCAGGCTGGTCTTGAACTCTTGACCTCATGTGATCTTACCACCTCACCCTCCCAAAGTGCTGGGATTACAGGTATGAGCCACCATGCACAGCCAATAAAAAATTTTTTAAATAAATAGATTTTTAGCAGTTTTAGGTTTGCAAAAAAATCGAGTGGAAAATACAGCATTCCCATGCCCCGCTCACACTCCCTCTGTCCTGGTTTTTCCCATGAGTAACAGCTTGGCATTTGTGTGGTACAGTTGTTACAATGGAGGGGTCAATATTGCCTTAGTATTGGCACAAGTATTACAATGGCAGAATTCATACTGATACACAATTATTAACTAAAGTCCACAGTTTAAGTTACAGTTCATTCTTCATGTTGTACCTTCTGTGAGTTTGGACAAATGTATAATGACATGTATCCAACATTATAGTCTCACGCAGGAGAGTTTGATTTTTTCTTTTCTTTTTTTCCTTTTTTTTTTTCTTTCGAGGCAGAGTCTCACTCTGCTGCACAGGCTGAAGTGCAGTGGTGACATCTCGGCTCACTGCAATCTCTGCCTCCTGGGCTCAAGCGATCCTCCCACCTCAGCCGCCCAAGTAGCTAGGACCAGAGGCATGTGCCACCATGCCTGGCTAATTTTTTTTTTTTTTAGACATAGTCTCACTCTGTCACCAGGCTGGAGTGCAGTATCACAGTCTTGGCTCACTGCAACCTCTGCCTCCCGGGTTCAAGTAATTCTCCTGCCTCAGCCTCCCGAGTAGCTGGGACTACAGGCACGTGCCATCACACCCAGCTAATTTTTGCATTTTTAGTAGAGACGGGTTTCACCATGTTGGCCAGGATGGCCTCGATCTCCTGACCTCGTGATCCGCCCACCTCAGCTTCCCAAAGTGCTGGGATTACAGGTGTGAGCCATCACACCCAACCAATTTTTTTATTTCCTGTAGACATGGGGTTTCTGTGTTGTCCAGGCTGGCCTCAAACTCCTGAGCTCAAGTGATCCAACTGTGTCGACTTCCCAAAGTACTGGGATTACAGGCATTACCCACCACATCCAGCCCTCATGAAGCATAGTTTGACTGCTCTAAAAATCCTCTGTGCTCTTCCTATCCATCCTTCCCTCTCCCAACCCCTAGCAACCCCGATCCTTTTACTGTCTCCATTGTTTTGCCTTTTCCAGAATGTCATATAGTTGGAATCATATGGTATGTAGCCTTTTCTGATCGGCTTCTTTCACTTAAAAGAAAACATTTGGGCTGGGTGTGGTGGCTCACACCTGTAATCCCAACACATTGGGAGGCCAAGGCGGGTGGATCACGAGATCAGGAGATCGAGACCATCCTGGCTAACATGGTGAAACCCCGTCTCTACTAAAAATACAAAAAATTAGCCGGGTGTGGTGGTGGGCACCTGTAGTCCCAGCTACTCGGGAGGCTGAGGCAGGAGAATGGCGTGAACCCGGGAGGCGGAGCTTGCAGTGAGCCGAGATCGCACCACTGCACTCCAGCCTGGACAGAGCAAGACTCCGTCTCAAAAAAAAAAAAAAAAAAACACCTTTTGAATTCTTTATTTTCTCTAAAGTTGTGCAATGTGATTCAGTAAAATCTTTTCTTAATTCTATGTGGCATATATTTGGATATGCACAGAAAAAGTATGGGATGTGAATACTAAACTGTCAGCAACCATCATCTCTGAAGGAATGAATGGGAGGGGATTCCTTCAGGCCACTCTGTGGGGAAGATTCCAATCTCTTCCTCCAGGATGGATGTTTAAGCACTGTGTACTCCGGGTCCCCTGGGTCTGAGTTACAGCCACTCGTGGGCGTGAGTTCATGCTGACCTCAGCCCGCTGCTGTAGACCAACCATGGAAATAGACACTGGGAGTTTGGAGCACATGGAGATGGGGCCAGGAGGGTGAAGGAAGGAAGAGCAACGTGGGCAGCTGCTCATCCCTGCCCCGGCAGAAGTGAGAGCGGGACACATCCCCAGGCCACCTGCCATGGGATGGCTCGTGTCCCTCAGAAGATACAATGAAGTCCTAACCCTAGTGCCTCAGATTGTGACCTCATTTGGAAAGAGAGTTGTTGCAGACATAACTAGTTTGTTTTGTTTTGTTTTTGAGATGTAGCGTCACTCTGTCGTCCAGGCTGCAGTGCAGTGGTGCCATCTCAGCTCACTGCAACCTCCACCTTCCGGGTTCAAGCGATTCTCCTGCCTCAGCCTCCTGAGTAGCTGGGATTACAGGTGTCTGCCAGCATACTCAGCTAATTTTTGTATTTTTAGTAGAGATGCGATTTTGCCATGTTGTCCAGGCTGGTCTTGAACTCCTGATCTCAAGTGATCCGCCCACCTCGCCCTCCCAAAGTGCTAGGATTACAGATGTGATAGTTAAGATACTTGAGTAGTATGGGCCCTAAGTCCAATATGCCTGGTATAAAAGGGGAAATTTATTTTTTGTGGTTTTTTTGAGACAGGGTCTTGCTGTAACTCTGTCACCTAGGCTGGAGTGCAGTGGCATAATCTTGGCTCACTACAGCCTCGACCTCCCAGGCTCAAAAGATTCCCTGCCTCAGCTTCCCGAATAGCTGGGACTACAGATGCGCACCACCACGCCCAACTAATTTTTGCATTTTTTGTAGAGTCAGGGTTTTGCCATGTTGTCCAGGCTGGTCTCGAACTCCCGACCTCAAGTGATCCACCCGCCTCGGCCTCCTAAAGTGCTGGAATTACAGGCGTGAGATACAGCGCCTGGCCATTTAATGTCTTTTTTAGTTTCCTTTGAGACTCCTTGCTTGGCCCATGCGTTATTTAGAAGTGTGCTGTTTAGTTTCCAAGTGTTTGGAGATGTTCCTATTATCTTTTTGCTTTTGATTTCTAGTTTGATTTCATTATGGTCAAAGAAATATACCCTATATGTTTTAGATTCTTTTAAATTGTTGCAGCTTCTTTTATGGCCCAGGATATAGTCTATCCATGGACAATGGAAAAGAATGTGTGTTCTGCTGTTATGATTCTGTAAATGTCCGTTAGATCCTGTTGGTTGATGGTGTTGTTGAATTCTTTTATTGTATCCTTGCTTATTTCTGTATAACTGTCCTATCAATTGTTGAGAGAGGGGTATTGAAGTCTACTATAATTATGGATTTGTCTATTTCTCCTTTCAGCTCCTTCAGGCGTTGCTTCCTATATTTTGCAACTCTGTGGTCTGCTGCGTATACATGTAGAATTACTATGTCTTCTTGATTTATTTACCCTCTTATTATTACATAATGTCCTCCTATCCACCTTTAGTAATTTTCTTCTTCTTTCCTTTTTTTTTTTTTTTTTTTTTTGAGACAGGGTCTTGCTCTGTCACCCAGGCTGGAGTGCAGTGGCACAATCACAGCTCACTGAAGCCTCAAACTCCTAGGCTCAAACAATTCCCTGCATCAGCCTCACAAGTAGCTGGGACCACAGGCATGTGCCACCATGCCCAGCTAAATTTTTTTATTTTTTGTAGAGATGGGGTCTCACTACACTTCCCAGGCTGGTCTCCAACTCCTGGGCTCAAGCAATTCTCCCACCTTAGCCTCCCAAAGAGCCGGGATTATAGGCATGAGCCACCAAGCCCAGCCAGTAATTCTCATTAAAATTACGTATACAATTAGAACCACATCAGACTGTGTTATAATTTTTGCTTCAAACCTCCACTGTAGTGTAGAAAACTCAAAAAGGGAAGGGAGGTCTGTTGCATTTGCTTTGATTTTTTGCTCAGTGTGTTCTGGTTTCCTTGTGGGTGTTCCAGGATTCCTTTTATTAAACAATTATTTCTGTGGAGAGAACTTCCTTTAGCCATCACTTAGGGTAGCTTGGCCAGTAACAAACTCTCCTGCCTTCCTTCATGTGAGAATGTTTTGATTTCTCTTTCATTCCTGGAGGATATTTTTACTGGGTCTAGGACACTGGAGTTTTTTCTTCCAGCTCTTGAAACTTGTTGCACCACTTCCTTCTGGCCTTCGTGGCTTCTGGTGAGAATTATGCTGTCACTGGAACTGTCTTTCTCGTTTCTCTCTCATTGATTTCAAGATTGTTCCCTTGTCTTAAGTTTCCAGAAGTTTAATTATGATATATCTTGGCACAGGTTTCTTTGGATTTATCATGTTTGGGTTCAGTCAACCTCTGGGTGTGTAGATTTATATTTTTAGCCAAATTTGGGATGTTTTCAGTCACTATTTTCAAGTAGTTTTAAAGCCCCACCCCGCTGTCTCCTCCCAGAACTCTGATCACTCAAATGTCCTCTTTTGTTATAGTCCCACAGGTCTCCAAGGTGCTGTTCATTTCTCTCTCTCCTTTTTTTTTTTCCAGTAGGTTTTCTCCTTTTTTCAGATTGGGTGATTTCTATTTTTCTGTCTTTAAGTTCACTGATTCTTTCCTCTACCCCCAGCCCCTCTGTTCTGCTATTGAGTTCATAAATTACATTTTGAATTTTGGTTATTGGATTTTTCAGTTCTAAAATTTCTATCTGCTTCTTCTTTATAACTTCTATTTCTTTGCTGAGCCGAATGTTTCATTTATTTCAAAAAATCCTTTTCAGGGAGTCCAACCTCTGTCCTTCCAGAGCGGGCACCTGTTCATGGTTTTCTTCATTTACGTGCTGTGTTTCCTGGTCTGGGTGCGGTGCGTGGCTGTCTGGTGAATGCTGTATGCTTGCACATCATGTTACAAGAGTCTAGATGTTAATGAGGCCTTGTTTTGTGGCTTCCCCTAATGCTGTTCCCTCAGGGGGAAGGGCGGGCACACAGGTGCCTCCCAAGGCAGGGGTTACACATCCAGGGTCCCCACCTGTGCTCTACTGACACCCAAGAAACGGCTCCCTGTTACTGCCCAGTGGATGGCAGCTCCCAACACGGTCTCCACTGACACCGCGGAGGGTGGCTCATGACTGCCTGGCAGAGGTGACAGTCCTGGCTCCCCACTCAGCCTTCTCTGACGCCACCCCAGCAGGTCAGGGGTGGGGGTGGGGGCCTGGGGGCCTCACTGCAGCCTGGTGAGGGTGGAGGTCTTGAAGTCTAGGCTCACCTCTTGGCCTTCTCTGGCGCAGGTGGAGGTGGGGCCACGCGGTTTTCGTGGTGTTTGGCTGCGACAGAATAACAATTGTCTGCGTTTTCTGTCCCGCTAGTGCCCGTTTCCTGGGGCTTTGATTTCAGAGCTGGCTTTTGGGGGCTCTTATTGACTGTGTCCCTTGGCCTGTCTGGATTGCTGCTTCTTCAACACCAAGTCTGGGATTCAAGGAGCAAAGAGGAAACCCAGAGCGGTCGCCAGCACATCGTGGACTGGCCCCGAGGTGCTGGCAACTGCCTTCTCCTCTCCAGCTTCCAGGGCCTCCTCTGGCTCGTTTTCTGTGGAATGCCTTGCAGAAGGGGCTAGCAGGCGGACTCGGTGGAACCACTTCATCTTCGGCCACAGTGACTTTTTGAGGTAGATACTATTATCTCTATGTGTGCTGGGGCCACTGTGACAAAGTCCCATAGGCTGCGTGACTTAAAACCAAGAAATCTATTGTCCCGCAGGTCTGAAATCAAGGCACCAGCAGGGTCATGTTCCCTCCGAAGCCTGCAGGGGAATGCCATGCCTCTTTCTAGTCCTGCTGGCTCCTGGTCATGCTCCCAGCCTGTAGCACATTCCTCCCCTGTCCACCTTCACATCTGCCTTCTTGCACGGTCTCCACACCTGCTTCTCCCGTCTGCACCCTCTCACGGCCTCCTCCTGTAAGGACATGTGGGGTCAGGGGCTCACCCACCCCAGCATGACCTCAGCTTAACCAATCACATCTGCAACGAGCCAATCTCCAAACAAGGCCATATTTGGAGGTCCTAGAGGCTTGGATATCACACATCATGCTAAAAAGTGGCAGAGCTGGGATCTGAGGGCAGACCTTCCCTGCTCCTGCTACAGTTAGTTTATCCCACTTAACACCTCTGGGACTCATCTTCCTCAACCAAATAATTTTTTAAAATATTAATTAATTAAGCGAAGGGAGGTCTTGGAGGCCACACCAACGGATGAGTATTACAGGCTGATTTTTCTTTCTTTTGGTTCACTCCGTTTTTGTATGCACATCAGAGCTGATTTACCGTAGCAATTTAGTTAGGTCAAAGATCAACATTTCACTAAAGGAGTTTGCAAACCCAAAGCCACAGCACACTCGTGGACCAGGTGGGAAGATTCATCATGATGAGAGCTTCTCCATCCACCTCTCATCGCACCATTGTCTTATGGCCTGTGCCTTCTAAATTTGTAAAGAAAAACATGTACACACACACACACACACACACACACATACACAGAGGCATCTGGCACCTTTCTCAAGTATGAGAACAATGCAATTCACACATCTTCCAGGCTCTCAAATTATGTTTGCAGTTGCAGTGAAAGGTTTCAATAGTGTTAGCACACTGTTCTGTAGAGATGAGAAAAGTAAGAATTTGTGAGCTAGCTACAGAATCTGTGGCTGGAACAAAGTGTTGATTCTCATTGCAAAAATAAAATGCCTCTGATATGGTTTGGATGTCCCCTGCAAATCTCATGTTGAGATGTAATCCCCAGTGTGGGAGGTGTTTGGGTTATAGAGCAGAGCGCTCATGGCTTGGTGCTGTCCTCATAGCGTGCTCTCAGTATCTGGCTGTTGCAAACTGTGTGAGCCCCACCCTCCCCCCACCCCCAACCCCGGCTCTCTCTCTCTCTCTCTCTCTCTCGCTCCTGCTTTTTCACATGTGACATGCCTGCTTTCTGTTCACCTTCCACCATGATTGGAAGCTTCCTGAGGCCTCCCTAGAAGCAGATGTGGGCTCTATGCTTCTTGTACAGCTTGCAGAACCATGAGCCAATTAAAACTCTTTTCTTATAAATTATCCAGCCTCAGGTATTTCTTTATAGCAATGTAAGAATAGCCTAATACAGCTTTCATAAGGGGTAAATTCATCATCACGGTACCACTTGGAAAATGTCTGAGAAGCCCCTAGCCCTGTTTAGGCAGGCAGTTAGAAAGGTAAGAAGTCAGTGGTGGAGTGAAAGGGAAGACACCGAGTTTCTGTAGGTGTGTGGGTCTGTGTAGGGCTCTCTATTCAGTTCAGTTTGTATACCTGTCTTCTCAGCAACGACACACTCTTTTAATGGCTATAGCTTGATAACAGCTCTTAGCAGCAAGTAGGGCAAGTCCACTCATACTGTTTTCTTAATTTTAGAACATTTTCATCACTCCTAAAAGAAACCATGAGCAGTGACTGCCTCCCAGCCCCAGGCAACAACTAGTTAGCTTTGTTTCTATACATTTGCCTATTCTGGATACTTCACAAAAATTGAACCAAGATATGACCTTTGTGTCAGACTTCTTCCATGTAGCATAATGCTTCCAGGGTTCATCCATGTTGTAGCATATGAAAGTACTTCTTTGTTGTTGTTGTTTTTGAGACAGGGCTTTGCTCTGTTGCACAGGCTTGAGTGCAGTGGCACGATCTCGGCTCACTGCAACCTCTCCCTCCAGGGCTCAAGTGATCCTCCCACCTCAGCCTCCCTAGTAGCTGGGACCACAGGTGTGTGCTACCATGCTCAGCTAGTTTTTGTATTCTTTGTAGAGATGGGGTTTCACCATGTTGCACAGGCTGGTCTCAAACTCCTGAGCTCAAGGGATCCATCTGCCTCAGCCTCCCAAAGTGCTGGGATTATAGGCATGAGCCACCGTGCCTGGCCCAAAAGTATTTCTTAATGGCTGAAAAATATTCCGCTGTAGGGAGATACCGTGTATTATTTATCTGTTCACCAGCTGATAAACATGGCGATTGCTTCCACTTTTTAGCTGTTACGAATAATGATGCTATAAACATTCATACAGAGGCTTTTGTACTTGGACATATGTCTTCAGTTCTCTTGGGTGTATACCTTGGAGGAGAATTACTGAATTGTATAGTGGTTCTTTACGCTTTTATGTAAATTTTTGGCCATACTTCTCAATTTCCACAAAACACCTGTTGAGATTTCAATTGAAACCGCATTAACTGTATAGATTGACTTGAAGAGAGCAGACATGCCCATGGTTTCCATTTTAGTTCCATACAGAAACCATAGCACAACCCTCCATTTATTTGAGTCTTAAAAAATGTCTTTTCCAATGATTTCATTTTTCTCCACAAAAGTCTCACATATCTTATGGTTTTGGGGGGGTTTTTTGGTAACTTTTGGTTTATGTTTTGGCTGGGCATGGTGGCTCAGGCCTGTAATCCCAGCACTTTGGGAAGCCAAGGAGGACAATGACTTGAGGCCAGCAGTTCAAGACCAGCCTGGCCAACCTGGTGAAACCCTGTCTCTACTAAAAATACAAAAATTAGCCAGGAGTGGTTGCGTGTGCCTGTAGTTCCAGCTACTCCGGAGCCTGAGGCATGAGAAAGGCTTGAACCCGGGAGGCAGAAGTTGCAGTGAGCGGAGATGGCGCCACTGCCCTCCAGCCTGGGCGACAGAGAAAGACTGTCTGAAAACAAGCAAGCAAAGCCTGTTGAGATTTTGACTGGAATTGCACTGATTTATAGATTATTTTGACTGGAATTGCACTGATTTATAGATTATTTTGACTGGAATTGCACTGATTTATAGATTATTTTGACTGGAATTGCACTGATTTATAGATTATTTTGACTGGAATTGCACTGATTTATAGATTATTTTGACTGGAATTGCACTGATTTATAGATTATTTTGACTGGAATTGCACTGATTTATAGATTATTTTGACTGGAATTGCACTGATTTATAGATTATTTTGACTGGAATTGCATTGATTTATAGATTATTTTGACTGGAATTGCACTGATTTATAGATTATTTTGACTGGAATTGCACTGATTTATAGATTATTTTGACTGGAATTGCACTGATTTATAGATTATTTTGACTGGAATTGCACTGATTTATAGATTATTTTGACTGGAATTGCACTGATTTATAGATTATTTTGACTGGAATTGCACTGATTTATAGATTATTTTGACTGGAATTGCACTGATTTATAGATTATTTTGACTGGAATTGCACTGATTTATAGATTATTTTGACTGGAATTGCATTGATTTATAGATTATTTTGACTGGAATTGCACTGATTTATAGATTATTTTGACTGGAATTGCACCGATTTACAGATTGTCTTGAGAAGAGTAGACATGTCCATGGTTTCCAGTTTAGTTCCATACGGAAACCATAGCACAACCCTCCATTTATTTGGGTCTTAAAAAATGTTTTTTCCAATGATTATACTTTTCTCCATGAAAGTCTTTTATATCTTGTGGGTTTTTTTTTTTTTTTTTTGGTAACATTTGGTTTATGTTTCATTAGTAATGGCATCTTTTTTTCTATTACATTTTATAATTATTTATTTCTGATGACAGGATACTATTTTATAATGTTGATATTGTTTCCAAGAAAACTATTATTTCGTTGTTAATTACCTGAAATTTTATACATATGAAATTATTTCATCTTGGATAACAACAGCTTTGCAGCTTCCTCTCCGCTTTTCTAATTCCTGTCTCTTTTTCTTTCTTGCTCTTCTGGTCAGGACACCCTGTGCTTGGTGAATTGTCAGGTTTATAATAAGTGACGCTGTTCTCTTTCTGGCTTTAGTGGAAATAATTTTAAAGTTAAAACAGAAAGTATGATGTTTGCTTCTGATAAATATCACCATGCCTGGCCAGCAAGGCTTCTATCAACAGAAGATAAATGAATGAATCATTCCTGAAGGAGCCACTTTGCCTTGAACTCTCAGTGGCCACCCCAGTCCCCTGGGCTGCTCTCATCTGCACTGACCCTGAGTCTAATTAAAGGGAAGCCTCAGCTCCAAACTAGAGATGAGAGTCATCAGGGAGGTGGGTCGCGTGCATGTGTGTGTCCTCAGGCCCTCTGCTGCTTTCCTCAGGCTGCCAAAACAAAGAACCGGGTGACTTGAAACAGCAGAAACTTGTTCTCTCACAGTTCTTGAGGTTGCGGGTCTGAAATCACAGCGCTGGCCGGGCGCACGCCTTGGCAATCGGGAAAGGAGGGGCATTCCTTGCTTTTCCCAGGTCATAGTGGTGCCGGCATTCTGCGGTGGTGCCGGCATTCTGCGGTGGTGCCAGCATTCTGCGGTGGTCTTGGCATGTAGATGCCTCATTCCAGCCTCTGTCTCCGCCATCACGTGCCCTTCTCCTCTCTACGTTTGTCCCAGGGTCCAAGTTTCCCATTTTGAGGCTGGGCACGGTGGCTCACGCCCCTAATCCCAATATTTTGGGAGGTGAAGGCCAGTGGATAGCTTGAGCTCAGGAGTTTGAGACCAGCCTGGCCAATACAGTGACCCCCCACCACCACCCTCCTGTCTCTACTAAAAATACAAAAATTAGCCGGAAGGTGTGGTGGGTGCCTATACTCCCAGCTACTCAGGAGGCCGGGGCATGAGAATCACTTGAACCCGGAAGGCAGAGGTTGCAGTGAGCCGACATTGCGCACACCACTACACTCCAGCTTGGGAGACAGAGCAAGATGCTGTCTCAAAAACAAAAACAACAAAGACATTAAATGAATGAAATGAAAATGAAAAGACAACATATCAAAAATTGTGGGACACAGCTAACGCAATATTGAGGGGGACATTTCTAGTACCAAATACATATGTTAAAAAAACTGAAATCAGCCAGGCATGATGGCTCACACCTGTAATCCCAGCATATTGGGAGGCCGAGGCAGGTGGATCACTTGAGGTCAGGAGTTTGAGACCAGCCTGGCCAACATGGTGAAACCCCTGTCTCTACTAAAAATACAAAAATCAGCCAGGCGTGGTGGTGCACGCCTGTAATCCCAGCACATTGGGAAGCCAAGGTGGGCGGATCACTTGAGGTCAGGAGTTCAAGACCAGCCTGGCCAACATGGTGAAACCCTGTCTTTACTAATACTACAAAAATTAGCCAGGCGTGGTGGTGCATGCCTGTAATCCCAGCTACTTGGGAGGCTGAGGCAGAAGAATCGCTTGAACCCGGGAGACGGAGGTTGCAGTGAGCCGAGATTATGCCACGGCACTCCAGCCTGGGCGACAGAGCAAGACTCCATCTCGAAAACAACAACAACAACAACAACAACAAAAACAAACAAAACCCTGAAAGCAATACTCTGTATTCCTACTTCAAGAGCCTAGAAAGAGAAGAGTAAGGTAAACCCAAGGCAGGCAGAAGGAAAATAATAAAAAACAGAAATCAGTGAGATAGAAAAAAGTAAAACAATAGAAGTCAATGAAGCAAAGAACTGGTTGTTTGAAAAGGCGGGCGGATCACGAGGTCAGGAGATCGAGACCACGGTGAAACCCCGTCTCTACTAAAAATACAAAAAATTAGCCGGGCGTGGTGGCGGGCGCCTGTAGTCCCAGCTACTCGGAGAGGTTGAGGCAGGAGAACGGCGTGAACCCGGGAGGCAGCGCTTGCAGTGAGCCGAGATCGCGCCACTGCACTCCAGCCTGGGTGAAAAAGCGAGACTCCGTCTCAAAAAAAAAAAAAAAAAAAAGAAAAGATCAATACAATTGACAAACTTCTATCAAGACTGACAAGGAAAAAGGGGAGAAGACACAAATTACCAATACCAGGAATGAAACACTACAGACCCTGCAAACATCAAAAGAACAGTAAAGCAATACTACAAACAACCATGTACACACATAAATTCAAAAACTTAGATGAAATGCATCAATTCTTCAGAAAATATAAACTATCTCAACTCACCCAATATGAAATAGGTCATTTGAATAGCCCTATGACTATTAAGGAAATTGAATTAATAATTTTTTTTAAATCCCCAAAAAGAAGTCTCTGCGTCTAGATGGCTTCATTGTTTAATACTACCAAATATATAAAAAATATTTGATACCTATTCTACATAATCTCTCCTGAAAATAGAAGAAAAGGGAATACTTCACAATTATTTTTATGAAGCTAGTATTACCCCGATATAAAATCACACAAAAGTAGTACCAAACAAATATATATATACTACAAGTCCAGGTGCAGTGGCTCTCACGCCTGTAATCCCAGCACTTTGGGAGGCCAAGGTGGGCAAACACCTTGAGGTCAGGAGTTCCAGACCAGCCTGTTCAACATGGTGAAACCATGCTTCTACTAAAAATACAAAAATTAGCCAGGAGTGATGGTGGGCACCTGTAGTCCCAGCTACTGGGGAGGCTGAGGCATAAGAATCACTTGAACCTGGGAGGCAGAGGTGGCAGTGAGCCGAGATCATGCCACTGCATTCCACCCTAGGTGACAGAGTGAGACTCTGTCTAAAGAAAACAAAACAAAACAAAAAAACTACAAGCCAATGTGCTAATGAATATAGATGCAAAAGTCATCAACAAAATAGTAGCAAATAGAATTCAGTACTATATAAAAAATATTATATACAATAGTTGAGTTTATTTCAAGGATGAAAGACTCAGTCAATGCTTGAAAATTAATTAATGTAATCTACATATTAATGGGCTAACGAAGAAAAAATCACATGATGATATCAATTGATACAGAAAGCATTTAACAAAATTCAATGCCTACGCATGATTTTTGAAAAATTCTCAGAAAATAGGAATAGAGAAAAACTTTCTCAACTTGATAAAGAACATCTACAAAACCTTTAATTATTTACAAAACCCCCACAGCTTACATGATACTTAGTGGTGAAAGACTGAGTGCTTTTCTCCTAAGACTGGCAACAAAGCAAATATGTCTGCTTTAACACTTTTGTTCAACAGAGTGCTAGAAGTTCTAGATAACATTATAAGGCAAGAAAAGTAAATAAGAAGCATACAGATTGAAATGGAAGAAATAAAACTGTTCCTATTTTCAGAGGACATAATTATCTATATAAAGAATCCCAAGGGATGTAAAACTATCTTTTAGAACTGATAAGTGAGTTCCGCAAGGTGACAGAATACAAGAGAAAGTTACAAAAATCAGTTTTCTGTCTGTTAACCAGAAATTGGACATCCATAGAGAAATGAACACACAGACACAAAAATTTAAAGTACAGTGGCATTTATAATTGCTCGGAAAAAAATGAAGTACTTAGGTGTAAATATAACAAAGCAGTTATAGAACTTCTAGATTGAAAATTATGCAATCCTCATGAAAGAAATCAAAGAAGACTTAAATAAATGGAGAGCTATATTATGCTCATGGATTGGAAAACTCGGCATCATAAAGATGTCAGATCTCTTCAAACTGATTCACGGGTTTACCACAATTCCTCTCAAGACCCCAGCGAAATGTTTCTGTAGATATAGATAAGATTACTCTAAAATGTATATGAAAAGGCAAAGGAATGAGAGAAGCTAACACAATTTGGAAAAAGAATGAAGTGAAAGAAATAATTCTACCTGATTCCACAACTTACTATATAGTTACAGTAATCACAACAGCGTGGTGTTGGCGGTGGAATAGACTCATAGCTCCATGGGACAGAATAAAGAACCCAGAAATGGATCCACTCAAATATGCCCAGTGGATTGTTGACAAAGATTCAAAAGCAACTTAATGGAGGAAAGAGCCATTTCATCAAATAGTGCTAGAGAAATTGGTCACCCTTAGCGAAAAAAATATACCTGCACCTTGTACAAAAAAAGGAACTCAAAGTGAATCACAGCCCTAAATGTAAAATGTAAAACTATAAAACTTTTTTTTTTTCGAGACAGGGTCTCACTCTGCTGCCCAGGCTACAGTGCAATGGCGTGATCATAGCTCACTGCAGCCTCAAACTCCTGGGCTCAAGCAATCCTCCCGAGTAGCTAGAAGGACAGGTGCACAGCACCATGCCCGGCTAATTTTAAAAATTTTTGTAGAGACAGGATGTCACTATTTTGCCCACGCTGGTCTGGAACTCCTGGCCTCAAGTGATTCTCCCGCCTTGGCCTCCCAAAGTGCTAAGATTACAGACATGAACTACCGTGCCTGGCCTATAAAACTTTTAGAAAAACAAATATGAGAAAATCTTCAGGATCTATGGCTAGGCAAAGGGTTCACAGACTTTACCTCAAAAGCAAAGTCAATAAAAAAATTTTTAAATCGAACTTTATGAGAACTAAAACTTTTTGCTCTGTGAAACACCCTATTGAATGAAAATATAAGCTGTAGAGTGGGAGAAATATTTACCAACCACATAGCTGGCAACTGAGTAGTGTTTAGAATATATAAAGAACTCTCAAAATTTAACAGTTAAAAAAAACCACACAATCCAATTAGATGATGGGCAAAAAAAAAAAAAAAAAAAAAGAGCACATATTTCACCAAAGAGGATATATAGATGATAAATACATGAAAGAATATTCAACATCACTAGCCATTAGGGAGACGCAAATTAAAACCACAATGTGATATAACTACATATCTACCAACCAGAATCACTAAAATTAAAAGTGACAATATCAAATGCTGATGAGGATTTTGAGAAATTGGATCTCTCATACATTTCTGGCAGGAATGTAAAATGGTGCAGCTACTTTAAAAAACAGTTTGGCAGTTTCTTAAAAACAAAACCAAAAACTAAATACGCAACCACCACATGACCAGCCATTGCATTCCTGGGCGTGATCCTAGAGAATTGAAGACATGTTCACATGTCTTCACACATACATGCTTGCATCAGCTTTAATCATACTAGCCCAATGCTAGAGATAACACAGATGCTCTTCAATGACTGAATGGTTAAACAAATTCTGGCCCATCTATACCATGGAATACTTACTGCTCAGCAGAGAAAGGAATCAAACTGTTGACACAGGCAGCAACCTGGATGAGCCTCCAGAGAATTACACTGAGCTGGAGGGAAAATAAAGCAATTCCAAAGGTTACATACTGTAGATTCCATTTCTATAACATTCTGGAAATGACAAAATTATAGTAATGGAAAACAGTTCTGTGGTTGCCAGGGGTTAAGGAGGGGGTTGGAGTGAAAGGGAAGTGAGTATGGCTATAAAAGGTCAATATCAAGGATCCTTGTGCTGATGGACAGTTTGTAAATTTGACCTGTAACAATGTCACCATCCTGGTTGCCATCTTGTACTGTAGTTTTGCAAGATGCTATCATTGGAGGAAACTAGGTGAAGAGCATTTGAGCTGTTTCTGTATGATTTCTTTTAACTGCATGTGATTCTATAATTATCTTCAATAGTTTTAGAAAAAAGTCGTGGTGAGAGGCAAAGAGAATGATGTATGTAAATTCCTCAGCACAATGCCTGGCAGGTAGGAGGGACTTTAGTGCTGTCACTGGAAAAGTCCTGGGCAAGCCAGGACAGCTGGTCATGCACAGGGCAGGTGCAGAATTCGCTCACTCAGTGTCGCTGAGGACTCAGGTTTTCCACTTTCCCGCCCTGCCCTCCTTGGAATGCTGGCTCATGTTCAAGTCGGATGCCCTCAGGGTTACGGGGCAGCTTTTCCAGTTCCAGGCATCATGTGCACACTGGTCCACATCTCTCTCACCTCTCTCTAAGAGCAAAGAAACCATTCCTGGAGGCTTCCCTCCCTCACAGCTTAGTGGCTATGGTTGCTACACTGATGCATAAAAAGCCACTCATTCATGAAAATCAGCAAAGGAAATGGGACCATAGTGCTCAGGTTGGGTCCGTCTGGATTTACCTCCAGACCTGGAGGCAGAACCAGCCTTCCGGCATCAAGTGGTGGAATTCTATCTATGCCAGCCAGTATGAAGGTTTTGGGTGGCCCACCAGAACTGTTCTTCCTCCTTTCTCAGGACTCCAATGGCCTGACGTGCGTGGCTCTGGGCACCTGAGTTGTGTTTCCTGGACCCGGCAGATCTAAGCGGGTCAACACCAGAAACCATGCTTGTTCATGTGTTTATCCTCAGCATCTTGCAGGTGCCCTGTGCATATAAAGCATGGTAACATATTTGTTGAAATGAATTCAATAGCCTTCATCATATTGATTCTGCCTCTCAAATGTCTAATTAAATCTATACCCATAACCATGATGGTCCAGATTAGAAACTTCATCAGGCGCCAAGTCAGCTACCTAGAGTGTCTCTTAATTTCCGCAGATGCAGAGCTGCAAATTTTTCTTGCTCTTCTGAGCACTCCTACATTTGATTTATTCATTTGGCATTTTGAGGTGAAGGCAAGACAGTCTTATTGTTAACTCTGTGCTTTTCTTTAACATGTTTCTTTGCTGGCTGGGTGTGGTGGTTCATGCCTGTCATCATATCACTTTGGAAGGCTGAGGAAGGATTACTTGAGGCCAGGAGTTCAAGACCAGTCTGGGCAACATAGTGAGACCCTATCTCTACAAATCAAATAAAATAGGTCAGGTGCCGTGGCTCACGCCTGTAATCCCAGCATCTTGGAAGGGCGAGGCAGGCGGATCACCTGAGGTCAGGAGTTCGAGACCAGCCTGACCAACATGGAGAAACTCTGTCTCTACTGAAAATACGAAAATTAGCCAGTTGTGGTGGTACATGCCTGTAATCCCAGCTACTTGGGAGGCTGAGGCAGGAAAATCGCTTGAACCCTGGAGGCAGAGGCTGCGGTGAGCTGAGATCATGCCATTGCACTCCAGCCTGGGCAACAAGAGCAATACTCTGTCTCAAAAAAATAAAATAAAATGAAAAAAACAAGTAAAATAAAATAGCCAGGCATGGCGGGGTGCCATCTGTGGTCCCAGCTACTTGGGAGGCTCAATGGGAGGGTCACCTGGGCCCTGGGGATCAAGGCTGCAGTGAGCCAAGATCACACCACTGCACTCCAGCCTGGGTGACATAATGAGATCCCATTTCAAAAAAACTAATAAAATAAAAATATTTATTTGTGATCCATCTAAACCTATATGAATTTCTGTACTCTTATTTATGTTTTCTTTTGTTTCTATTTTTATGTATGTATTTATTTATTTTTAAAAACGGGGGGACTCATTCTGTCGCCCAGGCTGGAGTGCACTCACTGCAGCTTCAGACTCCTGGGTTCAAGCAATCCTACAATTTCAACCGCCGGAGTAGCTGGGACTAAGGTGCACACCACCACACCCAGCTAACTTTTTAAAATTTTTTTTGTAGTGATGGGGTTTCGCTATATTGCCCAGGCTGGTCTCTAAATCCTGGCCTCAAGCAATCCTCCTGCCTCGGCCTCCCAAAGTGCTGGGATTATAGGCATGAGCCATCATGCTTGGTTTATTCATGTTTTTAATTGTCCTCCCATCGTCTAGAGGGAAGTTAATATAACTTTGATATTTGAATTTTTACTTCATGATTCATGTGGCATACTGAGTATGAAAATGATCTTCCTCCCTAAAGGCCATCATTTTTTCTCCCCACGAAAGTTTATGCCAAATACTGTTTTGAATTTAATAGTTCCATATCCCCTAAGCAGAACCCAGTCTGACTTCTCTCTCTTTTCTTTCCCCTGCGTCTGAGTCAACTATGAGAAATGATTCTGACTCATAAAATCGATATATCTATAGAACAAATGGCAGTTGTAGCCCCTTCTGAAGATGACTCCTTGGGTTTCCACATTTTCTGGATTGGACTTGAATTCCTTGACGTCATTTTCAGGGCTTCCTGCGGCTTTGCCCCACATATGCCTCAGACCCATGCAAATCAAGTCCTGGATTTCCTGGCTATTTTTACTCTAACACAGAATACAAATGTGCATGTTAGACATAAACCCTTAACAATGCCCAGTGATATTACTTCTGTCAGGAAGGAAAGATTGAACGAAACAATGGAGAATCAACAATCCCAGGCTGGGCGTGGTGGCTCACGCCTGTAATCCCACCACTCTGGGAGGCTGAAGCGGGCAGATCACCTGAGGTCAGGAGTTCGAGACCAGCCTGGCCAACATGGCGAAACCCCACCTCTATTAAAAAATACAAAAATTAGCTGCGTGTGGTGGCACGTGCCTGTAATCCCAGCTACTCAGGAAGCTGAGACAGGAGAATTGCTTGAACCTGGGAGGTGGAGGTTGCAGTGAGCCAAGATCGTGCCCCTGCACTCCAGCCTGGGTGACAGAGTGAAACTCCTTCTCAAAAAAAAAAAAAAAAAAAAGAAAAAGAAAAAGAAAAGAAAATTCCCCAAAGGTCTATGATTGTTTCATTAATAAGATAGAATTCCATAATTCTTTATTGGTTTAAATTTTATCTTCATCAGAAGTTCTGCTTGAAGGATCAGACCTGAATACAAACCATCTGATAATGACAGCTCTGGGCTAAACTGCAGGGCCCCTGGAACTGAATGTCATCTGAAGGAACTCAAGTTGGAGACATTTCCCAACACAGTCATCCTAGAGACAGTAGAGGGCACTACAGGCAAATATTAAACTAAAAAGTAAATGTCCCGTCAGGAAACTTAACTTAGAGTATTAGGTGTCGTACATAATACAACACTGTAAAATTTCTCATGCTCAAAGCTAAATGAGTGTTTTCTGTTTAAGTTCTTAATGTTCTAGAGCTCTACTATTCAATATGGCAGACACCAACCACCTATGTGTATTTAAATTTAAATTAATGAAAATGTAATAAAATTTAAAATTGAGCTCTTCAGTTGTACCAGCCACATTTCTCGTGCTCAATAGATACGTGGCTAGTGGCTACCATATAGGACAGTGCGAGCATAGAACATTTCCTTCATCACAGAAAGTTCTAGTAGACAGAACTTCTGAAGTCTCAGTTTCCATTATCTATTAGAATAGAAGGGGACTAGAATATGCCACCTCAAGATATGCCACTTTGGCATAAAGATTCTTTTGAACTGGAAGGCAGTTGAGAAAAAGTAGACACAGGAAAGGCTCTCTGCCCTCCCCTCTCTGCCTAAAAGCCGGGCATAAATTTCTGTCATGAGGGTGTCCCCGTCTCTCATACCGGGAAGGGAAGAACATTATCACTGACAATGGAGATGGGGCCAGGATGCGTCTGCGTAAACTAGCTTTACCAAATAACCCTTCCCTTCTGTTCATTTTCCTCCTATGCTCCTTTCCACAGTTTACCACCTCTAGAAGCCCAAACTCTTTTTCCTTGGTCTTGTCATGTCTCCACAATTTATAGCCCTTTGTTAAGAGGGCATAAAACCCTAGCCCCATGGTTTTTGTTGTTTGGTTTTCTGTGGATTGTTTTTTTGTTTGTTTGTTTGTTTGTTTTTGAGACAGAGTCTTGCTCTGTCACCCAGGCTGGAGTGCAGTGGCACGATCTGGGCTCACTGCAACCTCTGCCGCCTAAGTTCAAGCAATTCTCCTGCCTCAGTCTCCTGAGTAGCTGGGATTACAGGTGCATGCCACCACGCCTGGCTGATTTTTGTATTTTTAGTAGAGATGGGGTTTCACCATGCTGGCTAGGCTGGTCTCAAACTCCTGACCTCAGGCGATCTGCCTGCCTTAGACTCCCAAAGTGCTGGGATTACAGGCATGAGCCACCGCGCCTGGCCCCCAGCCCCATGTTTAACTGTTCGTGTGGTTCTTCATTTCTTTCCTGTGAAGTCCTCCATGCACACAAAAAATTAAAACTTATTAAAATATTAACCTGAAGGCCAGGTGCAGTGGCCCACGCCTGTAATTCCAACCCTTTGGGAGGCCAAGGCCAGTGGATCACTTGAGGTCAGGAGTTTGAGACCAGCCTGGCCAACATGGTGAAACCCCATCTCTACTAAAAATACAAAAATTAGCTAGGCGTGGTGGCACATGCCTATAATCCCAGCTACCTGGGAGGCCGAGGCAGGAGAATCACTTGAACCCAGGAGGCAGAGGTTATAGTGGGCCAAGATCGTGCCACTGTACTGCAGCCTGGGAGACAGAGCAAAACTCTGTCTCAAAAAAAAAAAAAAAATTAACATAAAATATAATGTATATACATTTCCTCCTATTAATCTGTCTTTTGGCTGGGCACAGTGGCTCACGCCTGTAATCCCAGCACTTTGGGAAGCCGAGGCAGGCAGATCACCTGAGGTCAGGAGATTGAGACCAGTCTGGTCAACATGGTAAAACCCCATATCTACTAAAAATACAAAAACTAGCTGGGCAAGGTGGTGGGTGCCTGTAAACCCAGCTACTCAGATGGCTGAGGCAGGAGAATCACTTGAACCCGGGAGGAAGAGGTTGCAGCGAGCTGAGATTGTGCAACTGCATTACAGCCTGGGCAATAGAGCAAGACTCCGTCTCAAAAAAAGAGAAGAAAAAATCTGTCTTTTATCAGCGTGATTCACAGGCCCCAGCTACAGTACCTAAGAAGGCAGAGGAAACCATTTTTTTTCCTGCCCTACACAATTCACCAAGAGTAACTGCGAAATAGGAACTATTCTAGCATGGAGGCTGCACACCTGAGCTTATGGATACTGAGTGTCATGTATACCAATGACATCTGTGGAAATGAAGTCACCTGGCTTCTAATCAGGTGAAGTCACCTAGCCACCCTTCTCTAATTTTCACTTTGGAGAAAAACTTAAAAAAAGATACAGGGGAGATATTTGTCTTTGTATCATTTACAACTTGCTGTATACAAATTACAGACTATTGAGAATCCTCGAGAACATTACTATGCATCTTAGAGAGCTTTTTAATTATTTATTTATTGTTTAGGAACAGGGTTTAGCTGGGCTGCCCAGGCTGGAGTGCGGTGGCATAATCCTAGCTCATTGTAAATAGAAACTCCTGGATTCAAGTGATCCTGTTATCTATCTCAACCTCCCGAGGAACCAGGACTACAGGTACGTGCCACCATGCCAGGCTAATTTTTAATTTTTTTGTACAGATGCGGTCTTGCTATGTTGTCCAGGCTGGTCTTGAACTCCTGACCTCAAACAATCCTACTGCCTCAGGCTCTCAAAGTTCTGGCCCTGGCTCTCATCTTAGAAAGCTTTAAAACAATATTTTAAAAGCTACAAACTGGCTGGGTATGGTGGCTCATGACTATAATCCCAGCACTTTGGGAGGCTGAGGTGGATGGATTGCTTCAGTCCAGGAGTTTGAGACCAGCCTGAGCAACATAGTGAAACCTAGTCTCTACTAAAAAAGTACAAAAATTAGCCAGGCATGGTGGCTGAGGCTTGTGGAGCTAGGATTATAGGCATGAGCCACTCGGGAGGCTGAGGTGGGACGATCACTTGGGCCTGGGAGGTGGAGGTTGCAGTGAGCCACGTTCAGACCACTGCAGTCCAGCCAGGTGATAGAGCAAGACCCCATCTCAAACAAACAAACAAACAAACAAGCTACAAACTAAATAAAGGTTAAATATAAGCAAATATATTACTATACCAAACACATGTCTCTAGAACTGAGAGAAACATTGAAGTATATCTAATCCAAATATTTCATTTTTTGATGATTTAAAAAAACTTCGTGAACCAAAAAGTTTAAGTAACTCTCTTAAATTCTTAAAGCTGAGGAATTGGAACTTTAAATCTAAACTCAACCTAGTGCTTTTTCCTTTAGGTTATGATTCTATTAGAGGTTTTTATTGAAAATGTGGACCTTCCAGATTCTCTGAGATTGGAGCTCTGAAGAAAACCTATCACATCATGTATTGTGGTTGATATGTAATAGAGAAGTGCACACACGCTGTGTTTCACTCCCTCTCAGTCTGACTTTCTGAACTGCATAGGGATCAGAAAGGTGAATTCCGTGCTCTCAGATCCTCCGGTTCAATGTGGCTTGTTTTGGTAAATGCAGGGAGAATGGATGGGAAAAAATCGATGAAGAAATACATGTCTCCATCCAAATGTGAGTTTGATGTAGGAGAAAATGAGTAAGATACCCCGACAGCACCACATGCACGAGTGAGGAACATGGCAAGGGCCGGGGTCGTCTGAGATGCTGATAACGAGCTTGCTCCCCGGCCCCCCCACGCTGACATGCGGAGCTGCAGTGGGAGTGAAGTTGCAGAGGCAGCTCTGTGCTCCTCCAGGGGCCCTGCCTGTGTCTCCCCCACCGCCCCTGAGGGTGCTACCGCTGCTGCAACCGGCGGCTGAGAGAGAAGTCTGAGGAGAGAAGCGTCCCAGCCATGGCCAAGCAGATCAATAACTGCATCAACATTTTCGTTGATCATTTGTGCTTTTGAAAAATATGCTGAATCATGGCAATCACTTAGAAAATAGATGACTTAATTTTTACGGGTAACAACACGTACCTTTGTGCTTCTGCCTTTCAAAAAGGCCCCCAGGGGAACTAAGTCTACCCGAGCCTGACCGGTTCTTCCTCAAGTCTGAAAGACAAAGTTTGCCTGATCCTGGAGATAAGTTTTATTTTTTCCTCTGGCTGTATCCCATAACCATATTCCTCTTCATCATAAAGCTGAAAATAATGGGTAAAGTGTGACAACGAAGACCCCGTCTCCCGGTTTCCACTAGGCAGGAAAAACAGCACCTCCTACCAACATAGTTAAATTAATAAGAATGTAATTGTTTGTTAGTGTTACGTTAATTCCAGTCCCTTCGTGCTTACTCAGCGTTTGGTTTCTTTTCTTCAGTAACTCCCCTTAATTCTGAAAAATTACAGTCACACTCACAGAGACAGAGAGTGAAATGGTGGGCACCAGGGACTGCGGGAGGGAAGAACCAGGGAGTCAGTGTTTTATGGGTACAGAGTTTCTGATTAAAATAATGAAAAGTTCTAGAGGTGGACGGTGGTGATGGCTGCACAACAGTGTGAATGCAGTTCATGCCACTGAACTGTACACTTAAAACTGATTAAAATGCTAACATTTATGTTATGTATATTTTACCACAATAATAAAATAATTTTTAAAAATCAGTCTGGGTGCAGTGGCTCATGCCTGTAATCCTAGCACTTTGGGAGGCCGAGGTGTGAGGGCTGCTTAAGGCCAAGAGTTCAAGACCAATCCAGCCAACATAGCAAGACCCCGTCTCTAAAGTGAAAAAAAAAAAAAAAAAAACTGCACGAAATAGACCGAAAGGCTATTTTGTACAAGAAAATGTGCTAAAAAAAATATGTAAGTTTCACCAAAAGAAATTGAGCAGGTCTGGGTGCCTTCCCTGCCAGGCCCTGAGAACCAGGTGGGGCAGATCTGGTTTGCGGCTCTCCACCCGGGAAGCTGACACCTGCCAGGGTACATGCTCTGCGGTTCTGCTGAATCAAGCTTCAGCCAAGCATTTCTCCAGGTTTGTCCTTGTCTAAAACTATGAGAAACCTGGAGATCATGGGTCTGCAAATAAATACATAAGAGGTGTCCCATGTGACAGGAGAGGTGGCCTGGCAGAAACGTGGAAAGGGAAAACGTAGAGAAATTCTGTCGAGAACCAAAACGCTTAGACCAAGCTTGTCCAACCTGAGGCCCATGGGCCACATGTGGCCCAGGAGGGCTTTGAATGAGGCCCAACACAAATTCCTAAACTTTCTTAAAACATTATGAGTTTTTTAGTTCATCAGCTATCACTTGTGTTAGTGTATTTTATGTGTGGCCCAAGACAATTCTTCCAATTGGGCCCCCAGAAGCCAAAAGATCAGACACCCCTGGCTTAGACAAAAGGAGCAAAGCAAGGCCAGAAAGAGGTCGCTCAGGGTCCCCCTTCCTGAGCAGCCTCCTGGCATGCCATGTCTCAGCATAAACTCGGCCACAGAGATCAATTTTGGGAACTTGGACTGAACCATTTCTGCGGAGAGCATCTTCCCACAGGCCGTGGGAAAGTACTGAGAGAAACTCCTGAGTGCCGCAGGAAATGTGAGCAGGGTCCCCAGAGGGGCCGGGGTTTTAGGGCCAGCGTGCTAGGAACTTTGAGAATGTGGCCTCAGGCCGGGTACACAGAGCACAACTCGTGGGAGACTGGGCTGGGATTAGGAGAAGTTTCTGGAGACAGAGCTGGACTTCCATCACGAATCCCCGGACCTCACCACCAGCTACCCACTCCCTGGGATGAGAAGATGCTAGTTAGTTTTGCTTTTAATTTTGTGTTTTGCCTGGTCACACATGTCCTCTCTTATCCATGATCGAATGGCTAATCTTTAGTCTATGTGACCTCTGCTTGGATGTAGCAAGATCAAGTTTCAATCACAAAGAAAATTTAAGTTCTGCCACCTTTTCTGAATATTGTTCCTGAAGAATGAGGTGCCAGGCCTTTCACATGGAGACTGAAGCTGAGGGGGCCAACCAGCACCAGACCTACCCCACCGCCCGGAGCAGGCAGAAGTCACACACAGGACTGGCCACGGGAGGAACAATGAGACCTTGAGCCACAACATTCAGAGCAAGAAAGGCCACAGATACCAAACCCCGCCTCCTAACTTTACACATGAGAAAGCAGAGGGAGGCTGAGAGGGAGGATCGCTTTAGCCCATGAGTTTGAGGTTATAGTGAGCTTTGATTCCCCCTCTGGACTCCAGCCAGGGTGACAGAGTAAGACCCTGTCTCAAAAAAGAAAAATAAGAAAAACAATCACATATCCCTTTCGTTAGCAGAGCGTAAACTGAAACCCACAGCCCCCAATTCCTAGTTCAACCTTCTTTCCTCTACCCCAGGCCTCACCTGTTGGATTTTTGTTTGGGATGCTATCTGCCCATCTACTTTTTCTTTTTTCTTTCTTTTTTTTTTTTTTTGAGACAGAGTCTCACTCGTTTGACCAGGTTAGAGTGCAGTGGAGCGATCTCAGCTCACTGCAGCCTCCACCTCCCAGGCTGAAGCGATTCTCCCGCCTCAACCTCCTGAGTAGCTGGGACTACAGGCATCCGCCATCATGCCTGGCTAATTTTTGTATTTTTTAGTAGATATGGGGTTTCAGCATGTTGGCCAGGCTGGTTTCAAACTCCTGACCTCAGGTGATGCACCCGCCTCGGCCTCCCAAAGTGCTGGGATTACAGGCGTGAGCCACTGTACCCAGCCTTCTGCCTTTTTATCCCTTTCTTACCCTCAGTGGCTGTATTGGAGAGGCTTCTCCAGAAAAACAGAACCAATAGGGTGTGTGTGCACGCAAATGTGTATGTGTGTGGGTGCGTGTGTGTGTGTGTATGTGTTGAGAAAGATTTAAGGAATTGGCTCATGCAATCATGCAGGCTGGCAAGTGCACAGTCTGCAGGGCAGGGGCCAGGCTGGGGACAAGGGAGCCTGAAGCAGTCTGCAGTCAGAGCTACCTGCTTCTAAGGAAAGGTGATTCTTAAGACTTTCATCGGATTGCATGAGGCCCACCCCATTGTGAAGGATAATCTGCTTTACTCAAAGTCGACTGATTTAAATGTTAATCTCATCTTAAAAATGCCTTCACAGCAATTTTCATATGTGTCTGACCAAATATCTGGTTGCTGTGTCCCAGACAAATTGACACATAGGATTAACCATTACAGCAGGAAGCCCTCCTTCCCTCCCGCCCAGCCAGCCCCAGGGCTTTTACCCTCCTGTGTCCTTTGCCCCAGCAATAGCTGGCTTTGCAAAGGGGAAGAGCGCTCCCCTCCCAGGAGTTAGTGCACTTTGAGAGAAGAGCAAGATTTTAAAATATAGCTTCATAAACAGTCTCTATGAAACTGTACCGAGTGGGAGTATTTCTCTGTTGCTTTGTTGACTTGTTGCTTTGGGTTTGTTTTGTTTTTACTTCTAAATCAAACTTGTAGCCGGGAGTGGTGGCTCATGCCTGAAATCCCAGCATTTTGGGAGGCTGAGGCAGGATGATACTTTGAGGCCAGGAGTTTGAGACCAGCCTGGGCAACATAGCAAGCCCCTTGTCTCTAAAATAAATAAATAAAAATAAATAAAAAATAAAAACAGTTAAAAATTAACCAGGCATGGTGGCACACACCTGCAGTTCCAGCTACTCAGGAGGCTGAGGCAGAGGGATCGCCTGAGCACAGGAGTTCAAGGCTGCAGTGAGCTAGGATCATGCCACTGTCTCCAGCCTAGGAGACAGAGTGAGATCCTGTCTCTAAAATTTTTTTTTTTAAAAGCCAAACTTCCATAAATAGCTGCTGTAAAAAGTAGCCTCGAGCTGTAATGGGTGTCAGCATGCCCAGGACGCCTGCCTCCCCAGGTGTGTTTTTAGAGTTGAACCAGGTTAGAAATTCCTAGGTTCTCCATGTCACCAGGCACGGAGATGTGTTGCATCTGCTCTCCAAATCATCCTCACCAAAGGTTCAGCACCTTTGACAAGAACTCACCTCTCTGGAAGCAGCCTCTCTACTAGACAGACTCACTGGAAGGAAGAAATCCTGAACTGTTTGTCAGATGTTAGCATTCTAGAGATACAACCATTCCACAGTTTTAGAGAAATGTTTTCAAAGACCTACGTCCCTCTCTTTGCAGCTCTGGTTTCTTAAATGGTAAGAAATGGCTGGGCGTGGTGGCTTACGCCTGTAATCCCAGCACTTTGGGAGGCCGGGGGGGGGGGGGGTGGATCATGAGGTCAGGAGTTCGAGACCATCCTGGCCAACATGGTGAAACCCCATCTCTACTAAAATACAAAAATTAGCCAGGTGTGGTGGTGCATGCCTGTGGTCCCAGCTACTTGGGAGGCTGAGGCAGGGAAATCACTTGAACCCGGGAGGCAGAGGTTGCAGTGAGCCGAGATCGCGCCACTGCACTCCAGCCTGGTGACAGAGCAAGATTCCGTCTCAAAAATTAAAAAAAAAAAAAAAAAAAAAAAGGTAAGAAAGACATAAAATGTGTTAAACCCAGAGTCCCATTCCCTTGTCTGAAGTGTCAGCCTGTTGGCATTCCAGTGGTAATTTTTGCCCTGCAAGTATAAAATTAAATAGAAAATTCTGAAGCTCTCTATTTATTTTCTCTCTTTCTGCCTGCTTTGAATCTGCTATTATTAGGCTACTCATGTTGAGATAAAACTTACTTCTCAAGGTTACTTGTAGAATTTGTTCTGGCTAAAATGTAAACCTTAGAAACTCACTTGAAACTGTGAAAGGAAAATATCTTGGGACCCAAAATGACTAAAGCTAAAGGGAAAAGTCAAGCTGGGAACTACTTAGAACAAACCTGCCTCCCATTCTATTCAAAGTCACCCCTCTGCTGACTTAGATAAATGCTTATCTGATTGCTTCCTTTGGAGAGGCTAACCAGGAACTCAAAAGAATGCAACAATTTGACCAGGTGCAGTGGCTCATGCCTGTAATCCCAGCACTCTGGGAGGCCAAGGCAGGCGGATCACCTGAGGCCAGGAGTTCGAGACCAGCCTGGCCAACATGGAGAAACCCCGTCTCTACTAAAAGAATACAAAATCAGCTGGGCATGGTGGCGCATGCCTGTAATCCTAGCTACTTGGGAGGCTGAGGCAGGAGAATCGCTTGAACCCGGGAGGTGGAGGTTGTGGTGAGCCAAGATCACGCCATTGCACTCCAGCCTGGGCAACAAGAGCAAAACTTCATCTCAAAAAAAAAAAAAAAAAAAAGGAATGCAACCATTTGTCTCTTATCTACCTATGACCTGGAAGCCCCCTCCCCACTTCGAGTTGTCTTGCCTTTCCAGTCCCAACCAATGTTCATCTTACATATGCTGATTGATGTCTCATGTCTCCCTAAAATGTATAAAACCAAACTGTGCTCTGACCACCTTGGGCACCTGTCGTCAGGACCTCCTGAGGCTGCCTCATGGGTGCATGTCCTCAATCTTGGCAAAATAAACTTTCTCAATTAACTAAGACCTGTCTCAAATTTTCGGGGTTCACAAAACTGAAGGAAGTGATAAGAAAAAAAGCTTTTGAAAAATCAAACTTCCATAAAGGTTACTTTACCCAAAATTTTGGTCCACAGCTCTGCTTGGATTACTGATTGGATGTCTGGGTCATTTTCAATTAAGGAAAGTTTAGGATACGGGAAAACATATCTCTAAAATTGTGGAACGGTCTGGGCACAGTGGCTCAGGCCTATAATCCCAGCACTTTGGGAGGCTGAGGTGGGTGGATCACCTGAGGTCAGGAGTTCAAGACCAGCCTGGCCAACATGGTGAAACCCCATCTCTACTAAAAATACAAAAAAAAAAAAAAATTAGCTGAGCATGGTGCTGCGCACCTGAAATAAGGAAGGAGCCAGTAAGTAGGGAAGAGAAAGATGTGATGAAAGTTATGGATATGGGCCAGGCACCATGGCTCATGCCTGTAGTCCCAGCACTTTAGGAGACTGAGGTGGCCAGATCACTTGAGGAGTTTGAGACCAGCCTGAGCAACATGGTGAAACCCTGTCTATACAAAAAATTACAAAACTTAGCAGGGTGTGGTGGTTCATGCCTGTAGGTCCAGCTACTTGGGAGGCTAAGGCAGGAGGATCACTTGAGCCTGGGAGGTGGAAGTTGCAGTGAGCTGAGATTATGACACTGCACTCCAGCCTGGGCAACAGAGTGAGACTCTGTCTTGAAAAAAAAAAAAAAAGCTATGGATATGAAGATGTATTTTTGGTCAGGAAGGTTATATAGAAAAGAGAATAATTTTGTATGAAAAAGGATCTTGGGCTGGGTGCGATGGCTCAAGCCTATAATCCCAGCACTTTGGGATGCCAAGGCGGGTGGATCACTTGAGCTCAGGAGTTCTGAGACCAGCCTGACCAACACAGTGAAGCCCTGTCTCCACTAAAATTTAAAAAATTAGCCAGGCATTGTGGAGGGCGTCTGTAATCCCAGCCACTCAGGAGGCTGAGTGAGGCAAGAGGATCACTTGAACCCTGGAGGCGGAGGTTGCAGTGAGTTGAGATGGTGACACTGCACTGCAGCCTGGGCGACAGACAAGACTCCATCTCAAAAAAAACGAAAAGAAAAAGTAAAAGAGAAAGGATCTTGTATGGTAAATTATTGTCCTATATCGGTGCAAAAGTAACTGCAGTTTTGGACCGTAAATTTTAAATCATTATAACAAGGCTGAAACACATCTTTATTAATCAAAATAGGAACCGTTAACAATCAACACATTTTTGCCAACGAAAAATAAATTTGTTTATTCCTGTAGCATAAAAATCCATGCTTTGGGATTTGAGGAACTCTTGGAAAGCATTTTCTGCATCCTGGTGGTTGTGGAAGCGTTTTCCCTGCAAAAAGTTGTCGAGATGCTTGAAGAAGTGGTAGTCAGTTGGTGAGAGGTCAGGTGAATATGACAGATGAGGCAAAACTTTGCAGCCCAATTTGTTCCACTTTTGAAGCGTTGGTTGTGTGATGTGCGGTGGGACACTGTGGTGGAGAAGAATTGGGCCCTTTCTGTTGACCAATGCCGGCTGCAGATGTTGCAGTTTTCAATGCATCTCTTCGATTTGCTGAGCATACTTCTCAGATGTAATGGTTTCACTGGGATTCAGAAAGCTGTGGTGGATCAGACCGGCACAGACCACCAGACAGTGACCAGGACCTGTTTTCAGTGCAAGTTTGGCTTTGGAAAGTGCTTTGGAGCTTCTCGGTCCAACCACTGAGCTGGTTGTTGCCAGTTGCGTAAGATCCACTTTTCGTCTTACATCACAATCGGATCAAGAAATGGTTCACTGTTGTTGTGGAGAATAAGAGAAGATGACACTTCAAAATTACAATTTTTTTGATTCTCGCTCATCTCATGAGGCACCACTTATCGAGCTTTTCCACCTTTTCAATTTGTGTCAAATGCTCATTGACTGTAGAATGGCGACGTTGAGTTCTTCAGCAGCTTCTTGTGTAGTTGTAAGAGGATCGGCTTCAATGATTGCTCTCAGTTGGTTGTTGTCAACTTCCGATGGCCGGACACTACGCTCCTCACCTTCAAGGCTCTCGTCTCCTCTGCAAAACTTCTTGACTCACCACTGCACTGTGTGTTCGTTAGCAGTTCCTAGGTCAAATGCGTTGTTGATGTTGCAGGTTTTCTCTGCTGCTTTACGATCCATTTTGAACTCGAATAAGAAAATTGCTTGAGGCTGGGCGCGGTGGCTCATGATTGTAATCCCAGCACTTTGGGAGGCTGAGGCAGGCGGATCACAAGGTCAGGAGATGGGGACCATCCTGGCTAACACCGTGAAACCCCGTCTCTACTAAAAATACAAAAAGTTAGCCGGGCGTGGTGGTGAGCACCTGTAGTCTCAGCTACTTGGGAGGCTGAGGCAGAAGAATGGCGTGAACTCGGGAGGCTGAGCTTGCAGTGAGCCGAGCTCTCACCACTGCACTCCAGCCTGGGAGGCAGAGCAAGACTGAAAAAAAAAAAAAAAAAAAAAAAAGAAAAGAAAATTGCTCGAATTTCCTTTTTGTCTAACATTATTTCCGCAGTCTTAAATAAATATAAAATAAAGCAGCAATAAGTCATCAGCAAAAAAAGTGAGAAATGTGCATTAAAATTATGTGTAGCATGACCACATGTATTTAAGAATATATTATCAAACGGCAAATTTCAACAATGCAAAAACCACAATTACTTTTGCACCAAGCTAATATTTACAAAAGAGGGACGTTTAGGACAAGTCAGAAAGTCCAAGCATTGCCTGAATGCAGTGCCTCACACCCAGAATCCCAGCACTTTGGGAGGCTGAGGCAGGAGGATTGCTTGAGCCATTTTGTAGACGGTCTGTGCAAGTTGTCATAAGGTTTGCAAATGGGAATTCAGGAAAGAAATTTTGTATGTGATTAACTTGGTTATAATTAAAAGGAAACTGCCAGGCGTGGTGGCTCATGCCTGTAATCCCAGCACTTTGGGAGGCTGAGACAGGAGGCTCATATGAGGTCAGGAGTTCAAGTCCAGCCTGACCAACATGGTGAAACCCCCTCTCTACTAAAAATACAAAAATTAGCTGGGCATGGGGGTTCATGCCTGTAATTCCAGCTACACAGGAGGCTGAGGCAAGAGAATCGCTTGAACGTGGGAGATGAAGGTTGCAGTGAGCCAAGATCGTGCCACTGCATTCCAGCCTGGGTGACAGAGCCAGGCTCTGTCGTAGAAAAAAATTTTTAAAAAAATTTTTTAATGGAATTTTTATAAAAGGAAATCATTTATAATAGTCCTGTATGTTAAAACAAAGCTTCCTTAAAGTATTGATTTGCTCTCAATAATATTAATTGAACTTTTGCTTTTCATAATAATCTGTTTCTGCCTTTTCTCTGTTGAGAAGGCCTGAGATGGTAACTCAGCTTTTTTGTCAGCTCTTGTAACTTTTTTCCTCTGGTTTCAATTTTACTGTTATGGCCTAAGGCTGAAATGTTTTATCTTGAAGGTCAAAACAGAAAACATTGTTTTCCTCCATTCTGTACTCTAGGCTTTTTTTGATACATCTAAATTTTCAGTGTAATCAAAAAATTTCTCATGCTGTTCCTAAGAGTCATGTATTTCCCTGGTATACTCATAACCTTGAACACACTCTTCCTGTGTCTGATTAAATTCCAGTACTTTTTCATCAAACTTGACTTCCAGGTTATCTAAGTGGGCTTCTCATAAGGAGACGCAGTCACTGCAGAAGATTTTTCTTTGCTTTTTTGGTAACTGGCTTAAGAGACAAGATTTTATAATTCTCATGCTGTCTTTATTAGGTTTTTGATTGCAAAAACTGAAATGTAAAAGGGTCAAGGTTTTTACATTCATATTGCCTTCTGTATTGCCTTTAAAGTCTTCTGATTATCACTTTGGTTAAGTAAGTGTTATTTTACAATGACCTGTGCTTCTGTTTGGATCAGATGTTTTGAGCCTTTTAACATCTTTAATAAACGTCCTCAAAATCAAAATCCTAAATTAAGTCTCTGAGGTAGTCTTATTGCTGGGGCTTTTAAAATCTATAAAAATTAATTGCTGCAAAGTTGTAGAACTTTTTTTTTGTTTTTTTGAGATGGAGTCTCGCCCTGTCGCCCAGCCTGGAGTGCAATGGAGAGATCCCGACTCATTGCAACCTCCGGCTCCAGGGTTCAAGTGATTCTCCTGCCTCAGCCTCCCGAGTAGCTGGGATTACAGACACGTGCCACCACGTTCCAGCTAATTTTTTGTATCTTTAGTAGAGACGGGGTTGCACCATGTTGGCCAGGCTGGTCTCGAACTCCTGACCTAGTGATCCGTCCGCCTCGGCCTCCCAAAGTGCTGGGATTACAGGCGCGAGCCATCTCGCCCAGCTGTAGAACCTTTCTACAGCTTCCAGTCAGACCACGAACTCCAGTATCACCACTTCTGGCCTGATAATTACATTTACTGGAAGCAAATCAGCTGAAGAACTCCCTTAGCCGCTTGAGAGAGTCCCTATCAGGGTCTATTAACTAATTTTCGTGCTGTTAAGTTGCAGGGCCTTGACTCCTGGGTACACATATCACATCTGAAGAAGGCACTGACTCCTACCAGAAACTGACACCAAACTCAAGGTGACCAAAGCCTCATCTTTAGACCTGGGCAAAGGTGACACTCAAAGTAAACTGCTTTCGTGAAACACAGTGACAGGCCTGTATTCAAACACGTTAAGGTTCATTTAATAATTTTGCCTTTATTTGAAATAATGTAATTTATTCTATGCCTAGATACTAAATAATATAAAGGTTTAATTTTTTTTCTATCATTTGCAAAACTAGGCAGGGCTTGTGACCTTTTTGTTTAAAATGTTGTTAGTTCCTTGTGTTTGTTGTGCCTCCAGAATTTGAACTATACAATCCCTCCAGGCCCAGCATGAGATCGTAAGGGCCAATTCTGAGGAATAAAATTAATTCAGATCCTCCAAATCAAGGAAGGGCACAGAGATGCCTCAGCAGCTTAACAAAATGCTTGTGTTTTGTATACCTAATTGCCACAAACCAGATTACGGTGGCTCAATGCACGTAATTTAGAAATAAGTCAATTTTGTTACTTTGTCTTTTGGCTTTTGGTTTTTGGCTCTTATGTTGCTTAAAAGAGATATGAAGGTTAATGAGTGCCTGCCCACTTCCATTCCATTTGGCTTAGAATATTTAATTGGCTATAAGTCTTTTGACTCTAAGTCCCTTAGCCATAGGGGTCCCACTGAGGGACATGATAGACCTGGCGCAGGTAGCACACTACCCCGGCATCAATATGGGACAAAACAGAAGCTTGGCCATTGACACTGCCTCTGGCATACCTTGACAAAAAAGGCGGACTATAAACTAAAAAAAATCTGCAGCCTCCCCAGTAGAAGGGACACGCCTCTTGCCCAAAGGGGATCCAATAAAAAAAAAAAAACCTGAAAAACTAGTTCAGGCCATGATGGAAAGCTGGGGGTCAGACACTCCACCTTCCCCCATGCCTTGGAATTCAGGCACAAATGACCAGGCAAAATGCCTTTGCACCTTCGAAAAGAAAAACCCTCCTGCTGATTTTATGTGGGATGCTGTTAAAGCTGCTGTACCTTCTAGTACCTGGTTTTTACCACTTTTGGGCCCGTGAAGGGCGATCTCATCATTGTTAATATTTGGCCCATGCATATTCAACTTGCTTGTAAAGTGCCTGTCTCTGGTTACAGCAGATCCAGGTAAAGGTGACCTTCAAGCTGGGTTCCAGCCGCTTCCTGTCTTGGAATCAGACTCTCCTGCTGTCCCTTGGGAACCCTTAGATCGAGCAGCCGGAGATTCCCATGCCCTCGGTAGGCAGGGCCAGCGCTCTTAAATCAGCAGGAAGATGACACAGAAGACTGACCTCCTCCCTCATCTCCCTCAAGAATAAGGATGGAATGGCTGAGCACGGTGGCTCATGCCTGTAATCCCAGCACTTTGGGAGGCCAAGGTGGGCAGATCGCTTGAGCTCAAAAGTTTGAGACTACCCTGCACAACATGGCAAAACCCCATCTCTACCAAAAATACAAAAATTAGCTGGGCATGGTAGCACACACCTGTGGTCCCAGATACTCAGGAAGCTGAAGTGTGAGGATCGCTGGAGCCTGGGGTGAGCCATGATTACGCCGCTGCATCCCAGCCTGGGTAACATAGTGAGACCCTGTCAAGAAAGAAAGAGAGGAAAGGAAGGAAAGAAGGAAGGAAGGAAGGAAGGAAGGAAGGAAGGAAGGAAGGAAGGAAGGAAGGAGGGAGGGAGGGAGGGAGGGAGGGAAGGAAGGAAGGAAAAAGAAGAAGGGATGGAAATCTCCCAGGGGGAAAATGAGATGGGAATAGCACTGGGTGGTCATAGGAGGATGGAAAAACCCAAACAATAGCTAGAATAAGAACGAGGCAAAGAAACCACAGGTTAACAGAAAACCCAAAATAGGGAAGAGAAAATGGTCAAATCCTGGTCAGGGTGATATGTCCATGATCCTGGGAAAACTCGAATAAGGGGAAAAGTCTGTGGTAACGGGGGGAGGGAGTCCCTGAAATCACTGCTTTTCCAGAATACCTTATGATTATTCCACCTCTTAATTTAAAAAAAATCCATAAAATTAGAAACTCAAACTCTGATGTGACTGACTCACTCTGCTGAGCACACCCGCAATTCTCTTTTACGTGTGTGCTTTCGCTTTGCGGTAAAAGCTTCTTGCCTTTCGTTTCATTCTGACGTGTCCCTGAATTCTTTCTCATGCTGGTGTCAAGAACTTGGAAACTGGCTGGGGCTGGGGTCTCAGTGGCATCCGGAGACCCTCCTGAGACCTCCGACAGCTGTAGGTGATTGAGGACGCCAATCATATAGGGGTCGGAGGGTGATGGAATGCACTTTAATTTTAATCTGAGTGTCATGGAAAATAGTTGGATGGTTCTATGCAGAGGAATGACATGATCTGAATTATAAGGAAGATCATTCTATTGCTGTAGGAAAGCAGGGAGGTTAATTTATTAACAGAAGGTGTTATGGGTTGAGTTGTGTCTCCTCAAAATATGTTAAATCCTAACCCCTAGTACCTGTGACTATACCCGTAACTGGAAGTGAGTTCTTTATAGATTATTGAATTAAGATGAGATGAGATCATCAGTGTGGGCCCTACTCCAATATGACTGGTGTCCTTAAAGGAGAGGAAAATCCCGCATGAGAACAAGGAGACCATCATGTGATGACAGAGGCAGAGGCTGGGGAGGGTGCCAAGGGCATTCTACAGCAAACCTGAAACACTCCTTCAGGCCGAGATGGAAAGGGGGGATGGATGCCTCATTATACCATCCTCCCTTTGGAATTCAGGCACAGTTGACCAGCATTAACGTTAAAACAGAGACCTTAAGACTGACAAAGCAGACTTTTTGTAGCAATAAGATACAAATGTGACAGATTGCAAGCCCTGAAAGAAATTGGAGTATTTTACCCCAAATATATTCATTTGGCACATTTTGAAATAGCCTTGCACAGCTGTCTCTTTAGGGAAAGACATCTACATTCTGCAGAGAATCCCCTTCCTTTTCCAGGTCTTTTTCTTGATTCGGGAGATAATTTACTAAGACCTGGCACCTGAAGTTTGATAAAAAACATTTACAAAGTCCAGGTGTGGTGGGCCATACCTGTAATGCCAGCACTTTGAGAGTCCAAGGCAGCGGATCACTTGAGGTCAGGAGTTCGAGACCATCCTGGCCAACACAGTGAAACCCTGTCTGTACTAAAAATACAAAAATTAGCTGGGCATGGTGGTGCATGCCTGTAGTTCCAGCTACTTGGGAGGCTGAGTAGGGAGGATTGCTTGAACCTGGGGGGCGGAGGTTGCAGTGGGCCAAGATTGTGCCATTGGACTCCAGCCTGGGCAACAGAGTGAGACTCTGTGTCAAACAACAACAACAAAAAGAAACATTTACAATCCATTCTCTTCGAAGCCTGCTACCTGGAGGCCTCATCTGCACAACCCCTTATCTTAACCCAGACACTTCCTTCTATTGATTCCATGTCTTTAAGTAAACTTTCAACCAATTGCCAATCAGAGAATCTTTGAATCCACCTATGACTGGAAGCCCCTCTCTTGGAGTTGTCCCACCTTTCTGGGCTAAACCAATGTACTTCTTACATGTACTGATTGATGTCTTCTGTATCCCTACCATGTATAAAACCAAGGTGTAGCCCGACTACCGTGGGCACATGTTCTCAGGATCTGCAGGGGCTATGTTACAAGCCATGGTCACTCATCTTTGGATCAGAATAAACCTCAAATATTTTAGAGTTTGACTCTTTTCGTTGACACCCATGCAGCAGACTATTGCCATCATCCAGGCTACACACTGTTAAACGGAAAAACCTTAGACACGTGTATGTTTTAACTGAGTGTATTTGAGCAAAACAAAGCAGATTCCCGAATGGGGCAGCCCTCCAAACCAGAGCAGGTAAGAGAACTCCAACCAGGAACCTGATCTGACAGCACCTATAGGAAACAGAAGTGTGTGACGGAGACAGCTAATTTGATTATAGCTTCATGGCTTAACTGGTTACAGAGTTTCCTGCCATTAAGTAAAGCTCAGTTACTGTAGTTAAACTCCTTATTGGTTTGGTCTGGTAGGTGTAGTTCAGGGTTTCACTCTGTTATCAGAAAGGGCTTCCAATCCAGACCTCAAGAGGGTTCTTGGACCTTGTGCAAGAAAGAATTCTGGGCGAGTCCATAAATTGAAAGCAAATTTATGAAGAAAGGGAATAAAAGAATGGCTACTCCATAGGCAGAGCAGGGGCACTGGCTGCTTGACTGAGTATACTTATGAGAGGTGAAGCCAGCTGGACTTCCTGGGTCTAGTGGGGACTTGGAGAACTTTTCTGTCTTACAAGAGGATTGTAAAATGCACCAATCAGCACTCTGTAGCTAGAATTGTAAAATGCACCAATGAGCGCTCTGTAGCTAGCAAGAGGATTGTAAAATGCACCAATCAGCACTCTGTAAAAGGCACCAATCAGCAGGATCCTAAAAGTAGCCAATTGCAGGAAGGATTGAAAAAAGGGTATCCTGATAGGGCAGAAACAGAACATGGGAGGGGACAAATAAGGGAATAAAAGCTGCCCCACCCCCCCACCAACCAGCACCAGCAATCCGCTTGGGTCCCCTTCCACGCTGTGGAAGCATTGTTCTTTTGCTCTTCATAATGAATCTTTTTTTTTTTTTTTTTTTTTGAGGTGGAGTCTCGCTCTGTTGCCCAGGCTGGAGTGCAGTGGCGCGATCTCGGCTCACTGCAAGCTCCACCTCCTGGGTTCACGCCATTCTCCTGCCTCGGCCTCCTGGGTAGCTGGGATTACAGGCACCCACCACCACGTCTGGCTAATTTTTTATATTTTTAGTAGAGACGGGGTTTCACCATGTTAGCCAAGATGGTCTCCATCTCCTGACCTTGTGATCCGCCTGCCTTGGCCTCCCAAAGTGCTGGGATTACAGGCATGAGCCACCACGCCCGGCCTCTTCATAATAAATCTTGCTGCTGCTCACTCTTTGGGTCCATGCCACCTTTAAGAGCTGTAACACTCACTGTGAAGGTCCACGGCTTCATTCTTGAAGTCAGCGAGACCATGAACCCACCGGCAGGAACCAACTCCAGACACACTTATAGTTATCTCTTGATTATAGGCTAAATAAGGAGAGGATTATTCATGAGTTTTCTGGGAAAGGGGTTGGCAATTCCTGGAACTGAGGGTTCCTCCCCTTTTCAGACCATATAGAGTAATTTCCTGATGTTGCCATAGCATTTGTAAACTGTCATGACGCTGGTAGGAGTGTCTTTTAGCATGCTAATACATTATAATCAGCAAATAATGAGCAGTGAGGACACCAGAGGTCACTTTTGTGGCCATCTTGGTTTTGGTAGGCTTTGGGCCGGTTTCTTTACTGTGTCATCTTATCAGTGGGGTCTTTGTGACCTGTATCTTGTGCCCACCACCTATCTCATCCTGTGGCCAAGAATGTCTAACCTCCTGGGAATGCAGCCCAGTAGATCTCACCCTCATTTTACCTAGTCCCTATTCAAGATGGAATCGCTGTGGTTAAAAGGCCTCTGACATGCTGAGCCATCCTCTCACCTCAGCCTCTCAAGTAGCTGGGACTACAGGTGCACAACACCATCCCCTGGTACTTTTCCAAAAAAATTTTGGTAGAGAAGGGGGTCTCCTTATGTTATGTTGCCCAGGCTGGTCTCAAACTCCTGGGCTCAAATGATCCTTCCATCTTGGCCTCCCAAAGCATTGGGATCACACACGTGAGCCACCACACCTGGCCCCACAAATTTCCTTTAGCACCATGAGAGTGGCTTCAAATAGGGTGGCGGTGGAGGTGAGAGGCCATCAGCCACAGGAGGAGCGTGGGTGGGAGGGCAGGAGAGGTCACGATGCCTTCCAAGGGTTTGGGCCTCAGCGTTGGAGTGATGGAGCTGCCCTTACCTGAGACGGTGGAAAGCGAAGGGGCCTCGCAGTGAGCTGGTTTGGGGTTCAGGGCAGAGGTTGCACCTGGAGCAGAAAGGCACCTGACTGCTACATTGGGAGCACATAGTGGGCCTCGGCACTCCACCTGCCGGCAAAATCATTTTCTATAACTCCGCATGCCTAAAAATGGGCCGATAAACACAACCCAGACCCTGAACCAGAGCGTTGTTAACTCTTCAACCTGCCTTCCAGCCGAACTCTCTTAGGCCAGAGCTGGGGCCAGGCCGGGTTGGGCGTCGCGCTTGTCAATCATCTAGAATGGAGTGTGATTGAGCGAGTTGGGATCCCACTTCCGACAGCGGCGCGGGGGCGGTCGGGAAACCGGAAAAAGCTTCCAATGGCTGTGTTTCCGGCGGCGGCGCGGGGGCAGCTGGGAATACGGAATGCTGCCCAATGGCCCTGGGTCCTCGCTGTGGGGCAATCTGGGCTTGCAGGCGAGGTAAGGTCGACTCCATTTGGCCCGGGGATGGTCACACGCGCGGGGGCCGGGACTGCGGTCGTCGGCGCGGCCGTTGTCGCATTGCTCTCGGCCGCACTCGCGCTGTACGGGCCGCCACTGGACGCAGGTACCCGACCGCTGACCGCCTCTGCAGGCTCGCGAGGGGGAAGCGCCGCCGAGGGGCAGCCCGCGTGCGTGGCCGGGGCGCCGTGTGGCCTGCGGGGCGGAGTAGGGAGAGAAGGGAGGCCTCCTGGAACGGCGCGGCGACGGCTGGGCGCGGCTCGGGTGATGGGAGCCTCCGCGCGGGGTGACAGAGGGGCAGAGTGTGGCGCTGGGCTGGAGCCAGTGCACGTCCCGGAAGCTGGCGTGAGCGGCGGAGCCCGCGCGGTGGCCGGGGAACGGGGGGCCGAGGGCCGATAGGAGGACCCTGGGGCGCCGTGGTACGCTGGTCGGATCCGTCTGCTCTGCTCTGTCCCCGCCCCCGGTCTGGGAAAGATGCTCGCCAACTCCGGGCTTGCTGTTTGGTCCGAGCTGGAGACGGGGCCCCTCTTGGGGCCCAGGGACGCGGCGAGCGTGCGCGAGCTTCGCGCACACCAGGAGCAGGGCCGTGTCTGCATCCCCAACTTGAAGCCCCAGTGCGACTGGGCAAGTACAGACCCTGCACGTCCTTGGACGAGAGGTACTGGATACTGCGACGCCTGGGCCGCAGAAAAGGACTCGACCAGCCAGGCCTCCTTCGCCCGCCCCGGGTCGGGGTGTGTGTGTGCGTGCAGGAGGTCCCTTGGGGAGGGAGGCTTACCTGAGTCATCCCCAGAACCTGAAGCGCTGGCCAGATGTCCCCGAGGGCCCTGCCCTGGCCTTGGCTGGTCCTTGCACGCTGAGATGCCTTTTCAAATAGAACGGATTAGGTAGAAAGAATTTAAAAAGGAGCTGAGCAAGTGCTTGGAGCCCCATCTCTTCATAGGGTTTTTTGTCTTTCTGTTTGCCTTGTTGGTATTGGTGTATCTAACATATTTTATACAGGAAGTAGTTCGTGTATATCTCATTTCTCTTAAGGAGAGATTGCTGTTATCCACCTTGGTATAGAAGATAAACAGAAGCTCAGAGAAAGTAACTTAGCCAGGATTCTGCAGCAAGTGAGTGGCCGAAATGGTTAAGTGCACCATTTGTTGCTGTAGTCATTAGACAGATTTTACCTTGTGTATATGTTGGGCATCGTCAGAGAGTTTCGGCTTTTTGTTTTCATCAGCACACACTCAGAATGCATTGGGTGGCACTGAGAAGGTACTCCACTCTGCACCTCACTCACACCAGCAGGGAGGCTTGTTAACACTTTATTTAGAGATTTATTTGTAGCTCTTTACCTTAAATTCACACACCGTGATTAGTAGCAAGATTTTTCCTTGCACTTGGTTGAGGATTTATTATCAGACTGCCTAAACTTTTACGAAAAGCCAGCTAGAGTTGTATATTACTGAGGCTTTAGGGAATATTTCAGTTAACTTAGGGATTGTTGTTAGATGCTCTGAATTAGTTATAATTCACATTAACTTAAAGTATTTTTGTTTTTTTGAAGTAGAATTTTCCTGTACTAAAAGCACTTTTAGCACAAAGCAGCAGTGATAGTCTTCCCCAGACATGCTTCCTTGAAACAAAAGCCAAACAAATTTAACCTGTTCTTCCAGACTCAGAATTGTCCTGAAGAGTCACTGAATGGGATAAATCTGAAGTCACCTATTGTCAAGGCGTTTTTATCCTTCAGAACTTTGATGTTTATATGTAAATGTTTCTGTGGATAAGTTCAAATGGTGACGTCAGTAAGCCAGCTGGAACTTGCTTCACTGCCAAGTGCTGGGAAGTTTAGTTGACCTGCTTTGGCTCTTTTGCTAACAGAAGCTGTTTATCTTAGGTGAGTGCTGGTGAGCAGCCTGGATTTTACTTTGCGTTAATACAATTCTAGTCAAGTGAAAATGCTGTACTTCTTATTTTGCCTTAAAATGGCAGCATTTTACACCTACTATATGCCCACAAAAATAAAAACAAAAACATGGCAGCACTTTGGTAAAATAGCGTCTTGTGGTCTGGCTTGTCCATTACTAACCACAGCATCTGCACAGGTTTCTCTCTGGGCCCCAGTTTCCTTATCTGTGAGAGAAAGATAAACTGGCTGTTAGTGAGGAGAGTGAATCACGATGTCTTTACTTCATCGAACATTTATCAAGTGTCTTGTTCTGTGCCAGGCTGTGTTCGTGGTGATTGAGTCCCACATGGGAGCAGTCAGTGCTGCAGCGTGCGGATGGTGCCACATTCCCTGTGGGCACACAGTAGTAGGGTGGTGATTCCCCACCAGTCCAGACACAAGAACTTCCTTCTTATGTCCAGGTCAACCCCTACCATGTAGGTTGTCTGTGTGCTTGAAAAGTTTCAGAACCCCACATGTAATAATAGTTACTTTTAGTATCACTTTGAATTTTTAAAATTATATAGCAAAAAAGTTACTATTATGTTATGATTTTAAAATAATTTTAAGCTAGCTTACATTTGAGAGCCATCTTTCTCATGTGTAAATCTTTAAATATTCAGTTTCTGGATGATGCTTCTTGTTCTCAGGGTTCTTAGACCCAGCCCTTACAGTAGCATCATGGCCAGGGAACTGGGAATCTGACAAAGTCTTAAGATTTTACAACGGAACAGGAGCAGGAGGAGGTGACTCCCGCTGGTGGGTCGATCAAGTTGCTGTGAAGGTGATTTGCACATTTTGGGCTCCAAAACACTACCTTTTATATAAGATAAAGGAATAGCTCAAAACAGGATTCCCCCCCATGTTTTCATCCTAGGTATTATAAAGATTGCTATTTGAATGTAGTGTGTTTTTACACAATCAGAATTGATATTTTTGGCTTGTGGTAAATGGGACTTTAATGCTTAACCTACTGTAGATAAATCTGCCTTAGAAAGTGGCCCATATTTGTGTATTGTATGTGATGTTTAAGTCCCCTGATATCTTACCATCTTAATAAAGCTTCCCTTGAAGTGGAGGAAAAATTGTATGTGTTCTTGTCATTATTTGAATAACAACAAAAATCATTATTAGCTTTAAAGCCTGTAGGTTTTAAGCGTATCCATGCCTGGACTAGCACATCTCCTCTTTCTCAGCCAAAAAGATCAAACAGCTGCTATCCCAGTACCAGAAGCACTGGGAGGACTTTCAGCAAGGTGTGACGCAGAAGGGAAGCTTTTCCGTTCTGAGGAGCAGATGCGGAGAGGACAAGCACTTGGAACACAGCATACCTGGGAGCTCTGGTGCTGCAGCTGTGACCCTGAGGCAGCCCTGCTGTGCCCTCCTGGGGGTGCTGGTTGACACTGGTTGCACAGGGGCAGCAGCACTCCCCTCCACCCGACAGGTGCTCCACTTTGACTCGTGGATGCAGCTTAATTTTGTGTCAGATCCTTTCTGGTAATGTATAGGTTATTTCAACTATGAGGCACAGTGCAAATGGGTAGTTAAATGTCGGTTTATGATATTTGCCCTTTTTGATATAAACATTAAATATTTCATATCTCACCTATAGTACTTTAAGACTTAAATCTGAAATTTAAGATACAGATGTTTATAAGATATGAATCTTGGCTATTGGGAGAAAGAAGCCTCCTGGAAAATGTATAGTATTATCTGGTGGAGCCATTTTATTCCTTTTCTTATTGTGAGAAATACACATTTATCAAGTATTACCATTTAGGAGTTGTTTTCATCAGGCGGGGTACATTGATATAAATGTTAATTTTTAACATCCGTAAGTTGAAGTCTGACCAAATCGTTTTTCTCTGTGATTTCATAGGTCACAATTTATATTTTATATGACTTTAAATATTTAATTTGAAGTACTGTTATATTTAAAGGTGCTAAAACTACACGCATGCATCTCTACTAGTGGTTCTTAACCCAGGCTCATTTTGCCCTGCCCAGAAGACATTTGGGAGTGTTGAGATATTTCTGGTTGTCACCACTGGGTGTGTGTGCATGCACTGCTGACTGGGTAGAGGCCAGGGATGCTGGTCAGCATCCTTCAGTGCATAGAACAGCTCCCCACGACAAAGACAGGGTGCTGATCAATATCCATAAATGTCTTTTTTTTTTTTTTTTTTTGAGACAGAGTCTCGCTGTGTCACCTAGGCTGGAGTGCAGTGGCATAATCTCGGCTCACTGCAGCCTCTACCTTCCGGGTTCAAACAGTTCTCCCGCCTCAGCCTCACGAGTAGCTGGAATTACAGGCATGCACCACCACGCCCAGCTAATTTTTGTATTTTTAGTAGAGATGGGGTTTCACTATGTTGGCCAGGCTGGTCTTGAACTCCTGACCTCAAGTGATCCACCCACCTTGGCCTCCCAAAGTGCTGAGATTACAGCTGTGAGCCACCGTGCCTGGCCCCATAAATGTCTCTTCTAGACAAGTGTATTGTTTTAAAACCATAATTTAGCCTGCCTGGAGGGATTTCAAGGATGGGTGCATTGGTCCCCTGCAGGTAGCGCAGCAGGCCTCATTGTGTCTCTCCGTGGCCCACAGTTTACAGTGATTCTGTGCCAGGTCTTATCGTGTGTTGGTCTGGAAGAAGGTGAAAAGGTTTGGGGCTGGGCTGGGTGCGGTGGCTCATGCTTGTAATCCTAGCACTTTGGGAGGCCGAGGTGGGCACATCACAAGGTCAGGAGATCGAGACTACCCTGGCCAACATGGTGAAACCCCGTCTCTGCTAAAAATACAAAAATGAGCTGGGCGTGGTGGCATGCACCTGTAGTCCCAGCTACTCAGGAGGCTGAGGCAGGAGAATCGCTTGGACCAGCTGAGATTGTGCCACTGCACTCCAGCCTGGCGACAGGGAGACTGTGTCTCAAAAAAAAAAAAAAAAAAGGATTTGGGTTGATGGGGATTCATAGGATCTTTTTATCTTGGGGAATCCCAGCATCTGCTGTATCAGCTAAGGCAGTTACATCTACTCATAAAGAAAATTCCTTCAAAAATTTTGTTGAGTAAAGAGTAAAACTGTAGGAGTTTAAAAGACAAAGCTCTTTTGCCATGAAACGCTCAGTCAACTTTGGGCTGCGGTCAGTGGAACTTGTGACACTGGTTTTTCTCTGCTGCTGAGATAATTGGAAGGATAAAAATATTGAGTGCCTTGTTTGAAAATATATTGTTTATATTTGCAAAGATCCTTTCATTCTTGGGAGAATGTATGCTTTATTCATTGAGCTCTATAGAACATACCAGCATTTCTTTCATAGCCGAGCTGTTTTAAATATTAAGGTAAAATATACAATAGAGGAAGCTCTTCAAGAAAGGCCAATTAAAGTGTAGCTGTTTCGAGACAATGCAAGATCATGAAATTACTTTAAATGCCGCTTTGAACCCAATTTAAGAGGTGTGCCATGTTTAGAATGCCATTTCTAGGTTATTTAATTAATACCCAGTCGAGTGTTGGAATACAGTTGGGAGTAATATGATGAATCTGTCAGACTTCTGAGCATCCCAGTGGATTACAGGTGGGAGCTTGCTTTCCAGTTTGTGAGGAGAGAAAAGACCTAAAAATCCTAAAGGGAAATCGAAATGAAGTAAGATAGTTTATTAAGTAATAATGCATTTTTTTACTTGATAAAACTTTCTGGAAAATTAAATGGTCTTCCAAAATTTCATATACATTTCAAAAATAAGCCTGATAGAAATAGCATATGTTGTCCTGGTGGGGCGGCTCACGCCTGTAATCCCAGCACTTTGGGAGACTGAGGCGGGCAGGTCACTTGAGGTAAGGAGTTGGAGACCAGCCCGGCCAACGTGGTGAAACCCTGTCTCTACTAAGAATACAAAAATTAGCAGGGCAGGGTGGCGGGTGCCTGTAATCCCAGATACTCGGGAGGCTGAGGCAGGAGAATCGCTTGAACCCAGGAGGTGGAGGCTGCAGTGAGCAGGATCGTGCCACTGTACTCCAGCTTGGGTGACAGAGCTAGACTCTGTCTCAAATAAATAAAAAATAGCATGTGTTACTATATGTGTTGATTACATGTGTTCAGGCTGGGCACGGTGGTTCACGCCTGTAATCCCAGCACTTTGAGAGGCTGCAGCGGCAGATCACTTGAGGTCAGGTGTTCTAGACCGGCATGGCCAACATGATGAAACCCTATCTCTACTGAAAATACAAAAATTAGCCAGGTGTAGTAGTGGATGCCTTTAATCCCAGCTACACAGGAGGCTGAGGCAGGAGAATTGCTTGAACTTGGGAGGCAGAGGTTGCAGTGAGCTGAGATCACACCACTGCACTCCAGCTTGGGTGACAGAGTCAGAGTTCGTCTCAAAAAAAGAAAAAAAATTGCATGTGTTAATGTAATTTTGAACATTGTATTTGCTTACAGAAATAAAACCATTGGGTAAAAATCTATAGCATTCGTAATAACTTTGGAGAGGGTTTTGGCTAATGGGCTATTATGTGTACTAACAATATCTGTTTACCTTTCTGAATTATTCATTTTTCTTGTCTTTCAGTTTTAGAAAGAGCGTTTTCGCTACATAAAGCACATTCGATAAAGGATATGGAAAATACTTTGCAGCTGGTGAGAAATATTATACCTCCTCTGTCTTCCACAAAGCACAAAGGGCAAGATGGAAGAATAGGCGTAGTTGGAGGCTGTCAGGAGTAAGTAGCTGATGTGCAGTGTTGGTGTTTACAAAGTCAGTTGCTGGCTGGCTGCTTACCTGCCTGTCATTCACGCTGTCTAGTTTGACCTCAGGAATCATTTCCAAATGCAGCCTGATAGGACAGTCAGTATTTCTCAGTGATCCACTTTTTGATGAACTAGGAAACAACCCTGAGGAGCCCTGGCTGAATTATTCCCTTGTGTGTATCAGTGTTAAGTTTTGCTTGTGGTGAGGAAATGGGCCTGCTTTTTCCACTTTCTGCTTTTCTGTATTTAACCGGACTTCATACCACAGGCATGTTTTGTGTGTTTAGGATAGAAACACTCAGCAACCTCTTGGTTTACTTTGTCAATTTAAAGACGTTACTGAAAGTCATTTGTGAAATTTGACAAATCCCTAGCTTGCTTCTGTTCTGTTTTGCTGCTGTGTTGGGTACATAGCTGTCTGTAAGTTGTCCTTGGGTGTGAAGGATACCTTCTGCGTCTGACGGAAAGCCTGCCGTGGCTCCTCTTTCTGTGTCTGCTTGCCTTCTGTTTGCATGTATGTGGTACCTCTCTTTGCCCATCCCTCCATTTGCAGCTGTTGATCGTGCCATCAGGTGTGTTAGAGTTGTTACTGGATCAGGTATGCATGCATTTTACATGCTGGTGACGCTGCTGAATTGTCCCCCCGTTGCCTTAGTGTGTGCTGCCTCCCAAGAGCACCTGTTCCCTGCAGCCCTTGGAGGACAACCTTTGTTAGTCAAGTTGACAAGCTTTCTTGTTGTTTTAATGCCTTTCTCTTCTTAGTGAGGCTTGTTTTCACGTGATGGAAGCGTGTGTGCGTGTATGTTGCCTGTTCTGTACTTTCTTTTGCATTTACGACACTTTCTATTGACACTGCTTTGCAGGAGAAGGCCATGTAAGGTGATGTGTATCGGCATTTGCCCAGGTCTTTTTCTTGGGTTAGCAAAACATTTCACTGCTTGGAATGGACATAAAGGTTGCATTTGCCCATCTGATGCAGGGCAAGGCTCTTCCTTTCTGTGCCTGAAGTGCCCTTAGACCTAGAGAGCCAGGGATTCCACAACAGTGAGGTGGAAGCAGCTGGGTGGTGGGTGCCGTTTCTTGATTGTCCCAAGTGGCCCCCATCTGGCCTCTGCAGACTGTTACTCTTGGAGGACAGGGTCTGCCCACTCTGGGACCCTATCCATGCCCGACTGCTCCGAACATGTGGTTGTCACTTTCTTCTCTCCAGGCAGAAGCCTGCGGTCAGCTCCTTACCTTGAACATTCACATTGCAGAGAGACTGCAGGCATTGCTGCCAGAGAGTCACTCTCCTGAAGTGCATGAAGGTTTTATGTAAAAGATCGACATTTCTGGCTGGGCGCTGTGGCTCATGCCTGTAATCCTAGCATTTTGAGAGGCCGAGGTGGGCGGATCATCTGAGGTTGGGAGTTTGAGACCAGCCTGACCAACATGGAGAAACCCCGTCTCTACTAAAAATACAAAATTAGCTGGGTGTGGTGGCACATGCCTGTAATCCCAGCTACTCAGGAGGCTGAGGCAGGAGAATTGCTTGAACCCAGGAGGCAGAGGTTGCAGTGAGCCAAGATCACGTCATTGCACTCCAGCCTGGGCAACAAGAGTGAAACTCCGTCTCAAAAAAAAAAAAAAAAAATTTCTAGTCAAACCTGGTTCGTGTTCATTGAACATTTGCTGAGCATCTTCTAGGTGTTGGGTTTGTGCTGTGTGCTTCATGTCTCTGTTATTTATTGATAAACTGATAAACCATGTCTATATTATTTATGCCTATTTTTATTGAAAACCTATTTATTGATCAATGTATGCTTACCTTATTCTCAGAAGTTTTTGACTCTAAATACCTTCTTTTTAGGTACACTGGAGCCCCATATTTTGCAGCAATCTCAGCTCTCAAAGTGGTATGTTTACTTTAAATTTCTTTATTGGGATTTTTCTGGGAGAGAGTTTGATTATTTAAATATGATTAAAGCAAATGTTTTCTGATAGAAATCTGAATACGTCTTAGGGTAATCATAGGTAATAGAAACACCTTGAAGTCTATCCTGACATCCTGTGCATGAACAAGATCACTCAATTGAAGCCCTTTTTTTTTTTCTTTTTTTTGAGATGGAGTTTTGCTCTTGTTGCCCAGGCTGGAGGCAATGGCGGGATCTTGGCTCACAGCAACCTCCGCCTCCTGGGTTCAAGCGATTCTCCTGCCTCAGCCTCCCGAGTAGCTGGGATTACAGGCACCTGCCACCACGCCCGGCTAATTTTTTTTGTATTTTTAGTAGAGACAGGTTTTTCTCTGTTGGTCAGGCTGGTCTCGAACTCCTGACCTCACGTGATCTGTCTGCCTCGGCCTCCCAAAGTGCTGGGATTACAGGTGTGAGCCACCGCTCCTGGCCTCAATTGAAGCCCATTTTTAAAATCTAAAGTGTGATTTGTATTGTACTCCACCAAAGTGAACCTGGGATGCCTTTGTAGGTCCCAGCTGAAGCAGTTGATCCTGCAGTTTCCCATGCACTGAGCAAGTGCTAACAGCCGGCCTCTTCCTGTGACCCTTCCTCCTGGAGGGTGACCAGGCCGAGCTGGGCTGTGCTGGTGTGTGTGGCTCTGACCCTGCCGCTGTGGTGGCGGCAAAAGTCTTTCTTTTTAGGTATTGTGCTATGCACCCTGGCCCTTTGCTAAGCCACCTGGCTGGGTGTAACCCAAGCTAGTACGTTTCTCATGCATGTCACCAGGGCTGAGTAATGAGCGCTGGACGGCTGTGTCTGGCTGGTGGGCAGCAATGCTAGAGTCTTCTGCAGCCTGTGGACCGGGTCCCTGAGTCGGCCTCTTGTGCTCCTTCCTCAGGGCGCAGATTTGTCCCACGTGTTCTGTGCCAGTGCGGCTGCACCTGTGATTAAGGCCTACAGCCCGGAGCTGATCGTCCACCCAGTTCTGTGAGTCGCTCTGCGCCGGGTTCTCGTGGGTTCTCTTTCCCTCCTGCATCATTTGGGGTTTTGGCACTGACACCGAAAGCGTCTGATGGATTTTCCATCCTCAGAGTTTGTCAGCAGGTGCTGTAGAGGAAGTAGGGAAATGAAGGAGCCCATTCTTCTGTGGTCAGAATAAGACAAACACGGAGGGATGGAGAGGTGGGTGGGGGGAACTTGGGCCTGTTGGAAATGGCTGGGGCCCAGCTCCAGAGGCAGGGAGGCCCTGTGGGCTGTGTGTGACAGGTTTGCAGAAGGTGGAAACGAAGGGCCTCTGAGCAATAACAAGACCCTTCCTGCACCCGGCAGATATGTCTGACGCCAGGCCCTAGCCTGCGTTCCATGGGTCAGCGTGGAACTGGGCAGGCAAACACCTGCCCCCGTGGGGCTCCCCCAGACAGCCTGTGCTATAGAGCTTGCTGTGTGGAGGTGTTCTCTCTGCCGTCCAGGATTGTGGCCACTGAGGGCTTGAAATGTAGCTAGGAGGTGCAGGAGTGGAGCTTTTGCTCCACTCCTGTTTACTTTTCACTGTGTGTGTTTGCACCAACTGGATTGGGCTGTGCTGCTCTGGAGACAAGGGAGAGGAGGATGTCAGGTGGTGAAGGAACCGCAGAGAGCGGCAGCAGGGAGGGGGTTGTGAGAGTGGGCAGAGGGGCGGTCAGGGCGGCAGCACAGTGTGATGACACCTGGGTAGAGTCCGGCCTCTCCACACCAGGGAGGAGTGGCTGCGGAGCTCCAGGTGGGGTGCTGTCGGGTGACCAAGAGGTGCAGGGCTGGGCCCCACAGGGTGTGGGGCTGCTGTTAGGGCTGTGGCTCTGGCCCTGAGTGAGCAGGGCAGGGCCAGTGTGGGTCATAAAGGCTCCTTGGCGGCTGTTGGGCTGGACCCCTGGGGCTGGGGTGGAGGCTGTGGTAAGGATCTGTGGGAGGGAAGGGTGCAGTCAGAAGGTGAGAGGGGCTGGATTCTGGGTATGTTTGGAAAGTTTAGGGGCAGAATCTGATGACAGATTGGATTGGAAAAGGCAAGTGGCACAGACTCCACCAAGGGTTTTGGTCTGAGCGAGTGGTCACTCCATGTGGTGGAAAAACGGGCTTGGGTGGGATGAAGATGAGGCGTTGGGTGTGGGGCGCAGTTTGCCTGCCGGTTAGACATCCAAGGGATGCGGCTAGTGGGCGTTGGACAGTGGAGACATGGACTTGGGAGTCATGCACATGTGGACAGTGCTTAAAGCTGGAAGATGAGGGAGTAAGAGGCGGAGGGGGCTGGGGTTGGGGGTAGGGGGGACTTGGCACTCAGATGCTGGGAGCACGGGCTGGGGAGGAGGCAGCAGGGGCTTCCAGGAGTCAGTGAAGCAGATGTTTCCAGACAGCTCTAGAAGGGCCTGTGTGTGCGACTCTGGGTCAGTTGGAGATGAGGCCTGAGAACAGTTGGTGCGTTTCACAGTGCGGGGTGACCCTGACAAGGGAGCTTGTCAGGGAGGAAAGGGGATAGAAGCCTTAACAGTGGGCTCTAGGAGAGGTCACACCGAACAGGAAGGAGTTCTGAAAAAGCAAACCCCTGCCTTGTTCTGAATGAGAAACTGCAGCAGGATCAGTGTGTTGTATGGGGCCTGGTCTATAAGCACACAAAGTAGGCTTTACAGCCACACATGTATGTGATGGAAACAAACTGGCTAACTTTAGAGGGCAAAGATGATTTTGAAAATAGCCATCACTCTTTTTCTAACTTGTCTTAACTGTTGAAAGCTAGGCATCTAAATCTGGGCATTAAAAGACAGATCAGGGAGAGGCAATGGTCACATGCAGTGTGGGGCCTGGTTTGGGTCCTGAAACGGGAAGAGGACATAAAGAGGAAATGGGAAATTTGGAAAACGCTGTGGTTTAATGAATAATATTAACCAATGTGAACTTAGTTATGCTGATCCGGAATGTGGGTGTGTGAGGCGTTAACCTCAGGGGAGGCTGGGCGAAGGGTACATGGGAGCCTTCTGTACTGATTAAATAGTAAATCTAAATTACAGAAATTATTTAAAAGTCATTACTATTTGTAAATTATTTTTTCAAAATAAAATGTAAACAAATACATGACAGTAAATAAATGAGAAATTGTGGGTAACCATCCTGGCCTTCCTTTCCTTCAGCGACAGCCCCAGTGCTGTTCACGAGGTGGAGAAATGGCTCCCCCGGCTGCATGCTCTTGTCGTAGGACCTGGCTTGGGTAGAGACGACGCGCTTCTCAGAAATGTCCAGGTAATGTGTATACTCACTCACTGCCCTCATGACAGGCTGAGCCCTTAGGCGTGAAGTTGGAACAGAGGCATTTCTCTTGCATTTTGTGTAGTGTTCCGTGTGCCTCTTCATGGCATGATTGAGATAAGATTTGAGGGATGGAGGAAAACTGAGTGCAAAGGTGGTGAGGAACTGTGCTGAGATCTGCTTCCCTCCGGGCCCGACTGTTTTCTCACGGAGCAGCTGCAGGAGGTGTGTGTGTGGAGTTGCTCAGATGTTTTCTGTCTGATGTGAGGAGAGGGTGAGCAGGAGTGAGGAGCTGACAGAGGTTTGGGGTCAGGCCTGGGTGTACCTCCCAGGCCATCCCCTTCTCGCTGGGGGACCCTGGGGTTCCCTCAGCCTCCTGGGCTGTTGTTCCCACACAGCCCTGGCGCCATGCTCTGCTGACATCAGACTGTGAGGTGACACAGGCCTGCTTGTCCGTGCCCCCATGCATATGCACATGGACTCTCATTTATGCTGGTATTTCTTTCTTAAAGTTCATCTTATATCCACCTAAATCCAAAAAGATGAAAGTTATTCTGATCACTTTGTGCCTGCTGTAAATAAATACCACCTGGGATCAGGGGCGATAAAAAGATGGGGATGGCTGCCAGCTCTGTGTTCCCTGCGTCCTCTGACGCTCCCTGGGCTGGTGTGTCTCTGCTGGGGGTTGTGCTCCTGTGGGGGTGCATCTCAGGGACTGCCGTCTGAGACCCTTTCTCAAGTTCCAGGGGACCCCTGTTAGAGCTCCTGGGGGAAGACACAATGTGCCAGATGGGCTGGTGCCACAGGGCGCTCACATGTGCAAGGCGTGGTGACTGCATGGGGATCAGAGGCTGGGCATTAGTGAGGGACTACGCTTAAAGCCCTTAGGAGGTGCCTGGCCATTTTGTGTTCCCCAGATCAGCAGTCACCCTGAAAATGCCAGCCATCTGCATGGCACTCCGTTGGGTGCTTAGTTAATGGAGGGGTCTCTGAGGCTGTGGGGCTTGAAGGCGGCGGCGAGTGATGGAGCCAGCAGTGCAGGATGAGTCATCTGAGGGGCAGGCAGACGCAGGCTGACACTGCACAGACCAGGGAAGTGGCGTGGAGTCAGCACGGGAGCCCTTCTTTGAGCTTTAAGGCCTTACCCGCTCACCGGGAAGCAGGAGGTGGCCATGTTTAGGAGCAGTAGAACCCTCTGTCATCCCCGGGGAGAGGCTCTCAGTGGGGAGTCCCATCTGCAGGCTGCGGGTCTGCAGTGCACAGCTACTGCTTCCTGTCCAGCTCTGCATCCTGGGGGTGCGGATGAATTAAACGTGAACAAGCCAGAGTGCTCTGCTTCAGGTTATTTTCTGTGTGAATGTAAGTTCATAATTTAAAAACTGGTATCTTAAAAAACCACTCTACTGCGTGGAAGTGTGAAAGGTGGGAGGTGAGGGTGTGCGTCGCTGCCCCTGCAGCCCAGACTCCGGACCTCGCATTCTGCTTCCTGTACACTCTTGCCGTGGTCTTGAGAGCCCTCAGGTCATCTAGCGTGGGCTGCCGCCTCCTGGTCAGCTTTCAGCTTGTGTCTGTCTGATGCGGAGCAGAGGCTTCCTACTTCGTCGACATTCCTGAATGAGGTCATCATCTGGTGCAGGCCTGAAAACAACCCGATTAGATTTCTGTTCATAGCCCCATTCTTCTGATGACAGATTGAGTCCTGGCAAGGATTCAAGACGCCCGTGGGATCTTGTAGCAAAGAAACTGCGGGGATGGTTTTTTAAAAACGACTTTATTTAGATGATTTACCTACCATACCCTTCACCCATTTAAAGTGAACTATTCGGTGGCTTCAAGTATATTCATAGTTGTGCAACCATAACCATGATCAACCTTAGAATATGTTTATTGCCGCCAGAAGCAGCCCATCCCCATTAGCATCTGCTCCCTGTTCCCCAGTCTCCCCAGTTCCTGGCAGCCACTCAGCTAGTATGCTTTCTGTCTCTCTGGATTCGCCTGTTCAGGACATTTCATATGAATGGAATTACTAACGTGTGCTATTTAGTGACTAGTTGTGTCACTCTGCATAATTTTATATTTAGAGTTACCTATGTTGTAGCACCTATCAGTACTTCATTTCTTTTTATATCTGATCCTTCATTGTATGCATACACCACCTTTGGTTTATCTCTTCATTAATTTATGGAAAATTGGTTTCCACTTTTTGTGTAGATGTGTTTTCACTCTCCTTGGTGTCAAGTGTTTCACATTTTGAGGCCCTGCCACTGTTTCCCATAGCGGCTGCGCTATTTTTCCATTCCCTCCAGCAGTGTGCCAGGGCTCTGATTCTCCACATCGTCCCCAGCACTTGTTACTGTTGTCGTCTACTTAGCAGCCACTCTAGTGGGCGACCTCACTGTGGTTTGGTTTGTGTTTTCCTGGCAGCTGATGCTGTTGAGCATCTTTGCATGTGCTCATTGATTGTTTGCGTATCTTTTTTTTTTTTTTTTGAGACAGATTCTGACTCTGTCACCCAGGCTGGAGTACAATGGCGTGATCTTGGCTCACTGCAATCTCCGCCTCCTGGGTTTAAGTGATTGCTTTGCCTCGGCCTCCAAGAAGCTTGGACTACAGGCGCCCACCATCACACCCAGCTAATTTTTGTATTTTTAGGAGAGATGGGGTTTCACCATGTTGGCCAGGCTGGTCTCGAACTCCTGACCTCAGGTGTCTGCCCGCCTCAGCCTCCCAAAGTGCTGGGCTACCACGCCTGGCCTGTTTGGGTATCTTCTTTGGAGAAGTGTCTATTCATACCCTTTCCCCACTTTGAAAACTGTTTTTTGCCTTTTCATTATTGACTTTTAGGAGTTCTTCATATATGTTCTAGACACAGGTTCCTCCCCACTTTGAAAACTGTTTTTTGACTTTTCATTATTGACTTTTAGGAGTTCTTTATGTATGTTCTAGACACAGGTTCCTTATCAGAGAGATGATTTGCCGATACCCTCTCATTCTGTAGGTTGTCTTTTCACTTCTTTGATGGTTTTATTTACAGCACAGGTTTTTAATTTTGAAGTCCAATTTAGCTGTTTTTTCTTTTGTCCCTTGTGCTGTTGGTGTCTCATCTCAGAAGCTTCTGCCTAACCCAAGGTTTACTCCTACATGTTAAGAGCCTTATTGTTTTGGCTGTTACTTTAGCTCTGTGGTGCATGTCGAGCTGATGCTGGTGTGGTAGGAGGAGGCTCCAGCGTCAGTCTTTCGCTTGTGGGTGTCCAGCTGTTGCAGCACCATGTGCTGGAGAGACTCCTTTCCTCCCGACTTGTCATCCTACCTGACAATCCGTTGACCCTAAATGTGAGGGCTTATTTCTGGACTCTTGTTTCTGTTTTGTTGATCTGTACAGCTGTCCTGCAGCTGCCCAGTCTTGACTGCTGTGGCTGTGTAGGAAGCCTTAACGTCGGAAAGCCTGAGTCCTCCAAATTCACTTTTTAAGGTTGTTTTGGCTCTCCTGGGTCCCATGCATTCCAGTTTTGGATCAGCTTGCTGATTTGTGGAATAGGCAGCTGCGATTTTGGTTGGGATGATGTTGAAACTGAAGATCAGTTGGGGGAACGTCTAACAACATTAAGTCTTCTGGTTCCTGGGCTGGCTTTGAACCCACGTTGTCTGAATCTGGAGCGCAGGCTCTTGACCAATGCACCTGTCCTCACACTGTGCTCTTTTCACACTCGTTAACAGTGTGTCCTGGGGACTTTTTCATGGAAGGATATGTGGATACTCATTATTTTTAACAGCTACATCAGAATTTATGGATCTACTACAGTGTATTTAGTTCATTTACACTGTTTTAAGCTTTCTTTTCGTGTTAACATCAGTGGTGTCCTCAATCTATGTGTTTTGTCCACTCTCTTGGGTGAAGTTCCATTGCTGAATCAGACTAAGGATGTTTAAATTTTTGAGAGATGCTCCCAGATTTCTCCCTAGTGTACCACGGTTTGCTTTCCCATGGGTGGGGGGACCCTTCTGCACTGGGTGCTCTGATGCTGCAAACCTTCCTAGGGGACCCATGTAACATTGCATTTTCCAGGGTTTGAATATTCGCTTTTGACTACTATTTGCAAATACACTAAAAGAAAACACAGAAACAGATGAAAATGTCAGATTGTTGCCAAATACTGCAACATGAAATCAGAAACTGATCTAAAATCTGAATTAGCAAAAGCCTGCCAGTTTTAACAGTAAAGCCAAACTCAGGGCAAGCAGACAAAGAATTTTTATTGTTAATAAAGGGAATAAGCTTCCATGAAGTCTCAGGTACCTGCCTCCCTGGAAGGGGCTTCAGGACACACTGCTAATGCTCAGACCAGTGTCAGAGCCAAATACACACTTTCCTACGGCTGGAATGTGCGTCATAAACAGGCTGAAATGAGCACTTTGTTAGGCGAGCAGCTAATGCTTTGTCAGCTTTCAAATTTCATTTAATATACACGGCTTTAGTTTCCAGTACTTTAAATTATTCTTAGCATGTATTTTGTTCAATGTTTTCTATTTTAATCAGGTGTCTATCAAGTCAAGATCCCTTTACATGCTACTGCAGTGTATAATTTTGTCACAATGTATTGGTTCATAATAATAATAACCACCAAATATTGATTACATATATGTGTGTGTATCTATACATGTAGTTTTTCTTTTTTAGTGGAAAACCTTTGAAACCTTCACTGTAATCCTATCAAGGAAAAATGATTCCCTGTTTATTATTGTTGTTATTTTAAAACATATAAGTAAAGTGATATGAAAAATACATAATGACTAATGATTTGGGGAATTCTCAGTAATTCAGATTTCTTGCCTCCAAATGCTGCATATTAGTATCTGTTGGAGAACTGGAAGCCCTCGCTGGGGCGGGGGGTGTCTTGTCTTCATGGGTTAGCCCAGGAGCCCAGCTGTTGTTCATAGCGTTTCCACTGGGCTTCGCCTTTCAGAGTTCCCAGTGTCCTGCCTTATTTAGGGGCTCTGCGAGTTCATTGGGTCTTTCTGCTTCTCTATTTTATTCATTTACGTGATTATTTTCCATTTATTGTTTGGTGGCCTGATGTTGCATTTTATTAAGAGTCTGCTCGATTTTCTTTCACTCTTGGGAAAAGTGTCTTAGTCTCTTTTGTGCTGCTGTAGCAGTACTGCAGACTGGGTAATTGATAATGAACAGGCGTTTACTGGCTCACAGTTCTGAAGGTGGATGTCCAACATCAGGGTGCTGGCATCTGGCGAGGGCAGAAGGGCAGGAGAGAGACGCTTATGCCCCTTTTAAAGGTCATTAAACCCACCCATGAGGACACTGCCACATCACCTTTTAAAGGCCCCACCTCCCAGGACCCTTCCATTGGCAATTCAGTTTCACTATGAGTTTGAGGAGACACATCCACACCATAGCAGCAGCCGTGGTGCTCAGTCTGCTTTTCTCTTCTGGCAGGGCATTTTGGAAGCATCCAAGGCCAGGGACATCCCTGTTGTCATCGACGCGGTGAGTTGACCTCTCTCCTCCTGGCTCAGACTCCCGGAAGGCCTGTGCAGTGAGCACGGCTCCTTGTTCTGTGCAGGATGGCCTGTGGCTGGTCGCTCAGCAGCCAGCCCTCATCCAAGGCTACCGGAAGGCCGTGCTCACTCCCAACCACATGGAGTTCAGCAGACTGTATGACGCTGTGGTGAGTCAGTGGACCCCCTGGAGGGTGGACGCAAGCCCCATTCGTCCTGAAGAGGGTGAAGGACGAGCTCCGTGCTTCTGCCCAGCCTGTCCCTGTGGGCACATCTGCAAGTAATCGCTGTGCCCCTCCCAGTGGATGGCGCGTCTTCCTATTAATGTGCTTGGATTGGATGAAGGATGGTGTAGTGGGCTTGGGACAGGAAGGGACTGGGCTCAGCCAGCCCCGCCTGCAGTGCACTCTGGACAGATCACTTTGTCTGTGTCCTGAGTGCCTCATCTGTAATGTAATGATGGCGTCTGCTTCACGGGGTTGTGAGGATGAGATGAGGAAACCTGTGTAAAGCCGAGTCCCCACATGGTAAGTGTCCCATCAGTGTTAGTGCCCAGTACGACTGGAATTTGTATTACTCCTGCAAAGCTCCCAGAACCCAGCCTTGGGTGGTCCTCCTTCAGCCTGCTCTGATCAGGTAGAGGATGGGCACTGGAGCAGGTACCGTGTCAGCATCTGCTTGGAGGACTCACTGCAGGTGATATCCTGGGCATCCTCCCACCTACGCGGTCTTTAACAGGTGCCTGGGTGATCCCTTAGACACGAGAGCGTGAGTCTCATGGCGGATGGGACAGGACTGTCATGTCGTGTGTCTGAGGAAGACTTTGCTTTTTCTGTGTCTTCCTGTGTTGTCATAGCTCAGAGGCCCTGTGGACAGCAGTGACAGCCATGGATCTGTGCTAAGACTCAGCCAAGCCCTGGGCAACGTGACGGTGGTCCAGAAAGGAGAGCGTGACATCCTCTCCGATGGCCAGCAGGGTGAGTGGCGGCTGCCCTTTGTGCATGGGCCGGTGCCAGGTCAGTCAGCATGGCCGCACTGAGCGTGAGCCCTGGAAGACCTCTCCCGCGCACACCCGTGTTCACACGCATCCTCTCCCGCGCACACCCGTGTTCACACGCATCCTCTCCCGCGCACACCCGTGTTCACACGCATCCTCTCCCGCGCACACCCGTGTTCACACGCATCCTCTCCCGCGCACACCCGTGTTCACACGCATCCTCTCCCGCGCACACCCGTGTTCACACGCATCCTCTCCCGCGCACACCCGTGTTCACACGCATCCTCTCCCGTGCACACCCGTGTTCACACGCATCCTCTCCCGTGCACACCCGTGTTCACACGCATTCACACAAAGGGATTCCTGATGAGCTCGTCAACCACACCTTCTTCAGAGTCCGTGTTTTGACTTTTCACTGTTTTGCCAGGGGAGGTGACAGTGGTGAGGGCAGGCTTTCGAGCCGTGGGCCTTACCCGTTGGTTGAATTCTGGTGCCTCAGTTATGAGAAGCAGTCTGGCAGGAGGGTGCCTGCAATAGCAGGGCACACTGCAGGGTCCCGCGTCTCCAGCTGCCACCTTCATCTCACCTGTGGCAACCCACGATCCATGCAGTTATGTGGGTATTTTACTGCATTTCATTCTCTTTTATCAAAATGATTGGAAAGTGCAGAAAGCCCTGAAGCTGATGCTGGTAGTGGAATCTCAGGCGCTGAGTGTGGTGAGTCTCAGCCGGCCACTCCCATGGAGCCTGGGGAGGCTTCAGCAAGAGCCATGTGAGAGCAGGGCAGAGGCCGGGCCCAGCGTCAGCGAGGCATCTGGGGAGGCCTGCCCTTGTTAGCTCTGAAAATGGAAGGCCCCTCCATTCAGGCCCGAACAGATGATGACTAGCGAATGCACTCACCTGCTGAGCTGTGAGGCTGCTGACTAGTTACCAAAATCAGGGTAGAACACCGAGGCATCTGTGGGTGGGTGTGTGCACATCCACACTTGTACACTCACGTTCACATGCACATATGTGCACATGCACGCACTTATTCATACACATGCACAGTCGTGCTCACAGCCTCACATGCCCTCGCACACTCTTATACACAAGCATGGTCATGCTCACAGCCTCACATGCCCTCGCACACTCACACTTATGCACATGCAGTCGTGCTCACAGCCTCACATGCCCTCGCACACTCATCCACACACAGCTGTGCACAAGGAACACAGAGCAGATGTTCTCAGAGGGACTCTGACACCTTTGAGATGAGGGTTTTTGAATCACTTGGAAGGCTCTCTTGGGTCTAACAGGTTCAGAGAATGTAACACCTGGTTTTCAAAACATTTTCCAAATAAATAGAGAATTCCCACATACACAGGCATACATGATGTTATGAGGCCGGTGGAGGCCTCGCTCGGTGGTGCCCTGTGTGCTTGAGCTGTGGTTTAAGGTGAACTCTGGAGTGTGGGCTGCAGGTGAGGGCTCGTTCCCCGGGAGCTGGTGGGAGGAGCTGGAGGCTGGTGCCGCTCTGCTCACAGCTGCCTGCTTGCGCTCGTCTGAGGCGGTTCTGAGCTGCGGGTGTCTCCACCAACCTGCTGTGCTACATGGCTGGGTCTGGGGCAGCCTCACCACTGCGTGTCTTGGTTTCCTCTTCTGTAAAACAGAGGCTGCCTCCAACCCTTGGAACAAACAGGGAAGAGCCATAGCGGGCAGGATATGAGTGGAGCCTCAGGCTGCTCCTGGAGGGTGTGGCTCTGCCTGCCGTGTGGCCTTCCACACCCGTGGCTACTGTCATATTCATACACTTGGCCATGCTGACACCTGCTCACTTCTGCCCTGTACAGTGCTCGTGTGCAGCCAGGAAGGCAGCAGCCGCAGGTGTGGAGGGCAAGGGGACCTCCTGTCGGGCTCCCTGGGCGTCCTGGTACACTGGGCACTCCTTGCTGGACCAGAGAAAACAAATGGGTAAGGCCACATGTCTTCATTTATTCTACTTTGAAACCGTCTGATTTTTCTAAGCTATTTCAGTAGCTCATGCGTTGAATAAGTAGCCCTGGAAACACTGAGAATGAACTCTAGGCTTCACTGGAGAGATCTCAGGGCACAGGCGAACCCTCTTGGCAGAAGCTTCCACCTCACACCTGGGCCTGGGCCTGTCCATCATTCACTGTGGATGGGGCCTGGGGCAGGGGTGGTCTTCAGAGCTCTCCAGAGAGTTCCGAGGTGCAACCAAGGCCCAGCAGCATGCTGCTCTGGGAAGTTGAGTGGTTTACTCTCTGTAACACAGAATACTAAGATAGAAAACAGACAGGGTCAAGGCTTACTTAGACACTTGTTCTTAAAGATGTGAATTTTCTTTTAAGAGACAGCAGAATTCTAGGACCAGGGCCCTTGGCCCAGTTCTGTAGTCAGGGAACTTTATGAATGCAAGCAGTTCCCATACCTCTAAGCATCTCCATTTCTCTTCTGTGAGCCCATCAGGGTGGCAGCTGCAGGTGCTAGGTGTGGCAGACCCGGGCTTCTGGAGGGTGGGCAGGCCTGTCATCCAGTGGCCTCATCTGTCCTCATTGCTGGGATGGCAGAGTCTGGGACCATCCCCCAAACTAGGTGTGTCCACATGAATTTGAGAGCCAAGGAGGTAGGGGTGTGGGCAGGAGTCTTACTGTTCATTCTGCTGGGTTCACTCTAGTTCCCTCCACCCCTCTCCCAGGAGATGGAGCCCTGGTAGCAGGAATCCACATGCTCAGACCTCAGATGCCCTCCGCCCCCAGGCACTGAGAGCACAGTCAAACAGGGCTAAGCAGCTTGTGCTGCCTGGCTTTCCCCGGGAACACCTGGCCCACTGCGTGCCCTGGCCCTGTCTCCGAGTACACAGACATTTCCCGTGTGCCTCCTGCCAGGGAGTAGTGGAGGGTTAATGGTGGTTTTCGCTGTGATAAACCTGTTTTCTCCTCAGAGGCATATCAGACTTGAAATTGACAGTTTGGGGTCCCGAGATTGAAACAGGAGTCAAAACCAGAGCCCAGGGTAGCTGCGGCCCCCAGACCACGACGCCCACTTCCCCACACCTCCTGCCGTCCCCCTCTCCGCAGGTCCAGCCCTCTCCTGGTGGCCGCATTTGGCGCCTGCTCTCTCACCAGGCAGTGCAACCACCAAGCCTTCCAGAAGCATGGTCGCTCCACCACCACCTCCGACATGATCGCCGAGGTGGGGGCCGCCTTCAGCAAGCTCTTCGAAACCTGAGCCCACGCAGACCAGAAGTAAACAGGCACCTCGGATGGAGGAGAGCGAGTGCTGGAAAATCCGGACCCACGCGTGTGCTGAAGGCGCACGGTGCTTGCCAGATTTTCAACTTGAGCATAAATTGGTTGCTGTTGAGAATTTAAAAATTTGGAATATTGCAGTTTTTGGCTAAACTTAATGCGTGGTTGGAGACATTATGGCGACACTAAACAAAGTATTCCTGAACTTTCCTTAGCTCCTTGGTAGTAACTGGGAAGACAGAAATGAAGCAAATCACATGAGAATGAAGAATTCTTTAGCAGCTCAACGGAATTTCTTTCTCGGCCTGCTCCCAAACTGGCGAAGTTTCTACTTGTTACTCTCTCTGCCGACGCCCTTCATTTCTCCCCCGCTTCCCTCCCCTAGTCTTTCCTCCGGCAGGAAGCTGGGCACGGGTCCCCGGGTGTCTCCCTGAGTCCCGACTGCACTGACTGCATTTCCTCTGACTGGCTCCATCAGAGGGCTGCTTCGTTCTCCAGCTCATCTTCTTTTAAAGTGGTGACTAGCTTGGTGGTATCTGGCTGCTGGTATTTGGCTTATTGACATCCTCCAGGGTAATCGGTGATGACTTTGTTTGGAAACCCTTTTGGAGGCACCATGGGAACAGAAGGAAACATGAGTGACGCTGACCCTTGAGTGTGTGGGCGGGGAGCTCTGAGATGCCTCCTGTCCCATGCTCTCCGGTGTCCATGTCTACACAGGTCCCCATGACACCCACCAGCCCCAGCAGGGCAGACCGGACCGGGGAGGGGCACGGTGAAGGGCTGCAGCCTGGGGTCTGATGTGGCCCCTAGTGCTGTCTCAGGAGAAGGCTCTGGAGGACTTGGGGCATGCTGGGTCTGGTGCAGCGATGGCGCTAAGGAGACCCAGGGAAAGACAGTATCGTGGTCATGTATGCTTAGGAAGCAGCACAGCCGTGTCCTCAGGGATGTTCACGTCCAGCAAAGTCACTGGTAACTGCAGTTTCAGCAAACACGCTTCATGGCAGTGTTGACCTCGGGTTAGCTTCTGTTGTCTGTGTGGATGGTTTTCCTGGAGCGGCCTGACATTGACCTGTTCTCTGGTCCCATGTCTTAGCAGGGTGCGATACGGTTTCGTGCCTGACGCGTGCATTAGGGTGTTCTCTTATGCTTTCAGTAGCGTCTTTCCACAGCAAGGGCCAAACCCTCCTGGTTCCCTTCAGAGTCTTTTTGGCCTGATGATGACTCTTGAGTGATACCCTGTGATGCAGACACGCCCCAGAGGGATTCTACTTTCTTTAAAACTAGGAACTTTGAAGATAAAAAAAAGATTGTCACTACTAATTTGATGCCTAACTTCAGATGCTTCACTGTCTACATGTGAACTTTTCCAGAAAAACTGTGCCATGGACATTTTTCCTCTGGGGAATTAATTAACATCTAAATTCTGGTAACTATTAAAAGACAGATCTGGTTAATTTAAATCGAGTGTTGTATTTTTTTCCTTAAACAGCTAAAGCTCACCTTTCGACTTTCTTAGGTGAGGATATTGTGAGATACCAGGGAGATAAAAATATATAAGCCTGTCTGTGTGCGATTGGCCTCATTGCCAGTGCCTCTCTCATGATGGCTGCAATAAAGCACCTTGAAGGATAAGCCCAAGGCAGCCCCTTCTTTCCTTAGGAAATACGATTCAGCAGTCACAGGAACTATTCGTATGGTTTTTGTTTTAAGTAAGTAAAACATCCCTTTGCTTAAAGGAGAGAATGGGTTTTTTTACGATCAGCTCATTGCTTCCATGTTCTTTCTCAAACCCATGTATTTCACACACTTGCTCCAGCCAGACACTCCCAGGAGCTTCCCTGGACCAGGAGAGCAATGGGAAAGTGTGTGTGGGTGGGTGGGCGGCCCGTGAGGCAGTGGCCTGGCTGTCGGGGACAGAGTGCCCCAGTACTGAGCAGCCGTGTCGAGATGCCTCATTGTAAGGAGCCCTCTGGGGACTTTTTCTATGTGGGTAGCGGTAGCTTTACTAGGGTGATTTTCTAGGTGAGTGACTTCTGAACTGTAGTCAGGAGACCTGTACCTCAGGGTCACGGTTAAATGATGAGCAAGGCTGTACCCCCAGTCACGGGTCATGCTGCCACCTGTGCCCTTGGGATTCAGAGATGCCAGTGCGACAGGGAGAGGCCTGGCCGAGTCTGCGAGCGGGAAGAGTGGAGAGGGGTCACCCTGCTGAGTCACTGACAACTGTGGCGCTGGGCTTACCACAGAAAGGCGAGATCAGGAGCAAGGCGGGTGCTTCAGGAGGCACCGTCCTGTAGCCTAGGCAGCCTGCCGTGCGCTGGCCGCCACCTCTCGCTCAGGAATCCTGTCACAGCTCGCCAGCGGGCTTTCAGCCTGGCTGCCCTGACTTCAGAACCAACCTTTCCCAGGCCCAGCTCAGCCCCATCACTGCTCTGCACAGACCACGACCACCAAGGTGGCCTGCGGCTGTCAGGATGTTAACTGCAGCGGGACTGCAGACGGGTTCTCAGCTGCATTTTTTCTATGGTGAATACGTTACTTTTGTAACCAGAGAAAAAACATAAGATTGTGTTCTTGCTGGGGGAGGGTGTCCCAGGGTTAGCATTGCCTGGTGTCCCCCCTCTGCTTCAGACTGTGCTGCTGTGTGGCCCACCCACCTCACCCATCCCCAGCCCCGCCCCCAGGAGGAAACAGGCTGCGTCCTGCTGCCTCCCTGGGTCCCTGCTCTTCTGTTCCTGTGTTGTCTGTTCCCTGGGCACAGGGCCAGCAGATCTCACGCACAGGCACATGTGCTGCTGGATGCTACTGAATGTCTGACACCACTTCAATCGACGGTGAGTCTGTAGCCACAGAACGCAGTGAGTGTTTAGGCTCAGTTACTAACAGACGCCAGTGGGACACTGTTGGTTGCCTTACTTTAATGCTGACCTAGCAGCCCCGACAGGAAGCTTTAACATAAAGCCTTGACCCTGAGGAGCATGGGTGTGTCTTGTGAGCAGGTTCATGGCTGTGCTCCATCCTCAGCCCGCTGATTTTTGGTCTTTTGTCCTTTGATCCAGCAGCTCCCACGTGGATGTTGTACTGCTTCTGTCCTGGAGAAGAAGAGTGAGGTCCAACTCTGAGCAGACACCACGTCACGTGGCACAGGGGGCTGATGGGCGTAATCAGGTTCAGGGTGCCTGTTCCCTCACTGGCCTGTCCTGAAAAGCTTGTCGGGCGCTTAGAAAGGGCCCCACTGCCTCCAGCAGAAGGCCAGGAGCTGCACGGCACCTGCAGGAGGTGGCGGGGGCTGAGCAGGACCCACGTCCCCATGCTCAGTGTCCTCTCCAGCCAGCTTGGCCCCTCCCTCACGGCCCTCCCACCTCATTTTTCATGGGGGTGGGTTTCTCTACTCAGAAAGAAGCATGGGCCGGGCGCGGTGGCTCACGCCTGTAATCCCAGCACTTTGGGAGGCTGAGGCAGGAGGATCACCTGAGGTCGGGAGTTTGAGACCAGCCTGGCCCACATAGAGAAAACCCATCTCTACTAAAAATAAAAAATTAGCCGAGCGTGGGAGTGCATGCCTGTAATCCCAGCTACTCAGGAGGCTGAGGCAGGAGAATCGCTTGAACCTGGGAGGCAGAGGTTGAACCTGGGAGGCAGAGGTTGTGGTGAGCCGAGATCGCGCCATTGCACTCCAGCCTGGGTGACAAGAGTGAGACTCTGTCTCAAAAAAAAGCATGGTCACGGGGGATGTCTGGGCCTCTGACAGCCCTATGTCTGTGTGACACCTACCTGTTGACCCACCCGGCTCCTGGGGTGATGTCCCTGACCTGGGTGCGGCACTCACCTTGATGTTGATGCCGTGGGCAGTCAGGCCCCGGCGCAGGGTGTCGCATGCCTCCAGCAAGGGCTGCCTCTCTAGGAGCTGCTGCCGCCGGGCGTCCCCCGTGGCCTCAGGCATGGCCAGTGCAAACTGCCGGACCTCCTGCCGGAACCGCACCAGCTCGTCCACCACACCACGCAAGGCAGCCTCGCTGCCGTCTCCTGAAACGCACTGAAGCCAGCAGGGCACAGTTACATCCCCTGGAGACTGTGGATGCCCCCCCCTCCCCACCCAGCCCTGGGCTTCCCTGATTCCCTACAGCTGGGCCTCTTTCTGGGTCTGGCAGGGATGGGTACAGCCGGCAAGGCTGGGCCCTGGGCAAGTCTCCACTGTCAACTCTGAGCTTCTGTCGTCCAAGCAAGACTGAGTGACGCTCACTCGGGAGTTAGAAGGAAGGGCTGGGGCCGCACGCCGCCCCGCCCTGAACACAAGCGCTCCTGCGTTCCAGATGCCACACAACTGTGGCCGAGGTATCAGGAGCAACCTGAGGATGAGGCTGGGAGGCAGCGACTGAGCGCTTGCACACACGTTTCGGCAAATGGTCTGAGATTCACAGCCTCAGGTGCTGCGGACGGGATTTGCGCAGAAGGCCTCGTGCCGTCCTCCCACTGAGGATAGATCCTGGGGCAGTGTGGAAGGGGCAGCTGTTCCTATTTGTTGAATTCATGTGTGCAAAATAAACACAACATTTTACCTTGGTGTCAAACTACTTAAGCCTCATGCACCCCTCAGTTATTGCTTCCACGATAAAAGACAATTTTTGTTATTACAAAAATAAGAGCCCACAGTGGGCCCCGACATTGGCCCTTGCGGCTGGAGGAAGGTGAATGAGGCATCTTGACAAGGGCTGGAAGGTGAATGAGGCATCTTGACAAGGGCTAGGCCCAGCTTGGCCAGATCCCCCTTTCTTACTCAAAACAGACTCTGGAAAGCCGCCCCTAAAAATGAACATTTACATTGCAAAAACTTGGTCATCTCACACCAGTAGACTTTTATGTGATTGGCGATAGACGCTGGGCTGCCGGAAAGGGGGAAGTAAGTCTACCAGGTGATCAACAGGTATACAAATGAGCCAAACTTGGAAAAGACACTATAGTTCTCTGTTGAGAGCCAGTGAGATGTGTCTGGCCCAGAGCCAGGCCTCCAGCACACCTGCTCGGGCCCCAGTCCCAAGCAGTGGGACCCCCAGGGTGCCGGGCAGCTGGTCTAGAGTGGTAGCCCCCGTCCAGGCAGCAGCAGCTGAGCCACACCCCAAAAGAGCCAGAGCACCTTGTGCTGAGAATTCTACAAGGGTGTCCAAAGAATGACAGGGATGTTCAGGGACACAGCGCCAGCTCCAAGGGGCCTCCGTCAGCCACATACTCATACAAAGTGATGGTGGGGGACCTTGAGAATAAGGCAGGAAACCTCAAATCCGTATTGATACAATAAAGGAGTTCCAGGTGAGCCTGGTAAGGAAGGGGGTATTTTCATAGGATCCAAGTCTCCTTGCAAAAATGCTCGAGTTACAAAGGAAGAAGAGGGATGTGGAGAAGCCTGGCAGCGTCCACCTTCACTGCGCAGCCAGGGTGAGCCTTGCCGGGAAGGTGCAGGTGTGACTCGTGCCTGTCGGGGAGCCTGTCCTGTCCGTATGAAACATGCGCCAGGCAAGGGGGCTCAGGCCGCCAACTTGCCCTCAAATGGGTCAGGAAAAAATGTTCTCTTACTGTGCCTGTGACTTCTGCACATTCTGAGAGTCTTTCAACATAAACGTGTGTGCAGAGCTGGCGACACTCTGTTGCTGAGATGGACTCATCTCTGGTTCTGCGCACGAAAGTTTGCCAACTGCAGAAGTAGAATTGTGCAATTCCAATTAATAAGTATTGGCTCTGAGTGTGTTTACTTTTCCAGGAAAGTAACATGTTTTTAAACAGGTAAATACATTAGTGTGGCATCATAATGATCTATTCCAAGTTAAAAGGGTAAAGGTTATTGTCCCAGTATGGAGAAAATTCCAGAATTAAGCATTTAAAATAATAGGACCTACCCGTTGATTTGCCAGAGAAATTCCAACAGTTTCAAAAAACTGTTCAAAGTAAGAGATGATGGCACCAAACACAGCAGGACTTCTCGGCCCTCCAGGTTCCTGTAAGAGATGATGCCGCGGAAGCGCCTTAAAAGCAGTCTTGATGGCAGTGGGCAAACGGAATTCAATGTCAAAAGAGAAAGGCTTCAGCAGGTCACTTCAGTCTGGCCTTTCTCCTGGCTTCTATGGAGGGAGGACACAGCTCTGGCATCGGCTACCTCACTGCAGACCATACAACTATAGGTGCATGAGGAATTTGTGCCTCAGTTTACCCATCAGTCATGTGGGTGGTGACTAGCTCATCAGGCTTTGCGGATGAAGCATGACCATGGAGTATGGCAGGTGGCGCATGGTAGGTGGAGGCTGAGTGGGCACTGGGCTGGGTTTCTCAGAAAACGAGGAAATCCTGGCACGGGGCTCACGTCAGTCACCAAGCACAGAGACCCTTGTGTGACACTAGCCTTAGTTTGCAGGTGCCCCAGAATTGCAAAGGTTGGGAAGGAAATGCGCAGGACAAAAGCCAGCCTCTTTACTTGTCCCCGCCCCTTGCCACAAGAGGACCCTGTTGCCCTAGAGCTGGGCCAACCTGGTAGTGCCAGCAGCAGCTGCAGTGAAGGCAGGAGGCTGCGGACAGGCTGAGGAGGAGGGGCTCCCGTGCAGGAGCAGCCTGGCTGCTGGAGCTGCCCCAGCCTGGCCTGGCTGCCTTCAGTGCGGGGCAGCCTGTTCCTGCACCCGGCTGTGACTCAAATGCCCGCTTCCCTCAGAGGCGAGCCCTACACGTCTGCAGTATTTGGACCGAAGCCACCCGGCACGGGCACATGGCACCCTGCCCCACCTGAAACCCAACACTGCACGCAGCCAGGGATGGAGACCTCCACAGAGATGCTCAACTAACAGAGCACATGGCCAGAACCCACAGGTGTTTCCGGAGATGGGAGAGGCACGAACAGCCTCGGCTTCCCAGGTCATGAAAGGTCACAGGGCTCCTGACGCAGCGCCTCCCAGGGCCTGGCAGGGACACCCTCAGAAGTGCAGGAACCAAAGTCTGCCGCCACCTCCACGGTCTTTGTCCCACCCCCTAAACACTTTCAGTGACCCACGGGTCCAGGCTCAGACCCCTGGGTGCTTGGTGTGGTCATCACACCGGGGTGCAGACTGCATAACAGTGCATTGGGGTAATTGGATCTTTCCTTACAAAGTTCCCCACAAAAGCTCTCTGGGAAAGTGCCATGAATGCAATGGGGACATGAGATGTGTCCCCTGAGGGTCAAGCACACAGAATTTTGTAGTCTCAGGGGCTCCCGAGAGCTTGTTCTCCAGGTGGCCCTGAGGCCCGGGAGAGTCAAGCCCCAGGCTGGGTGCCATCCCGTGTGTCAGCGGCAGACTCGGGTTCCATGAGTTCCTCCACAGAAGCTGCAGGAGGCGAAATCAGCAGAGATCCCACCCAGCTGACATGAGAAAAACCCACCGGAGGACCCGACCCATGCCCGTGGCAGCAGGACCGCGAGGTCACCTGCTCATTGAGCTACCTTCGGGGCCGCCCTGAGCTGTCCGTTCCCATGGTGTGCAAGGCCCAGGATGGCATCAATCACCCTGGGTGTGTCAAAGTCATCTGCCAAGGCCGCCTTCACGGCCCTCTTGGTGCTGGAGAGCCTGAGGGAAGAGGAGAGAACAGTCGCAGCAGAGGGAGCTCCACTCTCCCCAGGAGGCCCCCACGCCAGTCCTTCCCCAGGGACAGACGCTGGGGGCTCTAATTTGGGGACTCTCTCTAGGTCATATTCCCAAAGACTTGAGTTCCTGAGTAGCAGAAAATTATGTAACATCAACTGCAAACTGTCATGTTACCCCAAGAAAAAGTCCCAGAACAGAGGTCACCTGTGACGCTTGTATTTTAACATACAAGACACACGTGGGCATTTTCATGATGGTTTTAAAAATCAATAGATATTGAGGGGAGTGGCAAGGAAGACTCGGTGGGGGAGAGACGACACGGCCGACCACTCACAAAGAGAGGTTGGGGAGGCCCAGCCTGGGGCTCCTGGCTGCCTACCCTGCTGAAGCGGCAGGGGTGGGTTGTCACCAAGACCATCCAGAAGACTCTGCACGCCGGGATGAATGTGCAGCACTGCCCCGGACACCCGTGGGTGGGGAGTGGAGGCGATGCTGTGGGCCCAGGCCTGTGTGTTTTATAGCTTTTGGCTCCTCATGGTCAGGACCGGGAGGGACAAGCAGCTCCGCTCCTCGCACAGGGAACCCGAGCCCAAAGCCACTCTGAGCAGGGGGCTCAGAGCCCGAGGGCCCCAGGCACACTTCCTGCCCAGCGCCCTGTCTCCCTGGGACGTCTTGGGAGCCCCTGACCCCACACCTCCTGTCCAGCACCCAGTCTCCTGTGGCCTCTGGGGAGCCCCTGACCCCACACCTGCACCTCCTTCCCAGCACCCTGTCTCCTGGGGCCTCTCTGGGAAGTCCCTGACCCCAAACCTCCTGTCCAGCGCCCTGTCTCCTGGGGGCCCCTCTTCCCCTTCAGGAGCCCACCAGCAGCACCCAGCAGGCCGCAGGAGGGGCGCCAGGCCGGGTGGGAGGCGGGCCTCTTACCTCTCCCACAGCATGGCTTCCCTGACGGAGCCGCAGGCCAGCTGCCCCTTCATGTAGGCACGTGCGTCCTCCAGGAAAGAGCCCAGCCCCAGGAGCAGCTGCTGAGCTTGGAGCATGGCGCTGTCGCTGTAGTTGATGGCTGAGGAAGAAGAGATGGTCACTGAGGCGGTGCCCACCATGCTGTGCCCCTGCCCCTGCCCTGGTCCAGCAGAACCACAGTGTTCTCTGAGGGCACCGCCACCCATGGACCACACGGAGAGAGGGACATATGGCCCTCACTGCCCTCCAGTGACCGCGAGTCCCTAGGCCCACTGGACACAGACCGCAGGGTCTGTCCCAGCTCAGTGTCACCCGCCCTGGGAGAACACGGTGGCGGTGGAGACATGCTCCCAGTGCTGCCAGCCAGGAGGTGCATTTCCACGGACGGATGGGTGGAGGTGCGGATGAACGGCTGGCTCTGGAAAGAGGAGCCCCGCCCTGGGGTCAGAGGCACCTCTAGAGAAGGCGCCCCTGGGGAAAGTGCCCGTGTGTGATGGGACAGCCCAAAGGAGGAGGGAGGAGCGGTCCCCAGACCTGGCTTTACAGTCTGTGGGTGTTTCTTAGGCCACCTGGATGAGGGGGCAGTTTCTGTTTACATCTGTTCATTTCTTGTGGTTTCTAGTCTACTGCATTCTGATGGGTAAGACAACAGGAGTGAATCGCTTTGCAGTGATCACATATCCTTGGATATCAGCAGAGCCATCCACACATTTCTAGAACCTTCTCGTGCCTACTCTGTTTCCCAGGCTGAGTCCACAGTCCATGCTTTTGAGGAGTGCTGCTTCAAACAGCTCTTTGAAAACCACGAGAATAAAAAGAGCCTATCTGGACACATATGCTGAAAATTACATCCCAACATGCCTACAAGTCCTGACTTCAAGACGAGAATTCCAAAATCAGACATGGCTTCAAGCTGGAAGCAACACAGTGAAAACCTCCCCCAGGGTTGTCTGATATCTTACTTAACATTTTTCCTTTTTTTCCAAATTCACTTTCAGTTTTTGCTTTGAATAGCTTGACAGAAAAGAGAAAAAGCCAGAAACCCACAAAGTGATCTGACAAAATTTAAAACAAAGATAATATTCGGGGACTGATAGAGTTGATGCATGGGAGGCTGTTAGAATAAGATTACCATTAATGACACAGCAAGAGGCATCCAGATGGGGAGGGGCAGACAGATGCCCAGCATGGAGACGCCCTCTGCCTCAAGGTCAAGGACAGCTGCATTTCTCCAACGAGGATTCTGCTCTACAGATGGGAGACGCTTCTCCAAAGTGTCAGCGCAGCACAGACTGCACGGGATGCCGCCACTGTCACCCTCCGTCTTCCCAAAGGTGAAGAAAGCATGTCTGGGAAGGTCCTGAACTCCCACACCATTCGTGGAGGGAAGCTCAGACAGCAAGTGACGGCCCAGCTCCTCGTGGCCACCTCCGACCTCGGGGGGTGGGGCAGTCGTGTCCACTGTGGGGATCCACATCCTGACTAACCTCGTGTTCCTAGAAATCCCTCACTGGCAGATCGGTGCCTCCTGAATCCCACCCAAAATTTCCACTGGGAATGTGTTCCTGAAAGAGCTGCCCAGGCTTGAAAAAGCCTCTTTTCAGACCAAACTTTGTATTCAAAGCTCAAAAAGAACTGCACACAATTAGGACAGTTATACAAGGTGCTGCCCCTAATCCTGCCACAATCTGTGAGAAGCGGGGCAGGAGCCTCCGAGGGCAAAGAGCCCCTGGGAAGGGATCCGCAGGGAACAGCTTTGAAAGGACCACAGCCCCCAGCCACGAGGGGAGCAAGCACGAGCCGGGGAGAGAGCTCTGCGCTTGCACATGGGATTCATCGCCGCCGCCTCTGCCCGTTTCCAGCAACACGGAGCCGGGCGGAAAGTTTCTCCAGCCCATTCGCCTCCCTGACTCTTCCTCTCACAGCACGGCTGGGCTGTTTTCATCGCGCATAAGTGCACACCACACGCAGATGCTGCACGAGGCCAGGTGAGCACGAGGCTGGCGACACTTCTTTCTCAAGCTCGTGCACCTGTGAGCGCAGGTCCCCTGGGCCGATGCACTGCAGTTCCACCCAGGGGAGAGGTTCAGACCACGTCTCAGAAAACCTGAGTTTGCAGTAGAAAGCCAACAATGTGGCATCAGAGCCAGGATAAAGACATGGCCCAAGGTACCCTTTTGGTGGTCAAAGGTGCAAATGTCTGTGTGCCCCACTCAAGCTGACAGAGCCACAGGCTGGGTGGGGCCTGTGCCAGGCCACAGCCCGGGTAAAATTCTGCAGGCACAGCACAGGGGAGGCAGATGCATGGGACCAGCCCAGGGGCTCACCCAAACCCACCAAAGCTTTGTGTGTGACATAAAGTGTGCTGGCCAGATAGATTCACCCCATGGGGGAATGAGAATAAACTATGTTTCGGCTGCATGTCCCCACCCCCATCGTCTTCATTAAAAAGGTGAAATCATCAATTTGGAGCAAGAGAGCTACATAGGAGGGACAAGAAGGGGGAGAGGGAGGTGGCATGGCAACAGCAGCGGCCCAGGGCCTCAGCAGTGTCAACGGAGCAGAGGGGACACCAGAGGCCAGAAGGACAGCAACCCTCGCTCACCAGGAAGGAACTGTCACCATCTCCAGAGGACACTGGCCCTGCTCCTGCAGCACTAGCCATACACTGGGACCTTATTGCCAGTTAGGTGGTCAAGCCAGGCAAGGCAGTACCACTGTCCCCAGCCTTCACTCGCCACCAGGGATGCAGCTCTGGATAACAACTTTTTTTTTTTTTTTTTTTTTTTTTTTGAGACAGGTTCTTGCTCTGTCACCCAGGCTGGAGTGCAGTGGTGCGATCTCAGCTCACTGCACCTCTGCCTCCTGGGTTGAAGTGATTCTCCTGCCTCAGCCTCCCGAGTAGCTCAGATTACAGGTGCATGCCACCAAGCCAATTTTTTGTATTTTTTTCAGATGGAGTCTTGCTCAGCCGCCCAGTCTAGAGAACAGTGGCATGATCATGGCTCACTGCAGCCTCTGCCTCCCGGGTTCAAGCGATTCTCCTGCCTCACCCTCCTGAGTAGCTGGGATTATAGACACACATCGCCATGCCCGGCTAATTTTTGTATTTTTAGGAGAGACGGGGTTTCACCATGTTGGCCAAACTGGTCTCGAACTCCTGACCTCAAGTGATCCACCTGCCTCAGCCTCCCAAAGTGTTCAGATTACAGGCGTGAGCCATTGTGCCAGGCCTTTTGTATTTTTTGTAGAGATAAGATCTATGTTGCCCAGGTGGGTCTCAAACTCGTGGACTCAAAACATCTGCCAGCCTCGGCCTCCCAAAGTGCTGGAATCATACACGTGAGCCACCATGCCAGGCCAGTGCTAGACAACTCCTGGCCAAGAGCCTAGCCCGGGGCAGCAGGCAATTGTGCAGCATGGCAGGAACCGTCATCACCCATCCAGGAGACCTCGCTCTGCTACACACTGTTCGGGGAAGTGCTATCCCTGGGCAGGACAGGCAGGGTCACGTTTGAGAGCTCCCATGTGCAGGGGCCGTGCCAGGCTGGCCCCTTCCAATCTCCCAGTTCACACAGCAGGAAGCCGAGGTGCTGCGGGTTCACGACTTGTCCAGACCCACAGAGAAGGAGTGGAGAGGACTCGAGCTTGACGAAGAAGCCCACATCTACTACGGGCTGAGCCCGGACCGGCGCTGGGATCCCTCGTCCTCTGGGTTCACTCTCAACCCGAACCATAAGGCGTACAGCAGCCTCACTCACAAGGTTCTGCTTATTCTCTGGCCTGCATTTTGCTGTTCTCAGTCCTGTCAGAATGACTGTCTCCGAGCTGGGGAGGAGTCCACTCCACGCGTGCTCGGCTCACCTGAGCGGTAGCTGCTCCGCAGGCAGAAGAATCGGAAGGTATCCGGGGAAAAGGTCTTCAGAAAGTCCTGGTAAAGCGAGAGACAGGCAGTCACGAGGCTTTGCTTTTACACTTCGCACTGTTCAGAGAATGTTATTTACTACAATTACATGAGTTCTCTCTACCTATCAAGAAATCTGGAATCTTGATCAAAGTGAGCCCTCCAAACTCACAATTACCACCTGCTTCCTGGTGATTTCCTCACTGAACTTTCCATGTTCGATCTCAGTATTTGTGGAAAGAGCAAGAAGAGAAAGCCGGTTTGCCCTGAGAATCCGCACCTGCTCCAGGAGGGGTGTGTCCTGTGCTCAGCCTGGGCTCTCCTTCTACATGACAGGGACGTGGGACAGACAGCATGGAGCGATGCTGTGCTCAGGAAGAGACCAGGTAGGTGGCGGGAGGCACACCAGCTCTGGCTGCCTGCGGGCCCCCAGGAGAAGCTTGCGGTTAACGTCAGACCTGGATGACCTCCGGCTCAGCCCAGCCAAGGGGCGACAGCCTCACTCATCCTATTTGGTGGCACAGTTCTCGTAAACACTGGGCTTAAAGCATGCGCTAAGTCTGTCTCTTGAAGACTAAACCACCCTGCCTCTGATTAAACGTAAGTAAAACTCAGAACCCAACCAGTATCCTCCTATAGATCATTTAGAACACGTCTGTCCAGAAAGAAGTGGAGCTTTCTACATGAAGAAGCTTAGGAGAGGTCTTTACAGGCACTGCAAAAGCAGCGCAGCCTCCTGTGGGGTGCTCAGGGTTCAGTTCTGGCAGCTACTTTTCCCAAGAGATGAAATGAGATGAGTGGGGGAGAGAAGGAAGAGGGCTCTGCCCAGCTTGGGCTTCCAGCGTGGCCCCGAGAAAGCAAGCCGAGCTCCAGCTGCACCCCTGGCCAGGGACGCACTCCGACGGGAGCCCGAGTGGCTCCTTGCCTGGATCTGTAGCACATGGTGCTGGCTCTGACCAAAGCACCCTTTCCTGCCACCACCTCAGAAGACAGAACTGGCTCACCCCATGCCTGTCCTCTGTGCAGGAAGCTGTCGCCGACCTTGCTGGAGTGAGGACTGCGTTTCCGTCTCCCTCGGGTAAACACAATCCCCTCTTCTCTAGGCTGATGGGAAGTAACACAAGCCCAGAGCACAGGGGCTGACACCAACCCGCAGTCTGCACCCGCTCATCAGGGCTCGGACACCCACTTCCTCCGCAGGGTGGCCGTGGGAGCACAGAGCTGCCAGGGAGAGTGAGCCGGAAACGGCGGAGTCCAGCTCAAAATACTGCACCAGAACACATGGTATTTTATAAGGCATAAAAGACTGGTCTAAGGCCATGCTGCTCAACAACCCTACTGAGAGCAAAACAACGCAACTGAAAAGCATCCTGGGGTAGAAGGGGCTGTCCCTGCTGCAGGCTGCAGCAGCCTCGCCCACCCGGTAGGAAGGAGGGGGCTCCCTGGACTGCTGAGCTGGAAAGAGGAGGACACTGCTCCACCTGCCTCTGGGGCTCAGTCCCTTCAGAGGACGGAGCGGGTCTGGTCTGCCTTCCACCAGGAAGGAGCTCAGCCCCCACCCCACAGCCCAACCCCGGTCTGCCTGTGCCTGAGGCAGTGAGGGGCATTCTCATGTGGGGTGGCATTAATTCGAAAGCTGCTGGGCCAATGCCCTAACACAGGGGTGCTCAACCTGGCGTCCACAGACCTCCTAGGGGCCCACAGAGAGAAGGTGGGAGGGTGGGGAGATCTGTGACCTGGGATGGTTAAACAATTATGTGTTTATTTCTGCCAGCCTTGCACTGAAATGGGTATTTCCTTTGATGGTCAGTGCAGGCAGCAAACACATCGGGAAGCACAGAGCCTGGCACGGTGGCCACAGCTGCCACAGGTGACGCCGCAGGGATGACATCACACGCCACAAATCACACGAGAGAACGGCAGCCATCAGACCCCACCTACGCTGCGCTAACCACTGAGTCAAGCAGAGCCCCCGCTCCTCTACTTCAGTATCACCGACGGCCTCCGGGATCCTATGTATTTTATGTTATGTATTTAAAGCATATTGTAAGGCTGGGTCCACAGACTTCACCAGGCTGCCACAGGGGCCTGGGGTGGGGAGGGGGGGCTGGTGTGTGTGTGTGTGTTTGCACACGCGCGTGCGTGTGTGTGTGTGAAGAGCCCCTGTCCAATCCAACAGTAAATCATCAGTAATCACACTGGAATTCAATTTCCGTCTGTCCATCTCCTGCGTGCTCCTTCCCAAATTGTGAAAGAAGGAATATTATTCCTGGGTCCTCTAATTCGCAACTCGCAGGTTCACTTGAGACCCTCCCTCACCCAAGGTGTTGTGGTTCCAATGAACGCACACAGCCACGTCCTGCTGGTTTCAGTTCAGGTTGCGCCCTATTTAGGCCTCCACGTTTCGGTGTGAAAACACCACTCCACAAGCAGGCTCCACGCTTTCCACTTCATTCCAAAAAGGATTTCACCTGGCTTTCTCTCAAAGGGGTTTTCCTCTCATTCAGAATGTAAACGCATGCAGAATTAGCCTCAGTGTGTTTTCACAGATCTAATAGTTCTCTGAAACCCCAACAACATTAAGGGCTTATCTTCCCTGCTCTTGCGGGGGCGGGCGCTACTGTAGCGAGCTACAGCAGTAGTTCTAATAGAAATCTGGAATCTAATCTTTCTAGAGCATGAGTTTCCATGGACTAAAGGGGAAACATATAACTTCTTCATTGCACAGTATTCTGACAATGGTGTGAAACTCTTGAATACTGTGGGTGTTCATGGACATTAATTTTTTAGCGTGTTCCTGCTCTGTGCCGGCTGGTATCGGCAAGTTTCTATACTACTCGGGTTCCACCATGCAATCTGCCACGGTTACCTGAGAGGCAAAATGTGGCGACGGTGGTGTAAGCTCGTGCTGGAACTCTCCAGGAGGTAAGCAATCTCCCAGAGCCCAGGCCGGAGGACCGGATCGGCCTTCAGGTGGGGACGGTAACAAGCAATGTGAGTCCCAGTGAGGTCACAGGGTGCACACTCACAGGGAGCCTGCTGGGTACACATGCCAGCTGCCGAGGGACCTCCTATGATGCCAGCGCCGCACACACCCCTGGAGCCCCTGGGCAGAAGCAGGCACCAGAGCGTTCCTACTGGGCCAGGCCCTAGCTTGCTTTGAGAGGTACAGTAACTAGAAAGCAGGTTTTAAACCATTATCTGAGCTCCAGGGTTGAGCTCCTTCTACATGGGCTGTGGCCTCCATTACGCAGAAAGCATTGGGTTTTCACCCAGGCTATTATAAAGGTCTATCAGTGGTCTCCAAGACAAAGAAGACTGGCGGGAAAAGGGTCTTACGCTAGAAACCAGGAATGTGGCAAGTATTTTTAAGATGTAGGGCAATAACTTAACATCTCCAAGGAATTATGGGCTGAGGGGAGGTGTGAGCTACCAAAAATATAAATGAAAAATCACCAGTAAATACATAAACACAGCAAATAGACAAAGGCATGGAAATTTAAAATCTAGTTGCCATTCTTCATAAATTAACAAGAAAAATGGGCCAGGTGCCTTGGGTCGCACCTGTAATTCCAGCACATTGTGAGGCTAAGGTAGGAGGACTGCTTGAGCCCAGGAGTTTGAGACCAGCCCGGGCAACATAATGAGACTTCGTCTCTACAAAAAAATACAAAATTAGCAGGTGTGGTAGTGCATGCCTGTGGTCCCAGCTCCTCAGGAGGCTGAAGTGGGAGGTTTGCCAGAGTCCACAAGTTCCAGGCTGCAGTGAGCTAGGACTGCACCAGGTGCCTGGGTGACAGCGAAACCCTCTCTCAAAAAAAAAAAAAAAAGAAAGGAAGGAAAAAAGGAAACAAGGTAACCTGATTATAATTCTAATTTGATGCTGGAGAGACCTGGGAAACACACATTTTCATCTACCGCCAGTGGGAATGTAAATCATACTCATTGATAAAATCACCAGGGGCTGTATCCAAAACATTCTGAATGTGCCTGTATCTTCTGATGCGCGATTCTACCTCAAGGCACTTTTCTCAAGTCACTAATCGTTAGATGTGCACAGATACTTAGCTAAAGGATATTCATCACAGCACTGCAGCCTGCAGAGTACAGGTCTCACAGCCCAACAACAGGGGAATAAAATCACGGTGCCTCACGGCCATGAGCCACTAAGTGGCTGCTAAAAATAATGCAGACATGGCAATGTCTGTGAAAATTTAAAATGCACATACCCTAGTGGAAAATACAGTAGGATTTAAATGACCATCAATAGGGGATTCTTTACATTAATTAAGCTGCACCCACATACTGGACTATGCAGCCATTCGAGAGAATGAACCAACTCCATATGGTAGAAAACCGGCTGAGGCCAAGAGATTAATCAAGCAAGCGCAAAACTCTACCACTGTGCATGAAGAGAAAGTGAGAAGCACCGCTGCAGGGAGATGTGTGCACACACACACCTGCTCCGAGAAAATTAACCGCTGCTTCAGGAGAGAAGCCGGGCAACAGTGAACGTGGTCGGGCAGGAGGCCTGCTTTCCATAGCTCCTTTGAATTTTTCTACCGTGTGCTTCTCTGTCTTGTCTGCAGTTTTCAAACTTTCTGCAATTAAACCCATCACGTCTATAATCAAATTAAAATCTCACTTAAATTGTTAGGGAAAAGGCGGCACGCATACGACACTGCCTCATCAATGAGACAGAGGAGAAAGGTTTATGTGTATTGGCCTATCGTGTATAACAGAACACAGGAAGGCGAATCCAAAACAGAGAACACAACTGTGCCTGCTGGGGAGGGAATGGGTGCAGGCAGGCTCCAGGCCAGCCTTCTCCATGCTCTCTTTAGTGTTAATGCTGAACCCTGCAAATGTTTCACAGATATGACAAATAAAAGTAAATTGGGACCGGATACAGTGGCTCATGCCTGTAATCCCAGCACTTTGGGAGGCTGAGGCAGGTGGACCTGAGGTCAGGAGTTCAAGACCAGCCTGGCCAACATGGTGAAACCCCATCTCCACTAAAAATACAAAAATCAGCTGGGTGTGGTGGTGTAGGCCTGTAATCCCAGCTACTTGGGAGGCTGAGGCATGAGAATCGCTTGAACCTGGGAGGCGGAGGTTGCAGTGACTTGAGATCACACTAATGCACTACAGCCTGGGTGACAGAGCAAGACTCTCTCTCAAAAAAGACAAAACAAAAAGTAAATTGGAAAGGGGAAGAGAGAGACCATCACACCGGAAACAAACAGAACAAATGAACCTCTCATGTTAATGAAAGGAGATCATTACACGCTGTGAGTATATGTTCAGACCACAGAGCTTTAGTGAGATGCAGTCTACAAGAAAAAGAAATTTAAGTCCAGAATAGCTGAATCACAGAAACAGAAAGTAGATGAGTGGCTGTCAAGGGCTGGGAGGAGGTGGGAGTGAGAAGTGACGGCCCATGGATGTGGTGTTTCTTTTTGGGGTGATGAAAACGTTCTCAGAGGCCGGGCACGGTGGCTCACGCCTGTAAGCCCTGCACTTTGGGAGGCCGAGGTGGGCAGATCACAACGTCAGGAGATCGAGACCATCCTGGCTAACACAGTGAAATCCCGTCTCTACTAAAAATACAAAAAATTAGTCGGGCGTGGTGGCGGGTGCCTGTAGTCCCAGCTACTCGGGAGGCTGAGGCAGGAGAATGGCATGAACCCGGGAGGCGGAGCTTGCAGTGAGCCGAGATTGCGCCACTGCACTCCAGCCTGGGCGACAGAGTGAGACTCCATCTCAAAAAAAGAAAAAAAAAAAAAAAAAGTTCTTAGATAGTGGTGATGGTTTGACAACTGTGAATATCCTACAAATCAGTAAACAGTACAATGTAAAACGGTGACTTATATAGTATGTGCGTTATATTTCAATAAAACTATTAGTTTAAAAAGAAATAAAAAGAAACCTTAAGTTTTACTCAATAGTTTTACTTTTAACAGTAATATTGGTATTAAGTTTTTAAATTTATTTTGTGTGTATTTTAAGATAAAACAAAAAGTTGATATGCTCTTATAAGATGTTTAGTAAGAGAGGAAAATAAAGAGCTGAAACTAAAAAGCCCTGTGATATTAAATTTTATTTGGATATATCAAAATTAACCCAAATAAGGAATCTATTTTGTATGTGCAGGTTTATCTTCCTCTCCCCTAGCTCTGACCCCTGACAAAGCCTAGATGCAATGTCACTCCAGCAGCAATCAACATTGCAGTGCCCAAATCTTGCCTTCAAAATCCCATTTCCCCTTAAAGGCAGGGAGGCTGCTTGGAGAAATGGCAGGTCTGGGTAGGAAAGCAAAAGGCAGGCAGGTGCAGGAGCACAACAGAGGCGGAGGAGCCTGTCCCTGAGGGACCGGAGCCAGTCAGAAGAGCCCTCCCTGGCTAAATTCGGGATGATTTCAACACCCAAAAGATAATAACTGAATTGACAATACACTAAATAAATATGAATCATTGACTCTGTCTACTAAAAAAAAGAAAGACAAAACCCTTTTCTTTAAGAGGAATGCCAACTAATAAATGTAAAAGAGGGAACAATTAGACAACCGTGACTTTGCAATAACCATTGAAATACATGATCAAAGTGAAGCGTCTAAACCATAGGGTGGAAGATTATTAGGAAACAAATTACCACACACCATGCCACCTCTCAGATGCTTAATATTCATAAGAAGAAAATAAACTCTGCAGTAGAGGGATCTGGTAGTCATTCCTTAACAAATGGTAAAACTCACCATCATGAATAGTAGGACAACCTGACCCTACAGCCCCCAGGGAATGCACTGTGAGTTCACAGCATCAACTACAAGGTATTCCCGCCAAAAAGCTTCTACCTGGATCAAACTGACCCTTTAACCCTCACTTCCCGTGAAAGGAACTACAGGAGATAGAAGAACAAGCTAAATGACAACACAACGAAACAAACAAATCCAAAATGTGGGATGTTCAACAAGACAAGTGGCCCAATCTCTTCAAAAAGTCAACACCACAGGAAAAATAAAAGTAGAAAGACTGCTGTAGATTAGATTAGAAACCTAGAAAGAACAATGAAATACAATTCAGCCTAAAGGAAGGAAATTTTGACATGGAATACAGCATAGGTGAATCTCGAGGACACCAAGTTAAATAAGCCAGTCACAAAAGGACAATTACTATATGATTCCACTTACATGAGATCTAGAGCAGCCAAAATGGAAACAGAAAGTAGAAGGGTTGTTGCCAAGGCCTGGGGAAAGGGGAAATGGGAAGTTGTTCCATGAGTCCACAGTTTTGGTTTTACAAGATGAAAAAATTCTAGAGATCTGTTGCATAACAATGTGAACATATTAACACTACTGAACTGTATGGTTAAGATGATAACTTTTATGTTATGTGGTTTTTTTAACCACATTAAAAAAACAAACCTAAGAAGACACAACAGACAAATGCAACACGTGAACCTTGATCAACTCCTCGTTTAAAAATAAAAGTATAAAACATATTTGGGGGATAACTGCAGAAAACAGGCCAGGCGCGGTGACTCATGCCTGTGATCCCAGCACTTTGGGAGGCTGAGGCAGGTGGATCACCTGAGGTCAGGAGTTCGAGACCAGCCTGGCCGACATGGTGAAACCCTGTCTCTACTAAACAAAACAAAACAAAAATTAGCCAGGCATGGTGGTGTGCACCTATAATCCCAGCTACTCGGGAGCCTGAGGCAGGAGAATCATTTGAACCTGGGAGGTGGAGGTTGCAGTGAGCTGAGATCATGCCACTGTACTCCAGCCTGGGTGACAGTGAGACAAACAAAAAAACAAACAAAAAAGAAAAACAGACTACAGACTAGATAGTATTAAGAAATTACTGCTAACTTTTTAGGTGTTTGGATTATGTAGGAAAGCATCCTTATTTTTACGAGTTGGTTACAGAATAGAGAACTGTCATGATGTCTTCAATGTATTTCCTAATGGTCAATAACAAGCATTATATACAGGTGTGCATGTGCACACATGCTCACACAAATGTGCACAGGCACACACACGCTCACCACTCCCATAAACACAGATAAAGCCCCTGAAGGGTACCACAGCCTGCCAGCCCTGAATATGCCTCCCTGGCATACAGATTATTTTGAGCTAAAGACCACTGAGAACAAGCAGATGCAGGAAATGCTCTAAAAACAGGGTGCAAGTTTTCCTTGTAAACAAAGCTCCCAGTTGTAAAAGATGTGTCCTGCTGTAGCAGGGTGAGGACTCCCTAACAACTCTCAATAGAGAGGCTCAATCTGCAAAACAAATTTTACTCAACAATCCTTGTTTATCACTTTTCCTAGTCACCCTCCCAAAACTTGCCTGCCCCTCCTCAAGCCCAAATCTCCTTTTTTTTGTTTGGCCTAGCATGGTTCACAGGCAGACCTCAGACATACTGAGGGGCTGGTTCCAGACCACCACAATAAAGCGAATATCACAATAAAGCAAGGCACACATATTTTCTGGTTTCCCAGTGCATGTAAAAGTTATGTTTACACTATTATACTGCAGTCTATTAAGTATGTAATAGCATTATGTCTGAAATAACAATGTACATACCTTAATGGAAAAATATTTTATTGCTAACAAAAATGCTAACAATCATATGAGCCTTCAGTGAGTCATCTTTTTGCTGGTGGAAGGTTTTCATTCAATATTATGGCTGCTGACTGATCAAGGTAGTGGTTGATGAAGGCTGAGTTACTGTGGCAATTTCTTAAAACAAGACAATAATGAAGTCTGTGCCATCAATTGAATCTTCCTTTCATGAAAGATTTCTCTGTAGCATCCAGTGTTTGATAGCATTTTACCCACGGCAGAATGTCTTTCAAAATTGGAGCCAATCTTCTCAAACCCTGCCGTTGCTTTATCAACTAAATGTATGCAATAGTCTAAATCCTTTGTTGTCATTTCAACAATGTCCACAGCATCTTCACCAGTAGATTCCATCTCAAGAAACCACTTTCTTTGCTCATTCATAAGAAGCAACTCCTTGTTTGTTCAACTTTTATCATGAGGTTGCAGCAGTTCAGTCACATCTCCAGGATCCATTTCCAATTCCAATAGTTCTCTTGCTATTCCCACCATATATGCAGTGACTTCCTCCAATGATGTCCTGAACCCCTCAAACTCAACTATGAGAGTTGGACTTAACTTCTTTCAAACTCCTGTTAATGTTAATATTTTGACCTATTCCCATCAATCATACATGTTCGTACTGGCATCTAGAATGGTGAATCTTTTCCAGAAGGTTTCCAATTTACTTTGCCCAGCTCCATCAGAGGAATCACTATCTGTGGCAGCTATAGCCTTATGAAATATTTTTCTTAAATAATAAGACTTAAAAGTTGAAATTATTCCTTGATCAATGGGCTGCAGAATGTTCTGTTAGCAGCATAAAAACAATATTATTCTCATTGTATGTCTCCATCAAAGCTCCTGGATGACCAGGTGCACTGTCAATATTTGGAAAGGAATCCTTTTTTCTGAGCAGTAGGTCTCAACAGTGGGCTTAAAATATTCAGTAAACCATGCTGTAAATGGATGTGCTGTCATACAGGCTTTGATATTCCACGTATACAGCACAGGAAGAGTACACTTAGCATAATTCTTTTTTTTTTTTTTGAGATGGAGTCTAGCTGTCACCCAGGCTGGAGTGCAGTGGCACAATCTCGGCTCACTGCAACCTCCGCCTCCCGGGTTCAAGTGATTCTCCTGCCTCAGCCTCCCAAGTAGCTGGGATTACAGGCGCCCACCACCATGCCCAGCTAATTTTTGTATTTTTAGTAGAGACGGGGTTTCACTGTGTTGGCCAGGCTGGTCTCGAACTCCTGACCTCATGATCCGCCCACCTGGGCCTCCCAAAGTGCTGGGATTACAAGCGTGAGCCACTGCACCCAGCCGACTTAGCATAATTCTCAAGGGCCCTAGGATTTTTTGAATTGTCAACGAGCACTGGCTTCAACTTAAAGTCACCAGCTGCATTAGCCCCTAACAACAGTCAGCCTGTCCTTTGAAGCTCGGAAGCCAGCCATTGACTTCTTTCTAGCTACAAAAGTCCTAGACAGCATCTTCTTCCAACAGAAGGCTGTTTTCATCTACATTTGAAAGATCTGCTGTTTAGTGTGGCCACCTTCATCACTTATTTTAGCTAGGTCTTCTGGATAACTTGCTGCAGCTTCTCCATCGGTACTTGCTGCTTCACTTTCTACTTTTATATTATAGACATGACTTCTTTCCTTCAACCTCACAAACCAACCCCTGCTAGCTTCCAACTTTCCTTTGCAGCTTGCTCATCTCTCTCAGCCTTCATAGAACTGAAGAAAGTTAGGGCCTTGTTCCAGATTAGGCTGTGGTTTACAGGAATGTTGTGGCTGGTTTGATCTTCTCTATCCAGACCACTCAAACTTTCTCACACTTTCTCCATTATCAGCAAGAAGCCTGTTTTGCCTGCTAATCATTCGTGTGTTCGCTGGAATAGCACTTTTGATTTCCTTCAAGAACTTCTCCTTTGCATTCACAACTTGGCTAAATATTTGGTGCAAGAGGCTTAGCTTTCAGCCTGTCTCAGCTTTTGACATACCCTCCTCATTAAGCTTAAGCATTTCTAGCTTTTGATGGAAAGTGAGAGATGTGTGACTCTTCCTTTCACGCGAACACTTAGAGGCCACTGTAGGGCCAGTAACTGGCCCAATTTCAGTACTGTTGTGTCTCAGGGAACAGGGGAGCCCAAGGAGGGGCAGATTTAAGGGAATGGACAGTTGGTGGAGCAGTCAGAACATGCACAACACATACTAAGTTCTGTCTTCCATGGGTGTGGTTCATGCAGCCCCAAAACAATTACAACAGTAACATCAGAGATCACTGACCACAGATCCCCATAACAGATTTAATAACGAGAAACTCTGAAATAATGCAAGAATTACCCAAATATGATACACAGAAACGAAGTGAGAACATGCTGTTGGCAAAATTGTGCCAACAGATTTGCTCGGTGCAGGGCTGCCACAAACCTTCAACCTATAAAAACACAGCATCTGCGAAGTGCGGTAAAGTGAAGCTCAATAAAGCAAGGTCTCTGCAGTGGCTGGGCTCTGACCCCTTCTGCACCATGCAACGCCGTAGCCGGGTTCGGACCCCCCTCTGCATCACGCAACCCTGTGGCCGGGCTCCGACCCCCCCCCCGCGTCACGCAACCCTATGGCCGGGCTCCGACCCCCCTCTGCGTCACGCAACCCCGTGGCCGGGCTCCGGCCCCCACTCTGCGTCACGCAACCCCGTGGCCGGGCTCCGGCCCCCCTCTGCGTCACGCAACCCCGTGGCCGGGCTCCGGCCCCCCTCTGCGTCACGCAACCCCGCGGCCGGGCTCCGACCCCCCCTCTGTGTCACGCAACCCCGTGGCCGGGCTCCGGCCCCCCTCTGCGTCACGCAATCCCGTGGCCGGGCTCCGGCCCCCCTGTGTCATGCAATCCCGTGGCCGGGCTCCGGCCCCCCTGTGTCATGCAATCCTGTGGCCGGGCTCCGGCCCCCCTGTGTCATGCAATCCTGTCCTCCACCTCCACGTGTGCCGTGCATGCTCTAATACATTTCTGTTTTTCTCTTGTTAGTCTGTCTTTGGCCAGTCTAATTTACTAATTTACTAATTTAATTTAGGCTCCCTGGTGAGAGAACCTAAGCTGGGTAGGGGAAAAAGATCCTACACAGCAAATACAGCAAAATCATCACAACTGTTGAACCAGGGTGGAGCCATAGCGATGTTTCTTTCAACTTTCCGGTAGGTTTGAAATTTTGCCTAGGATAAAATGGAAAAATTCTACTTAAGGAAATTATATACAAATTATTTTGTGAGGAGCAGTCCCTGTTGGTGTATCCTAAATCTGACAGGTACAGCTTTCACTGGTTTGCTATTTAGGCAGTGAGATCTGGATACTATTCTTCTCCATTTATTTTGCAATTAAATTAAATGTGGCTTTGAAGACAGGCCGGAAGACAAAGGAGGAGTTCAAACTCTGTCAGCCAGAGCCCTCCGTGGGTGCGCCTGTTTTCCATTCACACAGAAATTCACATCCCATGTGTCAGCACCACAGCACGATGCAATTTTTCAGGTTGGTTAAGGATCCAGCCAGCTCTGAGCTTATTAAAGGCAAACAGCAAAACCCAAACAAATCCCAAAGCCACACTAGTAGGAGGCGGTGGGTGAGGGAGGGAAGGAAGTCAGCAGACGCGCCAAGAGGGAGACAACCACTATAAAAGGAAAAGGCAAGGAAGAAGACGCCGGCCTTGAAATTCGGAAAGAGAAAGGGAAGCTCCACCAAGAAAGGGACTGCGGAAACCTGCAGGAGGCGCACAGCTGAGGAGCGCGATTAGGCAGAGAGCCACTTAAAGTGGGAGGGAGGTGAGGCAGGTCCCTTCCGAAGAAAGGGGCCAGAGGGCACTGGGGAGGTGAGGCAGGTCGCGTCCGAAGAAAGGCGCCAGAGGGCACTGGAAATGGGATTCTGTGGTTCTCAAATGACACAGAAGCCTTTAAGACGGGTTCCACAAGCTACCGGCACCTCAGAGATACAGTACAAAAAGCACGTTACCTTAATAGTGATGTAGTTTTTTAATGATTTGGACATTTTCTCTTCTTTGCCTTTCACGTGCAAATGCCCTGAAACAAAAACAAAAGCATTCAGTCTGAGCTGGTGAGGAGACTCTCTGGCCTCAGGGACACATGGCTCCCCAGGAAACGAATGGGAACCTGCACATATCCAATGTATAGGCCAGTGTATGTTGGTATAAATCTGCCTCCGAATCTTCACCCGTGCTGGGCCTTCCGGGAAGACACGACCTGCCCTTGTTCCATGGTGCAGGGACACCCAGCCCCACACTGAGGGCGGATGGCAGGGGTGCCCCAGCGGACTCAGAAGCTAAACAAGAACCAGCAACCATGGTACCGACAGCAGTATTTCGTCTGTTTTCTCCTCTCCTGTAATTCAGAGATACTGATTTAACAGACAGCATCTGAAGAAACGACAAAGCTCTCATTTGGCAAATCAGGCACTTGGTGGTGAAGCTTGTTGACCGTTGTCCGAAAACAGAGCGGCACTTGTGGGTGTCTGAGTGGGAGAATCAGAGGTTCTGTTGCAGTTGTCTTCACAGACTTTGATGACCTGGGCATTATTTCGTCCCCTATGTATGTGAAAGACAGGAGGAAAACCAAACCCATTTAAGGAACTCCTAAATCTGACCCTGAAATTCTCCCTGGCCTGTAGCTTTACAAGGCTTATCTCCAAGAGAACGGCTTTCTGTTTCTAACAGAACACTCTTCCTCTTTTTCTGACACAACTTCAAATAGGAGTGCTCCAGGCCGGAGGCAGTGGCTCACACCCATAATCCCAGCCCTTTGGGAGGCTAAGGTGGAAGGACCGCTTGAGCCCAGGAGTTTGGAGACCAGTCTGGGCAACATGGCAACATCCAGTCTCTACAAAAAAGTTAAACATTAGCTGGGCGTGGTGGGGCACACCTGCAGTCCCAACATCCCAACAACTCAGGGGGCTGAGGTGGGAGGATCGCTTGAGCCCAGGAGGTTGGGCCTAGAGTGAGCTGTGTTCATGCCATTGCACGCCAGCCTGGGCCACAGAGCGAGACTCTGCCTCAAAAATAAATAAATAAATCAACCAACCAACCGATTAGAATGTGATTTCCAAAAAACATATATAACTTTGAACATGTAATTTTATACAATGTGATTACACCAAGCGTGATTCTGATTTTTTAAAATTGATGATAGTTAGAAAATGAAACACATTTGCTCAGGCCTGAATGTTTATGTCCTCCCAAATTCCTGTCAAAATCCTCAACCCTCAGGTGACGGTAACTGAAGGCAGGGCCTGTGGGAGGTAATGAGGTCACAGGGGCAGAGCCAGTGTGAATGGAATCAGTGCTCTTGTAACAGAGGCCCCTCGAGAGCTGACAGCTGTCTATGAATGGGAAGCAGGCCCTCCCGAGACACCGAATCTGCCAGTGCCCTGACGCAGGACTTCCAGCCAGCAGAACTGTGAGGAATCCACTGCTGTTGTTCATAAGATGCCTGCTTTTAGTATTTGGCTATAGCAGCCCTAACAGGCTGGGATAGTGTCTGCCCACTTAGCTCTTCCATCCACTGGGTACAGGAGAACAGGTGTCACTTCTCCTGTGTCAGGAGACGCTGATGTTTTGTTTGGGGCCAAACTAGTATGAAAAAGATTGCTGGTATCTTAATAGGTAGTAAAAAAAATCACTGAAAAATAGCAACAAAACTTTCCCACCAGGTGTGGTGGCTCACGCCTATAATCCCAGCACTTTGGGAGGCAGAGGTGGCAGATCACTTGAGGTCAGGGGTTTGAGACCAGCCTGGCCAATGTGGTGAAACCCTGCTTCTACTAAAAATACAAAAATTAGACGGGCGTGGTGGTATGCACCTGTAGTCCCAGCTACTAGGACCGCTGAGGCAGGAGAATTGCTTGAACCCAGGAGGCAGAGGTTGTGGTGAGCTCAGATAGTGCCACTGCACTCCCAGGCTGGGGGACGGAGCGAGATTGTCTCAACAACAACAACAACAACAACAACGTTTTCCCATTCCCACATCAGGTGAACACGACCTCCGTTTCTAGACCCCGGCCCCTCCTCATTACCTGACAGGGCGAAGCGTCAGCACAGCTAAGGCTGCCCTTCCTGCCCCTCAGCTCCACACTCGCAGAAGGGCTCACAGCAGGTCATGGTTGTCAACAACAAACCCTGACCTACTGAACAGGATAAACCGGCAGACAAACGCGCCTGCGGAGGGAGCAACTCCAGGTCCTCAGACAGTTCAGGGGGTGCTGAACTGAGCCCTGAACGAAGTCACTGAGGAAGTGACTTCGGGGCAATCAGCCTCATCTATTTACTTTCATGAAGAAACCCAAGTGAACCCTGCTGCGGACCAGAAAACCGGAGCACTTCTGCATTTAATGTCACCTTACTGTGACATCTGAATTTCCCAATTCAAGGATTTCAAAAACTAGTATGTGTTAATTTCCTGTATTTCAGATGTCAAAGTTTGCATCTCCAAATCTATCACTACCAAACGCTCTTTATCTTCCTTTATCTGGGACGAGAGACACGACTACCTCTGTGCCTGAGACACAGTGTCTCAGCCCCACCAGATGGGCTCCCAGCACGCTTCCTCTCCAAGAACACAATTCAGAAGTCCTTGGGCCACGGAAGAGAGACCTCCTTCTCCGTGGTCAAAAGTGGAGTGCAGGCCCCCAGCTGTGGAAATCAGTGCTGGGCTCCCCGAGGGGTGATGCCTTAAATATTCCACCACTGGGCAGTGTGCACCCCCTTCCCACGCGAGCACCAGCTGAAAGGAAGTGAGGGCGGCAGGCGTTTGTTCTGATTAGAAACTCCACTGACGCCGGAATAAAGCGGGTTTCAGCTAGTGCTGAGCCCTCCCCAGGGAAATGGTATGGGGTGTTGGACAACAGCTCCCAAGTCCTCCAACAGCCATGCAGCCAGCTTTGTTTCTGCTTCATTTTTAGACAAAAACTGGGGCACTGTGAGAGGCAGATACAGTAGGTAATGGTAGGGGCAGAGCCGCCTGCTGGGTCCCCCGACCCAACAGGGTAAGCCCGGGGTGAAGAACACGCTGCAGGAAGTGACTTCGGGGCAATCAGCCTCATCTACTTTCACGAAGAAACTCACGTGAACTCTGCTGCGGACCAGAAAACCAGAGCACTTCTGCATTTAATGTCACCTTACTGTGACATCCTAATTTCCCAATTCAAGGACTTCAAAAAATAGTATTTGTTAATTTTCTGTATTTTAGATGTTGAAGTTTGCATCTCCAAATCCTATCACTACCAAACACTCTTTATCTTTCTTCGTCTCAAATACCTTAGCTGTCCATCCCCAAAAGCTAATAAGACTAGTTAATCGTGACCCTGTAAACTTGGAAATATGACTCTTCCAGTGCATCCAAGTGAATTCCAAAATTGCTGGGTTTGAGGTGTTGCTTAACTCATGGTGCTGCATCTACTTCTGAGAGCAGACAGCTGGGGTTCATCAGTTAGGTGTTTGAACAGTGGAAGAAAGGGCAATGTTATTAGAAGATGGCAGAGATGTCTAGTGACAATATTATAGCTTCAGAAAGGAGTGTTCATAATTATCATTACATTGTACTACTTGAAGTTCCTTAATAGTTTTACTTGAAAGAAACTTTATATAGAACAGCATTGCCAAACATTTTCCATATTCTAGTCAGTTCCAAAAAGGTATAATCATTGCTGCAATCCAAGGAAGTTCATGTCCAAATGATTGAAACTCAAAAATAATTTAAGAGGCAAATCCATTTCTTGACCTATTAGCTGATCTACTATGTATTTCCAAATGTAGCTGTTCTGCCGACAAAGACAGAACTGCCAGAATTGAAACAGAACAAATTAATCTGAAGTTATTACTTACCAGAATGCAGAAAATAATTTCCCCACTGCTCGCACTGATGAAAGACTTCACACTGTGCAATTTCGTTTTCATGATGTGGAAAAGCTAAATCTATCCCACCTGAATGGATATCCAGTTGACTTCCAAATACCATACTGCAAGAAACAGTGCAAAGTAGTGAATTCATTCAATCAAGCAACATATTTTCTTCTAACCTCATCTATTTATTCCTTCCAGCCTTTTTAATTCAATGAATAAATGGATCTCAATTTTAAATCGATTTGCATAATTTAACTGATTCAAATGAAAACTGAAATCCTGTCATCACAAACCCATAATTCATGACTTTTCATCCTAGTAAAGGGACTTAATTCTTTTTGCTCCAGGTTCTTCTTTTCTCTTTTTCTTTCTTTCTTTTTAACTCAAAAAATTACCTTTACTTACTTTCAATAGGTAGAGTTTAGTGGTTTTCCAATTTTAACAAGAGATGGAACTATAAAATCATGACAGTGTTTCATCTGGCTTTTGCAAGTGTAACTAACAGTCACATACGAATAACAAGGTAAGAGAATTCAAAGCAACACAGGTTGCCATTTCTCCTACAGTGCTGTGCTATGCATCCATAAAAACCACATTTCTGCAAACCCACACAAAATAATTAATGGGGTTGATGGGGGAAATGAGGCTGGGCCAGCCCACTTGAAGCTCTGTTCCTGGACCAGCTGCAGAAGCATGGCGACACAGCAGGCCAGTGGATTTTCTTGAAATGATAGATACAGAAATTTCTAAAGGTGCCAACACCTCGCAGAGGTCCTTCCTGCTCCCACTGGTCCGGCTCCCTGTGCTCAGGGAAGGACTGCACACGGAGGTCTCGAGCCTGGGGAAACAGGCATCACAGAAACACACATTTTAGTGTGATGTTCTAAGACTTTCACATCTTAGCTGGGCGCGGTGGCTCACGCCTGTAAACCCAGCACTTTGGGAGGCTGAGGCAGGTGGATCACGAGGTCAGGAAATCAAGACCATCCTGGCTAACATGGTGAAACCCCGTCTCCACTAAAAATACAAAAAATTAGCTGGGCGTGGTGGCGGGTGCCTGTAGTCCCAGCTGCTTGGGAGGGTGAGGCAGGAGAATGGCGTGAACCCGGGAGGCGGAGCTTGCAGTAAGCCAAGATTGCGCCACTACACTCCAGCCTGGGCGACACAGCGAGACTCTGTCTCAAAGAAAAAAAAAAAAGATTTTTACATCTTAGCCATGGGTCGTCTCAGGGTAACTCTAACGTTCCCTGCAGTTCAAATGCTGTGAAGGAGACTGTGGGACCAGGACTAGGGAGGGGGCAGGAGGGGCCTCATTTCTATTTGGATGGACAATCCTCCCTTCCGAAGATCGGAAGCCAACATAACGATGTGAAAGTTCCACAAGCTGAACTACGGGGCCACAACCTTCACTATGTTAGTTTCGCTCCTGATCTCTACGTTACACCTATTTTAAAATCAGAGAAGGCTCAGAAGGAACAGCAATAATGGTCTCTTCATTGTTTAATCTTTCAACAAAAATAAGAATTTCACATAACATTACATTTGAAACTCACTAAATGTTTTCTGCCTGCTTTAGAGAAATTATTTGAATCTAAAAAATGAATCTACAACCCAGTTTATATGCCATAGTCTGCTATTAAGTATTGATAAACACATAGAAGTAAAGTGTGACTGGTGACTGGACATTTTTAATTTTTTTCATCAAAAGTCAGGCCCATGCTTCCTACTAACAACAAAGTTTGAGGTCTGAGGAATGATGGAAGCGTTTCCAGATGAGCCACATAACCACAGTGCAAGTGGTGGGGGCTTAGCAGAAAAGGGAATCTCTTTCTGGGTCTTAAAGGAAGACCCACCAAAATTTAGATAGGCAGGTTGTGGGAGACAAGGCCTTCCCTCCTGGTGGAATGGGGCGACCCTACTCGGGGCTGAATACTCAAGCAGTCTGGGAGTCCATGAATGGAGCAGAGTCCTCGTGTGGGAGATAATTATCTCCACCCAAACCCCCTCTACACCCAGCCAGGAACACATCCCAGATACAATGCCCACAGGTTTCGGGGTGACTGGATTTATCCATCTGAAAATCTCTGATGTAGCTAATAGCTTAAAATGTTTACCTTAATCATCCTTTCCTGTATTTCTAATTTTTTAAAACTGTTCATTAAAATAAATATTTGCTATCAAGTATACTAAAATCCATGAGTTAACAGTGATTTTTTTAAAACCCGTTTGTGGTGCCGTTTCCAAGATGGCCAAATAGGAACAACTCCAGTCTACAGCTCCCAGCATGAGCGACGCAGAAGATGGGTGATTTCTGCATTTCCAACTGAGGTACTGGGTTCATCTCACTGGGGCTTGTCAGACAGTGGGTGCAGCTCATGGAGTGTGAGCCAAAGTAGGGTGGGGCATCGCCTCACCTGTGAAGTGCGAAGGGTCGGGGAATTCCGTTTCCTGGCCAAGGGAAGCTGTGACAGACGGTACCTGGAAAATCAGGACACTCCCACCCTAATACTGTGCTTTTCCAATGGTCTTAGCAAAGGACACACCAGGATTATATCCCACGCCTGGCTCGGAGGGTCCCATGCCCACAGAGCCTCGCTCACTGCTAGCACAGCAGTCTGAGATGAACTGCAAGGCAGCAGTGAGGCTGGGGGAGGGGCTTCCACCATTGCTGAGGCTTGAGTAGGTAAACAAAGTGTCCAGGAAGCTCGAACTGGGTGGAGTCCACCACAGCTCAGCTCAAGGAGGCCTACCCACCTCTGTAGACTCCACCTCTGGGGGCAGGGCATAGCTGAATAAAAGGCAGCAGAAACTTCTGCAGACTTAAACGTTCCTGTCTGACAGCTTTGAAGACTAGTGGTTCTCCCAGCATGGAGTTTGAGATCTGAGAACGGACAGACTGCCTCCTCAAGTGGGTCCCTGATCCCCGAGTAGACTAACTGGGAGACATCTCCCAGTAGGGGCTGACTGACACCTCATACAGCCGGGTGCCCCTCTGAGACGAAGCTTTCAGAGGAAGGATCATGCAGCAACATTTGCCGTTCTGCAATATTTGCTGTTCTGCAGCCTCTGCTGGTGATACCCAGGCAAACAGGGTCTGGCGTGGACCTCCAGCAAACTCAACAGACCTGCAGCTGAGGGTCCTGACTGTTAGAAGGAAAACTAACAAACAGAAAGGACATCCACACCAAAACCCCATCTGTGTGTCACCATCATCAAAGACCAAAGGTAGATAAAACCACAAAGATGGGGAAAAACCAGAGCAGGAAAGCTGAAAATTCTAAAAATCAGAGCACCTCTTCTCCTCCAAAGAAACATAGCTCCTCTCCAGCAACGGAACAAAGCTGGACAGAGAATGACTTTGATGAGTTGAGAGAAGAAGGCTTCAGATGATCAGTAATAACAAACTTCTCCGAGCTAAAGGAGGATGTTTGAACCCATCATAAAGAAGCTAAATACCTTGAAAAAAGATGAGACGAATGGCTAACTAGAATAAACAGCATAGAGAAGACCTTAAATGACCTGATGGAGCTGAAAACCATAGCACAACAACTACGTGATGCATGCACAAGCTTCAGGAGCCGATTTGATCAAGTGGAAGAAAGGGTATCAGTGACTGAAGATCAAATGAATGAAATGAAGCAGGAAGAGAAGTTTAGAGAAAAAAGAGTAAAAAGAAATGAACAAAGCCTCCAAGAAATATGGGACTATGTGAAAAGACCAAATCTGCGTCTGATTGGTGTACCTGAAAGTGATGGGGAGAATGGAACCAAGTTGGAAAACACTCTGCAGGATATTATCCAGGAGAACCTCCCCAACCTGGAAAGGCAGGCCAATATTCAAATTCAGGAAATACAGAGAATGCCACAAAGATACTCCTTGAGAAGAGCAACTCCAAGACACATAATTGTCAGAGTCACCAAAGTTGAAATGAAGGAAAAAATGTTAAGGGCAGCCAGAGAGAAGGGTCGGGTTATCCACAAAGGGAAGCCCATCAGACTAACAGCGGATCTCCTGGCAGAAACTCTACAAGCCAGAAGAGAGTGGGGGCCAACATTATTCAACATTCTTAAAGAAAACAATTTTCAACCCAGAATTTCATATCCAGCCAAACTAAGATTCATAAGTGAAGGAGAAATAAAATCCTTTACAGACAAGCAAATGCTGAGAGATGTTGTCACCACCAGGCCTGCCTTACAAGAGCTCCTGAAGGAAGCACTAAACATGGAAAGGAACAACCAGTACCAGCCACTGCAAAAACATGCCAAAGTGTAAAGACCATCAAGGCTAGGAAGAAACTGCATCAACTAACGAGCAAAATAACCAGCTAACATCATAATGACAGGATCAAATTCACACATAACAATATTAACCTTAAATGTAAATGGGCTAAATACTCCACTTAAAAGACACAGACTGGCAAATTGGATAAAGAGTCAAGACCCATCAGTGTGCTGTATTCAGGAGACCCATCTCATGTGCAGAGACACACATAGGCTCAAAATAAAGGGATGGAGGAAGATCTACCAAGCAAAAGGAAAACAAAAAAAAAGCAGGGGTTGCAAACCTAGTGTCTGATAAAACAGACTTTAAACGAACAAAGATCAAAAGAGACAAAGAAGGCCATTACATAATGGTAAAGGGATCAATTCAACAAGAGCTAACTATCCTAAATATATATGCACCTAATACAGGAGCACCCAGATTCATAAAGCAAGTCCTTAGAGACCTACAAAGAGACTTAGACTCCCACACAATAATAATGGGAGACTTTAACACCCCACTGTCAACATTAGACAGATCAACGAGACAGAAAGTTAACAAGGATATCCAGGAATTGAACTCAGCTCTGCACCAAGTGGACCTAATAGGCATCTACAGAACTCTCCACCCCAAATCAACAGAATATACATTCATCTCAGCACCACATCACACTTATTCCAAAACTGACCACATAGTTGGAAGTAAAGCACTCCTCAGCAAATGTAAAAGAACAGAAATTGTAACAAACTGTCTCTCAGACCACAGAGCAATCAAACTAGAACTCAGGATTAAGAAACTCACTCAAAACCGCTCAACTACATGGAAACTGAACAACCTGCTCCTGAATGACTACTGGGTACATAACGAAATGAAGACAGAAATAAAGATGTTCTTTGAAACCAGTAAGAACAAAGACACAACATACCAGAATCTCTGGGACACATTTAAAGCAGTGTGTAGAGGGAAATTTATAGCACTAAATGCCCACAAGAGAAAGCAGGAAAGATCTAAAACTGACACCCTAACATCACAATTAAAAGAACTGGAGAAGCAAGAGCAAACACATTCAAAAGCTAGCAGAAGGCAAGAAATAACTAAGATCAGAGCAGAACTGAAGGAGATAGAGACACAAAAAACCCTTCAAAAAAATCAATGAATCCAGGAGCTGGTTTTTTGAAAAGATCAACAAAATTGATAGACCGCTAGCAAGACTAATAAAGAAGATAAGAGAGAAGAATTAAATAGACGCAACAAAAAATGATAAAGGGGATATCACCACCGATCCTACAGAAATACAAACTACCATCACAGAATACTATAAACACCTCTAGGCAAATAAACTAGAAAATCTAGAAGAAATGGATAAATTCCTGGACACATACACCCTCCCAAGACTAAACCAGAAAGAAGTTGAATCCCTGAATAGACCAATAACAGGCTCTGAAATTGAGGCAATAATTAATAGCCTACCAACCAAAAAAAGTCCAGGACCAGATGGATTCACAGCCGAATTCTACCAGAGGTACAAAGGGGAGCTGGCACCATTCCTTCTGAAACTATTCCAATCAACAGAAAACGAGGGAATCCTCCCTAACACATTTTATGAGGCCAGCATCATCCTGATACCAAAACCTGGCAGAGACACACAAAAAAGGAGAATTTTAGACCAATATCCCTGATGAACATTGATGCAAAAATCCTCAATAAAATACTGGCAAACCAAATCCAGCAGCACATCAAAAAGCTTATCCACCACGATCAAGTGGGCTTCATCCCTGGGATGCAAGGCTGGTTCAACATACGCAAATCAATAAACGTAATCCATCACATAAACAGAACCAAAAACAAAAACCACATGATTATCTCAATAGATGCAGAAAAGGCCTTTGACAAAATTCAACAGCCCTTCATGCTAAAAAGTCTCAATAAACTAGGTATTGATGGGACGTATCTCAAAATAATAAGAGCTATTTATGACAAACCCACAGCTAATATCATAACTGAATGGGCAAAAACTGGAAGCATTCCCTTTGAAAACTGGCACAAGACAGGGATGCCCTCTCTCACCACTCCTATTCAACATAGTGTTGGAAGTTCTGGCCAGGGCAATCAGGCAAGAGAAAAAAATAAAGGGTATTCGATTAGGAAAAGAGGAAGTCAAATTGTCCCTGTTTGCAGAGGATATGATTGTATATTTAGAAAACCTCATTGTCTCAGCCCAAAATCTCCTTAAGCTGATAAGCAACTTCAGCAAAGTCTCAGGATACAAAATCAGTGTGCAAAAATCACAAGCATTCCTATACACCAATAACAGAGAGCCAAATCATGAGTGAACTCCGATTCACAATTGCTTCAAAGAGAATAAAATACCTAGGAATCCAACTTACAAGGGATGTGAAGGACCTCTTCAAGGAGAACTACAAACCACTGCTCAATGAAATAAAACAGGACACAAACAAATGGAAGAACATTCCATGCTCATGGATAGGAAGAATCAATATCGTGAAAATAGCCATACTGCCCAAGGTAACTTACAGATTCAATGCCATCCCCATCAAGCTACCAATGACTTTTTTCACAGAATTGGAAAAAACTACTTTAAAGTTCATGTGGTTTAAAGTTCAAAAAAGAGCCCACACTGCCAAGACAATCCTAAGCCAAAAGAACAAAGCAGGAGGCATCATGCTACCTGACTTCAAACTATACTACAAGGCTACAGTAACCAAAACAGCATGGTACTGGTACCAAAACAGAGATACAGACGAATGGAACAGAACAGAGCCCTCAGAAATAATACCACACATCTACAACCATCTGATCTTTGACAGACCTGACAAAAAAAGAAATGGGGAAAGGACTCCCTATTTAATAAACAATGCTGGGAAAACTGGCTAGCCATATGTAGAAAGCTGAAACTGGATCCCTGCCTATCCTTACACAAAAATCATTTCAAGATGGATTAAAGACTTAAATGTTAGACCTAAAACCGTAAAAACTCTAGAAGAAAACGCAGGCAATGCCATTCAGGCCACAGGCATGGGCAAGGACTTCATGACTAAAACACCAAAAGCAATGGCAACAAAAGCCAAAATTGACAAATGGGATCTAATTAAACTAAAGAGCTTCTGCATAGCAAAAGAAACAACCATCAGAGTGAACAGGCAACCTACAGAATGGGAGAAAATTTTCACAATCTACCCATCTGACAAAGGGCTAATATCCAGAATCTACAAAGAACTTAAACAAATTTACAAGAAAAAAATCAAACAACCCCATCAAAAAGTGGGTGAAGGATATGAACAGACACTTCTCAAAAGAAGACATTTATGCAGCCCAAAGACACATGAAAAAATGCTCATCATCACTGGCCATCAGAGAAATGCAAATCAAAACCACAGTGAGATACCATCTCACACCAGTTAGAATGGCAATCATTAAAAAGTCAGGAAACAACAGGTGCTGGAGAGGATGTGGAGAAATAGGAACACTTTTACACTGTTGGTGGGACTGTAAACTAGTTCAACCATTGTGGAAGACAATGTGGCAATTCCTCAAGGATCTAGAACTAAAAATACCATTTGACCCAGCCATCCCATTACTGGATATATACCCAAAGGATTATAAATCATGCTGCTATAAAGACACATGCACACATACGTTTATTGAGGCACTATTCACAATAGCAAAGACTTGGAACCAACCCAAATGTCCATCAATGATAGACTGGATTAAGAAAATGTGGCACGTATACACCATGGAATACTATGTAGCCATAAAAAAGGATGAGTTCATGTCCTTTGTAGGGACATGGATGAAGCTGGAAACCATCATTCTGAGCAAACTATCACAAGGACAGAAAACCAAACACTGCATATTCTCACTCATAGGTGGGAACTCAACAATGAGAACACTTGGACACAGGGTGGGGAACATCACACACCGGGTCCTGTCATGGGGTGGGGGAGTGGGGAGGGATAGCATTAGGAAATATAACTAATGTAGATGAGGAGTTAATGGGTGCAGCACATCAACATGGCACATGTATACAGATGTAACAAACCTGCACATTGTGTACATGTACCCTAGAAGTTAAAGTATAATGGGAAAAAAAAAACCCATTTCTACAAATAGGAAACATATGCACGGTTATTCACTAGGGAGATGTGTAACAGTGAAACACTAGGAACAGTCTAAATGTGCGGCCGGTACCCTGCTGCCTGCAGAGGGTCAGGCCACACAAACCAGCACCACGGTAAAAAAACTAACCGTGGGCCAGGTGTGGTGGCTCACACCTGTAATCCCAGCACTTTGGGAGGCCAAGGCGGGCGGATTACCTGAGGTCAGGAGTTCAAGACCAGCCTGACCAACATGGAGAAACCCTGTCTCTACTAAAAATACAAAATTAGCCGGGATGGTGGCGCATGCCTGTAATCCCAGCTACTCAGGAGGCTGAGGCAGGAGAATCGCTTGAACCTGGGAGGCGGAGGTTGTGGTGAGCCGAGATCACACCATTGCACTCCAGCCTGGGCAAGAGGCGTGAAACTCCGTCAAAACAAAAACAAAAACACAAACACAAAACTAACCCTGGCGAGCCCCATGGGCAGCTGTGCAGCACGGGGCACGGGCGGTATGCTGCCTTTCACACACCCCACCCAAGGTGCCCCTGGCTGCGGGCAGAGCCACAGGGTAGGGACACCTGAGGTGCGTCCAAAGGGGACCAGGGAGAAGGTGGAGAAAGCTCTACTGAGAGGCAGAAACCAGGACAGAGAGGGTGTTTCCAGAGTAGGGATGCCACAGTGGGCCAGGAGAGCAGTGTTGTGCGACTGAGTGGGGGCGGCAGGCAGCTGCGGTCCCGGGCAGACGGTGGGAAGAGGAGCTTTGGTGACAGAGGACTCACATGAGGGTGGCTGGTGGGGACTCCAGGAAGATCTGGGAGGAGCTGGAGATTTCTGCCACAGAGCACCCTGGCATGTGAGCTGCCTGAGCTAGAAGAGATGGTAGGAAGGCGGAGAGGGATTTGGGGGCTAGAGAAGTGTGAAGCGAGGAGGGATGTAGGTGCAAGCACTCTCCTCCAGGGCCCCGAGCACCAGCCACTCAGAGAAGGGTGAGGGAACAGGGCAGCTGCAAGTGTGAACCAAAAAGCAGCCTCTCCACTAAACGGAGGAAGTGCTGAGGTCAGGAAAGCTTGATGTGTCATGGGTTTGGTTCGCCCCCTTCCATGGCCTGTCACACTCCAGCAAAAATCTCTTCCCAAAAAACCACCCGTGGGGACACGTGTCAGGCTGCACTTGCTCCCATGCACATCCTCTGCTGCCCTGAGCAGGCAGCAGGGGAACTTGAGCCCCAACCCCCACGAAGCGGCAGGCACCTTACCTAGCGATGGCAGAGCACTCGATGTGCCAGCCCGGCCTCCCGGGTCCCCAGGGAGAGGCCCAGAATACCTCCTGGGGTTTGGCCGCCTTCCACAGGGCAAAGTCACTGGCATGACGCTTGTCAGAGTCCGCTGCAGATGACAAACGGTACATCATTAGGAAGAAGCTCAGTCACCCCACCACGGATGCTCAGACATTCACCCCCACCACAGAAACCCAGACAGTCACCCCCACCACGGAAACCCAGACAGTCACCCCCACCACGGAGACCCAGACAGTCACCCCACCATGGAGACCCAGACAGTCACCCCACCACGGAAACCCAGACAATCACCCCCACCACGGAAACCCAGACAGTCACCCCACCATGGAGACCCAGACAGTCACCCCACCACGGAGACCCAGACAGTCACCCCACCACGGAAACCCAGACAATCACCCCACCACAGAAACACAGTCACCCCACCACGGAAACCCAGTCACCCCACCATGGAAACCCAGACAGTCACCCCACCACGGAAACCCACAGTCACGCCACCACGGAAACCCAGACAGTCACCCCACCACAGACGCCCAGTCATCCCTACCATGAAAGCCCAGACTGTCACCCCACCAGAGAAGCCCAGGCTGTCACCACCACCTCACCCCCACCACAGAAGCCCAGATAGCCACCCCCCACCACAGAAACTCAGCTGGTCACCCCCACCAGGGAAATCCAGCTGGCCACCCCGATGGAAGCCCCTCCAGGTGCCGGTGGGCAGCACGCCCCAGGCTGTGTCTCTTCGAAGGAGCCCTGCACTTCTCGCTCACTCCTGTTTCACCCACGTCAGGGACAGGAGCACCGGCAACGCTTTCATCTCAGATGCACCAGCGCACAGGGAGAGCTGGGCGGCCAGGAACCCACAGAGGCTCATTTCTCAGGAATGTACTGTGGACCGGGTGGGGTTTTCCCATTTTTCCTTATTCTGTCTTACGAGAAATGCTCTGCTTATCAGTAACTGAGTTTCAGGGTTGTTTTTTCCAAAAAGATACTAATCACACACAGTGAAAGGTGCCTGATCGTGTCAGGTAACACGGCTGGTGGACCCGAGACTCTGAGCGAGGTGCCCGTCACCGTGCGGCGAGGCTGCCAGTGGCACATGCTCACCAAAACCCGCTGTCTCATCTGCCCAGGACAGGCACACCCCATGTGCACAACATCCCAATATCACCCTTTCCACCCAGGAGCACCTACACAGGCGTCCATCACCTTTGATGAATTTAAAGACGTGCAGACACAGATACTTCTTCTGGGTCAGACTGGACAGGCTATGTTTTCATTACTAGTCATTTTAGTAAGAATAACATGCTCTGGGCACCGAAGCAAACAGAACAATTCCTACATAGTGCATGGCAAACGAGAGCATCAATAACACCTTATGCTGAAGGAAAATACTTAAGGACAGAAAATGCGGCCAAGGACTGTATTTCCAGCCAAACTGCCTTTGAAGTAGAAGGCAGCACACTGTCATCCACAGGCACAAATTCAGGGAATACTGTCCCCGAGAAAGGGCTCTTCCTTCAGAAAGTGCTGGGGAATGAGCTTCAAAAACAACAGGGAAAAAGCGGACCTGGAGACGGTGGGAGGGGGGAGAGTGGACAGGGCTGCAGGAGGCAGCGCAGGCGGAGGCTGGGCACTCCGACATATGGACACGTGGGGCGGGGAGGAGGCACGTGCATGGGAACCTTCTAACCATGGTCAAGCCTCAGGCAGGGCTGGTCCGTGATGGACTAAAGCAGGTGGATGCCCACTGGGTATCCTGTCACTCCCAGTGTCCTTAAAGGCTGGGACTTGCCACAGGGGAAAAGGGAACCACACATGTGAACAGACAGAGGGGTTAATGAAACCCCATAGCTCTGAATTTGAGTATCAGTGTGACCTACGGAGCTGATGCGTTCATTACCTCAGTCTATGGGAGAGGTCAGGAAACAATGACAGATGGCAACAATGAGTATCCGTGGTGCCCACGCTGTGTTCTCAAATCACCATTTCCCATTAAAAGTAAAATGGGAGCTGGGTGCGGTGGCTCACACCTAGAATACCAGGACTTTGGGAGGCCGAGGCGGGTGGATCACCTGAGGTCAGGAGTTCGATACCAGCCTGACCAATATGACGAAACCAGGTCTCTACTAAAAATACAAAAATCAGCCGGGAGTGGTGGCGGGTGCCTGTAATCCCAGCTACTGTGGAGGCTGAGGCAGGAGAATCACTTGAGCCTGGGAGGCGGAGGTTGCAGTGAGCCGAGATCACGCCATTGCACTCCAGCCTGAACAACAAGAGTGACATTCTATCTCAAAAAAAGAAAAGAAAGAGAAAGACAGAAAGAAAGAAAGAAAGAGAAAGAAAGAGAAAAAGAGAAAGAAAGAAAGAAAGAAAGAAAGAAAGAAAGAAAGAAAGAAAGAAAGAAAGAAAGGGAAGGGAAGAAAGAAAAGAGAAAAATGGGGCTTCCAGGAGAAACAGCTTATTTTAAGATGAGCCAGAAATATCTTACCATATCAGATAGACAGCCACAAAACTATCAACTACAACAGGGCTGAGTGTAAGGGACTCGGGAGTAGCTCCTACCAGCAAAAGAGGGGGCAAGCCAAGGCTCAATAAGGTGACGGCAGCAATGGATTAAAATGGCACGTGCACTGAAGCCCACGAGCTCTCAACAGCAAAAGAACATGAACTGGTCACCGCCAGAGGAAGATATGGAAGCCAACTCCTTATTTTGAATACTGGTAAGTTAAGGAAAAGGTCCTGCCTTTCTTATGCAAACTGTACCACTGAGTAACCAGATGAGTCTGCCTGTATAAAAGCATTCCAGCAAATGGGCCAGGTGCGGTGGCTCACACTGATAACCCTAGTATGTTATCGGTGGGAGGCTGAGGCGGGTGGATCACCTGAGGTCAGGAGTTCAAGACTAGCCTGGCCAACACGGCAAAACCCCATCTCTACTAAAAATACAAAAATTAGCTGGGTGCGGTGGCGTGCCCCTGTAATCCCAGCTACTCTGGAGGCTGAGGCAGGGAGAATTGCTTGAACTTGGGACGTGGAGGTTGCAGTGAACCGAGATCATGCCACTGCACTCCAGCCTGGGCAACAGAGCAAGATTCTGTCTCAAAAAACAAACAAACAAACAAACAAAAAAGGTATTCCAGCAAATAAAGCAGAATAGGAGTCGCACCACCATGCAACCTCTTTTTGCAGTGAAGGATCTAAGCCTAGAGCGGCCAGGGCTGCTGACACACAGAGAGGGACAGCCCTTACGTGTCTCCTGGTGAGGAATACACCATCTACAAAGTAGCCTTCTCCAGAAATTTAGAACTGGAATAAGCCTCTACATTCAACTACCAGTTTGCAAAAAACACACAAGACAGAGGGAAATGTTAGACACTCCAAAACTCAGAGCAAGCGAAATCACACTGGGGGAACCGTGAGACACATGACGTTTCTCCGTCAAATGAGCAGCAAGGGGAAAAAGCCAGGGGAGGAACATATGGACTAAAAACAAGAAGACACAAATATAAAACAGCTAAGGCTAAGTGTCGTGTTAAGGGACACGTGTTTGGGCAATAAACCCACTCAGAAAGATGAGGAGGTGGCTGCTGTCAGAGTTAGGGCAGTAGTTGCCCCCAGGGCAGGGCAGGGAGGTTGGCAGGCGGGGCAGGGAGGCTGGCAGACAGGGCGTGGGACCCGGAGGACTCAGGTGCCTTCACTCCCTTGCCATTGTTGTCTCCTTCCACTAGGGGGTACCGCAGGGTCTCCACTGAACACAAATTCACTGAGCTGGGCATTTTTGTTTGTTTGGTAGAGACAGCAAGGGGTCTCACTACATTGCCCAGGCTGGTCTTGAACTCCCAGCCTCAAGTGATACTCCCACCTTGGCCTCCTAAAGTGCTGGGATTACAGCTGTGAGCCACCATGCTCAACCAAGTTGGACATTTTTTAATGGTGTTTTCTATTGTTGTGTTATTATAACAATTTAAATTTAAAATTAAAAAGAAAACACCATTGCTTTGGAAATAACATAGACTAAGGCATTAAAATTTTTTTCACCATATGTAAAAATGGTGGTTTTATTATCTTTGTTTTGTGTAATTCTATTTCCTAATTTTGTACCATTATAAATTATATAAATATGTTGCTTTTATATAAGAAAATTGTTTTATTTTAAAAAGCACTGCTGTGAAGATGTGGAATGACAGGGACTCTATCCTCACTGGTGGGGACGCAAAATGGCGCAGCCACTCTGGAAGAAGTTGGGCAGTTTCTTACACAAATAAGCCTCTTCCCAGAGGACCCAGCATTGTGCTCCTTGGTATTTGCCCAAATGAGCTGAAAACCTGCACATGGATGTTTACAGCAGCTTTATTCATAATTGCCAACACTCAGAAGCAGCGAAGATGCCCTTCAGTAGGTGAGTGGGTAAGCTGCTGTAAATTCAGACATTGGGATGTGACTCAGTGTTAAAGAGAAACGAGCTCTCAGCCATGAAAAGACACAGGAAAATTACTGTGTATTCCTAAGTGAGAGAAGCCATTCTGAGAAGGGCGCACAGTGTATGACTCTAACTATATGACATTCTAGAAAAGGCGAAACTAGAGACTGTAGAAAGACCAATGATTTCCAGGGATGGGAAAGAGGGAGGGATGAGCAGACAGACCACAGAGGATTTTTCAGGGCAGTGCAAGTATCCTGTGTGATGCTGTAACGGTGGAAACATGTCACTATACATTCACCCAAACCCAGAGCACACAGCGCCAAGAGTGAACCCTGATGCCAACTCTGGTCTCTGGGCAAAGCTGATGCGTCAATGGTGGGGGATGCTGACAGCGTGGGGGGCGGTGTGGAGGGTAGCAGGTAGACAGGAATTCTCCATACCTTACTCTCAAATTTGCTGTGAAGCTAAAATGGCTCTAAAAAACAAATCTATTAAATAAATAATTTAAAAAAACCTTCCTGATGCCAGAATGTACAACTCTCAGAAACCTCTCCTCCACATGTGTAAGCAGAGCCAGAATGTACAACTCTCAGAAACCTCTCCTCACATGTGTAAGCAGAGTCCACACGGCCTGCTGGTAGCCACGCCTCACACGTGGATGATGTGGGCGTCTGTATTCCAGCCCGTGCGGGGAGCGGGACAGGACACCACGGCGGGGGAAGGAACGAACCTGAGGGGTCAGTGCTATGGATGGTTAGGATTCATCGGCACAGTTTATGGGGCAGAAAGGCAGTGCCTAAAACCAGAAATACCTTGAACAATCTTTGGGGTCTGTCCCTGTTATTCTTGTTTGATTCCCTTAAACAGTATCCTTTTCAAATTATTTTAAATTTAGTTCCATATACTGTGCTTACTATTTCTTCTCCATAAAAATGTTTTGACCTAATAACTCCCTGGAACAGAATAGAGCAAGGAAGAGATTCAAATAGATTGAAAGTTTAACACATGGTAAGAAACATATGGGAATTAAATGTACGGTAACAGCAAAACACAGAAGAATGTGAAAATACGATGTACGTGTATGAGGTTTTCACGTGCACTGAAAATCCTGGGGAGGAAAAAGGAGACAGTGACCAGCACTGTCTCCAGGGAGTGGAGTCAGGCACGCTGGGGGCGGGGGTGGACGACGTCCCACTTGCCGTTTGAACTTTATGCCTCACAAGCTGGAGCCACCCAGAGAAACCACATTAAATTTAAAACCCAGCTGTGACTTGGGTACGGCCCGTGTCTGAGCAAGTGGAGGGTCTGCGCTCCAGATCTCATCTCCCCAGAGCTGAGACCTGAGGCAGGGGTCAGGGACCCACAGGGCTGAGCCCGGCCACCCACCTGGCTCTCCGACTGGACCAGGGACCACGCCGACCAGTTTGCCATACTTGTCTCCTCTAGCCTTCAGATCAAAGTAGACATTGCCTGTTTATAAAGGCAATTATGAATTCATCACTTCTCAGTCTGAATATCAGCATATAGACAAGCTTAACATCTAACAAGTAATTAGAATTTAAATACAGAACATAGCGTTTGGCCCCCATATACATATATAGTATTTATATTTTTATAGACAGGGTCTTGCTGTGTTGCTCAGGCTGGAGGGCAGTGGTACAGTCACAGCTCACGATCGCCGTGAACTCCTGGGATCAGGCAGTCTTCCCACCTCAACCTTCCCAGTAGGTGGGGCTACAGGAGCAACACCATGCCTGGCTTAATGTATTTGTTAACCAGAATTAAAAACAATACTATATGATAAATGCATGATTTGGACACATCATGAGTACACAGATAGGAAAGTGAAAACACAAACGTAAGTTCTCTGTAAACTACTGAGACAATTATTTAATTAGAAAAGAGAAAAGTGTTATCACTGACCTTCATTTAGATCTTGTGCTTTATGTTACACACCAGCTAGCAAAGACACTCTTTCTTTACCCAGTCATCTTCTAAAACTACCTTTTTACTCAGATTGAAAACATCATCTGGCTGGGTGCAGTGGCTCACGCCTCCAATCCCAGCACTTTGGGGGAGTCCGAGGCAGGAGGATTGTTTGAGCTGAGGAGTTCGAGTCCAGCCTGGGCAACATAGTGAGACCCCATCTCTACCAAAAAAAAAAAAAAAAAAACACAAAAAATCACCTGCATACTGAAGTGTCTGTGAGGCTGAGCGCCAAGGTCCGCTTTGCAGTCTGAGGTCAGAACCTTCTCCAGAGCCTCCTGCAAGCCTGGGCTGCCCTTGCCCCTTCCACCACAAAGCCTAAGAAAGCAGAGCTGGGTAGGAGGCGCTCAGAGTGGGAGCTTTGTCAAGAAGAAAGCGCCACCAAGCCATGCTCCAAGGCTGCCAGCCTGCAGCCACTGTGTGTTCCAGGCCATGTGTCTCCATAAGAAGGAGGCAGTGCTCATCTGGGCTGTGACTATGGCCATTCTCAGTACCACAGATCTGCAGCCACCATCCAGCACCCTCCAACCGCACAGCAGCATGTAGCTGTCCTCAGGGCCCAGGTGTGGGTGCAACTTTTAGCCTTTACAAAGTTTGAGTCTTGACATTCTTTTTTACTAATGCAGTTACTAATTTGCATGAGTACTATCCTTACTGCGGACACTGGTCTTGGTAAGATCAAGGAAACTTTGCAACTGGCAAACACAAGCTGCACCCAGGACCTGCCTCATGTCCTCAGCCTGGATGTCCCCCTCCTGTCCTCTGGTTCATCCCCAGCACCGACTGCCAGCTTAGTGGTCAACCCTGAATGACCAGGGAGGACGCTGCAGGGACAGGGCAGGGTTTTCTGTTGAAATGTCACCCAGCTTTGTTTGCCCAAGCCACCCTGCCCTTTCCTCCTACCAGTGACCACTGCGCTCAGAAAACCCTGCCCTGTCCCTGCAGCATCCTCCCTGGGCATTCAGGGTTGACCACTAAGCTGGCACTGGGTGCTGGGGATGAACCAGAGGACAGGAGGGGGACATCCAGGCCCTGGGAGCTGCTTTCTATGAAGTCAGAATACAAATAGTGCTTTAAAAGCGCTTCACTGGAGAGAAACCACTCCCTTAAATAGTGGAAACATTCCCCCTTCACTTTGGTTTATGTTATCAATTTGCTGAACAAATTGTTTTTCACCAAGAGTTCAAAGATCAAATTACAACCAAGCCCTTGTGGAATTGTCACAAAGTCCAAATTACTGGGGTTTGAGTGAATCTAAGTGTATTTTGAATTCATTATATTTATACTATCATTAAATTGTTTATAATAAAACACAGTAACAAAACAACAAACAGCATTCATTCCTCAAGCCTGTGAAGACGAGAATCCCTAAAGACTCGTGAACATTTATCAGTTTGTTCCTAAAATGGAAGCACAGGGCCACATATCTTATTTCAAGTTACACGACAGCAAAAAAATTAATTCCTGTGTTTTCTGGTGCAAACTCTAATTCAACCACCTAAGTCCTTTAAAAAAAGTTTTTCTTGGGAGGCTGAGGCAGGAGAATTGCTTGAACCCGGGAGGCGGAGGTTGCAGTGAGCCGAGATTGCACCACTGCACTCCAGCCTAGGCGACAGAGCAAGATTCTGTCTCAAAAAAAAAAAAAAAAAGTTTTTCTTTGAAACAAAATCTAAATATACCACATTAGAACAAGTAAAAAGCTACTTCCATACACAGAGCCTACTGAGCAGATCCTCAGGACCTCACGTGCTCATCTTACGATCCCAGGTAGGACCCAGGAAGGACAGGAACGTCCAGGGCAGTGCTTCATGCTTTCTGACTCACTGCAACAAACATTCAATACCTGCATACCTTCAGCCGTGGGCTGGATACTCTTAAGGCATCATTCAATAAAGCAAAAGGTTTTTATGGTCTGAGAATTTATGATCTAGATGCGGACAAAATATGAATACATTAAAAAGCAAACTATGGCATTGCAGAACTGGCTGCCAAATGGTACGGCAGAGATACCAAGGCTGAGAAAGTAAGTTCACTTTCAACTGTGCTGGGTGAAGAACTTCATGCAGAGATGAGGCTGTGGTCAGGGTTTGCGGCCAGGATGGGTGGGATTTAGTTCAGATTTATGGCGATGCTTCATCACCAAAGCAGCAAAACAGCAGGACGCCAGCCTTGCCTGGGGGCCACCAGACAAAGATTAGCATCTGCAAACCAACGAAACCACCTGCAGTGAGCAACATGCAAATCTAAACACAGACTGCTCCACAGGAAGACTGACCTGTCAGTCTTGAAAGAGTCTACATGTGCTTACTCAGAAAAAATGAAAAAAAAAAAAAAAAAAAGAGAGAGAAGAAAAAAGAAAGAGGAGGAGAAAAAGTGAGGAGACTAAACCAACAAATGCACACGCAGCACATGCCCTGGGGACAAGTGAGTATATTTAATACAGAGAGGACACGCGAAGCTAGCCAGAAATTCTTCATCGTCTTAGGTCTGACCATGACATCTGGACTCCTTTTATGCAGAGATGCATGTTGACGTGTCATGGCTGACGCCACAGAACATCTGCAACTCACGCTTTTTTTTTTTTTCAGATAAGGTCTCGCTCTGTCTCCCAGGCTGGTGTGCAGTGGGACAACCATGGTTCACTGCAGCCTCGAATTTCCTGGGCTCAATCTATCCTCTCACCTCAGCCTCCTGAGTAGCTGAGACTACAGGAGCACACCACCATGCCTAGCTAATTTTTATTTTTGTAGAGAAGGGGTCTCTCCATGTTGCCCAGGCTGGTCCTGAACTCCTGGACTTGAGTGATCCACCTGCCTCTGCCTCCCAAAGTGCTGGGATTATAGGTATCAGCCACCACACCCAGCCCTGCAACTCACTTTTTTATTTTTATTTGTTGAGATAGTCTTGCAATGTCACCTGGGCTGGAGTGCAATGGTGTGATCTCGGCTCACTGCAAACTATGCCTTCTGGGTTCAAGCAATTCTCATGCCTCAGCCTCCAGAATAGCTGGGACCACAGGCATGTGATACCAGGCCTGGCTGATTTTTTGTCATCTTAGTAGAAACAAGGTTTTGACATTTTGCCCAGGCTGGTCTCAAATTCTTGGCCTCAAGTGATCCACCCGCCTCCACCTCCCAAAGTACTGGGATTACAGGCGTCAGCCACCACGCCTGGCCCTGCAACTCACTTTTTTTTGGGGGGGGAGGGTGGGGGGACAGAGTCTTGCTCTGTCACCAGGCTGGAGTGCAGTGGCGTGATCTCGGCTCACTGCAACCTCCGACTCCCGCAACTCACTCTTAATGGCCTGTGAAAAAACGATAGCCAAACAGATGGGGGTGACCTGGGCTGACTTTTAATAAGAAGAGAGCAGGTCTCTGGAGATACTGTGTTTGTCCCTAACTTTTTGTTAGGAAAATATCTAAACAAAGATGAAATAACACCACAATGAACACCTGTACACCTACCACCTAGATTCCATGACTGTTACCAAGACTAGCTGTCCAGATGTTCCCCCTCCCTGTGACTGGAAAAGATTTTTAGAAAGAACTAATTCAACCATTTCGCAAAGAGACACAATATTGTAGAAAACCCCACAACAGCTTTGCTGTTGGAATCCTATCAAGACAGACAGTAAATTTTAGCGTGTTCCTGCAACTCATAAATACATCCAGTTTCTCCAAATCCCAGTAACGTTTAATTTTAAGAACATAAACCGGCTGGGCACAGTGGCTCATGCCTGTAATCCCAGCACTTTGGGAGGCCGAGGCAGGTGGATCACAAGGTCAGGAGTTCGAGACCAGCTTGGCCAACATGGTGAAACCTCATCTCTACTAAAAATACACACACACAAAAAAAATGTAGCCGGGCATGGTGGCACGCACCTGTAGTCCCAGCTATTCAGGAGGCTGAGACGAGAGAATCGCTTGAACCAGGGAGGCAGAGGTTGCAGTGAGCTGAGATCGCACCACTGCACTCCAGCCTAGGGTGACAGAGTAAGACTCCATCTCAAAAAAAAAAAAAAAAAAAAAAAAGAACATAAACCCTACCTTTTGCCGTTGAATAAGCGTGCCCACGAGCAATGATTCCTTCAATGAAAGAAATTATCTGAGGAATATTTTCGGTTACCCTCAGGTACACTGTGGGTGGGAGAACCTGCAAGGAAGTGGAGACGTAAGCGTGTTTCCCTTGGAGAAGTACAGGTCAGCCAGCACCAGCTGTCACTGCTCACGCCTGTCACCCTCATGGCAGGAACAACCAGCCCCACACTTTACCTTCAGGGCTGCCATGTCCTGCTTGAAGTCTTCCTCATAAAGACTGGCGAGGGAAGCGGGGGAAATATTCATCTGCAGAAGGATTAGATGTGCACATTAATGAGTCTGGGGCATTCGCAACAGAACCACCCAGCCACAAGAAAGCCCACGTGCACAACACGACAGCAAACGTACCCCCGCCACCTCCGGTGCCTCGGCCTCAGTTTGCCCCTGCCCACTCACCAAAGCGGGGGCACTCATTTTAGGTACTGAACTTTTACTAGTAGCTTAGCTAGAAAAAAAGGCTTATTGACCTTGTCTTCTGGTTAGAGAAGCAATAATGTCACAATTTCCATTATATAGTAAAAAACAAACCAGCTGGGTGCAGCGGCTCACGCCTGTAATCCCAACACTTTGGGAGGCCAAGATGAGAGGATCGTTTGAGCCCATGAGGTTGAAGCTGCAAACAGCCATGATCGTGCCACTGCAATCCCATCCTTGGCAACACAGCGAGACACCATCTCCGAAACAAAAATAAAAATAAAGTAAAATAGAAAACAAAACATACCAAGGATCCTCCACTTTTCTAAGACAAGGGCAAAATCATCCTAGTCTAGTCTGTATGATAAGAAACTAGGTTCCTATCTTATCCCTTAATCCTCAGGAGAAAAAAAAATAGCCAAAAATATACTAAAGAGGAGGCTGGGTGTTGTGGGTCATGCCTATAAATCCCAACACTTTGGGAGACTAAGGCAGGCGGATGACGTGAGGCCGGGAGTTTGAGACCAGCCTGGCCAACATGGTGAAACCCTGTCTCTACTTAAAATACAAAGGTTAGCCAGGCATGGTGGTGCACACCTGCAATCCCAGCAACTCAGGTGGCTGAGGCAGGAGAATCGCTTGAACTCAGGAGGCGGAGGTTGCAGTCAGCCAAGAAGGTGCCACTGCACTCCAGCCTGGGCGACAGAGCAAGACTCTGTTCCAAAAAAAAAGAAAGATTAAAAAGGAACCTCTAAAGAAATATTTTGAAAGTAATTTAACACACTACAACTGGGATTTAATGGAGTACTCATTCCCTCGGGTCCCATGGCTGGGTTTCTGGAGATAGACCACCAAAACAGTCCAATCAATTCACAATGTGGGGGGCCTTGGGGGCAGGCATCTACAGCCCCTGCCACATTATCCAAGGAGGCTAGGACACAAGACTAGGTTCGCTCATGTTATTTCATAATTTCAATGAAAAACTCCACATGAACAGATGCACAAGACGCTGTGAAGCTCTGGAATGGAGCCAGGCATCATAACTGCTGGTCCTGCTCAAGTGGCCCTTGGGCCTCCCAAGCCCAGCACCTGCCACCTGCTAGTCTCCCCGAGCTGCTCCACACAGCCTCGGGAACCAAGTCTCCCCATTTCACAGGTGAAGGAATTACCACTCCAGAATACTGAGAAACTTTCTCAAGTGCAACGCCACACGTGGGGCCAGGTCCCAACCATGGGACCCTGAGACCCAGGGCTCTGAATGGCATAGTCAACCAGAAAGCCCCACCAAAGAATACTCACTGAAGAAAGCAAGCTGGTGAACTATGTATTGCTACCCAGGTGTTGTTTAAGCTTTGGGGTCTTGGGCGAATCAATAATCAAACCTCTTGGCCTTCAGTTACTTTACAGCATGGAGATATTCTACCTAATAATCCCTTAGACTGCTAGAAGAACCACTGTGTATATACGGGCAGGACAGCTTTGTAAAAGAAAACATTACATAAATATCACATTAAAGAGAGAAAATACACAGCACCTAGCACATAGCTGGTACTCCAAAACACTTCAGCCCTTCTCCTGCTGTACAGCTTTGTGGCAAAGCAGACCTTTACGACAATAAATCAGTTAATGTATGTCTATCCAGGGGAGAAAAGACCAAAGGAAAAAGCCCAAAAGTACTGTGTCTTCTTGCCACTTCAGAAGTCTCAAATTCCACCCAATTGTGGGCCTAAAGATCAGTGGGGTGGCCGGGTGCGGTGGCTCACACCTGTAATTCCCGCACTTTGGGAGGCCGAGGTGGGCAGATCACGAGGTTAGGAGATCGAGACCATCCTGGCTAACATGGTGAAACCCCATTGCTACTGAAATACAAAAAATCAGCTGAGCGTGGTGGCAGGTGCCTGTAATCCCAGCTACTCGGGAGGCTGAGACAGGAGAATCGCTTGAACCCAGGAAGTGGAGGTTGCAGTGAGCCAACACTGCCCCACTGCACTCTAGACTGGGCAACAGAGTGAGACCCTGTCTCAACAAAATAAAAAATAAAATAATAAAGATCAGCAGGTTGCTTATTCTATACTTTTCTGCAGAGTTAATTTATTGCCAGGAGAAGTCAAATGGCATAAAGGGGTGCCCAGACTTGGCTTTCCTCCCAGAAGGAAAATACTGTGACCAGTTTTCCCACAAGCATGAACGTGGTCATATATATATATTTGCGTCTTTTTCTTGGAATCCCCAAATGCAGCCCATTCCACACTCTGCTCTGTGCTGCTGGCTTCTCTCCCTCGCAGCACACAGAAGCCTGGAGGTCTGTCATGCTGGACACACTGAGCTGCCTCGCTCCTTCCAAGGTGGCCTCTACTCCCCCTTCCAGATGTGTCGCTACGTGCTTACCCGGTCCTGTCCCGATGCACATCCCATCCTCACCACTACAAACACAACTGTGCACAGGTCACTTCACAGCAGCCCAAGTGTGCTTGTGAGCTACACTCCCAGGCGGGAGACAGAGGGCACAGGCTCATGGACTTGGCCGCTCCTGCAAGCTGCCTTCCAGGAAAGCTGTGCCAGCTACACCCGACCAGCAACACCTGGAGGTGTCTGTCTTCCTCTGCCCTCACCTGCAGGGTCAGCCAACTTTCACATGGTGTCAGTGTGACAGCTGACAAGTGCTTCACTCTTTAAGCTTTTACCTCTTTTATTTTGGGTAAATCTGAACATCTCGCATGTTTGGGAACTATCTGCATTAAATGACCTGTAGTTATCCACACCTGTGTTTCTATTGAGTGGTATAGGTCTTTTTCTTATTGGATGTTAGGAATTCTTTTTTTTTTTTTTTTTTTTTTTTTGAGACAGTTTTGTTCTTGTTGTCCACGCTGGAGTGCAATGGCACGATCTCAGCTCACTGCAACCTCCGCCTCCCGGGCTCAAGCAATTCTCCTTTCTCAGCCTCCCAAGTAGCTGGGACTATAGGCACATGCCACCATGCCCAGCTAATTTTTGTATTTTTAGTAAAGACGGGGTTTTGCCATGTTGGCCAGGCTCGTCTCGAACTCCTGACCTCAGGTGATCCGTCTTCTTCGGCCTCCCAAAGTGCTGGGATTACAGGTGTGAGTCACTGTGCCAGGCTGGAAGTATTTTTATATTAAAGAAATTAACCTTTTATCGCTGATATAATTTCCATTTTTCCAGTTTTTCAACTTTATGGTTGTTTCATGAAATGTAAAAACTGTCGTTTTTATACTTAGCAATCTTTCACATTTCTGAATCTTTTCTCATAGATGGCTTCTGGATTTGGAAACAAACTTACAAAGCCTTCCCCAGTATGAAGCTATCAAATTTGCCTTGGGGTCTTTTATATTTAAATCTCTGACCTGCCTTGAATGTGGCTGTGAGGCCTCTATCCATCTCTGGCTTATGTTTTTCTCCAGATGACCCCTAGCTGCCAACACTCTATGAAATAATCCACCTCCCGCCACCACTGATTTGAAATGCCATCTTTTACCATAAAACAAACTCCCAATAATTATCGGGGCTGTTTCTGGACTTTTTGGTGTATTCCATCATCTGTTTATGCACGCTCTGTACCCGTGTTTAATTTCTGCAGGCTTAAAGCCACAGATAACAGATCAGTGGATGCTTGGGCACTGGGGGTTAGGGGGTGCATGGAGGAATCACGAGGGGCACAGACACAGGGGTGATGGATGCATCCACAGGGGCACCCCTAGGTCAACATTTGGCAAACTGCACCTTCCTGAATAATACATGCAATCTGCTGTAGGTCAATCCTGCCGCATAAAGCTGTGCAGAAAAAAAAAAAAAAAAAAAAAATATATATATATATATATATACACACACACACACACACACACACACACACACACACATATATGAAAACAAAAACCTTCTATAGCTTTTAAAATGTTTTCATATTTGGGGGCCAGGCACAGCAGCTCACGCCTGTAATCTCAACACTTTGGGAGGCCGAGGTGAGTGGATCACCTGAGGCTGGGAGTTGGAGACCAGCCTGGCCAACATGGAGAAACCCTGTTTCTACTAAAAATACAAAAAAATTAGCTGGGCGTGGTGGCACATGCCTGTAATCCTGGTTACTCGGGAGGCTGAGGCAGGAGAATCACATGAACCCGGGAGGCAGAGGTTGCAGTGAGCTGAGATTGTGCCATTGCACTCCAGCCTGGACAATCAGAGCAAAACTCTGTCTCAAAAAATAAATAAATTAATTAATTAATTAATTAAAGTTTTCGTATTTTATAGGCTAGTCCCTCTCAATATTCGTCTTTTATAGACTTTTCCTATTGTTCTTTTTTTTTTTTTTTTTTTTTGCTGTTCTATACGAACTTTAGAATTAATTTATCTAGACCGGCCTGAGCAACCTGGTGAAACCCTGTCCCTACAAAAAATACAAAACAATTAGGCAGGCATGGTGGCACACACCTGTAGTCCCAATTACTTGGGAGGCAGGAGGACCACTTAAGCCTGGGAGACGGAGGCTGCAATGGGCCAAGATTGTGCCACCACACTCCAGCTTGGGCAACAGAGTGAAACTCTGTCTCAAAAAAGGAATTAATTGGCTGGGCATGGTGGCTCACACCTGTAATGCCAGCACTTTGGGAGGACAAGGTGGGCAGATCATGAGGTCAGGAGTTCGAGACCAGCCTGACCAACATGGTGAAACCCCCATCTCTACGAAAAAATACAAAAAATTAGCCAGGTGTGGTGGCAGGTGCCTGTGATCCCAGCCACTCGGGAGGCCGAGGCAGGAGAATCGCTTGAACCCGGGAGGCAGAGGTTGCAGTGGGCCGAGATTGTGCCATTGCACTCCAGCCTGGGTGACAGAGCAAGACTCCATCTCAAAAAAAAAAAGAATTAATTTATCTAGTTCAGAAGGAGACAATCATATGTACATATAAACACACAAGCACACACACTTTAAAGGCTCATCAGGTAGAATACACCCCAAACACCCAACACTCCCTTCTCTGCACGTGGCTGCTCCAGCACCAGTGGCCCAGTCCTAGAGGATGTGGCTCACAAATGCTACAATGACAAGGAGTTGTAAGTGGAATACCCAGCTACTGCTGCTGCTGCTGGGGAGAGGAAACTCATATTCTTTTTTTTTTTTTTGAGACAGAGTCTTGCTCTGTCGCCCAGGCTGGAGTGCAGTGGTGCAATCTCGGCTCACTGCAAGCTCGGCCTCCCGGGTTCACGCCATTCTCCTGCCTCAGCCTCCCGAGTAGCTGGGACTACAGGCGCCCGCCACCACGCCCGGCTAATTTTTTGTATTTTTAGTACAGACGGGGTTTCACCGTGTTAGCCAGGATGGTCTTGCTCTCCTGACCTCGTGATCTGCCCACTTTGGTCTCCTAAAGTGCTGGGATTACAGGCGTGAGTCACCACGCCCAGCTGGCAACTCATATTCTAAAAGTCAAACTGCTTGCTACATTTAACCTGAAACATATGATCATTCCTCATACCGGGGTAGTGCTGCTCTCTCACTGCCATAAAACAAATAGACGAGGTTGAAAGGCACTAAAACGGGGTCCTAGTCCTATTTCGGATTATCTCAGGTAGCTCTAAGGATCGTAAATCATTTTAAGTTAGCTCTCTCTCCAGGACAGGAGCCCGCTGGCTGGGCCCTGTGTCCAGCCCTTCCTGAACATTTCACCTTCTTCCAGAAAGCCAGGGTGATGCAGGCCAGTGTCCTGGCACACAAAAAGAGAAACTTTGACTTGAATCACTTGGAGACATATATAATAATTTTTCGGGTTTTGTTTTTTGTTTTTTGAGATGGAGTTTCACTCTTGTTGCCCAGGCTGGAGTACAATGGTGCGATCTCAGCTCACCGCAACCTCCGCCTCCAGGGTTTAAGTGATTTTCTTGCCTCAGCTCCCAAGTAGCTGGGATTACAGGCATGCGCCACCATGCCCAGCTAATTCTGTATTTTTAGTAGAGACAGGGTTTCTCCATGGTGGTCAGGCTGGTCTCAAACTCCCGACCTCAGGTGATCCTCCCACCTTGGCCTCCCAAAGTGCTGGGATTACAGGTATGAGCCACCGCACCCGGCCTAATGATTTTTCTTAATATAAAACGTTACTGGCTGAGCGCGGTAGCTCACGCCTGTAATCCTATCACTTGGGAGGCTGAGGCAGCTGGATCACCTGAGGTCAGGAGTTTTGAGACCAGCCTGGCCAACATGGTGAAACCCCATCTCTACTAAAAATACAAAAATTAGCTGGGCGTAGTGGTGTATGCCTGTAGTCCCAGGTACTCAGGAGACTGAGGCAGGAGAATCGCTTGAGCCTGGGAGGCAAAGGTTGCGGTGGGTTGAGATCGTACCATTGCACTCCAGCCTGGGTAACAGAGTGAGACCCTATCTCAAAAGTAAATAAATAATAAAAAATAATACAATTTTTAAAAAATATAGTACAAATATTTATAGAGCATTTACATGGTATTAGTTATTACAAGTAATCTAGATATGATTTAAAGTATATGGGAAGATGTGCATAGATTAACTGCAAATATATTTTAAATCAGGGACTCGAGCATCCAAGGATTTTGATATGTGGGGAGGGGGTCCTGGAACGAAAACAAAAGCATATATATTCAGAAGATAGATAGTGAGGAGAGTGTACATGCAATGTGACATTATTCAGCCATAAAAAGGAAGGAACTTCTGGCACAGGCTGCAGGTGGATGAACCTTGAGGACATTACGTGCTATTTAATGCTGTAAATGTACTTAATGCCACTGAATTGCACATTTAAAAATGTTTAAAATCGTAAATTTATATTATAAAAAAGGTAAAGAAGAAAAATAAAAGTTTTAATTTTACCATCAAAAAAAGTTTACATTGGATAAAAAGAATTACCTTTTTTTTTTAATTATACTTTAAGTTCTGGGATATATGTACAGAAAATGCAGGTTTGTTACATAGGTATCCACATGCCATGGTGGTTTGCTGCACTCATCAACCCGTCATCTACATTACATATTTCTCCTAATGCTATCCCTCCCTTAGCCCCCCTATCCCCTGACAGGCGCCGGGTGTGTGATGTTCCCCTCCTTGTGTCCATGTGTTCTCATTGTTCAACTCCCACTTATGAGTGAGAACCATGCGATGTTTGGTTTTCTGTTCCTGTGTTAGTTTGCTGAGAATGATGGTTTCCAGCTTCACCCATGTCCCTGCAGAGGATATGAACCCATCCTTTTTTATGGCTGCATTGTATTCCATGTGCCACATTTTCTTCATCCAGTCTATCATTGATGGGCATCTGGGTTGGTTCCAAGTCTTTGCTATTGTGGACAGTGCTGCAATAAACATACGTGTGTATGTGTCTTTATAGTAGAATGATTTATAATCCTTTGGGTATATCCAGTAATGGGATTGCTGGGTTAAATGGCATTTCTGGTTCTAGATCCTTGAGGAATCGCCACACTGTCTTCCACAATGGTTGAACTAATTTACACTCCCACCAACAGTGTAAAAGTGTTCCTATTTCTCCACATCCTCGCCAGCATCTGCTGTTTCCTAACTTTTTAATGAAGACCATTCTAACTGGCATAAGATGTTATCTCACTGTGGTTTTGATTTGCATTTCTTAAAAGAATTACCTTTTCACTAAATACTAAAAAACAGATGTTTTCATAACTATGGGTTTCAGATACATGTTTTGTTACATTGAAGTCAGACATTATTTTGAGGAAAGAAACTTCTCAATACCATCTTAGGATCTTGCTATGTACCAAGTATGGGAATTCTCTGGTTCAAAAATTAAATACTCTCTACAGTTAGAATGTTTACACCAATTCTACCAAGTTTTTCATATTCTAATAATAACATTTTTAAAAAAGTTAACAACCAATCCCTCCTCGTGGCATCTGTGAAATTAACTCTTGCTTCCTCCTCCCTTTACCACACTGGCCACCTCCTCCTTCCTGCAGTTCTCTCCTCCCTGGACTCGGGGCTCTTGTCCCACTTCTCTGATGGCAACGTTCCTGCCCCACCTTCCCCATCGCCCCCATGACACCCTCTGAGTACACTGTGTCCTCACCTCTCCTCCCATCCCCCACGGGGCTCCCTCCACTACTCAACCAGTGTCTCAGCCTCTACCAGCTCCCTGCCACCAGGACACGGGGACTGACACAATTCTTTCCGATCTTGAAGATTCATGAGAGGCACGAAGCTACCAAGTGCCTTCATTTCAGGCTCTGGCTGCCCCGACGGCAGGTGAAAGCCCTGAACCACTGACCTTCCTTCTTTACCAGCGTGGCATTTCCAAACACCACCTCTGCTGAGGGTTACCTGGTGACTATGCATTCACACACAGCCTTAGACATCATGCACCTGCCTTCTAAATCCTGCCTCTTATAGGCTGGGGGTAAGGATGTGAAGAAATACTATTAAAGTGGGAGGCAATTTCCAGCACTGCCAATCTCTCAATGATCTGACTCTCGGTTGCAAGATATCAAATAAACTGTTCCCCCTTTGACCTAGCAATTCCGCTTTGGAAATTAATTAACTTTTTATTTAGAGACAGAGTCTCACCCTGTGGCCCAGGCTGGAGTGCAGTGGCACGATCTCAGCTCACTGCAACCTCCACCTCCCGGGTTCAAGCGATTCTCGTGTCTCAGCCTCTCGAGTAGCTGGGATTACAGGTGCACACCTCCATACCCAGCTAATTTTTTGTGTTTAAGTAGACACAGGGTTTTGCCATGTTGGCCAGACTGGTCTCAAACTCCTGGGCTTAAGTGATCCAGCCTCCCAAAGTACTGGGATTACAGGCGTGAGCCACTGCACCCAGCCACAGGAAATATATTTATAAGTAAACAAAACAAAAGCATATATGTTCATTGCAGCACTCTTTTTAACAGCCAGAAGCAACACAAACAGCAACTGGGAAAAGGCTAGAACTGCTAAACAGCCCCATGCGGTGGGAGACTACCCAGTTATGAGAAAGACAAATCAATGGAAAATAGGAAGACAGCGACCTCAGTGAAAATGTTCCTCAAGGACCTTACACCATTCCTTTGACTCATGCCTAAAAGACAAGAGAAGGGCTCTGTTCACTCAACAAATGACAAAGTTCAGCCTCTTTTCAGATAAACGCCCCAGCCCAAAGGCGGCCTCTGACTTCCAATCCAAATCTTTAGTCACTGGTTCCACCCCATTTCACAAAAGGAAGACGCATGGGTGTGACGGGAGGTTAAAGAGGAAGGGAAGCCACAATGACAGACAAATGCTATAATTCAAATCTCACTGACTTAAAAAGTATGTGTATGTATACGTTTTTTTCCAAAAAAGAAATCCAGGCTGGGCGTGGTGGCTCACACCTATAATCCTAGCACTTTGGGAGGCCGAGGAGGGCAGATTACCTGAGATCAGGAGTTCAAGACCAGCCTGGCCAACATGGTGAAACCCTGTCTCTACTAAAAATACAAAAATTAGCCAGGCATGGTGGTGCGTGTCTGTAAACCCCAGCTACTCAGGACGCTGCAGCAGGAGAACCGCCTGACCCCGGGATGTGGAGGTTGCAGTGAGCGAAGACAGCACCATTGCACTCCAGCCTGTGCGACAAGAGTGAAATTCTGTCTCAAAAAAAAAAGAAATCAGCCGGGCGCGGTGGCTCAAGCCTGTAATCCCCAGCACTTTGGGAGGCCGAGGCGGGCGGATCACGAGGTCAGGAGATCGAGACCATCCTGGCTAACACAGTGAAACCTCGTCTCTACTAAAAATACAAAAAATTAGCCGGGCGTGTTGGCGGGTGCCTGTAGTCCCAGCTACTTGGGAGGCTGAGGCAGGAGAATGGCGTGAACCCGGGAGGCGGAGCTTGCAGTGAGCCGAGATCGCGCCACTGCACTCCAGCCTAGGGGACAGAGAAAGACTCCGTCTCAAAAAAAAAAAAAAAAAAAAAAAAGAAATCCAGCAAGTTTTTTTTTAAACGCACCAGAAACACTGCTATGGTTTGAATGTTTGTCCCCTCCAAAACTCATGTTGAGATTTATTTGCCCTTGTAACAGTATTAAGAGGTGACAACTTGAAGAGGTAATTAGGCCGTGAGGGCCCCACCCTCTTGGGTGGGCTTCATGCCTTCTTAAAAGGGCTTTCCGGCCAGATGCAGTGGCTCACACCTGTAATCCTAGCACTTTGGGAGGCCGAGGCAGGAGGACTGCTTGAGCTCAGGAGTTTGAGATCAGTCTGGGCAACATAGTGAAACCTCATCTCTACTAAAAATAGAAAAAAAAAAAATTAGTCATGCGTGGTGGTGCACAGCTGAGTCCCAGCTACCAGGAGGGCTGAGGTAGGTGAATAGCTTGAGCCCAGGAGATCAAGGCTGCACTGAACTATGACCACACCACTGCACACCAGCCTAGGCGACACAGTGTGACCCTGTCTCCAAAAAAAAAAAAACACCAAAGAAGGGGTGGGGGCAGGGGGCTTTTGGCAGGGGTTGTTCGTTCTCTCCCCTTGACCTCTTGCCCTCCACCATGGGATGATGCAGTAAGAGGGCCCTTGCCAGATGCTGGCACCTTGATCTTGGTCTTCCAGCCTCCAGCATAGTGAATAAATACATTTCTATTCATTATAAATTACCCAATCTGTGGTGTTCTGTTATAGCAGCACGAAACAAACTAAGACAAACACCATCTAATTAGCCAGACTTCAGAAAAGAACATTAGAAAATGAAATGGAAAAATATGCTCTTGGAGTGTCAAACTGCCAAACAGCAGCCCACCACTGGACAATCCACAGGTAGTCTCCACAAAAAGCAGAGAGAACAGGGGTGGAACAGGTGCTGACCATGCACGCCGGTGACAGGTGCATGGGTTCATATGCTCTTCTCTCTACTTCATATATGTTAGAACATTTCCACTGTAACACATGCTGGTAAAAGCAGTGGTAACTGGCAAAGGTATCACAAGACTACATCTCGTCTACATCAAAATTAGGTCAGCTTTACTTAAATTCCTTCATCAGATTCAGGAAAAGGAAACAGCCAGTCATCCTAACACACAAATGAATAGACTGTCTTGTATGCTAAACCACAGTGAATTGTGAAAATGGGCAAAAATGTCCAGAGAGAATGGTGATTAGAGGAAGCATCTGCAATGGAGAAAGCCAACACAAGACAGCACGTGGGGCAAAGAGTGACAGCGTTTCATCAGAATGGCTTCTTTAGGAAAAGCCTTCCTTGCCAGCAGTTAAAGTCAAAGGACCACCAAAGCCCTTCCGGTAGAAGTGATGTGCGGGGCACTGGCCCCCAGCCAACAGGGAGAGCCCGAGGAGGCGCCTCCAACATCCCACCTGCCTGTACAACCTCATCCACTGTGCCTTCCCAAAGCTTGCCAGGCACCATGGTCCAGGTGTGGGCCAGACTCCAGTGGGGCCCTCAGCCTGCACGGGAAAGCGACTTCTGCTACCCGCCACAAGTGCGCAGGCCATTCCCACCTGGCAGGGGGACTTGCCGGAGATAGCTGAAGTCAGAGCCCTGGGAGTGGCCCTGACCCTGAAGGTCTGTGCAACCTCAAGATGTGATCACCTTAACCTCTTGACTCTTCTGCAAGATGGGGACACATCCAGTCAACCTGAGTGGAGGGCTACCTACAAAATCAAAGTCCTACAATCCTTGACACTGTCAAGGACATGAGACAGGGAACCACTGAAGACTGAAGGAGACCGAGGAGACAACAGGACTCTGGAAGGGGTCCTAGGACAGAAAAGAAAGAGGGGCTGGGGGACAGGGACAACACCTGGGGTTGACGTCCATGTCACCCACGCCAGTGCACTGCATCAATGTCTGGTTCCTGACTGGGAGGGCTGGGAGGGCTGTGCGGGCCTCGAGAGCCAGTGACCTTGCTCTGAAGGCACGCATGGCGTGTGCAGAGAGGGGAGGCAGCCTGGTGGGTAAAGTCTAGAATAGAGAGAAGATGATGGCCCAACGCAGCACAACAATGGCCATGAGGAAACCCAGGGTGGCTGCAAAAGATCTTTGTACTATTCTTGTCATTTTTCTGTAGATCTCAAATCGCTTCAAAATTTTTTTTAATATGGAATAAAATGTTTTAAAAAAGCACAATAAGGTCTGCTCTATGCAGCACACAGGGTTGTTCTGAGACTGAAATAGTAATAGATACAAAAAGTACTTTTTAAACTATCAAGACACAGACATGAAAGGCATCATTAGCACAAATATGAGTATGTCCAATCGGTGGGCCTGGTTCCCTCAGTGAAGAGAAAGTCAAGTCATTTCCCTTGGAGGCCAAAGGGCCAGGGGTGGGAGTAAGATTCGAGCCAGGAGATGACCACAGAAGGAGGTAATGACACAAGGCCACAGAACAGGCTTCAGCGATCACAATACGATAGATGTTAACTTCCTTTACTAGGGCACCAAAGAAACCCTGCTAACCCAGCACCGTTTCATGTCTCAGATTACACCCACTGGCCACACATGGACAATAAGATGTGAGAACTACTTGTAAAATGAAAACAAGAACCACTTTCTTTTTTTTTTTTTTTTTTTTTGAGACAGAGTCTCTGTGACCCAGGCTGGAGTGCAGTGGCACAATCTCCACTTATTGCAACCTTCGCCTCCCAGGGTCAAGAAATTCTCCTGCTTCAGCCTCCTGAGGAGCTGGGATTACAGGAGCCCGCCACCACACCTGACTAATTTTTGTATTTTTAGTAGAGACAAGGTTTCACCATGTTAGTCAGGCTGGTCTCAAACTCCTGACCTCAAGTGATCCACCTGTCTTGGCCTCCCAAAGTGCTGGGATTACAGGTGTAAGCCACCACGCCCGGCCAAGAACCACTTTCAGGAAGGGCTCAGAACACTAACCAACGGCATTATCAATAGCTGTAACTCCTCTCCACTTACCTCATTGGCTCTTTTGATGATTTTGTCATCTACATCTGTAATACCCATCACCATGACTATGTTGCATCCAAAAACCTTGGTTAGGATCCTTCGAATGATATCAAATCTAACATATGAGCTGAAAGAAAAAAAGGATCAGGATGTCTCTATTACACAAAGTCATCAGTTATCTTGGTAAAAAATCCATTACATTTAGCATGCTGCTCCATAACTTCCACTGTGTAGCACAATGGACAGGTCAGCGGGGCAGGTACAAGGAAACTCCCTCTCACTGATGACACCAGGGCCTGGGCCACAAGGGTCCTCAGGAGAAACTGACAAAGGTATTGCATCAATTTCAGGACACAATATTAGCATTTTTAATTTTGGAGTTGTTGCTTAAGTTGAGTTGAAGTCTATTTAATTGTACAAAAATTCACTCATAATACAATCTCCCAGTTAAGATAGTGTTTTCACCGTTCTTGTTCATGTTCTAGAGTAATTCTAATTTTTCACTATGACAAAACAGACAGAAGCAAATACCAAATCAAAACAAGTACAATCCCATTAAAGCCATATAAGATTACTCCTAAGAATGCATACACTAGTGTAGAATATTTAAAAATGCCAGCTTATTTATATACTACACTGGGGTAACTCAGACTTGTAAAACTAAAAGGGTTTAAAATCTACTTAGCATCTCAAGAATCTGTTTTCCCATAAAAGTAACCTTAAAACTCAAGGTTATCTAATGTCACACTCACCTCTGCTATCCATGTGGCCTCTCTAAATTTTAGTTCATAAAATTGTTTTATCTTAGGGTGGTGTAGGGGAATCCTAGCCATGTTATTGTATCACTTTAACCTCCCACACGCCCCCTCTCCAAACACAGCTGAGACCAAATCTTGATTCCAGGGACAAAACTATCTCCAAAACTCCTCAACAAGATAATTATTAACCTCTTACAGCTCAGTCTGCTTGCTTATAGGACCGCTGTCCAGTCTTACCGCCCGTGCAGCATGAATTCTAAAAACACAAGCTATTATTACCATTCTCATGACCATGCTCTTCATTCACCTCAAGTTGGTAAAGACTCTAAAAGATGTGAGATTTACAAGAAAAAAATTACAGGAACCTAAAGCAAATGAAAACAAGAGTCAAGTCCCTTGCTTGGCCCAGAGGAGCCCAGGCTGAGTCCCAGAACTGCCCTTGGAGACAAAAAAGGCTCCACAGCTTGGCAGAGCTGGCAGAATGCAGGGCCATGAGCAACTTGAGACCGAGACGCTGTGGGCAGGCTGTGACCACAGGGGCCACTCTATACACAAACACGCACACACACGCCTTGCAAGTGCCGGGCAGCCGAGTCTGAAGAACACGGCATCAGGAGACCTCGGCTTACTTCTGTGACTCTACCATGAACCATGCGACCGTCAGCCTGGCTCTTTCTGCCCCGTTTACTCCATCCACTGGGTGAGTGTGCTCATCTGGGTGATCGCTGAAATGATTCATTTCCTAAGAGACTTCCCTCAAAACGCTCCACTGTGACTCCGTCTACCATGGCATGAAATCCAAACTCTCTGGGCCAGACCACGCAGCACCCTCCCCAGTCTGGCTGCAACTGATGCCCCATCCCTTCCCTTGCTCCTCCCCACTAGCACCAAACTGGTCTATTTGTTTTCCCCAAACAGGGTTTCCATCCTCCTGACCTCTTCTGGAAATGGTGGAGGCTATTTTTTAGGGTGTCTCTTTCCAGTGAACTGAGTCCTACCCATTGCTCAAATTCTACCTTTCTGCAGCAGGCACTGTGTGGATCCCTGTCCTGCTGGAGCTGAAATAATTACATCATGCTAACGACATCAGATGGTTGCATAACCACTGAAGGAGTACAATGCTAGGAGAGCTGAGATGGGGAGAGGGAGGTGGGGCAGGCCAGCCCAGTGAAGGCCTGGAGGGGTTGGCCAGGCTGACAGGAAGGTGGTCAAGAGGAGAGTCCCAGCTCCCACCAGCCCCTGGGAAGGCCCTGTGTGGACACAGCTTATAACATGCATTCAGCTGCGCACTTAAGATGTGTATTCTTTTCTGTATTCATAAAGGCAAATATTATACAAATTAAAACTGCAAGACTTGATTCTCCTAGTTGGAAATGAGAAGAGATTCTCTCCCCAACAACTTTTAGGATTTCTTCCTCAGTCCTCTTCAAATGCATGTCAATCTTTTCAATGGCTAAATAAACCTCTTGGCAGTTTTAAAACTCAAGAAAATTTCAAAACCTGGGACCCACCTCTGAAATGTAATCAATAAAAATAACGCCCTATTTTCCAGTGTCCTGGGAAGAGATGGGCCTACCTTGTCATCTGACTCCACACTGTAACTCACCTGAAGCAATGGGTTATGCTATGGTCTGAATGTTTGTCTTCCCTCCAAATTCATGGTTGAAACCCTAACTCCCAAGGTGATGGTTTTAGGAGGTGGAGGCTCTGGGAGTGATGAGGTCATGGGGGCAGAGAGCTCATGACTGGGGTTAACGCCCTCATAGAAGAGACCTCAGAGAATTCCCTCTAACTTCTACCATGTGAGGACACAGCAGGCAGACCCTCACCAGACACCAAATTTGCTGGTGCCTTCATCTTGGACTTCCTAGCCCCAGAAAGAAAGAAATTTCTGTTGTTTATAAGTAATCCATTTTAGGATATTTTGTTACAGCAGACTCACAGACCGAGACAGGCTGTATCCCCAAAGCTCTATAGAAGGATGAGATTTCTTTCTGTCTCTGCAGTTATTTTAGCTCATCCCCTTCTGGTTTAAGGCGTATTCAGTAACAGAACTGTTTTCTTTCTCTTCTACCTTTGTGGAAAGGTTTTCCAGGGTGGGGGTTTTGTTTTTAATATTTCCCCAACATATTTTATAATTCAAGAAAGATGTCGAAATATGCTTTTGATAATTAAAAGTATGTTAGCCCAAAGTAAAAGGGAAAAAATGTATATTTAAAGTATACAGAGTAGGCTGGGCAGGGTGGTTCATGCCTGTAATCCCAACACTTTGGGAGGCCAAGGCAGGTGGATCATTTGAGGTCGGGAGTTCGAGACCAGCCTGGCCGACATGGTGAAACTCTGTCTCTACTAAAAATACAAAAATTAGCTGGGCGTGGTGGTACATGCCTGTAATCCCAGCTACTCCGGAGGCTGAGGCAGGAGAATTGCTGCCAGGAGGCGGCAACTGGACCTGGGAGGCGGAGGTTGCAGTGAGCCGAGATTGCACCACTGCACTCCAGCCTGGGCGACAGAGCAACTCCGTCTCAAGAAAAAAAAAAAAAGTATACGGAGTAAATGTAACTTTTTACTTTTAGTCTAGGACTGAACAATACTAAGTTTTAAAAAAATCTACAATATGTCATTTTTGTACATTATATTTTGTAAATATACAAAATATTAGGAAAAGTGGTAATTTTGGCAAATGTAGGAGGCAGTACATCTTATGGTTAAGAGGTCAAGAGAGCAACCACTTGGCAGTCAGATAAACCAAGCCTCACCCCAGTTCCAATACCTCTTCAACGTGTAATCGTAGCAAAGTTACTCAATCACTATTGAGCCCCGTGACATCTCACATGTGAGGTACTGTGTTAAGCAGCATTTTATGAGAATTATTTATGAAAATTGTTATAAGATCCAAGTTATCATTCCCATCTCAAAGATGAAGAAACCAGGACTCAAAGCAATCAAGTGACCTGCTCAGTACTGTGAAGCTAAGAAGTGCTGGGGCCCAGGAATGACTGACCAGCAGGACCCCGGGACCCCCCGCAAAGGCCTCTTGATGTCACCAAACCCAGCAAAAAACATCTAGTTCCAAAACGGGTCATTTTTCAGTGCTCCACATTGCCTGAGTTTCCTCACCTGTAAAACGGGTGTTAAGTGCTCAGAATCCCTACAAGAACCAAATGAGGCTGTAACATTTCCCACAATGCCTGGAATGTAGGAATTATTCTGCATCCCTAAGTTGCCACTTAAGAGATAAAAGAAATCAGCAAAAGGCTTTCAAAAATAAATGGTCCTTTGAAGTATGAAAATTCAAATCCAGGAAACTCACCAAGCATGGCCAAGGTGCGCATGATCATATACAGTTGGTCCGCAGCTATACCTGGAAACAAAGTTAAAATCCATCGTGTGGAACATATTTGCAAGAAAAGACATTCGATTCTCAGTTATAATGATCATATAATTTTTAAAGTAATCACTTCTGGTGGATGAATAGCCGGGGTTTATCATACTTGCTCAATTCATACCCAAACCTGCAAAAGCACCGCGCATCCCCAGCTTCTAGAACGGCGCGCTCCATGCAGCTTCCTAAACTCCCTCCCCGAACCCAGATCCCGTTCAGCCGTGGGAAGTCTCCGCCACGCTCGGCCCCCGCCCGTGCCCCAGTCCCGCGCGGCCCACCAGGAGGCGGCTTCGGCGTGCGCCACGATTAGGGGTTCCTTCCTCCCGGTGAGGCTGTTGTACACCTGCACGCCCATCTCCCGGCCCGTGGGCTGCAGCCAGGCCCGCCCGCGCCCCCCGCTCGCCGCCCGGCTCGCAGGCCAGTGCCACTCAGCCCGCCCGAGGCCCAGCGCGGCCTGGAGCAGCGGGGGGCCCAGGCCTGGGCCGCGCGTCGTCCTCAACATGTCAGCGGCCAGCGCCTACGACTGGGCGGAGACTGGAGCCACGCCGGGTACGCGGCCGGGCGCGCAAAAGCAGCACGGCCCCGCCCCGCCCACGACCTTGGGGCCACGCCCACTCCCGGAAGCAATCCTCAGGTAGCGCCTCCCTTTGGCCTGGCGCGAGTCGCCCGAGGCAAGGGTGGAGAACCAGGGCCCGAAGGGGTGGGGGCGGGGAAGGCCCGGGGTGGAGGGAGGAGGGCGGTGCCGCGCCGGGAGGCCGTAGGAAGAGGCGGGACCGTGCCGATCCCCTCTCCTTATTAGCCCAGGTCCTGCGAGGCGTCCGTGTGCGCCCTGTACCAGCCTGGACCTGTGTCCGCCGCGCGGGGGGAGCGTTTACAGTGCAAGCTTCTGCTGCCGGGCCCTGGCCTGTTCGCGAAGCACGTGTGCATCCCAGCACACCCCACCTCAGCACGCTAATACACAATGTCCACCCCAGAACACACGTCAGCACCCCAATACAGTGTGCATCCCAGCATACACATCTGCACCCCAATACACTGTGCACTGCAGCACATCGTCAGTATCCCAACACAGTGCACCCCGATACACAGTGTGCAACCCAGCATACAGTCAGCACCCCAATACACAGTATGCACCCCAGCACACACCACATCAGCATCCCAATACAGTGTGCACTCCAATACAGTGTGCACCCCAGCACACGTCTGCACCCCAGTACAGTGTACACCCCAATAGACAGTGTGCACCCCAATACACTGTGCACTCTAACACACACCATGTCTGCACCCCAGTACAGTGTGCACCCCAACACAGCACGTGTGCATCCCACCATCTGCATTCCAATGCAATGTGCACCTCAATATAGTGTGCACCCTCACACATCTATACTCCAATAGTGTGCACCCCAATACACAGTGTGCAACCCAACACACACCACGTCTGCACTCCAATACACAGGGCGCTTCCCCCCCACCCCCGCCCCGACACATAGCATGTCTGCACTTCAACACTCTCCTGGGGTCTCCGGATGAAATGACCAAAGCTAGGAAACTTCATTCATCAGGTATGTGCAGCAGAAATGTCTGCTTGTGATTCATCTTAAGGTTAAAAGTTCCATGATCCCATATCTTGAGAACAGAAACATTCTGAAAGTTACTCACATTAGCTTGACAAACGTGACTCTATTGGGCCAGGCGCAGTGGCTCACGCCTGTAATCCCAGCACTTTGGGAGGCTGAGGCGGGTGGATCACCTGAGGTCAGGAGTTGGAGACCAGCCTGACCAATACGGTGAAACCCCGTCTCTATTAAAAATACACAAATTAGCCGGGCGTGATGGCGTGCATCTGTAGTCCCAGCTACTGGGGAGGCTGAGACAGAAGAATCGCTTGAACGCGGGAGGCAGAGGTCGCAGTGAGCTGAGATCACACCACTGCACTGCAGCCTGGGCAACAGAGGGAGACTCCCTCTGAAAAAAAAAAAAAAAAAGTGCCTCTATTGGTGTCTTGCAATACAATGTCTCAAAAAAAAAGGAAAAGTCCCCTTTGCTTTTCCAGTTCTCAAAACAGGAGAGGTTCCTCTGGTTTTTTTTTGTTGTTTTTAGTTTGCTTTGGTGTTTTATTAAAAAGCAAAGGTTTAGGTAGACACAAACAAGTGTGTACCTAGAGTAGTTTCTCAATATCCTGGAGTCCAACTCTGCAATTCTGTTTCAAGCTAACTGTAGTCTAATGTAATCTATGGTCTAATTTAATAAGGTTAAAATGTTAGAATTAGGAGACCACATAGCCTGCATCAACGCTGACCACTCATGTTACCTAACTACTCTAAATTCCCCTGAATATTATCACTTCTTTCTTGCCTTATGTTATTTTGTAACTTTCTAGTGCTGTGTGTATATTTACCTCCCTATCTTAAATTGTACATTATTTTGAACTTCTCACTGTGCCCTGCACTAAATTCAGAAAAGGACTTGGGTTTTGTTTGTTTTGTTTTTTGTTTTCCTGTGGCTGGAAAAAAAATTTAAAAAGAAATAAAAGAGCTTGTTGAACGTTGATGAATTAATCCCTTACACAAGGGATTAATTGTGCAGGTGGGAAGAAATCTGGGTAGTAAAATACCTGATAAAGCTGATTCAGATATCAGATGTGCCAGTAAATAAAGCCAATTAACAAAAAGCTCAGCTGCAATCTGTGAGAACACATGAATTCAAGGAAATAACTGGAGCAGAGATTCTGAAAGCAGCTTAATAACACTGAAGATCAAATCTGCACATGAATCTGGACATGTGGTGTATTTGAATTGTTCATAGAACATCATAACTTTTAAATTAACAATAGTATCTTCTGTCTTCAGAAAATTCATGTAATGTTTTTAGCCCCTCACTGGCAGTGATTCTACTGTTTTCTTTTTTTTTTTTTTTTGAGGCAATCTTGCTCTGTCACCCAGGCTGGAGTGCAGTGGCCTGATCTGGGTTCACTGCAGCCTCTGCCTCCTGGTTCAAGCAATCCTCCTGCTTCAGCCTCCACCGTAGCTGAGATTACAAGTGCGCGCCACCGTGCCCAGCTAATTTTTGCATTTTTATTTCTATTTTTATGTATGTATTTTTGAGACAGAGTCTTGCCCTATCACCCAGGCTAGAGCGCAATGGCGTGATCTCGGCTCACTGCAACCTCCACCTCCCGGGTTCAAGTGATTCTTCTGCCTCAGCCTCCTGAGTAGCTGGGATTACAGATGCATGCCACCACACTCAGCTAATTTTTCTATTTTTAGTAGAGATGGGGTTTCATTATGTTGGCCAGGCTGGTCTGGGACTCTGGAACTCCTGACCTCAAGTGATCCACCCACCTCAGCCTCCCAAAGTGGTGGGAATACCGGCCTAAGCCACCACACCTGGCCAATTCTGTTTTCTTTTTTTTCTTTCTTTTTTTTTTTTGAGATGGAGTTTCACTCTTGTTGCCCAGGCTGGAGTGCAATGGCGTGATCTCCTGGGTTCAAGCGATTCTCCTGCCTCTTTCTCACGTCTCCCGGGTTCAAGCAATTCTCCTGCCTGTCTCCCGAGTAGCTGGGATTATAGGCATGTGCCACCATGCCTAGCTAATTTTGTATTTTTAGTACAGATGGGGTTTCTCCATGTTGGTCAGGCTGGTCTTTTTTTTTTTTTTTTTTGAGACGGAGTCTTGCTCTCTCCCCCAGGCTGGAGTGCAGTGGCGCGATCTCGGCTCACTGCAAGCTCCGCCTCCCGGGTTCACGCCATTCTCCTGCCTCAGCCTCCCGAGTAGCTGGGACTACAGGCACCCGCCACCGCGCCCAGCTAATTTTTTGTATTTTTTTTTTAGTAGAGACGGGGTTTCACCGTGTTAGCCAGGATGGTCTCGATCTCCTGACCTTGTGATCCGCCCGCCTCGGCCTCCCAAAGTGGTGGGATTACAGGCTTGAGCCACCGCGCCCGGCCTGGTCAGGCTGGTCTTGAACTCCCGACCCCAGGTGATCCGCCCACCTTGGTCTCTGAAAGTGCTGGGATTACAGGCATGAGCCACTGTGCCCAGCAGCCAATTCTGTTTTCTTTTTTTTTTTTTTTTTTTTTTTTTTTTTGAGACGGAGTCTCGCTCTGTCGCCCAGGCTGGAGTGCAGTGGCGCAATCTCGGCTCACTGCAAGCTCCGCCTCCCGGGTTCACGCCATTCTCCTGCCTCAGCCTCTCCGAGTAGCTGGGACTACAGGCGCCCGCCACCACGCCCGGCTAATTTTTTGCATTTTTAGTAGAGACGGGGTTTCACCGTGGTCTCGATCTCCTGACCTCGTGATCCACCCGCCTCGGCCTCCCAAAGTGCTGGGATTACAAGCGTGAGCCACCGCGCCCGGCCCAATTCTGTTTTCTTAAGGCTTTTGGGGATCATCAAAACAAGGAGAAACATAACTCATTACTTAATGATGGTTAGAAATGTGATCTTTTTTGCATATTGAATATTTGCAGGTTGAATATTAAGGTAAAGTAAAACAGACTGCTAATGCTCTTCATTACCATACCTCCCAGCCTACATCTTTCTCCCGTGCTGGGTGCTTCCTGCCCTCGAACATCGGACTCCAAGTTCTTCAGTTTTGGGACTCAGACTAGCTCTCCTTGCTCCTCAGCTTGCAGACAGTCTATCGTGGGACCTTGTGATTATGTAAGTTAGTACTTAATAAGCTTATCTATATGTATATACATTTTATATATATCTCTGTCCATCCTATTAGTTCTGTCCCTCTAGAGAACCCTGACTAACACACCATATATACCTAAAAAGAGGATTCGTTTAATTTAAGTCACCTCCCTCTCCAATCCAGGTTAGAAGGAAGAAGTGTGTTAAAGTTAATGATTCCAAAATATCACTAATGCCATTTCTTAGTCCTTAATGACAACAATAACAAAATCGAGTTCTCAGTATTACATTTTCTTTCAAGGCAAAATCTTGTAAATCAGAAGTAGAGTTGATTATGGTAGCATATGGTTTAGGGGTTTTCAGGTTTAAGATGAATGAGTTTGCATTTATTTTTTAAGCACTTTGAAACTTAAAGAATTCTATGCTTGGCCGGGCGCGGTGGTTCACGCCTGTAATCCCAGCACTTAGGGAGGCCAAGGCGGGCGGATCACCTGAGGTCAGGAGTTCGAGACCAGCCTGGGCCAACATGACAAAACTCCGTCTCTACTAGAAATACAAAAATTAGTTGGGCGTGGTGTTGGGCACCTGTAATCCCAGCTACTCAGGAGGCTGAGGCAGGAGAATTGCTTGAACCCGGGAGGCGGAGGTTGCAGTGAGCCGAGATCACGCCACTGCACTCCAGTCTGGGCGACAAGAGCAAGACTCCGTCTCAAAAAAAGAAAAAGAATTGTATGTTCATCTCTTATATCTGACTCTCATAGGTTTGAGCATTTTCAGTTAGACTGGAAATACAATTTTAGAAAAAAGTTTAATTTTTAAATGTTTCTTTTTTTTTTTTTTTTTTTTTTTTGAGACGGAGTCTTGCTCTATCACCCAGGCTGGAGTGCAGTGGCCCGATCTCGGCTCACTGCAAGCTCCGCCTCCCGGGTTCACGCCATTCTCCTGCCTCAGCCTCTCCGAGTAGCTGGGACTACAGGCGCCCGCCACCACGCCCGGCTAATTTTTTTTGTATTTTTAGTAGAGACGGGGTTTCACTGTGGTCTCGATCTCCTGACCTCGTGATCCACCCGCCTCGGCCTCCCAAAGTGCTGGGATTACAAGCGTGAGCCACCGCGCCCGGCCTTAAATGTTTCTTTTTAATCCATTTGAAATTTCTGTTCTACAGAAAAGTTTTAACATCCATTTTTGTAATACGCCACAGGAAACAAAACTGAGAGACAAGATTCTTCAACATAACTTCAAAATTAAGCACCTTTCTTCAGTGACATTTAAAATTCATTATCAAAGTTAATTATGTTTTATGGCTTGGTCTTCTAAGTTTGTTCCAAAAAAGATAAAATCTTTTTTGACTTTTTATCCCAAGGGGTGGGCTAAGAGTTTTATGGAATGTAAAGCTCCAGAAAACTTTTCACTACTGTATCTCCAGCGCACGAACCAGTAGTTGGCACATGGTAGACACTCATCAATATTCCTTGTTGAATGCATAAGATGCCTTTTTGGTTTATGTGTATGTGAAGAGTACATAACGAGAGGAACAAAATCATTACTCAGATTGTACTGTATTGTGATTTTTTTTTTTTTTTAAAGATAACCTAGGTTAAACTCCATCTTATCTTTGTAAGGGGTAAATTACTTCCAACTTTATTCTTGAGTTCAGATAAACACTATTCATCCTAGAGCCAATGAATGCTAGGAATAGAAGAACCGGTCTATTTCTTACTATTGTACTTTTAAATTACTTATATGCTTTTTGAGGGAAAGACGTAATTTTCCTTATTCAACTTTGTACTCCCTCTATACTCTCTATTCGACATAATGTTTGTTTCCACATAATGTTATCTTGTCATAGTCTTTTTTTCTCTTTTTTTTCCGGAGATAGAGTATTGCTCTGTCGCCCAGGCTGGAGTGCAGTGGCGCAGTCTCGGCTCACTGCAATCTCCCCTCCTGGGTTCAAGTGATTCTGTCTCAGCCTCCCGAATAGCTGGGACTACAGGCACGCGCCACCATGCCCTGCTAATTTTTTTGTATTTTTAGTAGAGACAGGGTTTCACCATGTTGCCCAAGCTAGTCCCGAACTCCTGAGCTCAGGCAATCCGCCCGCCTCAGCCTCTCAAAGTGGTAGGATTACAGGCGTGAGCCACCGCGTCCGGCCAAGTGTTATGGTCTTTTGTGCAGACCAAGTAGTGGCCAATAAATCTTGTAGAAACTACTCATTTGCTTTTAACTAGGCCAAGACTAGAATAGCGTGATCTGTAAGTAAAATAACAGCCATTTCCTCAAATTATCAAAGCAAAAGCTCTCCTGATGTGTAGATGAGATGAAGGGGCTTAAAAGTGAAGATTAAATCCACTTCAAAGTGTAAAGAGTATCCATCCATTTATCATTGCAGCAACGTTGCAACGTGAACAATCCGATTCCAAATACAAAACAGCTCAATTCAGTCTCTGCCGTACTCACATCCATAGCACAAAATACCCCGCAGGGCGCTGGAATGAGCACCACTGCGGCTAATAATCTACCCTATAAATACTGGACGAATCCAAATTTTTATTGGATTACATAGAATACTTTTTTTAAAAATCCAAATAGTTTTAGATGTCACAACAGGGTTCCATCAAATACCACGTTTCCAAATCTTACCACCAGAATGTGTATCCATTTCAACTGCAATTATTTTGTGTCTAAAGCTGTGTACTCTGCTTTGCAACAGGATAAACCCGGTGGATAAAAGCTGAAATCCGACCCTGTCCAAATTAAGAGGCTAAGAAAAATGGAGAACCGCGCTGGAGTGCAGTTGATATAAAAACACTGCAAGGGCTGGGGACAGGGCCCACCAACCCGGCTCTCCGAAAAAGAGAAAGTCCGGTGAGAAAGGTGAAAACTGACAGGGTATCGTTCTCCAACTTGGTGAAAAAAAGACAATGCAAATAGAGCAGGGTACAAAGCGTTAGAAAATCAGAGAAAAAAAAGCAGCCAAGCGTGGCAAGCACAGCTCTCGGGGCCACCCCGGAGGGGACCCGCGGCGGCCGCAGCCGGGCGGAGACCGAAGCCGAGGCCGAGGCCGCGCCGGAACCGGAGAACCAGGCGGGAAGTGCACAAAGGCATGAGGCCACGCCCAGGAGGGGCGGGTCCTTTGACCGGAAGGGGGCGGGCCGGCGCGCGGGGCCGGTCGCCTAGGCAACGGGCTCGCGTGGCGTGCAGGCTTCTCAGCCCAAAATCCGGGAGCTTCGGGAGGGTAGAGGGGCGACGCGGGGGAAGGCGGTCCGGGGAGCTGAATGGCCTCAAGACACTGGCCGATCGGGTGTCTGCATACTGTGGGCGGCCTTTCCAAGTGTGAGGAGCGGCCTCCGAGAACAGTGTCCATGGCACAGGGCGGGAAGAGATAAGGCCTAGGGAAGGCGCCCCTCGTGCCTATCCACCTCTTCTGGGGCTCGGCACTAGGAAGCAGCTTCCCTCTCGGGCCCCTTTGTCTCCAAGCCGTTCCAAACTGAGTACCGGGAGGCGACACAAAGGGAGGGCGGTGACGGATGGCGCAGGCGCGGGAGCCGCCTAGGCTGCTGGGAGTGGTGGTCCGGCCGCGGAACGGGTAGGTCTCCCGCACACTGCGGCCGCAGCTCAAAGGACTCCTAGAGGGTGCCAGTGCGCATGCGCCGCCACTTCCGCCCGTGGCCGGCCTTCCCCTTCCTTCCGCCTCCCGGAGGACTTGGGTTTCTAGTAGTAAGAGTCTGGGGGCATTACTCACGGTCTCCCCGCCTCCTCTTCATCGTGATTGGGCTGTCAAAGTGAGGTTAGCAAGTAGATTGGCTACTGCGGTTGCCAGTTCTGTTTCGGGTCCTACTTATACCGCGCTGTGGGGCGGGGATGAAGAGTCGGGCTGAGGAGCGGGCTGTGGTAGTTGCTGCGTTCTATGGTCTCGGAGGCTTCTGTCCCGCGGCCCGTTACGTCCTGGTCGGGTTTTCAGCTAAGCAGGCCGCTCCCCTGCGTTTCCCGGCGGGCGTGCTGCGCCGCCCAACGGGCTCTGCCTCCAAGTGCCAAAAACTCCTAGTAAAGTTTGCGCCTCGCCCGCCGTCCCCACCCCAGCGGCCCTGACGCTGCCCCCTCCGCGACCCTCGCCCCTGGCAAAAGTGACAGGCAAGGCCACGCCCCAGCGAGGGCCGGCCTCGGGCCCGCAGCCCCCGGGGCCCGGGACGGTGAGGGGCGTGAATGCGGCGGGGGGCGGGGCCGTCGCCGGGGGAGGGGGCCGGGGCGCATGCGCGCTGCGCAGCGGGGCTGAATGTTTCCCAAGTGTTTGAAACTGGTATTTGGGTTTTCCACGTTGGACAAGTGCGGCTCAGCGGCCGGCGGAGCGCGCCCCTTCCCGCGGCCCGCTCCGCTCCTCTCTTCTCCCCAGCCCAGTGGGCGGGTGGGCAGCGGCGGCCGCGGCGCTGGGCCCTCTCCCGCCGGTGTGTGCGCGCTCGTACGCGCGGCCCCCAGCGCCAGCCCAGCCGCCTGAGAGGGGGCCTGCGCCCGGGAGCCACCGCCACCGCGGCCCGCGCCTTCAGGCGCTGGGGTCCCCGCGGACCCGGAGGCGGCAGACGGGCTCGGCAGATGTAGCCGCCGGGCCGAAGCAGGAGCCCGTGAGGGGGTCGCCGGGTGAGCGAGAGCTTTGCATTTTGCAGTGCTATTTTTTGAGGGGGGCGGGGGCTGGAGGAAGCGGAAAGCCGCGCCGAGTCGCCGGGGACCTCCAGGGTGAACCATGTTGAGTCCTGCCAACGGGGAGCAGCTCCACCTGGTGAACTATGTGGAGGACTACCTGGACTCCATCGAGTCTCTCCCTTTCGACTTGCAGAGAAATGTCTCGCTGATGCGGGAGATCGACGCGAAATACCAAGGTACGGCCGGGTGATGGATGGGCGGGGGCGGCCGCCTCCTTCTCGGCGGGTCCGGGCGCGCCGCGGAGCCGGGCCGGTCCTGCCGTGGACCAGAGGAAGCGGCCGGCTCCGCAGCGGCGGCCCTCGGCAGGGGCAGGAACAAAAGGTCTGGAACGCCTTTGATTCGCCAAGGTCCTTGTGTGCAAAGCCCGGGACACGGAGGAGGAAGGAGGCGCGAGAGGTCTCGCTGCAAGGCTGCGCGACCAAAGCGCTCTTTGTAGTGAAGTGATGAGGCGGGTGCTGCGGGGGAGGGGGCGGCGGGTCCAAGCCGCGTCCTCTAGGAGGGGGTGCAGATTACGGCGCGAGATGGAGGGATGTGCCGGCGCCTGGGGCTGTAGGGCGCCGAGACGGGGCTGCAGGAGAAGGGCGGCTGTGGACCGGGGTTCCCGCCGACCCGGTGCCTCGGTCCCGGGCAACGCCGCTCCTCCGGCCCTTCTTCGCCGCCCCCCACCCAGTCCCAAATCTGAGTGTTACATAAAGTACCGGGTAATACTCCGCTCGGGGTAGGTCGGCCGCCCTCGCCCAGCCCCCTCCGGCCCTCACTTGGCGCTGGACACCGAGTAGGGGCCGACTGCGAGGGGCGACGCCGCCGGTAGTAGTTTGCGGAGGACGAGGGCTTTTCTCTGTGTGCCGTAGGGAAGGGAAGGGGAGGAGCGGAGGCGAGGAAGGCGCCCATCTGCGCTGCGCTGCGCTTGGGGGGGCGCGGGCAGATCGCTGGCTTGGAGAGGATCGTGGCAGGTGAGAGGACCTGTGGGTCGTTCTGTGCAGACCTGGCTGCCCAGGGTGTCAGAGAGAGGTGGCGAGTTCGTGTCCGCCGGGAATTGTTGGCTGTTGGGGAAACTTTCCTGCGAGGTCAGTCAAGGCTTTAGGGGCTCTGTTTTGAATGTGGATCACCACTCGGAGTTTACTAATGTTTAGAAGGCTACGCAGTAGGGAAACGGAAGAGTTGGCTGGGGGGGCGGGGGGGGCGCAAAAAAAAAAATGTTGACCGCTGTCCCCGAAAGCACTAGATTTCTCTACCAGGAAGGCGCCCCTGCGCGCTCTATCCGAGACGTAGCTTCGCAGCGACTTTTATAGGAACTTCATTAGCATATTGTGGAACGTCCCGCCTCAGCCTCCCAGTGGTTGGCTGTGACGTCCTTCGTGGAATGTCCTTATCATTCCCCTGCGGAACGATTGGTCGCTGAGGCGGATGAAGGCGGGCCTAGCGCAATAACTGGCATTGGTCTGTGTTTCCGCTGTCTTTTTTCTTTTTCGGGGAGGAGCGGGGTGCAGGGTGGACGAATTGATTTGAACGCCTTCGGGTCGCTCGGTCTCCGGCCTTGGATTGGTCCTTCTCGCTGCTGGGGCGGGCCGTGCTCGTCCTCCCTGCGGTGTGGTTGGTTCTCCTCCTGGCCTCCGCCCTCCAAATCGGCGATTCCCATAGGCGGCGGTTCTCGGGGGGCGGGGCGAGTCTCGCTGGCTTCCTCCCCATTGGCTGGAGGCCTGGCGGGTGTCGCCCCGGCCCCTCCACTCAGTCCGGCCACTTTCGGGCGCGGAGCTATGGTAGTAGCAGTGATCCCGGGGCTGGGAGCTCGGGGCTGGGGCTGCAGTTCGGGCCGCCTCCCACGACCCGCGAGACCGGCTCGCAGACAGTCTCAGGTCGCATCTCTGCTGACCCGAGGGTGGGGCCGCGCGTGGCCGTGGAAACGTGAGTGACTGGGGCTGCGTCCACGAGCGGGACCCTCGGCGCAGAAACTTTTCTGGAAGGTGCTGTCCTCGGGCCAGACGGGCCCCGTGGGGTGACCCTGGGACTCCGGACGGAAGGGAGGCAGGAGCTGAGACCACTTTGATTGTTCGACGATAGAAAAAAGTAGCGCGGGGCGGGGTGCAGGGTCCCAGCTGTACAGACAGCAAAGTTCACGGAGCCACTTTGTCCTCCTGTTGTCGGGGAGAGCCTGGCTTGCTGCTTGCTTCACGTTCACCTAGGATGATGAACTTTTTGGCTTCAGGAAAGATCACAGTCCCGCCGCCCCGGGGGAGTACTGGAGCCGCGCAGCTGGGAGCGCCGAGAAACGCGCGAATCTGTCTCGAGGGTCACAGCTCCTTGGACTTAGGTGTAAATGCTGAGCTCTGCCCCGTAGTTCTGAAAGACAAAGCTTTTTTTCACAGACTTACTCTGTAGGAAGTCAAACGTCTTTTGCTTAGTAGGCATCAATTGTATGTTAATTCATAAACTTGGATTATAGTTTATCGATTTAAAATGGTGTTTGAGGTTGCTTGAATTATTTTTCAAGCATTATTATAAAAATACCCACCCACCCCCTGGGAAGTTCGCTTCATAAAGAACTTCAGTGCAACCCTTATGTAAAATTAAAATACATTTAAAGTAACTGGACAAACCAATTTAAATGTTGCTACAATCCCATTTAATCTGTAAATTGCATGTGCTGCTGCTTTCCATGGTAATGTTGGTGTGGAATATGTTTGGAAGAAAGGCAGCAGTGTGTGTGAAGCTGAGTTGCTGGCATTGAAGAAGCAGAGTGTCTGGAAGGATGGCTTCCTATTTAGCAGTGGTGTTGTTCTTGTTTATAAATATTTGTATTTAGTGGCTTTGTTGATAAAATACTTTGCTTGGAGTATCAAAGAAATGTTAGGTAACAGAAATACTTCTTGGTAATTTTGCGATGGGGTATCTGTTTCTCTTGCCCACAAATTAGGCTTCACCTGGATGGAAGCTTGCTTCTGATGTAAAATAACCTCTGTGTTATTAAATTTTAAATTTATGATAGTTTTCTATGAAATGACAATATTGTCTTTAGAACTTTGATTACTGATGAAGTGATACCATTTTGTAACCCTAAATCCATTTAAAAAAAAGATACACAATTTTAACATTATGATAAATAAGTTGGATAAATTGGTATTACTTGGATACGTTGAACACAGCTATTTATTTTTATAATTAATTACTATATTAGACTAGGGCATTCCTCCTGGTGGCAGGCAGCCTGCATTGTTCCTCTAGGAAATGTCTTCAAGCTGTCTTTAGTTTGAGAATATACTCTGGAAAATATTACCATTTAGAGAAGCTTCAGCATTGGCCTAAGTTCTTATGTTTACTCTAGTGTTAGGTATATGTCTTATAACTATTTGGAGATAAGATCTGGAAAGGAAGGGGGTAACATTTTAGACAATGCCTCTCACTCTCAGCCCCTCCCTTAGTTTACAAGTAGTATTGTTGGCCAGGCACACGGTGGCTCACTCCTGTAATCCTAGCACTTTGGGAGACCGAGGCGGGTGGATCACCTGAGGTCGAGAGTTGGGAGACCAGCCTGTCCCACATGGAGAAACCCTGTCTCTACTGAAAATACAAAATTAGCCGGGCATGGATTAACATGCCTGTAATCCCAGCTACTTGGGAGGCTGAGGCAGGAGAATCGCTTGAATCTGGGAAGCAGGTTGCAGTGAGCCGAGATCGCGCCATTGCACTCCAGCTTGGGCAACAAGAGCAAAACTCCGTCTCAACAAAAAAAAGTAGTATTGTTGCCTTGTTTAAAGAGACTGCAAAAAGGTTTTAGGAGAATAATCTGGTACTGTTTAATTTAATGGTTACTGTTTGAGGAAAAAGAACTCTGGAATTTCTGTGTATTTAAGTAGCCTTTTGGCAAGACTGTTTACTTCCCTTATTTCAACTAGATTTTTTTTAACAGCTTTTGTTTCTTGAGAAATTGCCTAATTACACTTGCCAAATTACACTTTAAAATCATATACACTTTCCTCTAACATGCCCAAGAAGGTTTACATTTAAATACTGAAGAGGTTTTCTTTTGTTTTTGATAACATTTTAAGGCCCATTGACTTTAACAGATGTGAAGATGTTTTTGTTTAAGCAGTAGATGCAAAAGTAAAATCTACCAGCTTCGTTTTAAAGCAAGGCTAGTGCATTCACAGCAGTTAAAAAATAATAATAATGGCCCATCACAGTGGTGCTCCTGTAGTCCCAGCTACTCAGGAGGCTGAGGTGGGAGGGTCCCTTCAGCCTGGGAGGTCGACGCTGCAGTGAGCCGAGATCGCGCCACTGCACTCCAGCCTGGGCGACAGAGACAGACCTTGTCCCTAAAATAATAACAAGTCATGATGATAATAAAGCAAAGCTAGGTTTTCTGGATTATTGTGGCAGAACTGTTCTTGCTGTCACTAATACAGAGGGATAACATGCTAGAATAAATGTGGGGACTGAAACTGAGGACCTAAGTCACAAAGTAGCCTAGACCTTTACTGTTAACCCGGTTCTTTAAATCATAGAGAGCTATTATATAAATTTATACACATTCTTTAATTTAACAGGGTATTCTAGATGTTGGTATGTTAAAATAAAGAAAATAAAGACCTTTTTTATTTAAAATATTCAAATAATTTATAATATATTTTATTAATGTTTGTATATTGTGTATAAATAATGTAATAAATACCATGTTTATATAGTTATATGTATATTAATAATTGTATTCAAACAGAAGCATTTGAGTAAAAATGATGGCAGTATAGACATAATCATTAATAGAAAGTATTAACGTTGGGTCCCGAGCACTGCACCTCATTTAAACGTTTCCTCTTAATGGCTTCGGGCGTTGTCACCCGTGCGTGCCTGGGAACTGTTCTCAGGTTCCCTGGGGTGGCTGGAGCGGCTGCTCCCGCTGTGGGAGCTGTGCTGGCATTTGTGTTTAGTTTAGCACAGGAACAGATAGGCCCGGGAGGGCCTGTGGCTGGTGGGCTTTGTTCTGGGCAAGCCATGCGCTGGCCCCTAGGACGCCTGCCAGCCCTCTCCATAGACCCGTCCGGGGCCGTGTGGGTTGTCCCGGTGTCCTGCTCGCGAGTGACGCCTGTCCTTCTTGCCCCCCAGAGATCTTGAAGGAGCTGGACGAGTGCTACGAGCGCTTCAGCCGCGAGACGGACGGGGCGCAGAAGCGGCGGATGCTGCACTGTGTGCAGCGCGCACTGATCCGCAGCCAGGAGCTGGGCGACGAGAAGATCCAGATCGTGAGCCAGATGGTGGAGCTGGTGGAGAACCGCACGCGGCAGGTGGACAGCCACGTGGAGCTGTTCGAGGCGCAGCAGGAGCTGGGCGACACAGCGGGCAACAGCGGCAAGGCTGGCGCGGACAGGCCCAAAGGCGAGGCGGCAGCGCAGGCTGAGAAGCCCAACAGCAAGCGCTCACGGCGGCAGCGCAACAACGAGAACCGCGAGAACGCATCCAGCAACCACGACCACGACGACGGTGCCTCGGGCACACCCAAGGAGAAGAAGGCCAAGACCTCCAAGAAGAAGAAGCGCTCCAAGGCCAAGGCGGAGCGAGAGGCGTCCCCTGCCGACCTCCCCATCGACCCCAATGAACCCACGTACTGTCTGTGCAACCAGGTCTCCTACGGGGAGATGATCGGCTGCGACAACGACGAGTGCCCCATCGAGTGGTTCCACTTCTCGTGCGTGGGGCTCAATCATAAACCCAAGGGCAAGTGGTACTGTCCCAAGTGCCGGGGGGAGAACGAGAAGACCATGGACAAAGCCCTGGAGAAATCCAAAAAAGAGAGGGCTTACAACAGGTAGTTTGTGGACAGGCGCCTTGTAGTGAGGAGGACAAAATAAACCGTGTATTTATTACATTGCTGCCTTTGTTGAGGTGCAAGGAGTGTAAAATGTATATTTTTAAAGAATGTTAGAAAAGGAACCATTCCTTTCATCATAGGGATGGCAGTGATTCTGTTTGCCTTTTGTTGTCATTGGTACACGTGTAACAAGAAAGTGGTCTGTGGATCAGCATTTTAGAAACTACAAATATAGGTTTGATTCAACACTTAAGTCTCAGACTGATTTCTTGCGGGAGGAGGGGGACTAAACTCAACCTAACACATTAAATGTGGAAGGAAGATATTTCATTTAGCTTTTTTATTTTAATAAAAGTAATATTATTACTTTATGAACAATTTTTTTTAATTGGCCACGTCACCAAAACTACAGCCTGTAGTAAATGTGTTTCTTGCTGTCATGATGTATATCCATATAACAATTCAGTAACAAAGGTTTAAAGTTTGAAGATTATTTTTTAAAAAAGTAAATGGTTAAATTTTACATGACAGATATTTTATATATTGGCCTGTTCCCCAAATGGCCATTTTAAAATGCTTGGGTACACTTCTCTTAAACAAGTGGTCTAGTCAAGGAACCTCAAGTCATGCTTTTGCTATCACCAATCATAGTCTAGCCATCTTTAATTTATATCAGGTGTATAAATGTACATTTCCAAGTGAACTTGCACTTGTTATAATTGGAAGTGCAGTCAGCAGATGCTGTTGTGAAGCTAATGTCACAATTATGTGCAAAGGTGTGCTTCCTGCTGTATGTGAGCTGTAAAAATGTTACGTGAAGAAATAAATGAAACTTGGCCAGTTTGTTCCTCTAGTAGTATATTTAATTTTGTCATAAGTAACTTTTAAAATTTGTCTTAAAAATTTATACACCAGCAGTTTAGACAAAGCCTTAAGCAAATTTTGTATTATTGTTCTCACTTATTATTAATAATGAAGTAGAAGTTACTTAATTGCCAGCAAATAAATACGTGTCAGAAAAGAATCTGTATTCAGACCCTGGGTCAGGCAATTACTGCCCACTTGTCAAGTCCAGCTCACCATCTGTTTGAACATTATATGAAGTTTAAATTCTAGTGTCCATAAACAAAGTTTCAGTGGAACACAGCCGTGCTTACGTGCGTATGTATTGTCTGTGACTGCTTTTGCAAAACGGCAGAGTTCAATAGTTGCGCCTGAAACCATTTGACTTGACAAGCCAAAACTATTTTCTGGCCCTCTGCAGAAAGAGTTTGCTGACCTGATTTAGACTAGCATCTAACATTGATTTGCCCACATATTGAAAGGGTCAGTGGAGTTTTCATTTATTTTTTATTTTTTATTTTTTTGAGATGGAGTTCCAGACTGGAGTGCAATAGTGCAATCTTGGCTCACTGCAACCTCCGCCTCCCGGGTTCAAGCGATTCTCCTGCCTCAGCCTCCCCAGTAGCTAGGATTATAGGCATTCACCACCACGCCCAGCTAATTTTGTATTTTCAGTAGAGACGGGGTTTCTCCATGTTGGTCATGGCTCGTCTCCCACTCCCGACCTCAGGTGATCCTCCCGCCTCGGCCTTCCAAAGTGCTGGGATTACAGGTGTCAGCCACCATGCCCGGCCAGATTTTTCATTTCTTTTTTTTTTTTTTTTTTCTGAGGTGGAGTCTCACTCTGTCTCCAGGCTGGAGTGCAGTGGCCCAGTCTTGGCTCACTGCAACCTCCACCTCTCGGGTTCAAGCGATTCTCTTGCCTCAGCCTCTTGCCTCAGCCTCCCTAGTAGCTGGGACTACAGGTGCGTGCCACCATGCCCAGCTAATTTTTGTATTTTTAGTGGAGATGGGGTTTCACCATGTTGGCCAGTGTGGTCTCGAGCTCTTGACCGTGATCCGCCCACCTCGGCCTCCCAGAGTGCCGGGATTACAGGCGTGAGCCACCGTGCGCTAAGTGATACATGATTCACTTTAACTTCACGCATGGTAAACTCAGTTTCTTTCCATGATCTGTTTCACAGTCTCTGTGAAGCTACCACAAAGAAGTAGTGAGTGATGACTTTCTAGAATCTAAGTATATGGCATGTATTTATTATAAGTAAAACATTAAGTTTGCTGATTGTTTACTTGTGATAGACAATTACTGTGAACTTTATTTGTGCTGGACATAAGTGTCTGACTGTTTTACAGTGAAATTACATTATAGAGGGTTACTTGGTAGAGAAATGCAAATTGTAGTTGGTCATACACTAAAATTTGAACTTTTTACATATCAATACTTACAAATAGGTGTTTACTTTCCCGCAAAACTCCAGAACATTTAAGAGTCTTGGGTGTTTAAATTTGATGAGATTTACCCAAACAAACAGTGAACAAAAAGTTTATGAAAATAAGTTATAGAAGAACTAAAATACTTAATAAAAATCCAGTGACAATAAAAATAGCTTGAGTCTTTGCTTATATAAAATTTTATGCTAATTTTTCACTTGTGTATTAATGGGAGGTAATGATGGAAATTAAGTTATAGAAATGAAGATTCAATGAAATGCGGTTGCTCATCCTGGATTTCTTCATATTCAGTTTTGGTGTAGACAGCTGGTGAAGAGGGACGGCTCAGAGGCCAAGCCTTGCAATCTAGGAACCCAGCCCTGTCCTTAAGGGCTTGATCTTGAATAAATTGCTTAACAGTTGGTCTATAGTTCTACACTTTTAAAATATGTTTCACAGAGGGTGGTTCCAATAAATAAATGCACTGGCATATTCAAATGTTGGGTATTTTTTCTCTAGCTTTCTTCAAGTTTCTCATAAGGACAGGTGGGTAGCCACTTACTCGTTTAAAAAATTAGATACAATACAGAGTCATGTTTTGTTGGATTGGCAGTCTTAAATCACTCGTTATTTCCAGTGGACATTAAAAAAAAATCACAGATAAGTACTTAAAACACTCACGATTTGGGATTTAGATCATGATTGGATACAATAGAAAGACACCGGAATCCCGACATGAGGACCAAAAATGGTACTGAATTCTTTTTGAAAAATAGATGAGTGAAAAGCGATCTAATGTAGAACAGTTGCTTTTACTTAGACGTTCAATGCATATTTGTTGTATAATAACTAAGTTACTACAGTTCAGATAAAGGGTCCAAAGTGTTTTCGTTATGATGTAATACTTTGTATTGTAAACTGGACTAAAGAAACGTTGTATGTTCAAGGAAGTGTTGAGCAGCCATGGTGTTCCTGGGACAGGCTCCCCAGGTGCTGAGAGAGGTGCTGCAGGAGTCACAGACCTGCAGGCACTTACTTGCCGGTGACCCGGACGTTGGCTGGTGGTTCTCTTTGGGTGTGATTAGAGCTATGCGAGTTGTCTCAATACTTGAGACTATCGGTGGTTGCCAGTGCTGAATAAAGCATTTATCAAAGTAAAAGCCATTTCTTCTTATTATATATTATTTTAGAAAGAGTACACATTTAGTTGTGATATCCTTTTGTAGTTCACATTTATGTAGTGTTCCAGGTAACACTTGGAACTTACCTGAACACGTTAATATTTCATTGAAGTATTAAATCTTTTTCTTAGGCAAAATGATTAAGAGCTTCATCTGTGCATTTCCAAAGACACGATGTGCTCTCGAGGACATCTAGCTTTTTTCCTTCTTTCTAAAGTAATTTATGGCTCTAGAATCCTCGGCATATATGGAGCGAGGTTTTATTGATACTGTCTGTCTCCCTCTCCGTTTTAGCGTGTAGAATGTGCGTCTTTCATCGCAGAGTCCAGACAGTTCTCAGCACCTTGGGGGCTAGATTTCTGGGGTTTTTTAATCTGGAAAAATTGCTAGTCCGTGACTGCATTTCTTGAGGCACTTGTGTTCTCTGCACAGGCTGTCATTCTGAACTCATGTGGAAGGCTCCTAGGAAGACACTGCTAATGGGAAGGAGGTGGGAGAGCAAATGTGTGTTGTGTTGCTAAGTCAAAATTGCCTCCTGAGGTTTTTTATGAGGGTCTTTGTTTCAGAGTATTTATTTTAACTATTCCGTCTTTGTTTTTTAAGCAGCTCATCAATGAGAATCCAACTATTACATTTTTTTCTAACAAACCAAACATTAGTGAGCTGTGCCCCCTGTGCCACCAAAAGAATGAGGAATTCTATAACTGGAATGAAGAAAATCATTAGGTCAGTTCTCTTTCCTTACCTCAAATACTCTGTATTACCTGACTGTTCATAAAGATGGGGTTGGTATTTTTCCAATTAAAAACCCCAATCTGAAAAGCTACTACAAACTGAGTAAACAGGTTAAATTTTTTTTTTTTTTTCCTGAGACGGTGTCTTGCTCTGTCACCCAGGCTGGGGTGCAGTGGCCTGATCTTAACTCACTGCAACCTCTGCCTCCCAGGTTCAGCGATTCTCCTGCCTCAGCCTCCCGAGTTGCTGGGATTACAGGCGCGCACCACTACGCCCAGCTAATTTTTTTGTATTTTTGGTAGAGATAGGATTGCACCATGTTGGCCAGGTGGTCATGAACTCCTGACCTCGTGATCTGCCCGCCTCAGCCTCCTAAAGTGCTGGGATTACAGGCGTGAACCACCACGCCCAGTCCAGGTTAAATCTTGACTGGAGTCAGTCAATGCACCATTAAAGTAAAATTTTTCTTTTTCTTTTTCTTTCTTTTTTTTTTTTTTGAGACAGAGTCTTGCTCTTGTTGCCCAGGCTGGAGTGCAATGGCACGATCTCGGCTCACTGCAACCTTCGCCTCCTGGGTTCAAGCTATTCTCCTGCTGTAGCCTCCCGAGTAGCTGGGATTACAGGCGTGCGCCACCATGCCCGGCTAATTTTTGTATTTTTAGTAGAGATGGGGTTTTACCATGTTGGCCAGGCTGGTCTCGAACTCCTGACCTCTGGTGATCCACCTGCCTCAGCTTCCCAAGGTGTTGGGACTACAGGCGTGAGCCACTGCCTGACTAAAGTAGAAATTTTCTTTTTTTCTTTTTTTTTTTTTGAAGTGGTTAGAAAAGTTTATTTTGTGCTTAGGATTTTTTTTCTTTCTCCTTTTTCTTTTTTTTTTTTTGAGACGGAATTTTGCTCTTGTTGCCCAGGCTGGAGTGTAATGGCGCAATCTTGGCTCACCGCAGCCTCTGCCTCCTGGGTTCAAGAGATTTTCCTGCCTCATCTTCCCAAGTAGCTGGGATTACAGGCACGCACCACCACACCACACCCGGCTAATTTTGTATTTTTAGTAGAGACGGGGTTTCTCCATGTTGGTCAGGCTGGTCTCGAATTCCCGACCTCAGGTGATCCACCCGCCTCAACCTCCCAAAGTGCTGGGATTACAGGTGTGAGCTACCGCACCTAGCCCCTTAGGATATTTTTCTAAGGCATCACAGGTTACACATCCAAACTCTTCAATGGTATAATATTTTATATTAAAGTAGAATTTTCTACGAAACAAGAAAATGCTTGTTTCAGCAGGCAACTTTAAATAAAGGTACTCAGTGTCATGGTGTATGTATATCAATATAGCCACCATTTATTGCCTCCTATATGCTAGACACTGCTAGCACTGCATACTTTATATTTTATGACAACCCTGCCAAAAAATGGCTGCTTTTCCTGATGAAGGTGCCGAGACTCCAGCCAGGGACCTGACTTGCACAAGGCCAACGCCCTGCATCTGGCTCCAAAACCGGCATCTTCGACCACCGCCTGGCACCCGGAGGCCTCCTCATGGTCAGGACCTGGTGTTGCTGCTGGTGTTCCCTGAACGCCTAACATGCCAGGAGCGTGCTGTCCTCCCAGCTCTGCGGGGGTCTTACGACTGAGAAAGCCATAGAAGGTGAAAGAAACGCTCATGGTCTCACGGGAGGAGAAAGTGAAAAAGTCTCAATTGCTGGGCTTCTTTGCCTGAATGAAGGGGTCTGCGGGAGCCACGGATATTTGCACTACCAAGTTCTCATGCTTCTGATATTCCTCCAGGTAAACCAGGATGCTTACTTCAAGTTTCTTGTTTTGCCCTACAGTGAATTTTAGGATTGTAATTTACCTGCAAGGTTTTTGTTTGTTTGTTTTGTTTTGTTTTTTTGAGATGGAGTTTCGCCCAAGCTGGAGTGCAATGGCGCAATCTCTGCTCACTGCAACCTTCGCCTCCCGGGTTCAAGCAATTCTCCTGCCTTAGCCACCCGAGTAGCTGGGATTACAGGCACGCGCCACCACACCTGGCTAATTTGTATTTTTAGTAGAGACGGGGTTTCTCCATGTTGGTGAGGCTGGTCTCGAACTCGTGACCTCAGGTGATCTGCCTACCTCAGCCTCCCAAAGTGCTGGGATTACAGGCATGAGCCACCGTGCCCAGCCTACCTGCAAGGTTTTAAGCAATTCACCAGGAGCCATGCACAGTGCTAGAATCAGCATGAGAGTCAAAGTCAGATTTGAATCAGGCCTAGTTTATCACAGGCTGACCTCAAGGAAGTCACTCTTCTCTGCCCAGTGTCCTCAGAAGCAAAATAAGGCCAGTGATAATGCCCATCCCAGGAGTGGCGGCCCAGACTTGTTAATGTCTGAAAATACTTCAGAAATGCTAGAGCACCGTATAGATAACAATTTGAGTAATATTTTTGGTCAAATTATTCTAGTTTAACACATGTATTCTTAAAAAATGGGACTTGCGATTCCTTACAGCTGAAGAGAATCAAGTCCACCCTTAGCATGTCAGTGGTCATTGCCAGGTTCCTGCTGCACAAGGAGGAAGTCATCCATGGCTGCTTTTCTATAAACAATTCCATTTCGCTTTGTAGAACACAGAAGTAAATACATCAAATTTTTATTTTTAGCAGCAATCAGAGCCTGTTAAACTTCCTTTTGACTCACCTCTTGATTGAATTCAGAGTAGGCAGAAAATCTCATTCAATCTCTTCACTGTGTGGGTGAGGAAACTGAGGCCCAAGGGTGACGAAGCCACTTCCTCAAAGGCACTCCGTGAGTTGGGGGTGGGGCTGCCAGCGGGATGAAGTGCTGTTACTCCAGGCCAGAGCCGCTCCCCCGCTTCATCAGCCATGCTGTTTCATGGGTGCACCTGTTCTCATTTATGTGGAAGTTAGGAACCGTGGGTCTCTGGTGTTAAGCCATAGGCCTTTAATAAAGACATGTAGAGTAAAGCCTGAATCCAAGAATTGACATTTAAACATGAAACATTTTCTTTTCTAACTTGGAAACCAGTTCTAAAAACACACCTAAAAGGGAATTTCAGTTTGATTTGTGTGAAGGGAATATTTTTGGATAAATGTGTATGCCATTGGAAATGCAATATTTCTAAATGATTAATATTTGAGACATCAATGTGGTTAGATTTTAATCACCCAATTAATGTAATATTTTTATTATAAAATTTTATAAAAACAAATGTAAATAATCATTCACAGAGTTTAACAATGTATCTATTTACAAAGATGCCTGGAAACAGTTTGCTGTCTCCCAAAGTGTTTATTTAACATAAGAAATTGTTAGATAAATACTTATTTTCTATATTATTTGAGCATCTTTTGGTTGCAAGTAACAATAATTGACTATGTCTCAAGCAAAGACAGAGAAGATAAGTGTCAGAAAATTCAGGAATCGGAAGAGCAATGAGGACACTGCAGGAAGGATTTTTCTCTGCAGCACAGATGTGTTCAGACGCAGTGGGGACCGGGTGGAGACCGATCCACGAGGCTCACCATGGCCAAGGGGTAGATGGTGTGGTGGACACTGAGCTGCTGGAGCCTGTTGGGGACAGTCAGGTGCTATGTTAGAGCAAATCCTTCCATTTTAAAAACACTTCCCCGGCCAGATGCAGTGGCTCAAGCCTGTAATCCCAGCATTTAGGGAGGCTGAGGCGAGCGGATCACGAGGTCAGAAGGTCGAGACCATCCTGGCTGACATGGTGAAACCCCGTCTCCACTAAAAATACAAAAAATTAGCCAGGTGTGGTGGCACTTGCCTGTAGTCCCAGCTACTCGGGAGGCTGAGGCAGAAGAATGGCGTGAACCTGGGAGTTGGAGGTTGCAGTGAGCCGAGATCGCGCCACTGCACTCCAACCTGGGCGACAGAGCGAGTCTCCGTCTCAAAAACAAAAACAAAAACAAAAACACTTGCCCTGATAGATGCTGTGTTTGAATAGACACTTATGCCACCCTGACAACTACTGGCTCTGGCTTCATTCTTTTCCCTTTAATTGGGATGTGCTCAGGGAATGGAAATTAATTTTTGTATTTTAAAGCAAGTAAAAGTTAGATGGAAGAGAGGAAATTACAGTTTTCCATGGCCAATATACACAATTTTCAAAATATTTATGACTCTCTGCACCATCAATCTGTTCCATAAACATGAGAAATTAGAAGTCAACTAACAATGAAATACTTTTATGACACAAAGATCTTCAATAATATGAGGTAGTTGAAAGTCAAGATATGCAAGGATGACCTTCCTTGGCATCTTGGAAGGCTGGTAAGAACCATTTCACTTTGCAAATTTTGAAACCTTCTACACTCGACCAAGAAGTTTAATTATTTTTTTTTTTTTTTGAGATGGAGTCTTGCTCTGTTGCACAGGCTGGAGTGCAATGGCACGATCTCAGCTCGCTGCAACCTCCGCCTCCCAGGTTTAAACTATTCTCATGTCTCAGCCTCCCGAGTAGCTGGGATTACAGGCACCTGCCACCACGCCCGGCTAATTTTTGTATTTTTAGTAGAGATGGCGTTTTGCCATGTTGGTCAAGTTGGCCTCGAACTCCTGACCTCAGGTGATCCACCCACCTCAGCCTCCCAAAGTGCTGGGATTACAGGCGTGAGGCACCGCGCCCGGCCAGGACGTTAATTCTTTAGAAAGTGCCAGGCCAGATGTGGAGAATAAAAAGATGAGCAGCTAAGAACCCAGTCTACAGAAGTAAAAGCTAGATTGCACTGCAGGGGAGGAATGGGAATAGATTGTGTGAGGATAATTAGGAAACAGCTTGTGAGGCTTACTGCACGTGGCTCCATATTTCAGGAATGATCCAGAAAGGTCAAAGGAAAGCAGCACAGGAGGACTGTGATAAGCTCTCACAGGACACTGGTATGAGGCAGATCTTACATGAGGTTACAACTCCTGCCACTGAGGTTGCAGTGCAACCTAATTTTTGAAAAATGTAAGACATAAATAGACCATAGAAGAACACATTTAATAATACCAGGAATACTGTTTCTTGAGGGACCAAAATACATGGACAGATTTACTAATTTTATTTCCTCTTATATTTCCATAATGGTATTTTGTAGAATGACTCTTATGAAAGTTTTATTTATATTCTTAATATCCAGCATAGGGAAGAAGCTAATGAATGACATTTCTGGCTTTACTGTGAAATTATGTCACTGGAGTGTGTTCGTGGGATAAAATATTGTTCCATTACCAAAGGCGTTGTTCCTCTCTTCAGTGATGGGGAGACTTGAAATCTTTTTATAGGGTGCCAGGCCAACATTCCTCTAGTGCAGAGAAAGCAGAGGGTCAACCCTAGAAACAAAGATCTGGAGACTAATGGCTATCAGACAGCAGGCAGTTGGTACAATCAATCTTTTTTTTTCTTTTTTGAAGACAGGGTCTCGCTCTGTTGCCCAAGCTGCGGAACAGTGGCAAGATTTCGGCTCACTGATCCTCTCACCTCAGCTTCCCCGGTAGCTGGGACCACAGGCGTGCACCACCCTGCCAAGCTAATTAGTTTTTTGTATTTTTTGACAGTGTTTTACCATTTATTTATCCTTCGAGGGCAAATTCCTCTTCAAGGAATTATTTGTCCCTTGAATATTTGTTAAAAATAACAGGCAAACAATAATTTTTGCAGTAAGTCTTTGACTGCCTTTTCAATTTTTTCTCTTCAGGGTCTCTATCTCTTTTTTTCTTTCTTTTTTTTTTTTGAGACAGAGCCTTGCTCTGTTGCCCAGGCTGGAGTGCAGTGGCACGATCTCGTCTCACTGCAACCCCCACCTCCTGGGTTCAAACGATTCTCCTGCCTCAGCCTCCCCTGTAGGTGGGATTACAGGTGTATGCCACTGCACCTGGCTAATGTTTGTATTTTTAGTAGAGACACAGTTTCGCCATGTTGACCAGGCTGGTCTTGAACTCCTGGCCTCAGATGATCTGCCCGCCTCAGCCTCCCAAAGTGCTGGGATTACAGGCATGAGCCACTGTGCCTGGCCTCTATCTCTTCTTTCTATTTTCTTTATTCCATATTATATTTTCCATGAAAATGTTCTATTTCATCTAGGTCTTAAAATGCATTGGCATACTATTGAACATATCACTTACTTTTTCATCACCTTCATGACTCTGGTTGTATCACCTTTCTCATTTCTAATATTATCGGTTGTATCTTCTCTCTTATTTCTTAAATTGGCTTGTCACATACTAGTCCATTTAATTGATCTTTACAATGAACCAGTATTTTGTTTTATTGATTAAATCTATTCTTTTTTTTTAATTTTTTTTATTTGAGATGGAATCTTGCTCTGTTGCCCAGGCTGGAATGTGATGGCGATATCTTGGCTCACTACAGCCTCTTCCTCCCAGGCTCAAGCGATTCTCCTGCCTCAGCCTCCCAAGTAGCTGAGATTACAGGCACACGCCACCACCCCTGGCTAATTTTTGTATTTTTAGTAGAGATGGGATTTCACCATGTTGGCCAGGCTGGTCTTGAACTCCTGACCTGAGGTGATCCACCTGCCTTGGCCTCCACAGTGCTGGGATTACAGGCATGAGCCACCGTGCCCGGCCTGTTATTATTTTTCTTTTATTGATTTATTTTATTATCAGCCTGATTTTTATCTTTCTTCCCGTTTTTTCTGCATAGCTTCTTGAGTTAAAAGCCTCTTGTATTTTCAGTCTTTCTGGTTTTCCAATACATGAATTTAACACCATAAAATTTCATCCAAATACTACTTTGTTTGCATCCTGCATATTTATAACATCATTCATTTCTAATAGCCTGTATTTTTCATTTTATATTTTCTGTGACTGAGTAGTTACTTAGAAGCACGTTTTAAAGTTTTCATAGGTATAATACTCTCCTTCAGCTATCCTATTAATTTTATCACTGATTTTATGATGCTGTGGCCAGACATTCTCTGGTCCTCATGATTTCTGCTTTTTTTTTTTTTTTTTTTTTTTGAGATGGAGTCTCACTCTGTCACCAGGCTGGAGTGCAGCGGCACAATCTCAGCTCACTGCAACCTCTGCCTCCCGGGTTCAAGTGATTTTCCTATCTCAGCCTCCAGTGTAGCTGGGACTACAGGCACATGCCACTACGCCCAGCTAATTTTTGTGTTTTTAGTAGAGACGGGGTTTCACCATGTTGGCCAGGATGGTCTCGATCTCTTGACCTCATAATCTGCCCCTCTTGGCCTCCCAAAGTGCTGGGATTACAGGCATAAGTCACCACACCTGGCCTGATTTCTGCTTTTTAGAAATCTTTTTGTCCCTCTGATATTCTTGCACGTGGTCAATCTCCTATTATTTAGACATTGTGTAGCCACATTTATTTAATCTGTCAATTTCTAAGAAAAGTGTATTCATATAATTTATATGGTTGTGGATTTGTTAGTTTCTTTTATTTCTACAAGTTTTCACTTTTGTGTGTGTCCTATATATATACATGTACATATATATTACTCTATGTGTATATATGTGCTATATGCATATACATATATGTATATATACATATATACCCACATTTTATACATGTATGTATGTTTTTGTGTCTGTGTATACATATGATATATGGTGTGTATATATGTGTATATATGTATATGCTACATGTATATGGTGGATATAGTTTGGCTCTGTGTCCCCACCCAAATCTCATCTCCAATTGTAATCCCCATGTGTTTGGGAAGGGGCCTGGTGGGAGGTGATTGAATCATGGGGGCAGACTTCCCCCTTGCTCTTCTCATGATAGTGAGTTCTCACAAGATCAGGTTGTTTGAAAATGTGTGGCACTTCCCCCATTGCCCACTCTCTCTCCTGCTCCATTATGTAAGACATGCTTTGTTCCCCTTCACCTTCTGCCATGGTTGTAAGTTTCCTGAGGCCTCCTCATCTGTGCTGACCTGTGAGTCAATTAAACCTCTTTTCTTCATAAATTACCCAGCCTCAGGTAGTTCTTTATAACCCTATGAAAATGGACTAATATGGATTATGGTACCTGGAGTGGGATACTGCTATAAAGAAACTTGAAAATGTGGAGGCTACTTTGGAACTGGGTAATGGGCAGTTTGAATAGTTTGGAGGGCTCAGAAGAAGAGAGAAAGATGTGGGAAAGTTTGGAACTTCCTAGAGACTCGTTGAATGGTTTTGGCCAAAATGCTGATAATGATATGGATAATGAAGTCCAGGTTGAGGTGGTCTCATATGGAGATGAGGAACTTATTGGGAACTGGAGTACAGCTCACTCTTGCTATGCTTTAGTAGAGACTGGTGGCATTGTGCCTCTGCCTTAGAGATCTGTAGAACTTTGAACTTGAGAGAGCTGATGATTTAGGGTATCTGGCAGAAGAAATTCCTAAGCAGCAAAGCATTCAAGAAATAACCTGACTGCTCCTGACAGCAGTCATATGTGTTCACAAAGAGAGGGTCTGAAATTGGAACTTTTGTTTAAAAGGGAAGCAAAGCATAAAACATCTGGAAAATTTGCAGCCTGTACAATGTGGTAGAAAAGAAAAATCCATTTTCTGGGAAGAAAGTCAAGCCAGCTGCAGAAATTTACATAAGTAAAGAGAAGCCAAATGTTAATAGCCAAGACAATGGGGAAAGTGTCTGCAGGGGATTTCAGAGAGCTTCGTGGCAGCCCCTCCCATCACAGGTCCAGAGGCCTAGAAGGAAAAAATGATTTCATGGGCTTGGACCAGGGTCCCACTGCTCTGTGCAGCCTTGGGGCATGGCACCCTGTGTCCCAGCCACTCCAGCTCCATCTGTGGCTAAAAGGGGCCAAGGTACAGCTTGGGCTGTGGCTTCAGAGGGTGTAAGTCCCAAGCCTTGGTGGTTTCTATGTGATGTTGGGCCTGCGGGTGAGAAGAAGGCAAGAACTGAGGCTTGGGAATCTCTGTGCAGATTTCAGAGGATATATGGAAATGTCTGGATGTCAAGGCAGAAGTCTGCTGCAGGGACAGAGCCTCATGGAGAACTTTGAAGGGAAACGTGGGACTGGAACCCTCACAAAAAGTCCCCACTGGGGCACTGGCTCGTGGAGCTGTGAGAAGAAGGACACTGTCCTCCAGACCCCAGAATGGTAGATCCACCAACAGTTTGCACCATGTGCCTGGAAAAGCCACAGGCACTCCACACCAGCCTGTGAAGGCAGCCAAGGGGGCTGTATCCTGCAGAGCCACAGGAGAGGAGCTGCCCAAGGTCTTGGGAGCCCACCCCTTGCATCAGCATGCCCTGCATGTGAGACATGGAGTCAAAGGAGATTATTCTGGAGCTTTGAGATTTAATGACTACCCTGCTGGATTTCAGACTTGTATGGGGCCTATAGCCCCTTTGTTTTGGCCAATTTCTCCATTTTGGAATAGGAGCACTTACCCAATGTCTGAACCCCCATTCTATCTTGGAAGTACTAACTTGCTTTTGATTTCACAGACTCATAGACAGAAGGGACTTGCCTTGTCTCAGATGAGACTTTGGACCTGAACTTTTAAGTTAATGTTGGAATGAATTAAGACTTTTTAGGGGACTGCTGGGGAGGCATAACTGGTTTTGAAATGTGACAAGGACAGGAGATTTGGGAGGGGCAAGGGGCAGAATGATATGGTTTGGCTCTGTGTCACCACCCAAATCTCATCTTGAATTTTAATCTCCATGTGTCAGGGGAGGGGTCTGGTGGGAGGAGATTGGATCATGGGGGTAGATTTCCTCCTTGCTGTTCTCATGATAGTGACTGAGTTCTCACAAGATTTGGTTGTTTGAAAGTGTGTGGCACTTTCCCCTTTGCTCTCTCCCTCTCTCTTGCTCCACCGTGGTAAGATGTGCCTGCCTCCTCTTTGTCTTCTGCCGTGATTGTAAGTTTCCTGAGGCCTCCTAGCCATGCTTTCTGTTAAGCCTGTGGAACTGTGAGTCAATTAAACCTCTTTTCTTCATAAATTACCCAGTCTCAGGTAGTTCTCTATAGCAGTGTGAAAATGGACTAATACAATGGTGTATATATGTATATGGTGTACACACACACATATTTATAGAATGTAAAATGTGTGTGTGTGTGTGTGTGTGTGTGTGCAAGGTGCTTAACTGTTCATTATTGTTTTATCTTTTTGGGAGATTGTAACTTTTTCTCCATAGGCAAATATCCATAAAAATTATTTAGATTTCATTCTAAATGGTCATTCTCTTCTGGGTTCTGTTGAAGTTAAATAAAATTTGTAGTGACAAATCTTATTTAATGCTTTACTTGGGATACAAGCATTGCAATTTGGGGCATACACACAGATGGGTGGTCCTCTGCATGTCTGAAGAATAAAAAGGAGATTGGAGGTTTTATAAAAAGGAGAAATGTTGTGTGTTCCTCTTTGAGAAAGTTCATTGGCACTAGCAAAGTTTGGGGCAGCTGGCAAGCTCTGACTGGTGAGTGAAAATGGTAGTCATTAGCCTTACAGTTGTAGCAGGTTGTTTCAGTAGTGGTTAGATAAAACTGGTCTCAGGCTATAGGAGGCAGCTTCAGCAGGAAAACTTGCAGAAAATTACATTCTTGGAGCAATGTTTTGTTCCCTAAGTCTCTTTTCCTCTGGCTTCTTGATTTATTTTAGTTGGTTATGACAAGAGTGACCCAATTCATATGATCAACTTTCACACTTTCCCCTTTTGGTCAAAATCTTTCTCTGAAAGCAGCACTGATCAACTATTTTGAAGTTAGGCTTAATTTTCCTTCAGTGCCAGGATGGACCTGTCACAATTGTGTCTGTCCCATGTCAGGGGGAGTATAGGAAGGTCTATATAAGGGTCCCAGTCCACATTTGAATAATAAAGAGGCCAGAAGGAAAACTCTCAGGACAGGCTTGTTTGGAATCCGGCATCAAGTTCCATATGGTCAGTTCCATAGGCATCAGCAATCATCTTGAAGCACTGGGCTAATATTATTCTATTAAGAGAGTTGGCTTTACAAGGATTAGACAGGCTATAAGAGCAAAGCTTAAAGACTATGCTACAAAAAATAATCAGCAACTATATAATAAATCCAGTTTGCATAATAGTTCAAAGTCATGAATCTAATTTTGAAGGTAACCAACTGTAAAGATGAAAAAGTCCAGGCATATCTAGTGAGACTTGCTGTAGCTACTGAGTAGCATTTTATGACTGGGTTGAATCAATGCAGAGAATGCCAATATAACAAAAAAGACCACCAGTACAATTAGAACAAAAAGTTATTAGGGATATTTTTAAAGTTTCCCACTATATGGACTGAAATAATTTTTTTTTTTTTTTGGAGATAGAGTCTTAGCCTTGCCCAGTCACCCAGACTAGGGTGCAGTGGTGCAAGCTCGGCTCACTGCAACCTCTACCTCCCGGGTTCAAGCGACTCTTGTGCCTCAGCCTCCCAAGTAGCTGGGATTACAAGTGTGTGCCACCACACCCAGCTAACTGTTGTGTTTTGGTAGAGACGGGGTTTCGCCACGTTGGGCAGGCTGGTCTCTAACTCCTGGCCTCAAGTGATCTGTCTGCCTTGGCCTCCTAAAGTGCTGGGATTACAGGCACGAGCCACCAGGCCCAGCATAATAATTTTTTAGGTCAGATTTTGTCAAGTTACCAGCAGAAGCTACTGATGGTGAAATTTTAATTATACCATTATACTGTCAAATGAAAAAGATAGTATTAAGGTGGATAAAAGTCTCATTATGATACAGAGTCTTGTTCTGAAGTCTTAGGAAAAGCTGTTTACAGTGTGGAAAATGTCAACTTCTCACTCTGATTTGCAGTTTGAATGTCTCTTGGTATAGCATTGGCAGTTTGGTGAACTTTCTTTGTGGCTCATACATCAAGCATGAGACTTGTTCCTTAAAATTCATCTTGTTTTAGCTAATAGGGCTTTAGGAACAGAGAAGTTCCCATTTTACTACCTTTATAGAAGAAAGTTGGAATAGAGGAACATAACAGAATTTGGAAAATGTAGAGAGCTACAATTTAATAACAGTTGTATTATAGCTCTCCTTTAGAGACATGACTTTTTCCCCCCACATCGATCTTATAGGAATCTCAGATTTAAAAGCCTCTTGAAATTAGGAAGCCAAACAGACGCACACTTTAGATTTTACTTATAGTCTTAAGGTTCGTGGGCCTGCTGGGAAGTGAATGATTGTTTTTATTTACTCACCGTAAGGCTGAGAACCATTGAAGTCAGATGGTGTATGCATATTTTGTTTTTATTTATTTTTTTAGAGGCAGAGGCTCACTCTGTCACCTAGGATGGAGTACAGTGACACAATCATAGCTCATTGAAGCCTTGAATTCCTGTGCTCAAGTGATCCTCCCACCTCAGAATCTGAAGTAGATAAGACTATAGGTGTGTGCCACCATGCCTGGCTAATTATTATTATTATTTTTTTTTAGAGACTGCATCTAGCTATGTTGCTCAGGTTGGTCTTGAATTCCTGGCTCAAGTTATCCTCCCACTTCAGCTTCCCAAAATGCTAGGATTACAGGTATAAGCCACCGCAACTGACCTATATTTTCAAATATGACATTTCAGTTGAAGCCTTGGCAATATAACAAACATTTTGTATTGTATTCTGCTATAAAGAGAGAGCAGATTTTTCTTGGACTTAGGTAAATAATCATATTGCCATAAAAATACCCAGAAATAGTATTTGAATTCTGGGAATCAAGTAAGAAGGAAACAAAAACAAATGCTTTTATCTGTGTTTACAAAAGTACACATGTATTAGTCCATTCTCGCACTGCTAATAAAGACATACCTGAGACTGGGTAATTTATAAAGGAAAGGGTTTTATTGACTCACAGTTCCACATTGCTGTGAAGGCCTCAGGAAACTTACAATCATGGCAGAAGGGGAAGCAAACATGCCCTTCTAGCAGGATGGAGAAATGCAGAGTGAAGGTTGGGAGAAAGCCCCTTATAAAAACCATCAGAGCTCATGAGAACTCACTTTCACAAGAACAGCATGAGGGTAACAGCCCTCATGATTCAATTACCTCTCACCAGGTCCCTCCCACTACACATGGGAATTATGGGAACTACAAGATGAGATTTGGGTGGGGACTTAGCCAAACCATATCATTCTGCCCCTTGCCCCTCCCAAATCTCATGTCCTCACATTTCAAAGCACAATCATGCCTTCCCGACAGTCCCCCAAAGTCTTAGCTTATTCCAGCATTAACCCAACCATCTAAGTCTAAAGTCTCATCTAGGACAAGCATGTCCCTTCTACCTATGAGCTTGTAAAATCAAAAGCAATTTAGTTATTTCCTAGACACAATCAGGGTATAGGCATTAGGTAGATACACCCATTCCAAAGGGAGAAATTGGCCAAAACAAAGGGGCTACAGGCCCCGTGCAAGTCCAAAATCCAACTGGGCAGTCATTAAACCTTAAAGTTCCAAAATTATCTCCTTTGATTCCATGTCTCACATCCAGACCCCGGTGATGCAAGAGGTAGGCTCCCATGGCTTTGGGCAGCTCTGCCTTGGTGGCTTTGCAGGGGCCCCTCCCAGCTGCTTTCATGAGCTGGTATTGAGTGTCTGCAGCTTTTCCAGGTGCATGGTGCAAGCTGTTGGTGGATCTACTATTCTGGGGTCTGGAGGACAGTGGCCCTCTTCTCACAGCTTCATTAGGTAGTGCCCCAGTGGGGACTCTGTGTGTGGGCTCCAACCCCACATTTTCCTTCTGCACTGCTCTAGCAGAGGTTCTCTATGAGGGCTCCACTCCTGCAGCAAACTTCTGCGCAGACATTCAGGTGTTTCCATACATCCTCTGAAATCTAGGTGGAGGTTCCCAAACCTCAGTTCTTGACTTTTGTGTACCCATAGGCCCAACACCATATGTAAGCCACCCAGGCTTGGGGCTTACATCCTCTGAAGCAATGGCCCAAGCTGTACATTGTCCCCTTTTAGCCGTGGCTGGAGCTGAAGCAGTTGGGACTTAGGGCACCAAGTCCCTAGGCTGCACAGAGCAGAGGGGCCCTGGGCCTGGCCCATGAAGCCATTTTTACCTCCTAGGCCTTGAGGCCTGTAATGAGAGGGACTGCTGTGAATGTCTCTGACATGCCATGGAAGCATTTTCTGCATTGTCTTGGTGATTAGCATTCAGCTCCTCATTACTTATGCAAATTTCTGCAGCTGGCTTGAACTTCCCCCCAGAAAATTGTTTTTTTCTTTTCCAGCACATCATCAGGCTGCAAATTTTCCAAACTTTTTTGCTCTGCTTGCTTTTGGGTGCCTTACTGCTTAGGAATTTCTTCTGCCAGATACCCTAAATCATCTCTCTCAAGTTCAAAGTTCCACAGATCTCTATGGCAGGGGCAAAATGCTGCCAGTCTCTTAGCTCAAACATAGCAAGAGTCACCTTTATTTCAGTTCCCAAAAAGTTCCTCATCTCCATTAGAGACCACCTTAGTCTGGACTTTATTGTCCATATCATTATCAGCATTTTGGTCAGAGCCATCCATCAGGTCTCCAGGAAGTTCCAAACTTTCCCATATCTTCTTTTCTTCTTCTGAGCCCTCTAAACTGTTCTAGCCTCTGCCTGTTACCCAGTTTCAAAGTCATTTCCACATTTTCAGGTATCTTTATAGCAGTGCCCCACTACCCAGCACCAATTTACTGTATTAGTCCATTCTCATGCTGCTAATAAAGACATTCCTGAGACTGGGTACTTTATAAAAGAAAGAGATTTAATTGACTCACAGTTCAGCATGGCTGGGGAGGCCTCAGAAAACACAATCATGGCAGAAGGGGAAGCAAACACACCCTTTTTTACATGGCAGCAAGAAGGAGAAGTGCAGAGCGAAGCGGGGGAAAAGCCCCTTATAAAACCGTCAGATCTTGTGGTAACTCACTATCATGTGAACAGCATGAGGGTAACTGCCCCCTTGATTCAATTACCTTCCACTGGGTCCCTCCCATGACATGTGGGGATTATGGAAACTAAAATTCAAGATGAAATTTGAGTGGGGACACAGCCAAATCATATCAATACTTCACCAAATTTCTATAAATTATAGATAGTTTAAGAGAGAAAATTTTCTTAAATCCATAAAAGAAAACATTTAAGTAGAGAACAGTGTTTCAAATAACACTCATAAAAGCATTATCTTCATCAGTTATTCAATCTCGTGTAGTCGACTTTTGTTCTGCTTGATCTCCATTAGTAGTTTCGTGAGTTCTTCATCTCTTTATTACAGTTCTGGAAATCTTTATTTATCTTAGGTATGTCAGAAACCTGTATTTAACAGTACTTGCTGGAGTCTTTTCCACAAATCTGATTATAAAATTTTTTGGGAAGAATTTTGTTTATTTTTTTATTTTGAGACATAGTCTTGCTCTGTCTCCCAGGCTAGAGTGCAGTGGCATGATATCAGCTCACTGCAACCTTTGCCTCCTGGGTTCAAGCAATTCTCCAGCCTCAGCCTCTCGAGTAGCTGGGATTGCAGGTGTGTGCCACCACACCTGGCTAATTTTTCTATTTTTAGTAGAGACTGGGTTTCACCATATTGGTCAGGTTGGTCTCAAACTCCTGACCTCAGGTGATCCACCCACCTTGGCCTCCCAAAGTGCTGGGATTACAGGTGTGAGCTACCACACCCGGCCATTGGTGTGAAATTCTAAACACGATCAAAGCAATTTCCTTTCTGAAAACTCTCAAGGCTTTAACTCAACGCCATAATGTAGATTAGAGAATTCCTTGGGAAGTTGGTTATCCTTATGAGCTGTTTTAGTTAAATTAACTGAGAACAAGCCCAATTTGTCCTTTAATTTGAATCACATGGATTCACTCCACTAGGACAGTAGAAAAGTTTATGTTGCAGCTAAATCGTCCAGTTACATGAATCAGATTGCAAAGGTTAGAAAAGTATTCGTGGCATAATTTTTTTTTTTTACTTCTTCTACTTTCCAATGATATTTTACATTTCATCCTTGGTGTTGATAGTTGCCATGATCATTGGATTATCCCATTGGTCCATTCCTTCATAATTCAGTGTTCATTTCTTCGATCAACTTTTATGGAACATGCATCACATGTGCTGTGCTAAACACTGGGCTTGCAAAGGTCATGCATATTCCCTGCATTTAGTGTTCTCCCAATCAGAGGCTCACGTTAATAATCGCAATACCATTAAAAAAACAACAGTAGAAGTACGTATTGGGCACGACAGTGGCACAAAGTAGAGAGTGGGCTACTGTATTTAGGAGCAGCTGGGAAGGTTTCCCTGGAGAAGAGAGTCCTTTGTTGAAGCTGGAGAGATGTGAAACCAGGGAGGCAGGAAGCAGTGTGTGGCCCAGTCTCCCCATTAGGGGTCCCAGGGTGCCCTCCTGTGATGGACAAGGCTGCTCAATGCTCATGCACGCCCAGACGTTCTTTTTTAAAATTTGTTTGAGACGGGGTCTCACTCTGTCACCGAGGCTGGAGTGCAGTGGTGCGATCTCGGCTCACTGCACCCTCCGCCTCCCAGGCTCAAGCAATCTTCCCATCTCAGCCTCTGAAGTAGCTGGGACCGCAGGTGCACGCCACCACACTCACCAAATTTTTGTATTTTTAGTAGAGATGGGGTTTCACTATGTTGCCCATGCTGGTCTTGAACTCCTGAGCTCTAGTGATTGGCTCACCTCAGCCTCCCAAAGTGCTGGGGTTACAGGCGTGACTGTGCCCGGCCAGTGCTCTGATGTTCCTGACCACTCAAGAAGTCCTAATTTTTCTTGATCATTTCCTAGGACCATGTTCACTGGCCCTTCTGAGGTGACAGTTGCTTAACAGACGGGCTGCCGCCTGTCTCCGCTCTTCCTAGACAGTCTGCATTTTCACATACCTCTGGCCTCAGTGTCCTTTCTTCTCCTACTTCTTCTTCCTCCCTCCCTTTCTTTCTTAATATCATTTAAAATTTTAATTTATTCTTTGCTGTAGGTCTCTTCTTATGAGACCTAAGTTGAAATTTAATATTTTAAATAAATGTAAATTCAAATTGCCCTGTCTCAATTCAGAAACATAAGTGATAAAATTTAATACAAACCAAGAGAAAACACAATACAAATGTCCAGTCTACAGGGTCTCCAACTAGAAACATGTTTCTAGTCCCTCATGAGCATGCTTCCTGTTTTCACTTATCCATCCTCTCTTCAACTCGCATTTCTTATATTCTGAATTAAAATGCAGTTTGCATATATTTTTCCATTAATTCCTATAGTATTTTAGTAGACTCTCCAAAATTATACATTTGCATGCAGGAAGAAAATATTAGAACTAATATTTATAATGTATTTTAAAAATCTTATCCTTTTAGAATGGCTATTGTGCATGTTTTCTAATATATGTTAGTATATTTCATGGGCATAATTTATAAGCGAATATGCTAAGCTAGGGTGCATGCTCAGACATTACTTGCTGTGGGGTGGACTGGTTTGTTTAATCCTGTTCTCAAGCCAAATGCTTCTGGTTTTAGAGACTATTCTACCAGGCAACTGTCCCCATTTCCTAATCCTCTCAGCAGCTCTGCCTAACATAAGATTTAAAGGGGTGAAAAATCTGAATCATAAACATAGCCTTATCTTGCTAATGTTTTGTTCAGTGATAAGAGTTTTGCCGTCTTTCTGAATTTGTTTTCTAATGCCAGGAATTTCTGAGCTGCTTAGTAAGGATGGAGGTTCCTGGGAGGTGGTGGGGGAGATACTTTGAGAAAAGCATAAATTGGCAGTTCCTCCCTCAAATCACGTCATCTGAGCATTTACTGACGTGGACTCCTTGTGGCCTTGGAACTCAAGGGTCTTTCCTGACTAACAGACCTCAAGGGTGAAGCCTTTTTCTGCCCTGATAATTAGTTCTAGTTAATCAAGTGCCCCTTTGAAAACCTCACAAATGCCTACACCATCATTTCATGGGCTTAGAAGTTTTAAAATCCCACGTCTACTTTAGAACAAAGTTTGAACAATTTTAAAGCCTAGTTTGCTTTTCTTTGCCAATTCAGTGGGAAATGAACAACATTTTACAAGTTTAATATCAAGTTTAATTTTTTTATTACATGTACCTGATTCAGAATTCAGAATGAGTTTTGTGGCTCCTTACACATTCCAGCATGGGTGATGGAGGCTCACTTCATCCAAAGAGTCACAGGTCTCGTGTTTCTTGTGAAGTTCTCTTCATCACATTTTAAAATGGGCTCAACACTGAAATGTCTGCTGAAGCCCATCATACTGCTGTTCCGAGGAAAAGACATCTTGGAATCTTGGCCCTTTGATAATTTATGGTTTGGAATCTGCATTACATTAAGAAAAGTTAGCTAGGTTCAAGTGCCTTTCTAACACAAGTCATTCCTAAATAAGGTTTTTGATCTTTGAAACGTAGTTTGAATGTTTCCACATTTTTTATTTTACAAGTAAGAAAGTGTGGCCACTCAAGGACGTGGCAAACTCTACGGGCCCTGTGACTGCCTGTTCCTCTGCCCCGTGCCCCTTCATCTTCTTGCATGATCCCCAACTCCTTGCTAACAGCCGCAGGTGCCAGTGCGCCTCAAAGAAGGAGCTCCTTGGCTTTCGCCGCTCGTGAATCTCTCCGCTCTCATTTCACCATTGCTAGGTCCTTTGGTGAAGCCAGAGCAGTTTTCCAGCCAACTGAGTGTCTCTTTATGGCTCGGCCATGAGGCCTGACCTTTGGGAAGGAGTGGCTGGTCCTGACAGTGGGACGCAGGAGCCTGGAGACGCTGGCTGCCACTCGCTGTGACTAGTCAGGCTGTGAGTCTCCATCAGATCCACTCAGAATGGTTTTCTGAAGCAGTTGCCCTTCTGTGAAGAATTGCAGCGTGAAGTCTGAAACCAGCTGACCGGGTTGGGTCTCTGCCACTTCCCAGAGGGGCTTCTTGCCAAAGACTTCGTGTTTTAACCTGACAGTGGGTTAAATAATGACTAAGAATACCCACCATGCTTAATCTAATGGGGTTATTATGAAAACTAAATGACAAAGGTGTGAACAAACATACTTTGTAAATTATAAAGTTTATAATCTCAAGTTGCTATTTATTATACTTCAAGTTAGATGCCTTTTCCCAGCCAATTTTTTGTTAAATTCTAATACTTGGCCCAAAATTCAGCATCATGCAATATATTCATGTAACAAACGTGCACATGTACCCCTAAAATCTAAAAAAAAAGATCATAATATTATAACTAACTAATTTGACCTAACTGACATACATAGAAAACCATACTCAACAATGACAAATTCATACATATATATATATATATATATTTTTTTTTTTTTTTTTAAGATAGGGTCTTTGTCACCCAGGCTGGAGTGCAGTGGCACGATCACAGTTCACTGCAGCCTAGACCTCCTGGGCTCAAATGATCCTCCCACCTCAGCCTCCTGAATAGATAGGACCACAGCCACATGCTACAATGTCAGGCTAATATTTTCATTTTTTTGTAAAGACAAGGGTCTTGCTATGTTGCCCAGGCTGGTCTCGAACTACTGGTTTCAAGCAATCCCCCAACCTTGGCCTCCCAAAACAGTGAGATTACAGGCATGAGTCATCATGCCTGGCTTTGAATTCTTTTCAAGTACGTGTGAAATGTTTATGAAAATCAGTTGTGTTCTGGATCACAATCAAGCACAAATAATTCTAAAACATCGAGATCATTAAAACAAAAAATTCTAATGCTCAGTTGCTTGGGTGGCACCTAACCTCAGGCAGTTTCATGAAGCTGCCCAGCCTCAGAGCTCTCATTTCCTCACTGTCTCCTAGTTTTCCCAGGGAATTCCCTCAGCAGGGAATTCCAAGTTCCTGGGCCACTGTGTTGTTGTTCACCCAAATCTGCCCTCTCCGAGTAGCAAGGTCCACCCCACAGACCCTCTTCCTCCTCCCAACTAGCACCTCCCCAACCCGAGAAACTTGTCATTCTCAATATCTTTCCCTTCTAGTCTTATTTTCAGATTTTTCACCCAAAGCATAGCTTAAATGCAATAGATTTCTAGATCAGGAAAGAGAGGTGAGTGTGAGGGAGAGGGTGTGACCTTTCATTGGCCTTTCAGTGGCTCTACATCAGCTTCTTTAGACCTTGGACTCCAAGAAGCCTCTCTGGATCACCAGGACCCATTGTTAGCCAAATATTTTGCTAGAATCCTATTTTAACAAGCTTAGGGAAACTTCTAAGTTCTACCTTCTGCTCTGATGGGGAGGGGTGGGCTGTAAATGGATGTAATCAATGGAGGAGAAGATTTGCCGTTGTGTTTCAAACCCTTAGGATGCACTTCCTGTTTGTCCCTACAATATCACTTCCAAAGGTTTTCATAGGAAAATAATCAGAGATGTTTACATTGCAGTTTTATTTATAATTTATACTACTATTGATAATTATTTTAAATAAAAATTAGCAACTAAATAATAATAGGAAAATGATGCAAAAATTTATGCTTAGTGAGATAATGGCAATACTGTACATATGAAAATATATATACTTTAGAGGTGTTTTTTAATGTCAAAAGGATATGTAAACATTTTAATTCCAAGATGAAATTTTTGGTTTGTATATCTCTTTGTTTTCTCTGGAAGACCAATTTAAATGACCAAAGAAAAATTAAAATAAAATTGTAGCCTTCATATGTGGAAGTGACCTGACAGTGAGAGAGTGCTGGCTGTGTGAGATGAGCCATCAGGCAGACATTCAGGGAACAGGCAAGCGAGCAGAGGCCACAGCCGCTCGAAGAATTAATCCAGCAGAGAATCTGTACAAGCTCAAATTAGTATTTTCAGGGACACGGGAAAAGATTTGTTTTAATGTTTGTTTGTTTGTTTATTTATTTTCGAAACAGAGTCTGGCTCTGTCGTACAGGCTGGAGCCAGTGGCGCAGTCTTGGCTCACTGCAACCTCTGACTCCCAGGCTCAAGCGATCTTCCCACCTCAGCCTCCCGAGTAGCTGGGGTTATAGGTGCAAGCCACCACGCCTGGCTAATTTTTGTACTTTTGGAAGACACGAAGTTTTGCCATGTCGCACAGGCTAGTCTTAAACTCCTGGGCTCAAGTGATCCTCCCGCCTTGGCCTCCCAAAGTGCTGGAATCACAGGTGTGTGCCACCATGCCCAGCCTTTTTATGCTAAATTTAACAAAAGCAAGTAGTTACAAAAAAATCACCATCACAGTCTCAAATGAAATATGAGCCAGCAATCCCACTTCTAAGAATTTGTCATGTAGATATACACATACATTATTTGCAATAGCAAAATATTTAATGAAATATAAATGTCCATACATTGAAATAATATGCAGTCACATTAAAAGAATGCAGGAAATCTTTGTTTACTGATATGGAAAGATCTCAAAGATATATTGCAAAATGTGTGTTATTCCAAATCTGTAAAAACCAATCTGTGGTGTGTGTATGTTTGTGTCTGTGTGTCATGGAAGTGTATGTGTGCAGCGAAAAAACTGGAAGTCTAGAGATGTCAACACGTAAATATTTTATAGTCTAGGTTGTAATCCAAGACTGTGCTGTTTATTTACTGCTCAAATCGCTCCCATGTTGACCATCCATTGCCCCTTGGGGCTGGCACCAGTGCTCCTCTCACATTCTCCCTCTCTGGTGTCCTGGGTGCGGGGAGCCTCACTTTGTGGGCCTGCTTCCTTTTATTTGAGAGTGATGTTTAGAAACCAAGATCTGGGTGCCGGGTGTGCCTGCTGCTGTTGGTAATCACTGTTTCCAGGCCCTCTTAGCAAGCAAAGCCAGGAAACGTCGGTATGTAGACTAACCCATGAGTCAGCATACACATACAAGATCCGTTCTACCAGCCAGTTTGGGCAACTTGTTTCTGGGCTACAGACGTTTTTTGCCTCTAAAATAATGAAACATATTTTGTCTCTGAAATAATGCGGAGATGGGTAGCCACATATTTATCCAAAAGTCATTTGATTTCAAGCTGCTCTTCAGATTTTTGTTGGTGTAAAGTGTCAGATTGTTCTTGGAGAAAATGTCACATTAAGTACCGTGCCACCATGCTGGCAAATCTGTCATTGGTTTTCATTTGCATTTGTGTGTTAATATTTCAACTGTGGCTGCTTTTATGAGTTTTTAAAAGGTGTATTTGCGGTTCTTTCAGCTTAAAAAATTGAAATACAATATTGACAAATTTTCTATAAAAAGTAAAAGTCTTCCGTCATTTCTACATGTGAATTGCCTATAAAATAAATGTGTTACTTTTATAATCAGAGAGAAACAATCAATATTATATTTTTAAGTTATTACCTCAACCTTTTGTAAGTCCATCAGTACAACGTAATTTGCAAAAAACCTCAGGGACAGTGAGATGAAATGATTTGAACAAAATCAGTTTTGTGAGTGAGATTTTTCCAGTAAGTAGTGGAAGTAGGAGTGACCTTGTTGCTCCTCCATGCTCATAGTTGCTTCCCATTTCTTAAACCGCCCTTGCAGGCTTCCCTGCGAGGGAAGCTGCACCGTAGGATGGGGTTTGAGAGTAGCAGGGATGGCCTCACGTACGTGAAACACCTTGGATCAAATCAGTACTTTTTCAATATTTCAGAATGGGTTAAGAATCAACTTAAAGTTACTCTTACGGGAAAAGGTTAATAGAACTTTTAATGAAAAATTTGACGGGATTGGAACTCAACGGCTTTGAATTTTGACACAAAGCCTTTTCCCTTAAGACCGTAGAGTCTTAGGTTAGCAGCAGTCCAAGCTCAGAGATAGGAATGTCACCACGGAAGGCCCTCTGTGTTCCCTGGGTGCCATTAAACATGCTGAGCATGACAGAGGAGAAATGAATGGCCACATACCCCTAAAAACCAGAGTCAGACTGTCCATGCATAGCTATACCCTAAGACCTGAAGGTCAGCTCAGCAGGAGGGGTCGTGACTACTGGCCTTCGCCTAGTAGCCCAGTCCCCTCTGATGCTTTTGTATTGATCACCTTTCCTCAGGAAACGCGGAGCTCCTCAGGTGGCCTAATCTCCTTCTCATAGAGCCCTGCTCGTGCACCAGGACAGCAAGGGAGAGAGCCCCTCTGGGGTGGTCCAAGCTGGCTCCCGCCTTTGGCTGACAGTGGCCTTGTTGGAATGCACACGTGCCCACTGAGCCCTGGCATTCAGGGAACTTGATTGATCTCACCACCAGCTAATTGGTCTCCCATTGCCTGGAGGGAAAACAAACTGGCAAGTTTCGGTCCCTTTTTTTCAAAACTCCAATATCAATATTCTCCCACCCATCCTAAATCGCCTCTCCCCACAGTACATGCGGAGCTAGGAGGGCTCTCTCACCCATGCCCCGGGCCCCTCCCTCAGCAGCCAGCCCCCTGTACCTTGCTTCCTGGCACTCCTGGGCCACAGTTTCTTGTGATGCCCTGCTGCTGTCACTGCCAAGGCCTCAGAGGACGGGCAAAAGGAAGAGGAAGGTCCCTGCCCTTTTCTTCCTAGACCTATGATTCCACCTGGCCTTCCACCATGGAAGGCAGGCCCAGTGGGGCACCCCTTGGAGGGCAGAGTCCTTGTGTGGAATTAGAGTCTATCAGCGGGACAGAAAGTCGTGGAGGAGAAAGTGGTGGTCATCAGGCATCAAAGCGCCCCTGCCTTCTGCACCTGATCCTGAAGATGTGGAGTCAGGGACCCTGCAGACTTCAAGAGAAGCGAATTATGTTGGACTTCAGGCTCCGTGAGTGTTAGGCTTGATGATTTGGGGTAGTTTAGAAGCCAATATGGGACACTAAAGAGCAAGTCTGCCTGGAATACGCCGAGGGGGATGGGGAGCGCATCCAGCGACAAGAGATGAGAGGCGCAACTTCCGCAAATCTGAAGCGAGGGGGTTTTCTCTCCTTTTTTTTTTTTTTTTTTTGAGACACAGTTTCACTCTTGTTGCCCTGCCTGGAGTGCAGTGGCACCATCTCGGCTCACTGCAACCTCTACTTCTTGGGTTCAAGCAATTCTCCTGCCTCAGCCTCCCATGTAGCTGGGGTTACAGGCACCTGCCACCAACGCCAGGCTAATTTTTGTATTTTTCGTAGAGACGGAGTTTCACCAAGTTGGCCAGGTTAATCTCAAACTCCTGACCTCAGGAGATCTGCCTGCCTCGGCCTCCCAAAGTGCTGGGATTACGGGCATGAGACACTGCACCCAGCCTGTTTCCTCTTTGTGTGGTGGGGCTGCCTGGGAGATACGACACCGAGGATGGTACAGGGCAACATCATCTTAGGGTACAGGGTGTTGAGGGAAGGTGGGGTCAGAGGCTGAAGGACTGGAAGGGAGACATGGGGATTCAGTACGGAATCTTGGAGGGCCTTGTTTCAGTGTCTCGGGTGGAAGCTGACCGCTTCATGTCATCTGAGGCTTCTGCTGGTCTTTGGAGGTCAGTTTACTTCATATTGTCATCTGTGTCTGGGGGCTCTTGCAAGAACCTCAGTTTAAGGTTTTCTGCTGGGGGTGGATTTCCACTTGGAGTAAGACTCGCATTTTTAATATTGTGAAACATGAACCCAAGGTTGTACTTCTGGTAGCTTTGCCGTGTCATTAGTGACTCAGCAGGCTGAGTAACGCCTTCCACCAATGGCAGGGAAAACCTCTTCCCATTCTGAAAATGTGCAGACTAGGATTGAAATATATTCATTCCCAGGAGACCTTGGGAGTTCGAATCCCCTTTAACTGTGGATGTTTCCGTACAAGTTGCCAAAGACCTTGCAGATTAAATTATGGGTCTTGAGATGGGGAGGCTGTCCTGAATTACCTGGGTGGGCCCTAGTCATCAGGGTCCTCATGGGAAGGACACGAGGAGGTCAGAGCAGGAAGCAGCAGGCAGGAGAAGTGATGGTTGGAGAGAGGCAAGGAGAGGCTCCTCTCCCAGAACTGCCAGGAGGAACCAACACCTTGACATTCACCCAATGAAACGGACTCAGTCTTCTGCCCTCCAGAAGTGTCCGAAAATAAACTTGAGTTGTTCTAAGCCAGAGTGTGTGGGACCATGTGACAGAAGCCACAAGAAGCCAGTACAGGAGGACAGCATTGGATCCCTTCCATCTGGGTTCAATGTTTGTCTTTCGTTGGTGTCTTTTCTGGAAGGCCAGGTCTCGAACCTGAAGATTGTATGAAGGCTGCGGTGGCACATCTCGGGAGAGGCAGCCTGGACCATCTTGGGACAAGCATGAGTGCGCTGTATGAGCACTTGGTGGTACTGAGGGTGCGACTGGCTCAGATTCAGGTCTCCTAAGGTCCAGGAGGAGTGAGACTTGCACTGGCGGGTGGCAATTATTTTATAAGAGGATCATCAATGTTGACTGAGGGGAGGATTGAGGGATCTTCAGGACTAGAGGCAAGACCGAGGGCTAAGGCAGGCTAAGGTCCTGGGAGTTTGGCTGCTTGGAGCTGAAGAGCTCCCTTGGCTCATTCTGTACTTCCAGAGGATTGAGGGGGTGAGGACAGTGCTGCTCTTTTGAGTGGTAGCACTCAAGTGACCATACTGGAGAAGCGAGTCTCTCTCTTGCTGGAGAGAAACAGAGATTCCTCCGGTGGGGAGAATTCCTTCCAGCAACAGCCTGGCTTCAGTGATGGCAGTAGCTTGTTTGCAGGGAAAAGCTCCTCTCATCTGAAAATGTGCAGGCTGAGATTGGAATGTGTTCATTCCCAGGAAGCTCTGGGAGGTGAACAAATCCATTTGCCAGTGGAGAGGGACCAGAGAACTGGCTGTCACCCCCTTGCCCTTGCTCCATCTCTGCTTGTGACCAGGACTGTTTCTGAGAGTCAGGGCAAGTTGAGGTCACCTGGACCACCAGTACTTGTGAATTTCCTTTGCTGGGATGTATAACATTGTGGAGGCCATTGGACTGCTGATACAGTTTGGATGTTGTCCCCACCCAGATCTCTTGTTGAATTTTCATCCCCGATGCTGGAGGCTGGGTCTGGTGGGGTGTGTTTGGATCCTGGAGGTGGATCCCTCATGGCTTGGTGCTGTCTCTGTAATCATGACTTCTTGCAAGATCTGCTCGTTTAAGTTGTGGCACTTCCTGCACCTCCCCAACCCACCAACTTGCTCCTGTTCTGGCCATGTGACGAGCCTGCTCACCCTTAGCCTTCTGCCATGATTGTACGATTCCTGAGGCCTCCTCAGAAGCCAAGCAGATGCCAGCATCATGCTTCCTGCAAAGCCTGTGGAACCATGAGCCAATTAAACCTCTTTTCTTTTTTGTTTTTATTTATTTATTTTTTTGAGACATAGTCTCACTCTGTCGCCCAGGCTGGAGTGCAGTGGCATGATCTTGGCTCACTGCAGCCTCTGTCTCGTGGGTTCAAGTGATTTTTGTGCCTCAGCCTCCCAAGTAGCTGGAACTACAGGCATGTGCCATCACATCTGGCTAATTTTTGTATTTTTAGTAGAGCAGGGGTTTCATCATGTTGGCCAGGCTGGTCTCAAACTCTTGACCTCAAGTGATCTGCCTGCCTCGGCTTCCTAAAGAGGTGAGATTAGAGGCATAAGCCACCACACCTGGACTAAACTTCTTTTCTTCATAAATTACCCAATCCCAGGTATTTATTTATAGCAATGCGAGAATGACCTGATACAACTGTATTTCAGGGGAGGGACCTGGGAGAGACCGAGCAGTCGTCTGGGTATCTCCAAGCCCCAGCTGAGTGGATAAAATACCCAGTCTGGTTCCCAGGAGCCCTTTCAGCCTCAGTGCCAGCAGCCCCTATGCCTTGAGTCTCCTAAGTCAGGCTTCCGTCCCTAGAGGAGACTGAGCAGTGGGGCAGGCAGTGGTTGAGGAAGAGTCATCTTAGGAATTGTCTATCTTAGCGTATTTGTCAGCCAAGGACTTTCCTCGTGCTTCAGGGTGTCAGTGTGAACTTTCATTTGAGAATAGCTAATTTCTTGAGTAACAGTAAAGCCTCTTGTCAATTAGCCTCTTGGGTTCCATTTTTAAAATTGTTTTTTTTTGTGGCAAAATATATATAACACAAAATTTATTATTATTTTAATTTTTGTAAATTGTTTTATTTCTTCCATGATGATTTAGAGGATTCTTTTCAAATCAGTACAAATATTTCATAAATAATATCTGGCCATTTTCTAACCAACTGAGTAGTTTGTTACACAATAAGCTACATCACATCTTTCAGCAAGAAATACATTAAATTTGAATAGTAAAGACATTACATATGAATTAGGACACAATTAAAATTTGCTTTAAATATTTCTTTGGGGGAGAGGACACCACACTTCTACTCAATGAAAAGAAACATTTTTACAGTCCAGAGGTCTTTTTTTTTTTTTTTTTTTAACACCTATTATGCCATGAATTCACAGGGAAAAGGTTGCAGAAGCACTGGCCTTTCCCATGGTTCTCACAAAGTGTGCTTTTCTGGGTGGAGCAGGCTGGCACTTCATTTGAACCCAGGTACCTTTCTTTTTGGCTTGTTTCTTTTTCTGATCATTTTCCTTCACGCGTTTCAGGAAGCTCTCTTGGCTCTTAGAGTGCTTAATGTGCTCAATACACACATCAATTCTCTTGGCAAGAATCTTGCCCTTAACTTGTTGGTTTACAACAATGCCAATGGCATGCTGGGAAACACTGTAGACTCTTCCAGTTTTGCCATAGTAACACTTGTGGGGCTTCCTTTTTGAACAGTTCCCATTCCCTTGATCTCTACAATATCACCTCTCTTATAGATTCGCATATACGTGGCCAAAGGAACAACTCCATGTTTTCTAAAAGGCCTAGAGAACACACATCGGGTGCCTCTCCTCTTTCCCTTTGCGTTTGTCATTTTGGCGAATTACTGGAAGATGGCGGTTCTGGCTGAAAAGGCCAAAATTGATTATTTTAACCATTTTTAAGTGTATAGTTCAGGGGCATTAAATGCATTCCCATTGCTGTGCCACCAGCACCAACATTCATGTCTAGAACTTTTTCATCTTTCCAAAGTGAAACTCTGCCCATTAAACACTCACTTCCTGTCCCCCTCCCCTGACCCCAGCCCCATTCTACTTCCTCTCTTACGAATTTGACTACATAAGGGACGTCATATAAGTGGGATCAGATAGTATTTGTTCTTTTGTGACTGGCTTATTTCACATAGCATAATGTCCTCAAGTTTCACCCAGGTTGTAGCAGGAACTAGCATTTTCTTCCTTTTTAAGGCTGAGTAATTTTCCATTGACATACACACCGTGTTTTGTTGATCCGTTCATCTGTTGATGAACACTGGTTGTTTCTACCTCTTGGCTCTTGTGAACAACGCTGCTATGGATGTGGGGGTGCAGGTATCTGCTTGAGTCTCGCTCCCGGTTCCTTTCGGGTTCTGTGTTGAGGGCTCCCCGGCACTGTCCTGAACTCTCTTTGTTTCCATAGCATACCCAAATCACGTTGGAGCCCAGGTGTCTGCTTGCCCTCTGAGTAACTGTTGGCCCTTTTACCTTAGGCCTGCGTGTGAGCTTGTGTCTGTGTGGCCACTCAGGCTAATGTAGCCTCAGGAACTGGCCCTCCATGGGTATGGGGAGCTGTGGGGTGTGTCCTGCCTGAAACTCCTCCTTTGTGCTCCTGAGGTAGGAGTCTTCTGCTAAGAAGGCGACTTGCGGTGTTTGAGAGGAGTTTGGCAAAGCTGGGGTGAGGACGAATAGAAGACGGATAGTGAGGCATGGGGAGGTCGTCCCTCAGAGGTGGCAGGGAGGGGCTGCACTGAGGTTGGGAAGGTGGCAAACAGCAGTAGGAGGCGGGCATACTGGGATTTCATAGCAAGTGAGTCTGGAAGCAGAAAAGTGTTGGGTGTTCCCAGGTCTGAACCACACGGAGAATGCTGAGGTCAAGTGGATGGCTCAGAACTCGGTCAGCAGTGGCTTGGACTGACTCGGGGGCAGTGGTAACTGCACACAGCCAAGAGGCTGATGCCAGAGCCATAGAGTCCGAGGCTGAAGTGCCTGATTAATCAGCCCTTGGCCGTCATTGCATTCTTTGATGAGGACCACTGAGGCAGTTCCTGCCCCTTCATGTGTAGAAAGGCAGATTGGCCATGGGTAATGGGGAGTCTAAGTGGGGGAAGAAAGTCTGGAGAATGACGTGGTTTGGATCTGTGTCCCCACCAAATCTCACGTTCAGTTGTAATCCCCAATGTTGGAGTAGGGCCTGGTGGAAGGTGACTGGATGATGGGGGTGGGTTTCTCATGAGTGGTTTAGCATCATCCTCTTGGCTTTGTTCTTGTGATAGTAAATGAGTTCTTGTGAGATCTTGTCATTTAAAAGTGTATAGTTCCTCTCTGCTCTCTTTCTTTTGCTCCTACTGTGGCCCTGTCATGTGCCTGCTCCCCCTTCGTCTTCCGCCATGATTGTGTTTCCTGAGGCCTCCCCAGAAGCCGAGCAGGTGCCAGCATCATGCTTCCTGTACCGCCTGTGAAACCATGAGCCAATTAAACCTCTTGTCTCTATAAATTATCCAGCCTTAGGTATTTCTTTATAGTAATGCAAGAACGGACTAGTACAGAGAGGATTTGAGGTTTGAAATGTAGACATGGAAGGAGAGTCCCAGGCATAGGATTCAGTGACAGTCTCCTTAGTCATGGCATCCAAGGAAGATAAGATGGGGGAAGTTAGGGATCCAATTCTGGCAGTAGCCAATTTTAGTTTGGTCTCAGGGAGAAGGGAGTGGGTGGTAGTGTTAATTTCTTTAGGGAATAAACTCTCCCCCGAAGGGAAGATATTGTGTCCCAGGTAATGCAGTGGGGGCTGCATAATTGCATTTTGTCTTTAGAGACCTTGTGGTCCTTGTAGGTGAGAGCTTGGAGTAAATGCTGGGTGTCAACTGCAAGCTGCCAAAATCAGAACAGCAGAGAAGATAGTCATCTACTAATATAGTTTGGATGTTTACCTCCTCCAAATCTCATGTTAAAATATGATCCCCAATGTTGGAGACAGGGCCTGTGGGAGGTGTTTGGGTCATGAGATGGATGCCTCATGAATGGCTAGTTGCATTCTCCTGGTAGTGAGTGGATGCTCACTCTTAGTTCACATGACATCTGGCTATTGAAAAGAGCCTGGCCCTTTCTTCCCCCTCTCTCTTGCTCCCTTCCTCTTGTCATGTGACGCTTGCTCCCCTTTACCTTCCACCTTGAGTGGAAGCTTCCCAAGGCTTTCCCAGAAGCAGATGCTGGTGCCACACTTCTTGTGCAGTCTGCAGCACTGTGAGCCAAATAAACCTCTTCTCTTTATCAGTTACCCAGGCTCAGATATTCCTCTACAGCAATGCAAAACGGACTAAGACATCTACACACTGGATGAGGACAGGGCTTTAGAGAAAGGTTAAATCCCTCAGGTTTGCATTTAGGGTTCAAGAGAAATAAGTAGGGCTCAGTAAGCCCCTGAGACACAAAAGTCCGTCTGCATTGTTGATTTTTCCATGTGAAGGCAATAAGTCTTGTAAGCTGAGGTGAAGAAGTATACTGAAAAGTCAGAAGAGTATCACTGAAGTGAGTGTCCAGGTGAGCTAGAGGCCAGGGTGGTGTTGAACTTAGGAACTGGAGGAGTTCTGGGTTTGACTATTTTGTGTATTGTTTCTGTCTGGGACTAGGTAGTTTCCCTCACCATTAGTCTGCTTTTTGGGGAAGATGGTGTTATTACAGGGACTGGGCATGGAGACAAAGAGCCCCTGGTCAAGGAAGCCTTGAATTATGCAACCATGTTGGGAGGGCTTGGAAAGATCTATTTCAGCCTCTCAAATTTGGTCTATATCAGGTGAGTAGGCAGCCCAAAGGAAGTCAGGTGTTGTAGTGAATATAGTCTGTGCTTGAGAGTTTAAAGGGGGTTCAGGGGCTTTGAACAGGAGCAAGAAAATGTAAGTGATCAATGAGAGTTACACAAGGACAAAGGTGCATGGACATGGAGTCGGGGACTTCAGAGGCAGGCCCTTGGCAGCGCCAAGAATACTGGAATTCAGGTTGGGGAGGAGCTCCCCTCCCAGAAGGTTTGCTCAGGGTCGTGAAGCTGAGCAGAAAGCTGTGCTGGGCACTCAGAGGTCCTAGTGAGAAAGGAAGAGGTTTAGGTAAGGTCGAGTCATGTAGGAGATGACCAAGTATGGTTTCTGCGCTCTAAGCATGGTCGGAAAGTAAGAGGCGCTCATGGTGGAACATTGCCCCTGAGTCCACGAGGAAGGTGATGTGTGGCCGTCGATGGGCTGATGAATTCTCTTCATGCATCTGGTTAGTGTGGGCACACAGGGGAAGTTCCCATGGAAAAAATGAACTGAGGAGATGGATACTTACTCCTTTTTGCATCTTAAGGCTAGGCATTCCAGAGTCTTTCTTTGTAATATCTACACTTCTTTACAGTATCTTCAAGAATCCCAGTCTGTGGGGGCTTGGAGGGAACAGATTGCCTTGGCTTGTTTTCTCTGAAGTGTTTAAGTTGTGAAACCATTAGTCTGCACTGTGTTTACTTGACTTTTTCTGCAATGGAGTCCTCATGTTGTTGGCCTAGTGCATGCATTTCAAAGAGAGGAGCATTTTGCTAATTTACATAGTGTTTTGGCTAACATCCTAATTACTGGTGTAAGCCATTTATGAACCTAGTGACCAAAGCAGGAGCCATCTGGATGTTCAGAACGAGACCAGAGCAGTCCTTCCAGATATTGTCTAGTTTGTGTCTATAGGGAGAGACAGATTCATCTCTGTTGACTGCAGTCTTTTGTCTCTTTGACTAATCAGTTTTTGAGGGATGACAATGGAACAGATTCTAAGTTTCTCCACTATGGTTTCAGCCTCAGGGATGTTCTGATTTCTTGAAGGTTCTTGTGAAAAGGCCCATCTGGCTTTTTCAAACCAAAAAGCGGCATCTCCAGGGCCCACTGACAGATGAGCACATTGCTAAAAATCTGGGAGCATATGCCCCTGGGGACTGCATTGATGTCTAAATTCTTCGCTGTGTGTATGGGGTCCAGAAACAGCAGCATATAAATGTGAGTGACAGCAAGGCACGGAGTCCTGCTCACGTGAGCACTCAGATTATTGGCTTTCCATCACAAATGGAGAAGGACATAGCCCAAGCTGGGATGAAGAGCTGGGCAGGGCTGGTTGATGGAGGCCAGGAGGGTGGGGGAGGGCAAGGTCCGGGGACTTGCAGGGGACAAAGGAAGAGATAGAAGCAGGAATCTAAAAACTTCCCAAGAAAAGCTCAGATGGCTCGCCCTTTACTTGTACTACTATTCAAAGAAGAATTAGTATGAATTCTTCACTCAGTTCCAGAAAATAGAAGAGACGCATGCCTCGCCACTCATTTTCTGAGGCCAGCATTACCCTGATACCAAACCCACACAAATATTTTACAAAAAGGGAAAATTCCAAACCAATATCTCTTATGAATAGGGACACAAAAACCCTCAACAAAATGCTAGCCGATGGTGAGCGTCCGTTGCACCTCCTGGACACTGGTTGTTTTCACTCAATCCTTGTATATTTTGATTTTGTTCTTTAGGTTAAGCCTCTTTCCCCTCAGCTTATTTCTGTAATACCATCTGGGATAAAATGCTAAAATACTTGATAAGTGACTTTATTTTTTTTTCGCTTTACATGCCAACATTTCTTCATCCATTACATGTAATTCTTTTTTAAATGCTTACACAAAGGAGCCCATTTTCTATTTATATAACTTTCATGACATACTTCTGTTTTATCTTGACTTTCTCCTTTTAATTTTAATGAAATTTGATATCTTTCTCTCCTCTAAGATACATTTTTTTCTGTGTTTAAAATGGCCAGTTCAGCTTTCTACCTCTTTTTTATTTTGTTTTTTAATTTTTAATTTTTATTTATTTATTTATTTATTTATTTATTTATTTATTTATTTATTTATTTACTGGCAAGGACATGGAGCCACAGGAACTCTTATTTATTGCTGGTGGAAATGCAAAATGGTACTGCCACTTTGGAAGACACTTTGGCAGTTTTTTACAAAACTAAACATTTCTTACCACGGGATCCAGTAGTCATGCTCATTGGTATTCACTCAAATGAACTGGAAGCTTATGTCCAAACAAAAACCTACACACAACGTTTATAGAGCTTTATCTATAATTGCCAAAACTTGGAAGCTACCAAGATGTCCTTCAGCAGGTGAGTGAATGAACTGTGGTACATCTAGGCAATGGGATGCTATTCAGCGCTAAAGGGAAATGAGTTGACAAGCCCTGAAAAGACATAGAGGAAAGTTAAATGCATACTAAGAGAAGGAAGCCAATCTGAAGAGGCTGCAGACTGTATGATGCCAATTATATGACATTCTGCCAAAGAAAAATATGGAGATAATAAAGAGATCAGTGGTTACCAGGTGTTACGGGGGAGAGAGGGGAGAGCAGACCGAGCACAGATGCCTTTTAGGACAGTGAAACTGTTCTGCATGATACACTATGGTGGGTACATGTCGTTATACATTTGTCCAACCTATAGATGTACAACATCAAGAGTGAAACCTAATGTAAGTCATGGACTTTAGGTGCTAATGATGTGTGGATTTCTGGATTGTAACAAATATGCCACGGAGACGCGAGATCTTGACAGTGCCAGGGAGGTGGCGTTTGTGTGGAGACAGCGGGCATATGGGAACTCTGTACTTTCCACTCAATTCACCCTTGAACCTAAAGCCAATCTAAAAATAAAGCTCATTAATTAAAATAATAAATAAATATCATCCTGAATAAAAACGTTTTTCTTTTAACAAATGTTAGCCAATTACTTTAAAAATAATTTTTGGAGGCATAATTTACACACATTAAAATTGACTTATTTTAGGCGAATAGTTTAATGAATTTTGGCAGCTGGATGCAGTCATGTCCCCATCATCACAGTGAAGATAAAGAATGCTTCTATGTCTCTGAGTAATTCCTGTTAAATCCTCAGTGGTAGAGTCCCTCTCCCCAACACCTGGCCCTCATCCACTTTGTCACTACAATTCTGCCTACCTAGGCGTTCTCATCAATGGAATCATACAGCACATAGCCTTTTGTTTTTGCTGTTTTCTCTGATTACGATTCTCCGGAGATCCATCAATGTTATTGCATGCATCCTAGTCCATTTCTTTTTTTTTTTATAGCGGAATAGTATTCCATTGTATGAATCTACCACCTGGTGTTGGATATTTGGGTTGTTTTCAAATATTTATCTGAGATGAGTATTACAAAACTGCTATGAACAGTCATGAAAAACTTTTTGTATGAACACAGTTGTTCATTTCCCCTTGGAAATGGACTATTATACCTGGGAAGGACTCATAACTTTTCATCTTTGAAATATTTTCTTGCTTAAAACAAAACATTTATTATTATGATTATTATTTTTATTTCCACGGTTTTAGGGAACAGGTGGCGTTTGGTTGCATGGAAAAGTTCTTTAGTGGTGATTTCTGAGATTTTGGTGCGCCCATCACCCGAGCGGTATAGACTATGCCCACTGTGTAGTCTTTTAGCTCTCACCTTGCTCCCACTCTTCCACCCGATTACCCAGAGTCCTTTATGTCATTCTTATGTCTTTGCATCCTCAGAGCTTAGCCCCATACTTCTTTTTTTAAAAATAGAAACAGGGTCTATGTCTCTCACCCAGGCTGGAGTGCAGTGGTGTGACCATAGCTCACTGCAGCCTTGAACTCTAGTTCAAGCCTCCCAAACCACTGGGATTAAAGCCTTGAGCTACTATACCTGGCCTACCAAATCGCTTTTTTTTTTTCTGATCTTGCTTCTTTAACGTTTTCCTTGCTCTGTAGTTGACTTCTATCTTTTACGCCTGTCTTTGCAAACTTCCTAAGAGTCTATCTCCCTAGGGAAAAGAAAATCTCATTTTGGGAGACTGCCTACCTTTCACAATTAAAGAGGTGCCACTCCCACACGAGGATTAAGAGAGTAGGTTAGGGGAGCTGCTCAGGAGGTAAGGGGTGGTTAGGGGGAGCTGATCGGGGTAGGGGGTGGTTAGAGGAGCTGCTTAGGGGTAAGGGGGTGGTTGGGGAGCTGCTCAGGCATAAGGGGTGGTTGGGGAGCTGCTCAGGCATAAGGGGTGGTTGGGGAGCTGCTCAGGGGTAAGGGTTGGATTAGGGGAGCTGATCGGGGTAGGGGGTGGTTAGGGGAGCTGCTCAGGGGTAAGGGGTGGTTGGGGAGCTGCTCAGGGGTAAGGGGTGGTTGGGGAGCTGCTCAGGGGTAAGGGGTGGTTAGGGGAGCTGCTCAGGGGTAAGGGGCTCAGGGGTAAGGGGTGGGCTGTGGAAGCTTCTCATCCCTTACAGGGATGGTTTGAGGAGCTGCTCAGGTGTTTAGAAGTTTGTGTTTTTCTTGTCAGGGACATAAGCCAGTGCCTAGAAAATTGGAAAGACTCTATCAGCCTCTGTGACTGAATTCAGATGGCTTTGAGCGTTTTTAGTCGGCAGTAGTAGTGTAGAGTAGAATGTACTGAAAATTGAGGTTCTCGTCATTGGCGCAAATGTGTGTGTGAGTTTGACGGGGACGGGCTCAGCAGGTGAGGCAACAGTCTTGCTCGCATTCATGTTTGGGGTGTGTGGAGGCTGGAGGTGGGAGAGGAGCTCTCAGTCCCCGGCTCAGCCCCAGCTCTCATGACTTGCAGGACTGTGGACATGATGTGAGGTGTCTGCTGCCCTCTCTGGTTCTTTTTGTTTAATCAGAGGCAATGTTTTCACGTAGATTTTTGTCCCCGAACAATTCACTAATTCAGTTGTCACTAAATGGTTTCTGGCTGTTTTTTTTTTTTTTTTTTGACAGTATCTTTCTCTGTTGCCCAGGCTGGAGTGCAATGGCACAATCTCGGCTCATTGCAGCCTCAAACTCCTGGTCCCAAGCGATCCTCCCACCTCAGCCTACTGAGCAGCTGGGACTACAGGTGCACAATACCACACCTGGCTAATTTTTGTATTTTTGGTAGACATGGGTTTTGCCGTGTTGCCCAGGCTGGTCTTGAACTCCTGGCCTTAAGTGATCCACCCACCTCGGCCTCCCAAAGTGCTGAGATTACAGGCGTGAGTCACCGTGCCCAGCCACTGAGCTGCTTTTGTGTGCGTGTGTGCGCCTGTTTTTCATTTATAACCTTGCCCATACAGGGGAGTTTCCTGCTGCCCCGGACGTCTAAGGGAGTGTTAATGTGACAGGGAAGGATGTGCTGATCTATGGCAAAAGAAACTTCCGGTTAAGTGGCCAGCCAAGGCAACCATCAGTTAATAGAGGACTCGGAAATGGAAATTGCAGATCTGATACTGAATATCGTTCTCTAGTCACGGGGAATGTTTTCCATTTTAAAAAGATGTTTTTCTTAATAACATTTTAAAGTATGTTTTTGAGGTTTTGATACAGATGGCTAAAGCTCAATGAGGCATTCAACTTGTAGAAAATAATAGGAAGAATTTCAAAAGTTTCACCTCCTTTGAGGACAACATTGCCTGCTCCAGAGGTTCCCAAGGTTACTTAAGCCAGGGCACCCTTTTAGGGCATGACAGCTTCTTTCGTGGCACCCCTTGGATAAAAGTAATACCTAACAGTTTTGTTTACTAAGTAGTAATGCTCAGACAACTTAATAAATATCCATGTCCTCACAACTAGGTATAACTTACAAAAATAACACATATACATCAAAATAAAAGAAAATATTTCATCCTTAAATAGCCAGGGCCACTTGCTCATGAGTGAGCACACCTGCTGGTCACACACAATTCCCCCTGGAATCACTGGACACAGTGATTGGAATGGAATCACTGGACACAGTCACCCTCATTTCCTGGTCCACCTTGACTTTTGTTTGATTCACTTTTTTTGTAGCAGCTGAAGAAAACCCAGCCCCACACAGATATGGCATCGTCTACTAGTTTCTGGGAATGTAATTGTGTGTTCTGAAAGCAGAAGGTGTCCTGTGGTACTCCTGGGAGTCCGTGGTCCCGTCAGCGTTCCTTAGCACACAGTTGGGAACCACCGGAGCAAGTCCAGTTTCAAATTTGCAGCTGCCCTCTCAGGGAATGTACAGATGTCACATCAGCCACAGAAGGCGCCTCATCCACTGTCATGTGACTGTAAAAGATTTGTGAATCTGTAAGCTGCACTAATGAATGGTATCTCAATGGCAACAGAAGTCAAGGAAAATCCTTCACCTCTGCACCCCTGTAAGGGCACGTGATGCAGATTAATTTGCCAGATCTTCCTTTTTGGGTGAAAAAGTCCAAGTAACAGTGGAAAGAGAATTCTGCCCCTCTTGGCTAGGCTTTGCTTTGTCTGGCCCCGAACTGAAAACTGAGCTCAGTTTCCTCATTCTGAAGTGAGCTGGGGATGGCGCCTTTGCCCGGCGTGCTCAGGTGTGGTATCTGTCATATTTGATCATTAAACCCCCAACAGGGACTGCTGGACAAGACAGGAGGATTGGGACTCAAGGTCGGGGATTGAGCACGCGGAGCATTTCTTGTGCTGATGACCGGTCAGGCTTCAGCATGGCCCAGTCAGCTGTGGCCGTTTCTGAGCCTGATTGATCCCTTTGGGAAGTGACCACACATTAAAGGAAATTGGATTCAGTATAAAGCCTGATTTGTTGTTTCCGTGACTGGAAGGGACTTCCCAAATGGGCCCCTGCAGGATTACAATATTGGGAGCTACAATTATTTGAGCATCTGTGGATGAGATTCCATACAGAAAAAACGGACCGGAAATCCTTCCCTGGGTTTTGTAAAAGTTGATTCAGACAGATGGGCCTGTCTATTACATTTTTGCTCTGGGAAATAATTATAATTATTTAGATGGCTTAAACCTTCAGGTTGCTGTTGTTTTCTGTATAGTCCGTGTCCTTAATTCTACTTTTTTTCTTACTGATCAGAATTCTTAGACCTTTTCCATTTGGAAAACTCTTTCTCTAATCCCCACACGCTCCACTAGTCTCACCATAAATGTTTCCGCCCCTTTCCTTCAAGTTATGAAGGTTCACCAGGGTGAGAGAAACAGAAATGGCATCTCAATGTAAGCCTGTGGGAAATCCCTTCTACAGATTCATCCTTTTAGGATGGATCCCAGTGTGAGATGAGGAATACATTTCCATGACATTTCATTGAATAGATAATCCACAACATGGGTGGAGGTGGAGAGAGAAAAGAAAATATCTCCTTAAGTTAGACCCAAAGAGAACAGCCAATTATACACAGGTGGATGCTCACTAACCTGTTTTTAAAATAAATTTTTAAGTTTTGAATGAATTTAGATTTACCAAGAGGATGCAAAGATAGTACAGGGCACTCCCGCAGAGAGAGCCCACACCCCATTTCCCCTGTTGGCAACATCTTATATTATCATCGTGCGTCGAGAAACCAGCGATGGCACCTTGCTATGGACCATGCACCCTGCACGTTACGTGGGTTTTGTCAGCTTCTCACAAATGTCCTTTATCTGTGTCATAGTGCCATTCAGAAACCTCAAGTATAGTCGCCATGTCTCCCCGGCCTCCTCTGGTCTGTGACAGTTTTCTAGATGTTCTTTGCTTTTTAGCGACCTTGACAGTTTTGAGAAGAACAGGTCAGTATTTTGTAGGATGTCCCTCAATCTGAGTTTGTCTGTTTTCTCACAATTGAAGTGGGGTTCTGGGCTCTTGGAAATAACGCAATAGAGGTGAAGTGCCCTTCTCTGGTACACATGTTCATGAATCTTGGCCGTGCATTTACCTAGCAGGGAAATTGCTGTGAAAGTGGGTGTGTGTATCTTTAACCTCTGTAGGTAGAGTCAAATAGTTTTCAAGGTGGCAGTCCAATTTACAGGCCACCAGCAGCGTCTGAAAGCTTCTGTTTTCCTACAACCTCACCACAAGTGTGTCATAGTTCATTCAAGCTACTATCACAAAGGATCTTAGACTGGGTAATTTATAACCATGGAAACGTTGCTCACAGTTCTGGAGGTTGGGAAGTCTAAAATCAGAGCACCAGCAGGCCATTTGGTGAGGGCTGCTCTCTGCTCCACAGGTGATGCCTCACTGCTGTGTCCTCACATGGCATGAGGAATAAAGGACCAAACAGGCTCCCTCAAGCCCCCTCGCTTTTTTTTTGTTGTTTGTTTGAGATAGGGTCTTGCTCTGTTGGCCAAGCTGGAGTGCAGTGGCATGATCTTTGCTCACTGCAACCTCTGCCTCTTGGGTTCAAGTGATCCTCCTGCCTCAGCCTCCTGAGTAGCTGGGATTATAGGCACGTGGCACCATACCTGGATGATTTTTGTATTTTTGGTAGAGACAGGGTTTCACCATGTTGCCCAGGCTGGCCTCGAACTCCTGAGCTCAGGCAATCCATCCGCCTTGGCCTCCCAAAATGCTGGGATTGCAGGCGTGAGCCACTGTGCCTGGCCCTCAACCCTTATATAAGGACACTAATCTCACTCATGAGGACTCCACCCTCATGACCTAGCCACCTTCTAAAGGCCCTACCTCCAGATGCCATCAAACTGGTGGTTAGGATTTCAACATATGAACTTGGTGGGAAATACACATTTGGACCACAGCAATGTATTACCGTCATTCTTTTTAATGTTATCCATTCTCTGTGTGTTGTGGTATCTCAGAGCAATCATCTTCATCTTAATGAGGGTGAGAACTTTTTTATATGCTATTGGCAACTTTAATACTGTCTTTGGCAAAGCACCTGTGAAGGTCTTTGCTGGTTTTCTATGGGGTTGTCTGTTATTTTCTTATCTGTAGGAGCTCTTTGTATCATTGAGCTATAATCTCTTTGTCAGTTAAATATCTTCTCTCACTCTATGTCTTGGATTTTTGCTCATTTAAGGTTTCTTAAAATGGACAGAGTTCTTCATTAAAATGTCATCCAAAACTGCACTTTTTCATTTATGGTAGAGTTTTTTGTGTCTGCTTTAAGTGTCTTTCCCTACTCTGAGGTCATGAAGGTATTTTTCTGTTTTCTTACCAAAACATTACTGTTTCACTTTTCACATTTTGGTAAGCTGGTATTGATTTTTGTGTATGGTGGTAAGTGGAGGTTAAATCTTTCTTTCTCCGTTCCTCTTCCTTTCCTCCTTCCTTCCTTCCTTCTTTCCTTCCTTCCTTCCTTCCTTCCTTCCTTCCTTCCTTCCTTCCTTCCTTCCTTCCTTCCCTCTCTCTTTCTTTCTCTCCTTTCTTCTCTCTTTCTCCTTTCTTTCACCTTATATAAATACTTAATTTTCCCATCACATGTATTAGAAATCCTGCCTTTCCCTGCAGTCTGTGGGGCCACTTTTGTCACAACCCAGGAGGCCATCCATGCAGTGTGTTTCTGGAGTCTGTTCTGTTTCAGTGTTTTATTTGTCTGCACTACGGTCTGAACGTTTGTGTCCTCCCAAATTTCATATGCTGAAATCTAATTCCCAATGTGATAGAATTAGGAGCTGGGGCCTTTGGGAGGGAGGAGTTCCTGGGGGCAGATCCTCAGGAATGGGATTTGTGCCCTTGTAAATGAGGCCCCAGAGAGCTCCCATATCCCTTTTGCCATGTAAGGTCCCAGCAAAGAGATGGCTTCCCTGAACCAGGAAGCAGGCTTCACCAACACCAAATCTGCTAGCACCTTGATCTTCCGCTTCCCAGTCCCGAGACCTATGAGAAATACATTTCTGTTGTTAGAAGCCACCCAGTTTGTGGTGTTGTGTTATAACAGCTAGGACATGCTGAGACGGTCTTCCACCTCCACCATGGCATCTCTGACCTTCAGCTCTGAGCAGTGTGACTGCCCAGCAGAGCAAGCTCCTGCCTGGATTCTGTAAGGCTCTTCCAGGCCTTTGCATTTTTGTGTAACTTACTGAAAAAAATTTTGGTAAGTTTTTACTTTGAAATAATTTGAATCTTACAGAAAATTTGCAAGAATAGTACAAAGAATTTCTGTAGATATTTCACCTAGATTCACCAATTGCTGATACTTGATTTATGGTCTCTCTCCTTCCATATGTATGTAATATACACATTATTTTTCTGACAATTTCAGAGTAAGTCACAGTCATGATGTTCCTTTATCCCTAAAGATTTCAGTAAGTATGCACTAAGAGTAAAGACATCCTCTTAGTAACTACAAGCACAATTATCAAAATCAGAAAAATAATGTAAAAATAATACATGTACAATACTGTTTTCTATGCCTCAGACTTTATTTATTGTTTTACCAATCAATTGTTCCAATAACATCTTTTTATGCAAAAACATTCTGCTCCAGGATCCAGTCCAGCGTCACATGTTGTACTTATTTCCTAGGTCTCTTCAGTTTTCTTTAATCTGGGGGACTCTTTAGTCTGGCTTTATCTTTTGAGACCTTGACATTTTGACCACGATTTTGTAGCATTTCCTCACCTAGGGGTTGTCTCATGTTTCTTCCTGATTAAAGTGAGGTTGTGAATTTCTGGCAGGAGAACCACAGAAGTGAGATGATGCCCTTTTCAGAGCAACGTCAGGAACACATGCTTCCCAGCGCCACACAGTTAAGGAGATGTCTGACAGTCCTCTTTCTGTACAGATAATATTTTTTTGGTTTTGTAGTTAGTATTTATTCTGAGAGGGAGATACTTTGATACTATGTAAATATCCTGTTACACATCATTCTTTAATCCATTAGTTTTAGCATTTGTTGATGATTCTAATCCGAGTTGATTGTTAACATGGTAGTTTTCAAATGATGATTTTTCTAACCCCATTGTTCCTACGTTTATTCGTTGGTGTTATGGGTTGAATTGTGTGTTCATAACCCCTAGCACCCAAGTTCGTAACTCTTAGCACCTCAACATGTGACCTTATTTGGAGTTTGGTCTTTACAGAGGTGATCAAGATAAAATAAGGTTATTAGGGTGGGCCCCAATCCAACAAGACAGGTGTCCTTATAATAAGGGAAGATTTAGGTGGAGAGACTCACACGAGGAGGATGATAGGAAGACCCAGGAGAAGGCAGCCATCTACAAGCCAAGAAGAGAGGCTTGAACAGATAGTCCCCAGCCTCAGGAGGAGTCAACCCCGTGGACACCTTGATCTGGGACTTCCAGCCTCCAGAGCTGTGAGACAATGTATTTTTGTTGTTGAAGCTACTGGGTTTGTGGTCTTTTTTACAGCAGCCCTAGGAAACAGTTTTCTATGATAAGGAAGAGTTCTTTGGCCTCCCTTATTAGTTTAGTTATTTTGATCAGTGTGAACTTAGGGGACTTTGCTGCTTGCATTGTCCTAGATGAGGCAGGAGAGTCCCACACACTGGTGCCATGTCCTCTGGACCTGCCTTATCATTGTTTTTGTCCAAGGTGTGTCAGGCCCACTTTGTTCTCTCTCCATGCCTGGCCTGAAGTCAGCCCCTTCCCACAAAGTCCAGGTTCCTGAGAGTGAAGAATGATGTTCAGACACCAAGATCTGTGAGTCACGTAAGCTTTCTGAAACAGCTTGTCACGTTTCACAAACAGATCAGTTTGAATTGTGGTGGGATTTCAGTGACCTGTAGAATACTTTAGGGAGTGTTGATAGCTTTACAAAAACGAGGCTTCCTCTTGTTAAACTCTCCATTTTATGAGGTTTTCTTCAATTTGTCACACTTGTAGTTTATGGTTTTCTGTCTAGAGATACTGTGTGTCAATCGGATTTATTCCTAACTTTTTGATGTTCTTTCAACACTATTTTAACTTGTTTTAGCTCTTCTAAAACTGATTTTCTTACTGTTTGTTATTGATATACTGAAATATAGTTAATTTTTGCCTGCTGGTCTTATGTCTAATAAACCAATTTACTGGTTCTGATAATTTATTCATAGATTATTTTGGATGGTCTACACACACAATTATGTTTCCTTAGAAAATGGCAGTTTTATTTCTTCCTTTCTGATACTTAAACATTTAGCATCTTTTTCGCACCTTTCTGCACTGGCAGGACATTCAGAACAAGGCTGAAAAGAGAAAGAGAGAGAAGGCATTCTTACCTTCTCGCAGTCTCCAAGGGAAAGCTCTCAGCATTTCATAATTGAGTACGTTTGTGGTAGACTTTTTTTCTGTAAATACTTACTGTCATATTATAAAAGTTTCTTTCCATTTTAAGTTTACTATGAGATTTTCTAAAAATCATTAATAAATGTTGACTTTTAATAAAGGCATCTATTTATATCTACGTCTATTTAGCTACTCATGTGATATTTCTCCTTTATTCTATTAATGTGCGCAATTATATTGATTGTCTTTTTATTTTTGGAGACCGAGTCTCACTCTGTCACCCAGGCTATAGTGCAGTGGTGCAGTCGTAGCTCCCTGGCTCACTGCAGCCTTGAACTCGTGGGCTCAAGCAATCCTCTGACCTCAGCCTCCTAAGTAGCTAGGACTACAGGCACATGCCACTGAACCTGGCTAATTTTATTTTATCATTATTATTATTAATATTATTATTTTTTGAAATGAAGTTTTGCTTTTGCTGCCCAGGCTGAAGTGCAATGGCACAATCTCAGCTCACTGCAAACTCCGCCTCCCACACTCAGGTGATTCTCCTGCCTCAGGCTCCCGAGTAGCTGGGATTACAGGTGCCTGCCACTATGCCTGGCTAACTTTTATATTTTTAGTAGAGACGGGGTTTCACCATGTTGGTCAGGCTGGTCTTGAACTCCTGACCTCAGGTGATCTTTGCACCTCGACCTTTCAAAACACTGGGATTACAGGCCTGAGCCACTGCACCGGGTCTGAACCTGGCTAACTTTAAAAACATTTTGTGGAGATGAGGTCTTGCTGTGTTGCCCAGGCTGGTCTCGAATTCCTGACCTCAAGCGATGCTCCCACTTTGGCCTCCCAAAGTTTTGGGATTACAGTCATGAGCCACTATGCCCAGCCGGGTTGCTGGATAGTAAAACAACCTTGCATTCCTGCTATAAGCAACGGTTGATCACAATGTGTTATACTTTTTATTTACTGCTGAGTTAAATTGGTTAATACTGTGTATAGAACTGTCTAAATGTCTTCCAGATGCTATAACAAAATACCATGGACTGGGTGTCTTTTTACAACAGAAACTTATTTCTCACAGTTCTGGAGGCTGGGAAGTCCCAGACTGAGGTTTAATTATTTTGGCAGAGTCTGTGTCTGGTGAGGGCTTCCTGGTTCATAGATGGAGCCTTCCTGCTGTGTGCTCACATGGTGGAAGGGGCGAGGGAGCTCTCTGGGGTCTCTTTTATAAGGACATTCATCCCATTCACAAGGAGTTTGCCCCATGAGCTCAGGACCTCCCAAAGGCTCTACCTCTGAACATTATCTATCACATTGGTGATTAGGTTTAGCACGTGAATTTTGGGTGGACACAAACATTTAGCTTACGGTAAGAACTGAGTAACAAAGCTGTTGTGGCTTCGTAAGATGAGCTGAGGTCAGGCCCCTCTTTTCCTAGCACCGGCTTTAGCTTCTTCCTTAAATGTTTGGTAGAAGTCATAAGTAAGTTAACCCCTTTTCCATTTAGAATAATAAAGTCCAGCTCACTGCCAGCGCTCATTCGCTTTTACATAAACACGCTGTTTGAGGCTGGAGCAAATCTACATGATTTTCAATGTGAAAATAAAATATAAAAACTGTTCTTGGAGTTATTTCGAAACAGAACTAACATCAGAATCATCTGAATCATCAGAATCGTCTATTTTAGAAAAATTGGATTTATCAAATGAATCTTCAGCAACAACTGTTTGAGAACCATGTTAACATCATGTGTAGGAATTCTACATTTTCTAGGATTTGACACTTTCTGCAATTGAGAATTATTGTATTTTGTAGATGGAAAATACCACTACTAAAAGCAGAATGCTATAAATAGAATGATGTATTTTGTTTCCAAAGTTGATACATTTGAGCTATGCAAAGATAATAATAAAAGTGAGATATTTTGTGGAGAGTTATCTCGGGGTAAATGCTGCAGCCATAAGCATAGCCAGCGAGTATTCTCAGGCGAACGGTAAAGGGTTAAGTTCTACCAACAGTAGGTTGTAACTTTATGGGAACTTGTCTACTTCATTTAATTTTCAAATAATTATAAAATTACGCACGACATCCTCTTGTTGCCATGTTTAATTCTGCAGGCTTTGTAGAAATGCTCCCTTTTCATTCTTGATGTTGAATATTTTTTTGCACCCCCCCCACCCCTCCCCCCTCACTTCCCTGCCACTTGTTTCTTGGTCACTTTTGCCAGAGGATTATTTATTTTGCTAGACTTCTGCAAGAACCAAGTTTTAGTTTTCTTGATTCTCTTTACTGTGTGTTAATATTTTATTAATTTTTATTATTGTCTTTATTATGTTCTTCCATCTAGCTTCTCTGTGTTTATTTTATGTTTTTTCAACTTCCTGAGCACCAGATTCCCCTCCCTAGGCCTACTCATTGGCCTGACCATTTTACACTCCCGTACCATAGAGCAGATGTTTGCGTGTTTTGCCAGCTTTTCTAGTTGTGCTCCACAGAGAGTCTGGTCCAAATTACCCATTCAGTCATTACTGGAAGCAGAAATTTCTCATTTACGCATTTTTAATGCCCATTACTTAGGAGTCTACTGACCATATTCAATATAAAAAAAGGAACAAAGTGTGTTAGTCCATTTTTATACTGCTAGAAAGAACTACCTGAGACTGGGTAATTTATGAAGAAAAAAGGTTTAATTGATTTACAGTTCCACATGGCCGGAGAGGCCTCAGGAAATTTACAATCATAGTGGAAGGCAAAGGGGAAGTGAGGACCTTCTTCACATGGTGGCGGGAGAGAGAGAGGATGAAGGGGAAAGTGCCACACTTTTAAATCATCAGATCTTGTGAGAATTCACTTACTATCATGAGAACGGGGTGGGGGAAACTGCCCCTGTGATGCAATTGCCTCCGACCGGGTCCCTCCCTTGACATATGGGGATTACAATTCTATTTTTTTTTTTTTTTGAGACAGAATCTCGCTCTTGTTGCCCAAGATGGAGTGCAGTGGCACAATCTCAGCTCACTGCAACCTCAACCTCCTGGGTTCAAGTGATTCTCCTGTCTCAGCCTCCTGAGTAGCTGGGATTACAGGCACACACCACCACACCTGGCTAATTTTTTGTATTTTTAGTAGAGATGGGGTTTCACCGTGTTCCCCAGGTTGGTCTCGAACTCCTCAGCTCAGGCAATCTACCTGCCTCGGCCTCCCAAAGTGCTAGGATTACAGGCATGAGCCACTACACCTGGCCGGGGATTACAATTCAAATGAAATTTGGGTGGGGACACAGAGCCAAACCATCATTTCACCCCTGGCCCCTTCCAAATTTCATGTCTTTCTCACATTGCAAACCCAATCATGCTTTCCCAACAGTCCCCCAGAGCCTTAACTCATTCCAGCATTAACTCAAAACTTCAAGTCCAAAGTCTCATCTGAGACAAGGCAAGTCCCTTCTGCCTATGAGCCTGTAAATCAAAAACCAGTTAGTTACTTCTAAGATACAATGAGGGTACAGGCATTGGATAAATGCTTCCATTCCAAAAGTGAGAAATTGACCAAAACAAAGGGGCTGCGGACCCCATCCAAGTCCAAAACCCAGTGAGGCAGTCATTAAATCTTAAAGCCCTGAAATGATCTCCTTTGACTCCATGTCTCACATCCAAGGTATGCTGTTGCAAGGGGTAGGCTCCCAAGACTTTGGGCAGCTCCACCTCTGTGGCTCTGCAGGGTACAACCCCCGCAGCTGCTTTCATGAGCTGGTGTTGAGCATCTGTGGCTTTTTCAGGTGCACATTGCAAGCTGTTGGTTGATCTACCATTCTGGGGTCTGGAGGATGGTGACTCTCTTCTCACAGCTCCACTGGGCAGTGCCACGGTGGGAACTCTGTGTGGGGGCTCCAACCCCATGTTTCCCCTCTGCTCTAACCTAGCAGAGGTCCTCCATGAGGGCTCCACCCCTGCAGCAGAATTCTCCCTGGAAATCCAGGTGTTTCCATACATCCTCTGAAATCTAGGCGGAGGCTCCCAAACCTCAACTCTTGCCTTCTGTGCACCTGCAGGCCTAACATCATGTGGAAGCTGCTAAGGCTTGGGACTTGCCCCCTCCAAAACAATGGCCCAAGCTGTACCTTGGCCCCTTTTAGCCGTGGCTGTAGCTGGAGTAGCTGGGACACAGGGCACCAAATCCTGAGGCTGCACAGATCAGCAGTAGAGCCCTGGACCTGGCCCATGAAACCATTTTTACCTCCTAGGCCTCTGGGCCTGTGATAGGAGGGACTGCCTTGAAAATTTTTGAAATGGCCTAGACACATTTTCCCCGTTGTCTTGGCTATTAGCATTTGGCTTCCCTTTACTTATGCAAATTTCTGCAGCCGGTGGCTTGACTTTCTCCCCAGAAAATGGGTTTTTCTTTTTTACCACAGGGTCAGGCCACAAATTTTTCAAACTTTTATCCTCTTCTTCCCTTTTAAACATAAGTTCCAATTTCAGATCATCTCTTTGTGAACCCATATGACTGTATGCTTTCAGAAAAAGCCAGGTCACATCTTGAGGGCTTTGCTGCTTAGAAGTTTCTTCTACCAGTGTATTAGTCCATTTTCATGCAGCTGATAAAGACAGACCTGAGACTGAGCAATTTACAAAAGAAACAGGTTTAATGGACTTACAGTTCCACATGGCTGGGAGGCCTCACAGTCATGGCAGAAGGCAAGGAGGAGCAACTTCCATCTTACATGCATGGCAGCAGGCAAAGAGAGAGAGGTTATGCAGGGGAACTCCTCTTTAAAAACCATCAGATCTCATGAGGCTTATTCACTATCATGAGAACAGCATGGGAAAGACTTGCCCCCATGATTCAATTACCCCCCACTGGGTCCCTCCCACAACACATGGGAATTCAAGATAAGATTTAGGTGGAGACACAGTCAAACCATATCAGCCAGATACCCTAAATCATCTCTTTCAAGTTCAAAGTTCCACAGATCTCTAGGGTAGGGGTAAAATGCTGCCAGTCTCTTTGCTGAAGCATGGCAAGAGTAACGTATGCTCCAGTTCCCAAGAAGGTCCTCATCTCCATCTGAGACCACTTCCCTGGACTTCATTGTTCATATCACTACGGTCAGTTTGGTCAAAACCATTCAACAAGTCTCTAGGAAGTTCCAAACTTCCCCACATCTTCCTGTCTTCTTCTGAGCCCTCCAAACTGTTCCAACATCTGTTACCCAATTCCAAAGTGACTTCCACATTTTCAAATATCTTTGTAGCAGCTCCCCAAGCTCCCAGTATCAATTTCCTGTATTAGTCTGTTTTCACACTGCTGTGAAGAACTACCAGAGAATGGGTCATTTAAGAAGAAAAGAGGTTTAATTGACTCACAGTTCCATATGGTTGGGGAGGTCTTGGGAAACTTACGATCATGGTGGAAGGCAAAGGGGAAGCAAGGACCTTCTTCACATGGTTGCAGGAGAGAAAGAGGGAGAGAGAGAATAGGGGAAAATACCACACTTTAAACAACCAGATTTCATGAGAACTCACTCACTATGATAAAAAAAAAACCACCCCCGTGATTCAATTGCCTCCCACCAGGTCCCTCCCTTGACACATGGGGATTACAATTCAAGATGAGATTTGGATGGGGACACAGAGTCAAACCGTATCAAAAAGTAAAGGTGGTTTTGAACAAATGTACTGTTACAGACCCATCCAAGTCACCGTGATCTTGTCCAGATGGTTGGCTTGCAAGATGCATATTTACCTCATGGTGCTGCCAGGATCAATGCTTTTGGAGTTCTTCCTTGGAAAATTTCTTCAGGCCAGCCTTCAAAACACTATTCTTCTAAAAAATGTTTAGTTTCTTAGAGCACTTTAGGTTTACAGCAAAATTGAGGTGTATTTGGGGGTATATGAGAGTTCTCATATTTGCTCCCCACACATGTGCACAGCCTCCTCTATTATCAAAGTCCCTCTCCTGTCCCAAAGAAAATGCCTCATTCTGTATAATAAATCATTTTATTTGTTAGTCTTTGTTTTTAGTTATTTTGAGTCATTGAAAAATTAAAACTTAATTTCAAAGAAAGAAGCTTTCCAACTATTAGAATACCTCATGGGTCCAAAATACAGTTCCTGGTGGAAAATCCCAAATGTGCTTCAGACAGGTTGGGTGTTTAAGTGCAGAGTGCTATGTGACCATGTCTTGCTTGTCAGACAGATGATGTGTGACAACAAGCAGCATTGTCCTGCAAGCCGGGTTTTGTTGGTGCACATGCTTCATGCCTGAGAGGCTCATAATCATGGCCTCACCGTTTCTCTAGCTTTTTAACTCAGAATCAAAACACTGTAACTTCTCTTCAAGAACAAGTATTTTCTCACCTAATTTACAGCCTAATATCAAAATATTAGAATTGCATAACATTTATCTTCCAGTTGAGTTTCTTGAAACCTGTATTCAGATCAGAATGATCTCCTCATGAACTTATTCAAAGTTTCTGAATAACCATGGTCAGATCATGACAATTGATTAATCTGAATTCACTCTCAGGATTAAAGCCTGGGCTTCATAGTGAGAGAATTTTCAAGCCATCTGAAACTTCAAGTCATAAAGTACTTGAAAACTATCTGTCAGTAGCTATCAATATTGTAAAGCACCCTTAACTCAGTCATTCTAGGTTTCTGTCCTGCTGAAACCATTGCACCACTGTCCAAGAATGTGTGTTCAAATCACTGAGGCATCATTTATAGCAGTAAGCAATTAAAAAACAACCTAACCATCTATGACTCAAGGACTGTTGACGAAATGTACAGCATATTCACACTATGGCATACAGCTCAGCTGTCAAAAAGAGTGAGGAGAATCTACTGCTCTGACATGAACATTTGTGAGAAAAGAAAAAGCTACAGATGAATATGTGTGCAGCCACTGTGGAAGCTGGCTGGCAGCTTTCAGACAGCTACACACACAGTGCATATGACCCAGCATTTCCAATCCTAGGTGCATACCCACAAGGATCGAAAACATATATCCCCACAAAAGACTGCACATGAATGTTTATAGCAATCTTATTCATAACAGTGGAATACAGCCCAATTCATAACAGTGGAAACAACCCAAATGCCCATTGACTGGTGTATTAGCCCATTCTCACACTGCTATAAAGAACTTCCCCAGACTGGGTAATTTATAAAGGAAAGAGGTTTAATTAATTCACAGTTCTCCATGGCTGGGGAGGCCTCAAGAAACTTATAATTATGATGGAAGGAGAAGCAGGCACATCTTACATGGTGGCAGGCAAGAAAGTGAGTTGGCGTCAGCGCAGGAAAAACTGCCGTTTATAAAACCATCAGATCTTGTGATAATTTACTCATTATCATGAGAACAGCATGGGGGAGACCACCCCCATGATCCCATCACCTCCCTCCCTTGACACATGATTACAATTCGAGATGAGATTTGGGTGGGGACACAGAGCCAAACCATATCAACTGGTGAGTGGATAAATGAAGTGTGGTCTGTCCGTCTGGTGAATATTACCTGCCGTAAAGAGGGATGGAGCACTGACCCATGCCATGGCGTGGAGGAGCTTGGAAAACATTGTATTCAGGGAGGGATGCCGGTGGCAAAAGCCACATGTTGTATGACTCCATTTGTATGAAATGTCCAGAATAGGCAAATCCATAGACACAGAAAGCAGATTAGGGGCTGCCTAGGACTTGGGATGGGGGTGAGGGAGAGTGGGCATTCCTGCTACAGGGTAAGGGGATTCTTCGTGGGGTGAAAATGTGCTGAAGTTAGATAGTGGGTTATCATGCAACTCTCTGGATATACTAAAAGCTACTGAATTTCAAACTTTAAAATGAGTATTACCATATGTGAATAATATTGCAATAAAGCTATTATTAAATAATACAGAGAGTACAGTCAATTTTTTTTGAAAAATGTGTATGACAGAGGATGGGAAGCCTTTCCCCCAGCTGGTCATTGTGGTTCAAGAGTTGAGACATGAAGCAGATGCCCTCTATCCTCATACATTGTATCATTTATCAATACATCATGTCTGTGTTGATTGCACTTTCCATGAGTATGTATTACTTTTGTAACTAGAAAAAATTGTTGAGGGGAGAAAAAAAAAACTGCTCTTTAAAAATAAGATTTGATAGCAGGAGCTGTGATAGATTGATAAGTCAACTTCATAAAAAATTAAAAAGATCTTCATGGAAAAATATCACCAACTTTTGGGAAAATGTAACGAAAAACAAAGTGTCCTGCCAACGCAGAAGATCGTGCCACAAAAGTAGAAAGTAGAGAAGAAAAACAGTGTTTTTAACTGAATAAGCATGAAACAAGAATGTAATGTGCATCACAGGCTTTCGCCAAGAGATGGCAAAGATGGAAAGAAATCTCCCCCTTTCCTTCTAGGCGATACAACCTGCACATTCATGTTCTCAGTAGAAACAAGGTAGGAGGACTTGACAGCACCACTTGTCACACTTAGCTCATCTTCAGCTCACCTGGTAACTGGGTGGCCATCTGTGTTTGCTAATTGTAGTTATCCAAAGGAAAAAGAAAACTTCTCCCATCTTCATGACAGGAGAGAGGCCTGCAGTTGGGAGCCAGGAACCCACCAGTCAGCTCCTGCCCTCCCATGGAAACTGGGAGAGAGGCTGCTGTCTTCCTTGATGCATTTTAAAGGGATGGCTTCTAGGTTCTTGGGACAGACATTCCTGGGTTGTAATGCTGGCAAGAAGCTTATTTAGGTTTGATATAGTTTGGATGTTTGTCCCTACCAAGTCTCACGTTGAAATATGGTCCCCCATGTTGGAGGTGGGGTCTAGTGGGAGGTATTTGGGTCTTAAGGGCAGATCCCTCATGAATGGCTTGGTGCTCTCCCCATGGTAATGAATGAGTTCTCACTCTGGTAGCTCACATGAGAGCCGGTTGTTTAAAAGAGCCTGGCATCTCTCTCTTGCCCTCGCTCTCACCAGGTAATGAGCCTGCTTCCCTTTTGCCTTCCACCGTGATTGGAAGCTCCCTGAGGCCTCCCCAGAAACAGATGCTGGAGCCATGCTTCCTGTACAGCCTGGAGAACTGTGAGCCAACTAAGCCTCTTTATAAATTACCCAGCCTCAGGTATTCCTTTATAGCAATGCAAAATGACTAACACAGGTTTAAAACATAGCTACACACTTCTGAAACAGACAGAGAGAGAATTTAAAATAACAAATTATCTAAAGTAAATGCTTTAAGAAAAGGGAGAGAGGAATCTCTTATCCCTTTTTGTAGCAGGAAAAATTAATTTTAAAATATTTTTTGTTTTGCATTTACCCTTATACAAGAAAGGTAGTGTCACAGACAAACGCTTAGTGTCTGTAATATATAAAGATTTCCTGCATGCCCTACCATTCTCACCCATGCTCCTGCCTTGTGGGAATATATATTTGTATACTCTTGTGGAGGGCAATTTGACAAAATCTATAAACGTTGAAATTAATGTGACTTGTCATTTTCACTTTCAGAAATTTATCTTACAGATTTAATCACACAAATAGCAACAGATGTATGAACACAAGGATGTTCACTGAAACAGCATTAAAACCTGTTTATTATGGAAAATGCTAACCTTACTCAAAAATAGAAAAAATAATAATGAATTTGTGAGTGTCTGTATCCCAACTTTAGCAATTATCAACTTGCAAGCAATCTCGGTTTGTCGATTTCCTCACTACTCTTAGCCCATCGTAACATTTTGAAACAAATCATAAACTTCACATCTTTTATCCATATACATTTTTGTATATATTTAAAAAAAGTAAGAACTCCTAGAAACAACAATACAATCATCAAACTTAAAGTAACAGTTATTCCTTAGTATCATCAAATATCTAATCAGATTCTGAATTTTCAATTGCATCATAAATGTTGTAACTTGTTTTAACAGTTTTTTGTTTGTTTGTGTCAGGGTCCTAATCAATTTCAGATATTTTGAATTGGTCTTAGTCTTTCAATCCATAAATCTTTACTTTTTTCAGGAAACTAAGTTATTTGCCCTATGGAGTTTCCCACAGTTTGGATTTTGCTTGTTGCATCTTCATTTTCCATTTGATGGATTCTTTTGTCCCTGGGATTTTCTGTAAATTGATAGTTGGATTCAGATGCAGGTTTTTGTTTTTTGACAAGGCTACAAAAGAGTAGGCCATTCTTCCGGGCGCGGTGGCTCACGCCTGTAATCCCAGCACTTTGAGAGGCCAAGGCGGGCAGATCACAAGGTCAGGAGATCGAGCCCATCCTGGATAACACGGTGAAACCCCGTCTCTACTAAAAATACAAAAAATTGGCCGGGCGTGGTGGCGGGCGCCTGTAGTCCCAGCCGCTCGGGAGGCTGAGGCAGGAGAATGGCGTGAACCCGGGAGGCGGAGCTTGCAGTGAGCTGAGATTACACCACTGCACTCCAGCCTGGGTGACAGAGAGAGACTCCGTCTCAAAAAAAAAAAAAAAAAAGAGTAGGCCATTCTTCCATCCCAAGGCACAAATACTTCACATGGCAACAACTAGGGAACAATAATGTGTCCACCAATAGAGAACTGACTAAATCTTTATGGTGCTTCCATATAGTAGCACATGATGCAGCTCTAGCCACACTTACTTGGAAATATTTCCAACATATATTCTTAAATATTAACAAGTGCTAAAGAGCATGTATAGTAAGAACCATTTGTTTTTCCTTGTTTTCTTATTTTGGAAAAAAACATTTAAACAGCAGACGTGGGTTGTCTCCCAGCTCTAGAAGCCATGAGTCTGAAGTCAAGGCGTCCCAGGGCTGTGCTCCCTCTGAAGGCTCAGGCCCGTCCTCGCCTACTTTACCTTCCGTGACTGTGGCCCCTCTTGGCGTTCCTTGGCTTTACATGCATCACTCCGGTCTCTACCTCTGCCGTCACTTGGCTTCCTCCCTTGTCTCTTCGTATAACCTTTGCTCTGTGCTGCCTGTCTCCGTGTTTCTTCTCACAAGGGCACCAGTCACATTGGGTTGGGCACAGCCCTACTCCACTATGACCTTATTTTTACTCAACTAATTTTATCTGCAATGACCTATTTCCAAATAAGGACACATTCTGAGGTACCAAGAGTTAGAAGCTCACATGTAAAGTTTTATAATCCCTAGGGCAACCACTAAAAAACTTTTTTTGAAGGTTTATAAATCATAAGTCAGCAGCGAAGATACATCGAAACTATAACTTATAACTTAGTTTCCTGGAAAAAATAAATTGTAAGATTGAATGATTTATATATTGAAAGACTAAGGACCATTCAGAATATCTGGAATTGATTAAGATCCCAATACCAACAAACAACACACTGTTAAAAGATGTTATAACATTTATGATGCAGCTGAAAATTCAAACACCGATTAGATATTTGATGATTCTAAGGAACAATTGTTACTTTGTTTAAGTTTGATGATCATATTTTTATTTTTAGGAGTTCTTACTTTTTTGTAATATACACGAAAATGTGTATGAATAAAAGATATCAATACAACCTACAATAAATATAATAAATATTCTTGTGCTCCCTACCCTGAATATTAAAAAATGTTAATGATGAATCATATTTACTTTAGTTTAAAAATAAAATACATAAAACATTACTGGTAATTATATAGTTGAAACCTCCTTGGTGACTTTTTCCAAGCTCAATCTCCTCCTCACCACAGAGGGAATCACTATCATGAACCTCATGTGTATCTCTGTTCAGTCCATATTATTATAATTTTGCTGCATAAAAACACACAGGCCCATATAGCATTACACACAATATGTCTTCTTTTTATGTTCACAAAAATTTACGACAAGTGTATCTTGTCTCTGCCAATAGCTTTTCTCCTCCTCAACATTACAGTCTTGTATTTAAAGTGGGCCTTATAAACAGCATATAGTTGTGGTTTGCTTCTTAGCCAAGCTGGCAGTCTCCATCTTTTAATTGGTGCGCTTAGACCATGCATGTTGAATATCATTATTGATGTGTTTGAATTAAAATCTGCCATCTTGTTAGCTATTTTCTACTCACTCATTCCATCTGTCTTTGCTTCTTTTCCCTTTTTGTCGTGAGTTAACTCTTTTATAATTTCAATATATATCTCCACTGTTGACTTATTATTTATAAACCTTCAAGAAAATCTTTAGTGGTTGGTTGCCCTAGGGCTTACAATACACATCCCTAGTTACTCAGAGTGTGGCTTCATGTAATATTTCACAGCTTTCCATGCAGGTTCAGAAGGCCTATTTCACATGAATCCACTTCTGAGCTCATTCAGGTAGCTGGCCAAATGTAATTTCTGTGGCTGTAGGACTGAGGTTCCAGATCCTGGTGGGCTGTCAGGCAGGGGCTGGACTTTGCTCCTGGAGGCTGCCTACAGTCTGTCTCCTGTTTGCCATGAGTTTCTGTCCAGCAATGAAAGATCACGCTCCTCCCATGCTTTGAATTTCTGACTTCCCTCTTTTTGCCATATCTCTTTGCCCTCAGTTAAATAGAGTTCTCTGTTTTGTTTTTGTTTTTTTTTTTTTTTTTTTTGACAGAGTCTTGCTCTGTCACCCAGGCTGGAGTGCAGTTCAGTGGCCCCGTCTCAGCTCACTGCAACCTCTGCCTCCCAGGCTCAAGCGATCCTCCCACGTTAGCCCTCCCAGTAGCTGGGACTACAGACATGCACCATCATGTCTGGCTGATTTTTTGTATTGTTTGTAGAGAGAGGGTTTCACCATGTTGCCAAGGCTGGTTTGGAACTCCCAAACTCAAGCAATAGGCCCACTTCAGCCTCCCAAAGTGCTGGGATTACAGATGTGAGCCACCATGTCTGGCCAAGTTCTCTGTTTTTAAAGGGTTTTGTAATTAGATTTGGGCCACCCTGATAATGCAGTATAATCTTCCTATTTAATTCATAATCTTAACTATATCTGCAAACTCCCTTTTGCCATGTAACATACCCTCTTAACGGATTCAGGAATTAAGACCTGGACATCTTGGGTGGGGGGACATTCTGTCAGTCACAGATATCAGAGTCCTTCTGTCTCAAGAACTTCCTTTAACATTTCTTGTGGTATATATCACTGTCAATGAATTCTCTCAGTTTTTGTTTATTTCTTCTGCATTTTGAAAGATATTTTTGCTGGGTATAGAATTCTGGGTTTACAGTTTTCTTTCTTTTAGCACTTAAAAATATCACCCATTGTCTTCTGACTTACATGGCTATTGATGAGAAGTCTGCTGCAGTTTTTGCTTGTTCTTCTGTATGTTAGATCTCTTTTTTTCTCTCACTGCCTTTGCAAAATTTCTCTTTGCCTTTTGTTTTCAGCAGTTTAGATAGCATATACCTAGTTATTGTTGTTTTAAATCTTTTTTGGTGATCTCTGAGCTTCTTGGAACTATGCTTTACTGTCAGTCAGTAATTTTAGAATATTCAGCATTATTTGTTTGAATTTTCTTCTGTCTCATTTTCTTTCTCTGTTTTCCCTCTGCTATTTCAATAATACATTTGTTAGACATTTTCCTACAGCTCTTAGATTGTCTGTTCCATTTTTTCTTTTACTCATTTTTCTTTTGTGTTTCAGTTTGGGTAATTCTACCTGTTTTTAAGCTCACTGATTCTTTTCCTGGCTGTGTCAGTTTACTACTGAGGTCCTCAAAGGCATTCTTCATCTCTATTATGACACTTTTTATATCTAGCATTTCCAGTTGGTCCTTTCTTATAGTGTCTACAACTTCATGTGTAGTGTAAGAATCTTATAACTCTTTGTTCCTAATTCCTCTCTCCCATCATTGGTGCTATTAAATTTTATAAATAAGCACACAATACACTACTACTACTTTTGGTTTAGATAATCAGTTATCTTTTGGAGCATTCAAAAACAAGAAAAAATGAATTTTATTTTACCTTCATTTATTCAATTTTCAGCACTCTTTATTTCTGCTAAAATTACCTGTCTTAGTCATCTCAGGGTGCCACAACAAAATATCATAGACTAGATGACTTGAACAACAGAAATTTATTTCTCACAGTTTAGGAGGCTGGGAAGTCAAGGATTAAGATGCCAGCTTGTTCTGCTCCTGGTGAAGGCTCTCTTTCTGGCTTGCCTGTGGCCATCTTCTCACTGCACCCTCACATGGCCTTCCTTGGTGCATGCACATGGAGAGAGAGGAAGGAAATGAGGGAGGGATCTTGTTCTCTTCATATAAGGACAGTAATCCCTCACAGGGGCCCCACTCTCATTACCTAATCTAACCCTAATTATCTCCCAAAGGCTTCCCTCCAAATGTCATCACATTGAGGATTAGGGCTTCAACATGTAAATTTGGGAGGAATGAAAACACCCAGCCTGTAACATTACCCCTCTGAACTTGCATTGTCTTCCTATTTCATCAGGGCCTTTAACATGTTAATCACAGTTATTTTGAATTCCCCATCATTTAGTTCCAACATCTGTGTCATATCTGAATTATTTGGTTTTGCTCACTGCTTTGTCTTTTAGGTGTGTGTTATTTTCTTGCATTTTTGTATTCCTCATAATTTTGTGTTGAATGCTAGACATCTTGAATGGGAGGTCAGAAACTAAGGAAAGTACTTTAAAGTTAGAAAATGACGATGTTTTTACTTCAGCTAGGTGTTTAGGGTGGTGGTTTGGGTTAGTCTAGTCAGTAGTTTGGCCAGGGTTGAGGTTTGTCATTGCTATGGTTATCCATGGTGTGCTGCATGCTTCAAATTGGTCTAGTGTTAGTGTTGGCAGCAGTGGCCTATTTGGAGTGGCTGCTGCAAAGATGCCACCTGAAGCTGGGGAGGCATGGCCGGAGTTGCATGCTCTGTGAAGTTGGTGGGAGCTGGGAACAGGTGGGAGCCCTTCCCCCTACCAAGTTGGCAGCGTGGGAGCCCTGCACTCCTGGGTGCAACTGCACCTGCCCAGCCATGGCTCCAGACTCAGGTATCCCTGAGCTCTTGAGGGCCCAGGAAGCACCCTTCCTCCACAGGCTCCAAAGTGCCTGCTCCTGCCACCTGGCCTCTCCCTGTTCCCAGCACCCACTCAGGGCTGAAGCATAGTTGTGGCCAAGACCGGGTGCCATCACAACCTGGCTGGGTTTGCGCACACTCAGGACTGTGCTGACATGCCAGCGCCCTGCTGTCTTAGCCTCCTCCGAGCTTTGGGTGCCAACAAGTATGGGAGGGAGGCCGAGGAGGTGCTGAAGGCACCTCAATATGGACCTGTGGGCATCCCTTCAGCACAAACAGCCTGAGCACGTGGACAACATGTTGATTGTGGCAGGAGGCAGACAGGCTTCTTGGCAGAAAGGGGTGGGTCCCTGATGAAGCCCCACCTTCAAGCCAGGGTTAGCCTGAAGCATGGGGGCTAGCTGTCAGTTCTGAGTGGAGTCCACAGCCCAGAGTGAGAACTTACGGTGCTTTTTCCAGCCCACCATGGCCACCCATAGACCAATCAGCATGCACTTCCTCCCTTCTGAAGCCCATAAAAACCCTGGACTCAGCCAGACTCAGAGACTTTGGGACTACCAGCTGCTACCAGCTGTGGGACAGAGCTACCCACTTCAGGTCTCCTCGACTAGTCAGGACAACTGGCCTGTGGAAAGGAGCTGCCCTCTGTGGGCCTCCTCTCTGCTGAGGGCTGCACACTCGTCGGGATGACTCACTTGCAGAAAGGAGCTATGCACTCTGGGTCTCCTCTCCACTGAGAGCTGGACACTCATCAAGATGAGCTGCCTGCGGATAGGAGCTTCCCACTCCAGGTCTCCTAAGAGCTGTCCTGTCGCTCAATGAAGCTCCTCTCCCCCTTGTTCACCCTCCAGTTATCCTCATACCTCATTCTTCCTGAATGTAAGACAAGAACTCTGCACCAACCAAATGGCAGGACTGAATGGGCTGTAACACAAGCAGGGCTGAAACATGCCCCCCGCTTGCTATGTTGCAGGCAATGAGAAGATGAGAAGAGCTGTGGCCCTTCTGGGAGTCCAGACCTCAGGGCTCCCTGACCTAGGGCTGTGATATGCTGTAACACCCTCTTTGGGGCTCTGGGGTTCCTGGTGTCCCTGCTAAGGTGCCATCACATTCCCCTTGTCCAGATGCTGGTGCCTGCAATGGAAGCTGCTTGTGGTACATCTGGTCCAGTTTCAGCCTCTCACAGAGCTGGCACCTGTGCTGGCACCTGGGGCTGCCTGTCCTGCCACAGCTGCCAGTGTGCCTGGCTGTGTACAGTGGCTGGACCCTGTGCTTGCTCACCCACACATCCCTCACCACTCTGTGTCTGGCTCACCCTTGGCAAGTGTGGAATCTGGGCTGGTACCATGAGCTGAGTGCAGACTGCCAGGCTGAGTGGGTGAAACAAGCCCAGCTGGTGTGAGCAAAACACAAGCAGAGGTGCCGCTGGCCACAGAGGTTTCCGGCTGGCAAAGTGACACCCAAAAGATCTTGTGGCATTAGCTTGTCTTTAGGGTGCGGCTGGTTTTCCAGAGGGTTTTTCTCTGTGTCTGCTCTACCTTCAGCTGCGGGGCTTCTTGGCCCTGGGTCTCAGTGAGAGTCTGTCTTTGCAGCTCTCTCAGAAGTGTCCCACTGTGACTTTGACTTGATGCCTGCTACCTGGTGAAAGGCAAAAGAATGTGCCCCGCAATGTTCTCATCATTCTCAGTGTTAGGCTGGACCGAATCCAGACCCTGCATCCCTGGGTCTCATGGGTGTGGCTTTCAGACATGCTTCTGCCCTTCTGCAGGTGTTGTTCTGGACCCAGAATGTACACCTGTCCTCCCAAAGGTAGATCGTTTTGTTTCTCTTCCCTCCCTCTAACCCCAGGTGCAGTGGATTTGACAAAAGCTTTAAAATGTAACTATTTTGGTGCTCCCCTCCCCAGATTAAGGCTTATGTTCCAAAGGAGATAGGAAGGGTCTGGGTGGAGTTTTGCGTTCCTCCTGCAGAGGCTGCTCCCCCGCTGCCCAGCAGTATTCCAGTGCTGCCTTTACTTAGCGCTTTTTAGTCTATATTTGCTGGCCAAGAGCATGTGTTCGCTGATGTTCTGATTATGCTTCAGTACGAGTTTTCTAGGCTTATGCCACGAGGGAAGCTTGCTCAAGACTCCCCCTGTTCTCCCCGAGTGCCTGATTGGTCTGATGTAGGAAAAACTACACAATGGTAGGAACAGCCTACATCTGTGGCCCCCAAGGGCTTGTGCTCTCCTACCAGCTTCTCCTCATGGTGTCTGGCTGCATCTGCCCCAGGTAAGCAGGTGCCTGCATCTTGTCTGTTGTCTCTGCCTTGGGCCCCCGTTTCTCCTCCAATTCCTAGTGAAAGCCATGTGCTTTGACTTCAGTGTTCTTATGGGTTCAAGAAAAGTCATAAATTTGTAGTTTGCCTTTCTTCTTGTTATAAGGGTGAAAGCAATAAATATTCTTTCCAGCTTTTGACATCCACAAGTAGAAACTGAGATGGCATTCGGATTTTAAAATCTACTCATGCTTTTGAGTAGAATCTGTAGATCAAGCAAGAAACCTGTTTATATTTTGAATAGATACTTGTAGACCTATTTTTAAAATGGCTGTATGGCATTCTATCTTATAATTATGTGATAGTTTATCCTCTTTTTCTATTGCAACTGTGCTTGCACACATTTCTTGTGTAAACTGTGAGTGTTGGTCAGAGTATATCTTAGTGGACAAACTGCTAGGTTTTATGAAAAATGCATTAAAAATGCATGACATTAAAAAATCTCATGCATGACATTATATGTGTATGTATATGTATATGTATATGTATATGTATATGTATATATGGAGAGACAAGGTTTTGCTCTGTCACCCAGGAGTGCAGTGATATGATCACACCTCACTGAAGCCTTAAACTCTTGGGCTCAAGTGATCCTCCCGTACTCCCATACTCAGCCTCCATGCTGAGTATGGGAGCGTCGCTTGAGCCAGGAATGTGCATACCACCACACTCAACTAATTTTTAAATGTTTTATAGAGACGAAGTCTTGCTATGTTGCCCAGGCTGGTCTTGAACTCCTGGCCTCAAGTGATCCTCCTACCTTGGCCTCCCAAAGTGCTGGGATTATGGGTGTAAGCCATCATGCCCAGCCCGGTTTCTTAAATTTTAAATTTACCATTTCCTGATTACTGGTGAGATTGGGCAAGTCTTTGGATTTTCATTGGCTATTCTGGATTTTTTTCTTTCCAGCAACCTCGATGCTTAAAAAAATTACTCTTTATATACGGAATGCCTGTAGAAAGGTATAACAAACATTAACATAGGGTGACCTTGGAGGGGGGAGGTGTGTCTTGGGGTCAGGCAGGAAACTTTTTAATGTGTCACTTTCTGATTTAAAGAAAATCATGTGCATGCATGAACTATTTAGGTGGGTAAATTAATATTTACAAATAACTATAACTGAGAGCAGTCAGTCCTAAGCACTGCCATTAGTTGTATGAATGGAGGTTCAGAGCCAGGGCCACCATTGCTGGGAGCCTATGAGCAGGGAGCAGGAAATATGACCAGGGAGGGACAGAATCTACAGAGAGGCAAAGGGAGCAGTGGCCAGGGAGGAAGAACTCAGGGACCAGTGTGGTCAGAGTGACCTCCTCGGTCCCTGGGATGGTTTTCCACACCCAGGTTCCCAGTAGGTCCAGCCTGCTTTCTTTTCTTTTCTTTTTTTTTCTTTTCTTTCCTTTTCTACTTTGCTTTTCTTTTCTTTCTGTTCCTTTTTTTTTTTTTTTACATTTTCTTCTTTCTTTTCTCTTCTTTTTATATCTTTTTATCTTCTGAATAAATTCTACTCTCATTAGAGCCAGCTTCCGTTTCTGTTGCTCATAGCTGTAAGTACTGTGACTGGCACATTGCACCAGAGGCGGGGGTCATCTCACAGTTAAGAGCAAGGTTCTGGCACTGCTGTCCCTTTGTTCAAACCCTGGCCCTGCCACTCGCTAGATGTGTCACTGTCGTTTCGGTGCTTCGCTGGTGAATAGTATTTTATTGTGTTTATCCATTCTCCTGCTGATGGGCTTTTGGCAATTTCCAGCATTTGGCTATCACAAGTGAAGCTGCTGTGAGCATTCTAGTCCATGTTCTTTGGTGAACATGTGACATTTTTGTTAGCCAGAAATGTAGGAACTGGTTTGCTTGTCATAGATAGGCATTTGTTCAGCTTTATAGATACTGCCACACAGTTTCTCGAAGTCCTTTTGCCAATCTGCACTCCACCAGCGGCGTGTGCCAGCTCCAGCTGATTCACTTCCTCACCAGCACTTGGCACTGTCAGTCTTTTTCATGTTAGTTTAGGGTTTATTGCATTGTTAGAGCTGTTGGGGTAGGGAAGCTTACAACAAGGAGAATCATTGAAGAAACATGAGTGATGCTCACCTTGTCCTTTCTCAGGGGAATCGGCTTAGGAAATTGGATTTGAGTATTTCTTGTCCTCCAGGCAGGAGAGAGGCTCTGCCAGCAGGGAGCGAGTTCCCGTGAAAACTGCATTTGTAATGCAAATGAATAAACTGGCATCACAGTTTCATACACCTGCCTCATGAACTTAGTTAACATGTGCTCGTCCTGAGAGATTAGCTGGCTCCTAGTGGGTTGCTGTGATCAAGTGTTTAAACTCATGCCGGTGAAAGCCACATATGGTGAGGAAGAATGCCTTTTTACACCACAGAACCCAGTCTACCCACTGCAGACTTACTTTACTCTTTATCTGGGATTTCTTTGTAGATTATTATTCCTGCCTTATGGAAAAGGAAATACATATATTTAGAGAAGTCAATGGTAGAAAAAAATCGCTATCTTTTAGTAAAAATACTGAATATATTAAACATATCCTATTGATGATCTTAATCATCTCAACAATCCAATGAAATAGTTATTCTATTTTTTAACAGATTAAAAAAAAATCCCTGGAGCTCAGAGAGGTTCCATAAGTTGCCAATGGTCTCACAGCTGGAAAGTGGCAGAGGCTGGATCCCAGCCCACCTGCACTTGCCTCCCAAGCCTGTTCTCTTCACATGCCAGCCTCCCAAACTCATTTCCTATTCTGCTGTTCCAAGCCCTATGGCCTCTTGCCATGGCAGGGATTCAGAGACTGGCTTGGGGGTCACCCTAGAACTGCTGCCAAGTCCTCTTCTAAGGACAAGGGAACCTCTCGGATGAGAGTGAGGTGGGTGCTGAGATGGAAAAACATTTGAAAGTGAATCCAGAGTGGTTGCAAAACTGAAGGGGCCCAAAGTGGATTCGATGGACCCAGAGCCACCCTAAGAGCCTTGAGGCTGGGACTTGGGTGGGGGCATCAGAGCCAGCCTAGGAGATTGGAGAAAGATGCAGCGCTGGGCCGTGTCTTGAGATCAGATTGCACTGGAACAAATACTAGTACGTTTCCCGATGGGAAGAAAAGCATTTGTATGGACGTGGCCCAGCATAGAACAGAGGCTTAAAATGGAAGAAAGAAGAATCTGCAGTTGGGCCATCCTGCTGAGCAGGCGTCCACTGCAAATCCTCAGATAAAGCTTGGGCATTCCCTTGTGGCCATCGGGATCCCGTAACCTCAGGTTCACCTTTGTCTTGAGATAAACAAAAGCCTTGATGGATAGTGTTTGTCGATTTCAAGCTGCCAAACTGATGGCACTGAACTTGGAGTAGGGAGGCGGGGCTAACAGCTCTGGCCATCCTGGGAACTGTGGCTGGTGTGCCCTGGCGGGGTCTGGGCTCTCAGGCCTGTGGGTAGCACCAAGTCCACCTCTCATTTTCCTGGGAACACTCTGCACCCACTGAAGTGCAGTGGACAAGTCAGCCCTGGCACGGGGAGAAGGCGGGAAGGAGAAAGCAAGTGCAGGAGCTGGTGGGGCAGAGTAAAGAGCCACAGACCTAGGTAAAGTCAGAATCCATCACTCACTAGCTATGCGGCCTGGCAACGAGAAATAATCAGTGTCCACCTGGGGGGCTGTTATAAAGATTAAAGCCCTCAGTGCGGTTTCCAGTGCATAGAGACACTCAGTAAGTGACAGCTGGTAGCATTTTTCTAGGCAGCTCTGGCAGGGGTCACCTGGGGGTCCATTGGGCAGGTTCCCTAGCCTCACAAGTCCCCTACACCACAGGCTGCCTGGGAGGTCCATAGAGAGGCCAGATGCAAAACGTTGCGTAGGAAGAATGGATTCTTCTGGGAATCGCAATTGCGTTGCCTCAATCACTGGGTGAATGGGTCATGCGCTGGGGAGATGCATGAGAGGAAGCTCTTGGCCCTGGGCATGTCCTGGGTCTGGACCTGAGGCACACATGGGAAGGTCACAGAGCTGTGCGCTTAAGATTCGTGCACTTCCTGTACTGTGTGGTATGTGTGCTGGCCCTCCGTTTAGAAAAACTAACTTAGCGCACTTTTCTCTCCCTGTTGGATGGACAAAGACCTCTTTCAGCTTGGGCACCGAGGAAGGGAAGCGTAGCGTCAGAAAAGAGAGTGGATCACACTGTCGGCTCAGCACGAGAGACGGACAGTCTGGGCACAGCACCCGGTCCTCCCTCCCAGCGCTGACTGCAATCCCGGCCAGGGCTGAGGAAACCGCGGGACCATGCGTGGATGGAAGGGTAGAAGCCTTCCTGTTTCCTGGTAGGTCAGGAGAAAGGGCAAGTTAGGAAAAAGGGCTGAGCTTCCAGTGTATGAGGCGCCACACTGGGTCTGCCAGTAAAAGGAAACCCAGTTGCTCAGCCAGACTTTGAAAAATATTATTGGGTCCCTGAGTAGAAACAGATGTTGTTTCCTGTTACAGAAATGAGCTGTAGATCTTCCACACACACTGGCAGCCCACGCATTTCGTTCTCCCTCCAGGATCCCATCCACGAGGCAAAAGCAAATGGAAAGAATTCCAACTTCATTTTCTCTGTCATTCGTCTTGTGAGAAGTGGGCAGAAAAGATGTTTTTCCTACTGGACTATATTTCATCATTGTTTCCCTTCCCTTCACCATAGCAGCTGGAAATGTAATGTCAGTGCCCTCCCAGACTCCTCTCCACCGAGCTTTCAGAGAGTGCAGCAGCTGTTCACGGAAGGACTTTCTTTTTCTTTTCTTTTTTTTTTTTTTTTGAGATGGAGTCTCGCTCTGTTGCCCAGGCTGGAGTGCAGTGGCACGATCTCAGCTCACTGTAACCTCTGCCTCCCGGGTTCAAGTGATTCTCCTGCCTCAGCCTCCTAAGTAGTTGGGATCACAGGTGTGCACCACCACACCTGGCCAACTTTTGTATTTTGTTTTAGTAGAGACAAGGTTTCACCATGTTGATCAGGCTGGTCTCAAACTTCTGACCTTGTGATCCACCCGCCTCGGCCCCCAAAAGTGCTTGGATTATAGGCTTAAGCCACTGCACCCAACCTCACGGAAGGACTTTCTTTGTCATTAGGTGTGAGGGGGTCAGGGCTGCTGGCTGATTGATTGACTAATTGTATCTCAGCTCCCACCTATCTAGTATGTCCAGTGTTAGAAAGCGGCATTTGCTTCTTTGCCCAGGCAAACAAGAGTTGCTGCTGGAAATACAGATGTGCAGATGCCAAGGCGATGCTTTCAGGCACCCGGGCGGCTCCCTGTGCAGTGGGCAGCGTCTGTCTGCAGTGCTTTGCTCACTCCTCGCCTCCTGGTCCCTTGCAATGGCAGCCCTCCTCCCACCTGCCAGGATGCCCCTCCCCTCTCCTTCAAGGTGTTCATGCACTGTCTTTCTCTCTCCCATTTTGTGGACATAGTTACACTTTCTAAAGGATTTTCACCCAGAATTGTATTTCTTTGACATTCTTATAAGCTGCCCCAGAAGACACCACAGGGTAAATAATAATGCTCTATCTGTTTTGAGAGTTTGAGCTATTATTTGCCTTGATTTATGGGGAACTAGACCTGAGGTAATGGTTTTCTCAGATGTTGCTGAGCACAGCAGAGGGTGACAAGAGCATTCTAGGGTCTGTCTGGGTTCTCCAGCAGCTGGGAGAAGCAAAGTCGTGAAAAACCCTGCCCAGGGAGGCTGACAGGAGTGCCTCCGCCATGGCAGACTCCCCAGCCCGAGGCTTTTGGGTATAGCCTGTGCACTAGCGCTTGGCGGTCACTAGTTCACCCCAGTGTTCGACTGAGGGGATGCTACTCTGAAGTCACCAGCTACAGAGGGCAATGCACGGGACAAGCTTTGGAGCTTCAGTTTCCAGCAGGATCTTCTGCAGCGATGGAGAGGTTCTGCATCTGCTCTGTGCAACATGGTGGTCCTCAGGTTGGGACTGTGCTGTTGGGTACTCAAGATGTGGCCTGTGCAGATGCAGAACTGAATGCTAATTGTATTTATTTTCAATTAACTTACAGTCACATTTAAATAGCCACATGTGTCTGATGGCTACTTTATTGGACAGTACAGCTTTGGAGAATGGGAAGAAAATAATCTGAACTATTTACATCTATTTTCATCTAAGAAATGGAGAAATTAACTTTACCAATATATGATATTCAGAGCAACACTGGGACCCTTGCTGCATTTGTGTCTCGGTGGTTACTGCCATGTGGATATGCAGGTGTCCTGGGGAAGGCCCCCAGCCAGAGAGGGGCAGTGGTGCCTTAGTGGCCTTTATCGGGATCTCATAAATAGCTGAGGTGTGCTTGTTTTACTGGATTTACAAATTATCTGTTTTTAAGGAAAACTAATCCTTGCTAAGGGAAGCATTGACCTAAACAGAAACCTGCATACAATCACAGCCTGACCCTGTTTGTGAAGATGCAAACTTAAGCAAACAATGTTGGACGATAAAGATGGCCTTTCTACCCCTCCCACGAGCTGGTGTTGGCCGCTCTACCGGTTTCAACAGTGACAACCTCATCACGTCTGACAAGAAGGCTGCACAGATCGCAATGACCAAGACTATTTGAGGTCTGGATTTACATGCCCAGTCGCCGAGGGTGACCCACACCGTAATTATGTGCTGTGTCTTGAGATATTAACTAACAGTCTCAAATCAAGATAAACAAGACAGTCGAGTACTAGACACTTGGAGATGGAGACGAACTCTTATCATTTGTAAGATCCTCACTACAGCACATTATAAAAATTCCAGAAGCATGTGATAAATTTCCAGAAGCCTCTTTTGAGTTTTCTGTCTTAGTAGCAATTTTAGTCAAATACTATTGAGGAAACACTTCCAGCTGTGGTTCAAATTGCTGAAATACAAAGAAAATAACAGAGTGGCAAACCAAAATGCATTTCCTTGTCATAAAATACTGTCGGAACGCATGTGGGAAACGTCGCTGAAGACAGAAGGAAATAGGATAGAACAGGCTACATCGTGTGGGAGATTTGCCACATGCTTGGAGCAAAGTATAGATGTTCCCTTTTTAACTTCTTATTTCAAAAATAATTTCAGATTTACAGGAAAATTGCAGAAGGAGTACAGAGAGTTCCCACATACCCTTCAGCCAGTCCCCCTAATGTTAACACTTACATAACCACAGTACAGCAATTGAAACCAGGAAACTAACACTGACACCACACTATGAACGAATTTTCAAACTTTATCTGAATTTCAACAGGTTCCCACTCAAGTCCTTTTCCAGCCGGACCCCATCCTGGATCCCACATGGTGTTTGGTTGTGGGGCTTCCTTTGACTTCTCCAACTTGGATTGTTCTTCAGGTTCTCCTGGTCCTTCGTGGCCTTGGCACTTCTGAAGATCACTGAGCAGGTGTTTTCAGGATGTCTCTCCCTTTGAGCTTGTCTGATTTCTTTCTCAGGGATAGACTGAGGTTGTGCAGGAACACCTGGGGGACATGTTGGGTCATTCTCAGCTCCTCTCACGGAGGTGGCGGGTACATGAGGTTGATATGATCTGCTGGTAATGTTGAACTTGATCTCTGGGGTAAGGGCCCGTCTGGTAGGTTTCTTCTATAAAGTTAATATTTTTCCTTTGTAATTAATAAGTATCTTGTGGGGAAACACTTTGAGACTGCAAATATCTTGTTTCTAATCAAGGCATATATATATATGCCTCCAGTGTGTCTTGACTCATGATATTTGCTGTATTCTGTTTAAAAAACAAAATTTTGAAAAGATATATTTGTCCCTGTGTATGTAAAGAAAGATGTGCCATAGAACGTATGTTCTTACCAGTATTTATTACAATAAAAAATTTTTGATGGAAAAACCATTAGCCTCATGGACTGCAGTTAATAAAACAATGAATCTGGGGTGAGGTCACAGTTGCTGCAAGACACATGAAACTCACCCGTTATGTGCTGCATGAAGTTACAACAAGCAGAGGTCAGCCAGGTGCCACAGATCACCAATATATTGATTTAAAGATTAAAAACAGACATTAAAATATAAAAGAATATTTCTAATAACTTTGTAATGAGGTGGAAATGACCATGAAAATATTTTGTACCACACAAAATTATTCTGGATAAATTATAGCAGGGTAGTTAGAAAGGTGTTGAACTTAAAGATGAATTACACAGTTTTCTTTTACAAAAAACCCAGTTGTTCAAAATTTGTGAACTATCATTGGGAAAACAAATGTTTGTTAGAAGTATGTTTCTTGGCAAATGCAAAAAAAAAATCACAATAAGCACTGTTAATTTGTTCCTTCAAAATATGTGATTTAAAACAATAATGAGTAAGAAAGTGACATCTTTTGGAAAAGAACTTGAGAGAATTGCTTGAAAGCAGATGGGCTAAAATTTTTATTGTTGCTAAAAATAATGGATGTCACCTGTGAAAATGTTCCTGTCTGCATACTTGACAAAATAGCGATATCATTTTCTATCTTATCTAACAATCCTCCCAACAACGGTGGGTTTAAGTCCATTTGTTAAAAAACACAACCATGCATTGCTTAATGATGGAAATACATTCTGGGAAATGTGTCCTTCGGTGATTTTGTCATTGTGCAAATGACAGAGTGCACTTACACAAACCTAGTGATACAGCTTACTGCACACCTAGTATGCCTATGGCTCCTAGGCCACGAACCTGAACAGGTGTGCAGTAGGCTGTGTATCACTGCACTATGTATGTACCATACATAGTATGGATGGTATAACCTGTGGCTCCGAGGCTACAAACCTGTTCAGCATGTGACTGTATCGAATGCTGTAGACAACTGTAACACAATGGTAAGTGTGTACCTAGACATACCTAAACATAGAAAAAGGAACAGGAAAAATACAGTATAATAATCTTACGGGACCACTGTGGTATGTGTGGTCTGTTGTTGACCAGAACATCATTAGGTGGTACATGACCATATTAAAATGTAATATGATTACATTTTAATATGTAACTAATATGTAACTAATATGTAACTAATTCTGATTAGTTTGCCAGAACAGCTAATTGATATCAGGGAAGATATTACTAGCTGAGTTTCAACAAAAAATGTTGACATAATTGGAAGATGAAAGTGAAACATGAGTAACATGATTCAATAAGTCAATTATTCATACTAGCTGGATCTGTGCTTCTTTGAGAAGTACTTTAGATCAGTTTGACAGCCATTAAAATCAAGTACTGAAATTAACCGAACTGAGAATCAGATCTTCAGATGCTGTATCAGAAAATGTTAAAGATTCTCAAAAATAGTGAGGTGTGTTCAATCACACTGCTCTCCACTAAAAATATCATGAAGAACAGTAATATTTTAGTGAGCATAAAAGATTTTAATATGACAAATAATATAAAATTATTTTAGAGTACTATTAGTTTGATCTTTAAATCATACTTTAGACATTTTATTGTTTTATAATATACATAATATGCCAGCATGGTGGTATGTATAGTTTATAGACACCTATGTATGCATTGGGTGGGTTCGCTCAAACATTTCACAGATAGGGGTGTAAGATTAAAAAAATGTTATAAATGACTGCACTGAAGGTGGTAAACCAAATATTATCTGACTGTACTGCAGAGTGAATTTTTACATGCATTATCTCATTTAATTCTCACAACAATGAGATGCAGGTATTATTTTTCAGGCAATAGTTGTGCCTAGTTTTTAGTTCAGGAAACCTGAAACCTAGAGAAGTTAAAAAATGTATTTGTGTTTTCAAAGCAGTGTGGGATTCGCCAGGACTGGAAACCAAACTTGTGGCTCTTTCCATGTCATGGTTGTGACTCAGAATGGAGACCGACTGTCCTCAGGGCTTCACAGTGTGTTCTAAAATGGACTTTCCACTCAACATGCAGCCTGAAATCGTAAAATCAGCTGTGACCCTTAAAGGAATACTTGCCAATGCGCTTTCACATGCTGGGTGTCCAACAGATAGAAGTTAGACCTGTACATTTACATCAACAAATAAACAGCACACAATCCTCCCCTGAGCCATTCCCTAGAGAAGCAAGGCCATTCTTCCTAGTATGTGAAGTAGTTTATTCCTCATGCAGGAGAGCATTATGAATCCTAATTACTGCTTCACATTTGTCGAGCACCTTCATATGGCTGGCTCATCTTATCACAGGTACTCTTAGATGGAACGTCGCTTACCCTCATTTTACAGAAAAGGAGACCCAGGCACAGAGAAGCTGACTGCCGCTGAGATGGGCCAAGCCTAGAGCTCGCTGCCCCTGATCTCAAGTCTGCCCACTGGATGGTGTATCTCCTGACCCAAGCAGACACCCAGTTACTTCTGCACAGCTACTTCAGAGAATCTCCTTCTGGGTGTAGTAGATTTGCCTCTGGAAGCCATCTCTTAGAATGCAGGTACACTTTGGAAGAGATGGTTGCTATTATCTATTTATGCCGAAGTATTATTTAACCTATTAGGTTGCTTTCTAAACTGTCAAATGAATAGAATTTTGTGCCAAAGAAAATGAGATAGGAGCCATGCCTATGATCTTGTGGGCAGAGAGGGAAAGTGGGCCAGGGCTCAGGGGCCTTGCAGGGATTTGGAGGGTGCAGCAGGGTTTAAAGTTCAAAAGTCACTCTTGGTATTTATACCAACCTAATGAAGGAGGAGAAGAGGTGATTCTTAGCCCTCATTTCACAGATAAATTAACTGAGGCTCAGAAGGGAACCTAATGTAACTTTCTCAAGGTCACACAACTCTTAAGAGGTCCCTACAAAACATTGAGTCTACTTTTTTTTCCTTTTTATCTTTTGGAAACAGGGTCTTGCTCTGTCACCCAGGCTGGAGTGCAGTGGTGTGATCAACAGCTCATTGGAGCCTTGACCTCCTGGGCTCAGGGCATCCTCCTGCTCCAGCCTCCTGGGTACCTAGGATCACAGGTGCCTGTCAACACACTCAGCTAATTTTTGTATTTTTTTTTTGTAGAGACAGCGTCTCAGTATGTTGCCCAGGCTGGTCTCAAATTCCTAGGCTCAAGTGATCCCCCAGCCTCAGCCTCCCAAAGTGCTGGGATTATAGGCATGAGCTACTGGGCCCAGCCATCAGTCTACTTTTTCATTTCTGTTGCTAATACTTCACTTGGGTGGCTCTTACTAGGGGTAGTTCTGCCTCCTTGGAGCTATTTGGTGTCTGTGGGGACACTTTGGCCATCTTGATGATTGGCAGTGCTGCTGGTATCTAGGTAGGGTATCTGGTGGGCAGGGCTAGGAGTAATGGAGGTTTTAGAAAGTGCCAGGCATCCCCACACAGGAAGAATTGCTTTGCACCTGCCCAGCTTCCTAAAGGCCAGCTGGACATTCATGCAGAATGGCTTGACCTTGTGCTTGTGAGTATTTGAGCCTAGAATGGAAAGCTGCACCCAGGTTCAGCGACAGACAAAACAGCAGGGCACTCAGAGCCGCCCTGTCCAAGGTGCACAGCCGGGGTTCAGACCCTCCCTATGAAGTGGTGCCAGGGTCCAAACTTCCCCTGGGAAGTGGCTGGAGGTCCCTTTCCAAACTCTCAGTGGTGCCTTGGGACTGCCTCTGCTTTGGAAGTATTTGTTCTTTATCTCTCTGCGCATATGCAAAAGAACTTATTAAAAAGCTGTCATGGAGTCTTGGGAAGTTTTTGTGATTGGATGCACCTAAGCTCATATCTTGGTTCTCCTACTTTCTTGGGCAAGTCACTAAACTACTCTAGACCTTGGTTTCTTTATTTGTAAAATAGAGTAAAATGCCTTTTTCATTTGGCTATCCAGAAAGTTAAATGAGATCACATGTGTGTTTAAAGCACATGGGCCCATTTCCATTTCATTCTTTCATTTCTTCTTCTCCCTTCTTTCTGATGAAGGAGGACTTTAGTTTGCTTCTGTAACTTAACCCATATTTAAACAGGAAGAGTATATTTAGCATTGAGAATATATTATTTTTCTGCAGCTGTCCTAGATTAAAATAAACAAAAATAAATAAATGAATGCCTACCATTCTGAGCAGCTCAGGGGGTATGTTTGAGACTGCTTTGAAACTCTAATACAAGCACAGGCATACCTGCCCCGGCACTTTTGCACACAAGCCCCACACTGTCCGGGAGGACAGAGTGTGTGTGGCTCCTAAGTGCATGTGGAGCCCCCTCCAGATCTGGGGAGGCTGCCCCATATGGTGCTGGACAGTGGCTGCACCAGGACCTGGAGGGGAACCTGGGACCTAGGCCCAGGCAGGTGGGGGCTATGAACAAGTGGCTGGGAGAGGCCAGTGTCCACACACAGACAGCCCAAGTTGTTCAACTCCATTTGCCAACCCATGCCCTGCCCCTGGTTTGACTGGTCCCCCTCCTCTTCTGCTACTAAAGTCTCTCCTGAAGCTGAGAACCAGCCAATGAGGATGATGGTGCCAGGGAGAGAGGATCCTGTGTTGGTCAAGGATGTGTGAGTAGCTGTTACCTCCATTGGCAGTTTTGTCACTAAAAGACCTCATTCACTTGAGCATTTGAGGATGACCAAATAGAATCACTAACTTTGGTTATTTCCAGTTTGGTCTGCATTAGACCATGACCAAGGAAAGCTGTGCCAATGACAAGCCATATGCTTAAGTTTTCACCACATAAAAAGTTACTTTTAGGCAGAAGTCATGATAAACTTTCCAAGAAATGTTTGTGGAATATTGTCCAAGCTGTGGGGGGTTCGTTAAGTGGACATTGGAGAGCAGTGGTGCCTGGTGGCTTGGCACAGGTTCAGATGGAGAGACAAAAAAAAAAAAAATGCCATAAAATAAGCAAAGCGTTGGTAGAGCCCAGAAAAAGTACCTGATTTTCCAGTTGGAAGTAACCCAAAAACGTGGTCAAGAATTTATATTGATTTTTCAAGAACTTTCTAGGGAAAGAACTTGAGGATCCTGGTAAGCTTTTCCAAAATGACTCAGAGTCCCCATTTCTGTTTCTTCTCAAACCTTGCTATAATCACTGCAGGTCTGAAGAAACTCCACAAAACCTAAGCAGCCTCGATAAGAAGAAATCTAGACACACCATGGTCAAACTGCAAAAACCAAATCCTGTGATACAGTGGGCAGTGGGCTATGTGTGCCAGAGAGGGCTTGATCTCAGGGGGTCCCTTGGGGTCTTCTGGTTTGTGTGGTGTGCTGTTCTCAGAATATGACTGCCAGTAAAGTGCTGTATTGTCCAAGATGTAATCATTCCTTGTTTATTTGTTCCTGCCACCCTACACAGAAGGCATCAGAGACCTAGAAGGGCAGCTTGTTTTAATTAGAATTTCATGCAATTGAGAGAATTTAATAAGGTGGGCAGGATCTCATATATTATACGTGTAATTAATAGGGAAAATTAATAACCATTTATGCCAACTACAAACAGAAGATCTGATGGAATAAAGGACAACTTTTATAATAACAACAACTACTCAGACTACTGCAGGATACTACTACTACTTCTAAGTACTTCAAGATAAAGAAGAAGATAAAACAAGTGGAAAACCATAGTATGTTCACAGGTAGGAATCTACCTCATCATACAGAAATCACTTCTCTGTAGTTTATTTATAAGTTAAGCTTGATCCCATTTAAAATATGAGAAGTGTTGAGGATTTTTTAAAATGAGAAAAACGAATTATAAACTTTATAAGACACATACATATGAGATTTACATGAACTGTCTGGAAAGATGCAGGAGAAATGGAGTCCATTGGCTGCTCCCTGGGAAGGAAATAGG